>NC_055702.1:24107062-24707062 GCF_017639745.1 Melanotaenia boesemani | reverse complement strand
GAATGTTGTCCCATTCTGGTCTGATCCAGGATTCTAGCTGCTCTACAGTCCTGGACCTTGGTTGCTGGATTTCTGCTTCCATGATACTCCAGATGTTTAGTATTTGTCATAGGTCTGGACTGCAGGCAGGTCAGTTCAGCAGCCAGACTCTTCTCCTGTGAAGCCATGCTGCTGTGATGGATGCAGGATGTGGTTCAGCATTGTCTTGCTGAAATCTGCAAGGTCTTCCCTGAAAGAGACGTTGTCTGGATGGGAGCAGATGTTGCTCTAAAGCCTCCATGTACTTTTCAGCATTGATGGAGCTTCACAGATGTGGAAGCTGCCCACGCCATAGGCACTAATGCAGCCCCATCCCATCAGAGATGCAGCTTTTCACCTGTCCACTGATAACAAGCTGGATGTTCCCTCTCCTCTTTAGTCTGCAGGACACGCCGTCCATGCTTTCCACAAACTATTTAACATTTTCATCCATCTGACCACAGAACAGTTTTCCACTTTGCCTCAGAACATTTTAAATGAGCTTTGGTCCAGAGAAGATGCCAGTGTTTCTGGATCTGGTTCACATACGGCTTCTTCTTTGCATGATAGAGCTTTAACCTGCATTTGTGGATTTCAGGGTGAACAGACAGTGGTTTCTGGAAGTCTTCCTGAGTACACGCAGTGATTTCCAGTAGGGAATCTTGTCTGCTTTTAATGCAGTACTGCCTGAGGAGATTCCTCCTGATTCTCTCTGAATCTTATGATATAAATGTAGATAGTTATCTTTACACCTGAGAGACTCTGCCTCTCTGAAATGCTCCTTTTATACCCAGTCATGTTAATGACCTGTGGCCAATGAACCTAATTAGTTGTCAAATGCTCCTAGTCGTTTTTGATTTGTGCCAATTACCCTTCCACTGTCCCAGTTTTTCACAGATGTTTTCAAAATGAGCTCATATTTTCCATGAAATGTTAAATGTCTCAGTTTCAAAATCTGATATGTTGTTTATGCTCTATTGGGAATAAAAAAAATGGGTTGATGAGATTTGTAAATCATTATGTTCTGTTTTTATTTACATTTTAATAACCTCCCAGCATATTTGGAATTGGGTTGTAAGCATAACATATTTTCCAATGCATGAGTAAGAAAATTATCATGTCTAGAAAAATGTACTGAAAGCAAAACTGCTAGCATTAGCACTAGCTGCCAAGCCGATTTATAAATCCGCAATCATGACAAAAAAAAAAAAAAAACACAAAACTCTAAACTTCTGAGCAAGTTATCTCTTAAAATGACTGTTAAACATACTGGAATGCTTATTTAGTGTCAGATGGTTTGAATGTGTTTCATTTCCCCTCAAAAAAGAAAAACAAAGAAAAAGAATGGAAAAAGGAATAGGTAACAGAAAGAATGTTCTTATGCATCAACATGAGACATCCAATCCAATCATAGTATCCAGCTGATAAAACAAAAACAAAAAACCAGTAAAACCATAAATGACGTTGGAGAAATGATTTGTGTCTAGTAGGGATCCTCCTTTTATCTCTGGTGGATCCATTTTGCAATGGCAGCAGCCTGATAATGTTCTTGTAGATACAGTTTATGGTACTCTTGCATATGATTTCTAGCTCATGTGGTTCCTCAAGTGGTCCCGTTAGGGGTTCTTGTCTTCAATGAGGGTTTGACTGAACAGTGGTTGCATGAGGCATCTTGTCTTCCTTATGAGATCTGAATGCCTTATTCACTGGGAAAAGTACATTGAGCTAATAAATCTGCAGCTCATTCATGGTGCATTTTCATCCTTAAATCCATATTCTTCACTTAAGGGTCCAACAAGTTCTCAAAGTCAACTTTAGTCCTGATGGTGCATCAAAAGTCTCAGCAAACGAAGCGTCAGCATTCAGTCTGTATAGTTGTAGCCATGCAGTGTGATTTGGCCACCAGTAACCTCAGTCTGTTTCCTGATGACTGGATCAGCTCCCTCCCACTGATGAAGACAAAGACTTGATGGACATGTTCTGCAAATAGAGTTGCAATTTTGAAATGTGAGGTTTTATGGATTTCTCACCTCTGGCAATCCATTTCCAGCAGACTGACTCCATTCACAGCCAGGATCCTGTCTCCCGGCTCCAGTTTCTCACACTGGGCTGCAGGAGAATCTGGGACCACCGCACGGATGAAGATGCCGTTCACCTTAAAAGACGTGTCCTGCAACATGAAGCATAAAAAGAACGTAGATGTAAAAGCAAATGAGGTAAAATAAGAATCTTTGCAGTGGATTATTAGCCATTCACCACCAGGAATTCATGTCAGAGTCTCCTCTTCTGTGTATCAGTCATTATCTGGATGCATTTAAATAAAAAAAGCTTATCAGATGATTGCCAAATGGATCTGTATTCACTGGAAAAACTTTAAATTTACTTGTTTGTGATGATAACCCAGTCAAACACACAGACTAAAAATAACAGAAAACAGTAATCATCACATCACTCACTGGCTTGTAAGTTCCCAGTTTGGCCGTTGCCATGTTAGTCTAATCGAAGCCAAAAATAAGCATTCCAGATAAGTCAGTGGAGTGGAATTTCTTTTCCTTTTCTTATGTATTGACTAATATGAAACACACTTTTAATTTGGACTAATCCGTATTTGTTTGAAACCTTAAAACGCCAAGTAAATTTCTGCTGTGTTTTGTTTTTTTAAATGTAAAACTGCATGTAGATGCTGAACCCTGTTAAATCCCAGTCAGCATGCAGCCGTGATGTTTTCAGGACAGCCTCAGCTTCAGATTATGAGGCTAAAATGGTGTAAAATGAATGTATCAATAGATATAGCAGCATAAAGGCCGACCAGAACAAGTAAACAGAATTTATTACCAACAGAACTTTGTAGCAATAACACACAGATCAACAGTGACCAAGCCTTTTCTCATCTGCACATCGTTCTCTCAAGTCTTGGCTTTCAGGAGAAAAAATATTGGCATTGAAACAAACACACAAAGTTTTACATATTTACACGTTTTCCCTCATTTTCAGTTATTTCTGCTACTATTTACCTGCTATCCTCACAAAACAAACTCCAACTCAGCTGCTTTTTGGTGCCATCATGCATTAATAACATCTTCTTTTTTCCAGCCATAGAAGAGCATTATTTTTCTTCTTTTCAGGCTCACATAGAACTTTCTGCTCACTGGTTGATTTTTGGCTGCTCCTGATTGGACATTACCGTCAATTCAAGCTCTTTGTTTGACAGGAAGTGGCTTCATCATCATTTCCAGGTCAAAATAGAGGTTTCTTAGCAACATAGTAGGGATAGTAATCTTTTTTTATGGTGAAAATGTGATCAATAATCATGTTATCATGGATCATTGATTGTGGATTTACCATAAAAGCAGTGATCCTCAAGTCTGGTCTTCAAGGCCCACTAACCTACAGGTATTAGATGTTTCCCTGAATACATCTGATGCAAATTAAAATTAATTTCTGACAAGCTCTGCACAAGTCTGCTAATGAACCATTAATTTGAGTCAGGTGTGTTGAAGCAGGGAAACATCAAGGTATGCAAGGCAATGGGCCTTGCAGACCAGAGTTGGGGGTCCAACTTCAGTAATATGGAGTATCTGAATAAACACCACAACTTGAGGCTGGATTGTAAACCTACTGGATGGGATATAAATGTCTGAAAAACTTCCGTAGATCACCCAAATGAAAAAACTATTGACAGAATAAGAACAATGCATTCTAGCAGCTATAATGGTTTTAATGGAGGAAAATTAGCTAAAAAACCTAATGTTTATCAGCCCTGTATTGGTAATACTAGCTAGCCTGATCTGTGAGCAAATGCTACTGGTGCTACTTTGTAAGCTTGATTGGAACGCTCCCAGCTCCATGTTCAGATTTGAAGGTGGCTTCATTGTGACAGTTGTTGGTTTCATGTAGATTTTCATTGATGTCCATTTTGAAGATGTGCATCGGAAAGGTGGATGGAAACAGCAAAAGACTTCCTCAACTTTGCAAAAGCTTCATAAAACAAGCTAATGCACATCAGAGCAGATGTAACAGCTCGATGCCAATCAGTCTGACGTAGCATGCATCTATGGTGCTTTTGATTTGAGAGATCACTTGGTGCAAACCTCAATGCTGGAATGTGTGAATTTATGTTATTCTTCAAAATTCCACCACAATCTGGGAAAAATGGGAAACTATTTTTGCAAGGTTTTAGCATATTAGAAACATTTGCTAGTCAGCATTCAAACTGGAAGGAAGGGATTTGACTTTGAACGAGACATGGTTGTATTTTAGAAACTGCTGATCTTCTGGGATTTTCCTAAGCCACAATTCACACAGACTCACCAACACTGGACAATAGAAGATGGAGAAACGTTGCTGGTCTGATGAGTTTCCATTTCAGCTCCACATTCAGATGCTAAGCTCAGAATCTGGTGGAAACATAAAAACTGATCCATTCTGCTTTGGATCAATAGTTCAGGCTGTTGGTGGTATAATGGTGTGGGGGGTAGAATCTTGGCACATTTTGAGCCCCTTGGTACCAGTGTGACATGGTTTAACCTTTTCTTGACTAGAACCCCCAGTCCAGGGGACAGCATGATATTTATGCAGTACAGAAGATCTTTGCAAACACCAGGAAGCAGCAATCTTAACAAAAATGAGGAGAAGCTTAGCTAGAAGACTAAGTACTGGAATTTAAACCTGTTCAATGCATTTATATGAGAATGTAAGAAAAACATGAGAACAGCACTGTCCACTTTACAGCTTCTGCTGTTTGCTTCTGCTTTCTCCACTTCAAGCAAAACCACACAAATAAGGTGTCACATGAAAGCAGAGACTCTGCTGGTTACAAAGACGTCTGTCTCATCACTGTGAGACAGAAACTCAGCCAGAACCAGAAATCATGTCTTACTTTTGCTGTTTGTGGTGAAAAGTTTGATTCCAGCTCTAAAATCTCTGCTAATGTGTTCTATGACTCTGGCTTTGTTTATGAAGGTCCTGCTGGTTTCCATGGAGATGAAGGAGGTTTTATAGTGAAGTATTTACTCTTTCTATCATAGACTATTTTGGGCTTCACTCCTTTCTGGATCCTCATGGTGTTTCTAAGGTGAATGTGGGGCTATCTCTGGATCCTGCTGACTCTGGCCAGTGATAGAGGTGACCATCATCATCATCGACCGAAGGCTTCCTGAGATATTCATCTGCAAGAAGACACCTCCCTCAAAATGCCTATAGCTTATTTTTATTCGCTCAGTTCCTCATTAGACATGACTTGCTTATTCCTAGATTAACTAAACTGCTATCCTCTGGTTCTCACTGAAAGTAATGTGTTTTTTTAGGAGATAACCATTTACATTTTCTATTGTGTTCCAGGTGAATTTACTTTGACACAGTAACATATCTTGATTCTGACATTTCTGTAGCAACCTCACACATCTCAGCTTTCTTTTGAGACCAGGATTATACATACAGTCCCTGACGCTGTTCATTCTTCAACTTCATTTATTTTGAGTATGTTATTTCAGACAGGAGGCAGAAAACGTAGGCCTGACCATACCCATCACTTTATGAGCACAGCAGCTGCATAACAACATGGACCTAAATCTCAGCCTGTGAGCATTGAGTTGGTGCCATGTGGTTGGCTGATTAGCTATTTGTGTTGAACAAGTGTACCTAATATAATATATATGGGTATAAAACATAATTGTGTGATGTGAAAATGAATACCTAGAAGGCTAAGATGTTCTAAAAGACATGATTTTATACCTTTAACTACAACGTTTAGCTTTGGCTCCTGTTCACTCACCCTTGTGTCCACCAGAGCAAGACCAAGTCCTCTGTCACCTCGCTCCAGCTCCAAGCTAAAAACCTCTTCATTTTTGTAATCGGTCTCCTCTTCCATATCCTGCTCCTCCTCTTCCTCTTGTAGTTCCCCAAGTCTTTCCATATTGTGGCAGTCTGATCTCAAGCGGTCAGTTTTTAGTGCAGTGAGACATTCAAACACTAATCCACCTATGGAGGAAATTAAAGACATGTTCAGCCTTATATTTATTTAATTATTATTAAAGAAAAAAAGACATGCAAGAAAGGATAAAGGATGAAAATGTGTTACTACACCTTCACTGTTTGGATCTGAAGCAGAGGACTGGGGAGTCATCTCACCATCAGACTTCAGATCACTGGGATTGATCATGTGTGGGGTGTTAGGTGGAGTGAGGAGACATGTAGGGTCTAGACGTGACCTTTTTAAGTCACTGGACTCTGTCGCTCTGGTCTCAAGCTCTAGAGTTATTAGCTTTTGGGACAAAATGTTTACACCACAACTGATAAACGTCTCCTGTTTGGGAGAAGAGATAGGCGAGGAGGGTGATGGAGGTAAACCGAAGGAGGTAGTGGAAGGAGAAGAGCCGTTTTGGATGGTAGCCTGAGAGACGATCAAGTCATGTGATGGTGTGTGAAATGTTGGAAGGACGGCTGTCCTTGTTTGAGTATTTTCCTTCTGGACAGCAGCACCCTGGAGGAGAGTTTACAATATATTGTTAATAAATACTGTTCACTGAAAAACTATCCTACTAAAATACTTTTATATATTTGGTAAAAGCAGTTATTCTTTTTCTTGCTTGAGGTGAGATAAGAAGACTGATATTCTCATGTTTACACTATAAATATAAAGGTACAGCTAACAGCTTAGCTTAGCTTAGCTTAGCTTAACTTATCGTAAAGAGATTTAAAGTTTATTTGTAAGCGTTTGGTGCATGCAGAGAGATTTTGCTGGGTCATTTAAGTCACTTAATTTCCTCCCTAAAGGAGTACAAAACAGAAATAAGTTCACATGTTTTTTGTCCTATTTTGTTTTTTAAAAAGTTTTAGTTAGTAACGTTAGCATAACTCTGACAGCATATGGTGATTAACAGGAAGAGGTGCTCAGATCGGTTGGGTTACCGTTCAGTTGATCTCTAAATTGTATTGTTTTTTATTTTATTTTTTTTTATTTATTAGAAAGAACATTTTTACAAATATTTTGTACATTTAAAATTTATATAACTTTGCGTATTAATGAACATATATGCCAGATTATAGCAAGAGTTCATTTCCATCTCCAGTCCCTTGGCAGGCCAGTGCCATCCACACAAAACAGCACATTACAATAGAACAATAACATTACAGACACAATAGTTAGAGAAAATGTCACACAAAAAAGTAATTTTGTTGGCCAGAAACGTACCACAACGAGACATTAAAGATATTAAAGTGCAAGTTCTAAAGTGCACATGAACGTCCACATGCTGGTGTTACTGCATGTTGTCCACTTTCACACAGTTTTACAGTTCTTAGTGACCGTTTATAAAACGTTATGTCTACGTCCAGTTCAGGGCATGAATCTCTCATATGAATACAGTTACCTGATAGCTGGGTTCAATATGCATTCACATTGCTGATCAACTTCATGTCAATGTTTGTTATTGTTTGTTTGTTGTTATTATTTTTTTTTTTTTTCCCCCTAAAATGGTCAATAATATGGATATTCCCCTAGTGCACCCATATCTTATACCAAAGTCCACTTCTTGTCTGGTCTCTATTTAGGACAAACAACTCCAATCTGGTAGATAAACTATCAAATCTCATCAGTTAGCTGCTAATAGCTGTTAGAAAGCTGCTTGGTGATCTTTGCCTGGAGGGGAACAGAGAGTTCATTGCCTTCTGTCTGTGTGCTGCTTAGACCTGTTAGAGGAAGAACCAGGCAGACAGTCTCTGATTCAGTCCTTTTGCTTATAAACCATTTATTTAAATCATCATTCTGACACAAGTTTGTCTCATCACTGTGTTGAGATTCCTGGAAAAAATAAGGGGCTCTTTTTCCAGGAATCTCAACACAGCTCATATATGTAAAGATGCTAACACATGCTAAAGATCACAACAGCAGTAAGACTATAAAATTAGTGACATGTGGATGTTAGTGTAGGATTTAGCTTGAAGTAACGCCACTCTACACACTCGATGGCTCCTCTTGCTGGGTTATAGACGGTTTTGTTGCTGTTACATCCAGGAAAAATTTCTGTAAGCTTAGTTCATCAGTGAGACAAGGTTGCCACCTCCTGGACCTTTTTTTAAATTATTTTATTGTAACGCTGCCAGTCCTGTTGCACTTATCTGGAAAGTCAGAGTGAGTGCTCAGTGCTAGACTGCCCCAACATCTTCATAAAAATTCTAATAAATGAGCTTCAGACCTAGCTGGAAGGATTCTCTGTTACTGAATGATATACTCAGTTAAAATAATGGATGTCAAAGTGAAGTGGTAATGCTGTGTTGTCTGAAAAGTCCTAGATACTTTGAAACATTTCTCATTGTCCAACTTTTATTTTCTTTTTTTTGGTATTACTTAAAACGGTTATAATGCTTTCAAATATCATGGGAAAACCAAAAGGGATAAAAAAATAAAAAATAAATGTTTGTACCTCGTGCTCAGCTGTTACATTTAACCGAGTAATTAACTCCTTGAGCTTGTGCAGCTGTTCCCTCAGAGCTGAGCCCATCACTGCTTTCCTCAGCTGAAGCTGGTAACCTTCATCAGGAAGCACCAGTGGATGGTGGGTGTCAAAACTCTCCAGGATATCTGCTGAGGAGAGGAAAGCACAACATTTCATTTAAAGAGAGAAGAGATAGACCCTGCCTTTTAAAAACGTGCAGTTTGTTGGCTCTGACCAGTTTTCTGTGCTGCTGCTCGATCCTGTGCTGATGGAGTCCAGATATGTGTGCAGGGTGAGGCTGGACTGTATAAACTCAGAAGGTGGTTCAGCTGGGCCGGACTCAAGGCAGGGTAGTCAGAGCGTAAGGACACCCAAGATGTCTGAACACACACATAATAATGTCTAAAAATGTGACTTAACATTCATGAAGACAATAACAAGCATATCTGTTAAACCGGATCTTTTTTTTTTATTTCTATGTAAACATCTGGCTTTGACTTTGCTGGCATCAGGTTGGCAGTGAGGATGCATGGCTGCCAGTATCAGTATCAGGCCACTTGTCCTGCCTCTTGTCCACTTGTAGGAATACGTTAGAAAACAGTGGACGAGCAGGAAACATGAAAACCTTTGTTTTGGTTGTTGTTTGTATTGACCATATATCTGCTGTCAGCCAGGACTGCCTCTCATTTAAAGCGAACAAAAAAGATCACCAGCACATCAGCCATGTGCTAGCTTCCCTTCACTGGCTTCTAGTTAGATTTTGGTTAGTTTGGTTTGGTTGCATTGGTTTTAAAATCTTCCCGTTCATTTTTAAAGACCTAAATGTTCCCAAATACATCTCAGAATTACTGACATGGTTTGTTTCCTCCTGACCAAGATCCACAGAAAGCCCTGTTAACTATTCCCTGTCCCAGTTTATGACAAAGACAGATCGAGGCGATTGGATCATTTACTGGATTTGCTTTGGAGTTTTTAGTGTCTTTGGTTTGTTCTTTTGGTTTGTCATTAAAATGGTCCTTTAGTTCTTCACCTGCCCATTTTTGTCTCATAAATCTGAAATTAAGTCCTCCACTAGAACAAATTATGAGTTATGTTATCTATCAACCAGACAACCTTCTAGTACTGTATGACAACACACCTGGTATGTATTGAAAAGAGAAGCAGAATAGTGGAAATCAATGTCCATAAAATGATAGTTGGACTAGTTGTTTGTACTTTGGGAACTTAGATTGTTATCCATCATATAGTAGCATTAACTTCACATGTATGATTTGCTTCACTGACCCATGTGAAAGTTCCTCCTCTGAAACGGTAATGGAAATACTTTCAGAAACTGTTTTTAGGAGACTGGATCAACCATTTATCAGCATCTTTTCCTCAGAGGAAAACTTTTATGATTGCTCAGTGTTCCTTTTTTTTCAGTAAGTACATTCTACTTCACAAAATACTCGGATACATCTTGAATCAGGTGTGAAAGACAGTGGGTGCAACATTTTAGGAGGAGGAGAAGCAGCTACTTCAGTTAAATCACTGATTATGTGTCAGCGAAAGCAGCTTGATATACAGGGAGCATGGAAACCCCACACCACCTTTACTTTAGGCTTTTGAACTGGGTGATGACTTTAGATGACCATTAGCTCTTGTAGTCTTGTAAGAATGAGAGAAGGTAGGCTGATGTTTTCATCTACTAGATTGTATTTCAGAAGGAAACTCTTAGCATAACTCTTCCAGGGATCAGTTTTTAACCATCAGGCTTCTCATACTGCCTTTTTATGTGTTCATAAATGATTTCTAGTTGGACAACTCTACAGGATGTGGGATGTGTCACTTTTTTGTTCCTCTTTCACCTGCAGTAAATTTTTTCTAGGCGTAGCCAGCAGATTGATGGCTGACGAGAGAGTGTGTGTGTGCTCCAAGGCCAGTTCTCCCAGTCCAGCTGCATGGGCCCAGTCCAGGAGGACGTCCAGATTGGCCCTGGTTCGCACACCTCTGGACCACTGGTAGAAACCGGGCTCCGAGCCTGTGTGCACATCAGGAGAGGATGTTAGACGTTCATCATCCTCTATGGTTTTATTACACTTAGAAACATTACAGAGGAGAAATGTGGGCTGGTTCTGCAGGCCTCTAAGATACAGGGCTTTATGGAGTGGGGGACCTGAACCTCCCTATAATGAAAGCCATGTGGTGCTCTGAGTTTAAGCCCAGAGTTAAACTGAAGGCTGATTAAGCAAAAAATATTCCCCTGACCTACAAAAATCAATCATCCTGTGTT
This sequence comes from Melanotaenia boesemani, assembly GCF_017639745.1. Classification (NCBI taxonomy): domain Eukaryota; kingdom Metazoa; phylum Chordata; class Actinopteri; order Atheriniformes; family Melanotaeniidae; genus Melanotaenia; species Melanotaenia boesemani. The sequence continues at coordinate 24,696,337 of NC_055702.1, read as the reverse complement.
ACTTTTCCCATTAACATCTTCATTCTGTAACAAGACCCTTCATAAGGAATCATGACTCTAGTGATCCGATTGGTCTCTGGTCAGGATATTTGGTTGGTGAACTAATTTTTAATAAGCTGGGCTGAGATGAATGACAGCTAAAAAAAGCTGCTACAGCAATCCTACCCTGACACAGGCTTTAATGGACTGCAGAAGAAAGCTACATACTGTATAGAGGGGGTTTGAAAAGCCATGAGAAAGAATAGCTCTCCTCTTTCTATTCAGATTTCTTGTATCAGGACATAATAAGAAGATAAATAAAAATCAGGTCCTTATCAGCTGTTAAAAGAAGGTAAATCTGAGATTAACAATATATGACAAATAACAGTCATAACTTAGGTAACAAACTCATACATAATGCATAACTAATGCAGAAAAAGTGTGTTCTCTCCATTATTCTATACTCTGCATAATCATGTTGAATCTTTTCTTTTTCGGTCATTCTGTCGTAGATCTGCTGCTGGGTCTGGGATCATTGTCCTGTTACATGATCCAGTTGCAGCCAAGTTTTAGCTGCTGGACAGATGATCTCATATTTGACTTTAGAATACTTTGGTACACAGAGGAGTTCAGGCTCCACTCAGTGGCTGCAAGGAGCTCAAATCATCCTCCTCCACCAGCGTGATTGACAGTTGGTGTGAGGTGTTTACGCTGATATGAGTTTGGTTTTCTGTAAAAAACAATGCTGCATTTCCACCAAACATCTCCATTTTAGTCTGGTTTGTTCTAAGGACATTGTTCCAGAAGTCTTGTGGCTTGTTTAGATTCAGCTTTGCTAAGCATGGTCTTTTTAGTGAGATGAGGATTCCCCCTGCAACCTTTTCAAACCAGCCATACTTGTTTAGTTTTGTTCTAAATGAAATGTCTTGAACTTTAACATTTAACGTGCTGACTGAGGCCTGGAGAGGCAGAGATGTGGCTCTTGGGTTCGGAGAACTGCGTGGTCTGATTTGAGGGTGAAGTAGCTGGGACATAGCTGTTTTAATGTTTTCCATTTGTGAATAATCTGTCTCTCTGTATGATTTGGAAATTACTTTCTAACCCTTCCCAGATTGGTGGGGAGCAACAGTTGCTTTTCAAAGGTAATTTCTGATGTCTTTCCTCCTTGCAATCATGTTAACACACAGCTGAATGCTGCAGACCAACAAGATCCCTGCTTTATAGAGGAGCTCACACTGATGATGATCAGTTAATCAGTGGTTGTGATCAGCAGCACCTGGCTGGTACTGACCAACTTAAGTCCTACAGAAGCAGTCAGGGTGGACTTTTCACTTTCTGCTGCTGTTTTTGTTTAAAGAACAATGACAGGGAGTAATATGATGAGTTGTTTGTATTTATCTGAAGCTGATGTGTAAAATCCTTGTACTGATATGACGTGTAAATTCGTTTTCAGCTGACTATATGTGCAGGGTTTATGTCCTAATTATTGCTGTTAGTTGAAAAATCAGAGCAGGGTAACTGAGTTTGTGCTCAGGGCTGGAAGGCTAGGTATCCTAGCTTTGATGGCTAACCTTTTATCATCCTACAGCTGATCAAACAGTGCAGTGACCACATGTTTACTTATTGTTCGTCAAACAACATTTCTGATGCCCACATGCATCAAGGGTGCCTAAGTCCAGAGCTACTTGAGAGCTACTATCCTGCAACTTTTAGATGCATCCTTCTCTAACACACCTGAATGGTTCGTTGCCAGGCCTCTGCAGAGTTTAATGACATGTACGTGAGGGAATTTAGCTGTTTAATTTCGGAGTGTTGGAGAGGGAATGCATCTAAAAGTTGCAGGATAATAGCTCTTGAGTATCGGACTTGGGCACCCCTGACATACATCACACTCCTATTGGCCACTGTGAGTGTCATGTTGGCTGTGATGCTGGTACCTCTCTCCATCAGCGAGTTGAAGAGTGATGCATTGATGAAGTAAAAGAGATAGCCGATGAGCTGAGAGGAAATCTCCGGGTGGACCTGACAGTCTGAGAGCAGTGTCCAGCTCTCGTTCAGAACCTCCACAACCTGCTGGATCTCCCCAGGGATCTGGACTTCTCCCCCTCCCAGGAGCCGAGCGGGGTCACCTGATGCCCGCGGGTCAGGACTCTCCCTGAATGGGTTGCATTCCAGGAGGCCGGGCAGGATTGGGTAAAGGAACTGTACAGACAGAAAAGCAAGCTCAGACTGATTAATTTATCCATGTAGAGCTGGAGACTGTTGACAATTCCTGTGGGCTAATTTGAGGCTGGAAAAGTTAACATTGTGTGGTGAATTTTCTGATCACTGGTATAAACTGAAACATGTAACCCTGTTTCTCAGATTTCGGACCACCCATTTCACCTCTGCATGTCTTTTCTCCCACACTACACCATTGCTGATTTATGATTAGTTTGGCACAACCAACGGTTGCAGACATACTGTGAAGGAAGACAGATTTTCTAACATTTCCACCCTTTCATCCTAAGTTCCTTGCCATTCTTCAACGAGGGAGTCCGAACAACCACAGCTTTGTTCCGGGCTAATTGTACTCAGACATCCCCCTTCCCATTCAATCTCACTCTTACACCCACAAAGCATCTGAGGTCTATGCCAGCCATAGATCCACATTCCTAAAAAGCTGAAAATGGCTCTGAATGTGGGCTTGGCATGGTGCTGCAACAAGAACTGCTGAGTGAAGAGCACTGAAGGAATCCACCCTGAGCAGATCAGTTACCACTTAATACAAGGCCCCTGCACGCTGTAAAAAAATACAAAAAAAAGTAAGGCAACCAGCTACCAAGCCATTTTTTTTTTTTTTTTGGTAAACTCAGCTAAGGGGTTCTGGTGTTGTGTGGGCCTAAATTAAGAGGGTGACTCAAAGAAGAATGTTAAATTTAACAAAGGTAGGACAGATTTTCAGGTTTACTCATGTCTGAGCTGAAACAACTCATGTGAAGTTGAAATTTTGATTTACACTTTTAATAAAGGTTAACACAACCACATTTTTTGTTAAGTTTACTCAAACATGCTTTGCAACTGGTTTCCTTACTTTTTAAAAGGCGCATTCACACCAGCGCTTCTGATTACAATCCTAGCCCGTTTGTTGAGAAAGTTAGCTTCGTCTGGGGAGCTGTGAACGTGCAAACGAACTGATTTAGATCAAAGAAACCGATTCTGGTTCGCCTACAAATGCGGGTTTTGGTCTGCTTCAAGTGAACCAAATATAAGCAGACCATAAAGCAAAGGTGATTGTGGGTTCAACATAGGACACTGTGGGTAAACACAACCAAAACATACATGCGCATGAGACGATAGAAGTTTTCCTGCATTAACCGACAGGTGAGCCAGTATTTTCTTCGTTGTGTGTCTAATCTCCTTCAGTAATTCTTGATTCAGCACCACCTGTGGTGAGCAGTGGAATATGTTATTTAAAAGGTCCAGTTTGTTGGAGTGTGAACGCAAACTTGGACCAGAAAATTGTTGTAATCCCCTACCTGAACTAAGTCTTCAGTCATACTGAGTCTGGCAGACTATCCTGGTGTGATTGCACCCTAAGTTTTCAATCTACTCATACTTGAGTTGGGAAGTCTGTATTTCATCCTTTTATTTTATATACCTGTTTATTCCTTTTCAGGGTTGCAGAGGGCTGGAGTCTATCCCAGCAGCGAGAGGCATGGTACAACCTGGACAGTTCGCCATCACAGAGCCAATACAGACAGACAACCATCATGCTCACACATACAACATGCAAACTCCACACAGAAAGGCTGAGACTTGAACCAGGAACAGCGCAGCAGCGCTAATCACCACTGTGCATCACAGGAAATGCATATCAAAGAATTCAAATACCCGTGAAAATCATCTTATTAATTAAGAATACTGCCACATCATCACAGGCTGTTTCAAAGCCACAACCAATCATATCAGCTAACAAGCTGTTCTTAGGGCTTGAACCCTGCTGATCGATGGCTACAGGTTCATCAACACCTTTTAAACTACCTCAAAAGTGTACTTCAAACTATTGGGGTAGTTCAGGTTTAGAGCATATGTAAGCAAAGTGTACCCAAATTGATATTTGAAATATTACATACAGACTTGAACAAAACTGAGACGAATATTCAGAGATATTTTCAGCTTAACAGGAGTCGTTTCAGCTCAAAGACATGAGTAGACCTGAATATCCATCCTAACTTTTTTTTACAGTGCAGCCAGGGCAGTCTGAACATAACACACAACATAACAGAAACATTTAAATAAATAACTTTGACAGCCAGAAAGGATTCATTCTCTACACAAGCACCGGATTCTGGGATGACCACATGCCTCCGTGAAGCATATCAGTCTGGAATTAAAAAAAAAAAAAAAGCATTGTCTGCTTATTTGTGCATTCTTTGCAACAGATAAATAAACACTCAGTCTGCCCACTAGCCTGTTAAAGTGTGTCTTTATTCATCACGACATGTCTTCAGCTGGAATAGCGACTCTCCAGTGGCGCCTTTTGTTTCAAATTCCGACAAACAAGCATGAAATATCTCCGAATAAACACACCACTGAAAATGACCCCGCTTCTGACATGATTTATATGTGTGACGATGGAAAAGTTCTGGTTCAACTGTCTGTCTTGATGCTGTATTTGAATACCCCTGCTGACCATGCTACATAAAGTGTTGCCATAATCATGTGAACTCTGTGAACCTGGCAGTGAGGTTACAGGGTAGCTGCTCCAGTATAACTGGGCTTTTGTTGAGGTAACTCTGTTGATTGACACCTGCGGCTTCATCGCATTCTTCATGGATCTAAGCTTTTTATGATGTGACAGCCGTGACGGATGACACGATGTGAGTGGATTAACTGGTGAGAAAAACTGAGGATGTGTCTGAAGGAAGTAAACTAAATCTGAAAACCAGACAGTTTGAACAATTGAAGAAAAGCTTCCCTATTTTCTATTTGGTCTAAAAAATGTCATTAAACGTGTTATTACGCATGAAGATGTATTTATAGATTATCAAAAGGCTAAGTACATAATTTCAATCATGAATAGCCATAAAAGATAAGCCAAGCTGAGCATGAAATATAAATCATAAAGTTCCTGAGTTCAGCAAGAATCATGAACATTTTCTGATTATTTATGGATTTACTGACAAACCACATCTGGAACCCATTTAGTTTGTCAGGCTGACTTGCTGAGAGGAGCTAATGCTATCCGAGAGCAGGTACTTAGATAACCACATCCCCTGCACTGGGCAAAAATGGAGGAACTCCTGTAGTTTCCTCTTTAGAGATTTAGTTCCTTCATGCACTGGAGGCCTACAGAAGAGGACTTAAAATTGGCACATCATGCAAAGTCTCTATGAGATCCAACTGGCACCACATGTGAGGCCTGGACTTGGCTGCAGCTAACATTGTGGCAAACCACTAATGCTGTCTCAATACTTGACATGTCATGGCCCAGTTCTCTTTAAATGGACACTGCTGATTTGGAGCTTCCAGCATCATGGGAAGGAGAGTTTATGTTTGATATTCCTCTTCATCTATCAGCTTTTTTTTGTTCAACTGATTGAGGAGGAAGAAATGTTGAAAGACTAAGTGCTTGAAGTTCAGCAGGCCCATCTACTCATTGGCATTTCTTTGGATGATTTTGATGCACGCCCACGCAGTTCAGCTGGAAATTCGTCTGAAACTTTCCTGGGCACACAGCCATGGGTGTGGTGCTGCTTCGTTGAAAATGCACATAACTGGATACCGTGGCCACAATGGAATATTATTTTTCTCTTTTTCAAGGAACACTGTGAAATCTAGAGCACAACACAAACTCTGTACAAAGAAATACAACAAATATTCTTATTGACAGGCATTGATGTTTTTGGGAACAGTCTAGGCTACGTGTGTTAAGCATGGAGCTAAAAGATGGATGGCATTAGCACAGCTAGTTTAGCATAAACAGGTAATTTTATTTCCCAATAAAGAAGGAACTTAGAGTTGGGAATTGCATCCAACCTGAGTTTAGCACGTTTGGGTTTCAAGTCAGAAAACCAGGAGTGTTTTCGTACTGACCAAGCCAGCAATTATTAGCATTAATTAGCTATTAGCAATAGAGTGGCAATAGCAACAAATATTTGCAATTGTAAACACTGTAGTTATAAACTACTACTGCTGGTGTGTGAATGATTGAATATGACACAAGCTGACAGAAGTGCTAATAAACTGTTCGTTATTGCAGCTATATGCTAGGTGGCCATGTTGGATTTTGAGATTTGGGGTAGTGGGCATGTATCTAACTTTCTTCACCTGGAATCTGACTCTGAGAAATATTCCTCCAAACTTTCAACGGGGGAACTGAGTTAAAATAAAAATGTGCAAACAGACAGTAGAGCAAAGTTAGCAGCTAGCATAGCTAACAGAAATGTTAAATTATTCCCTATAAGGCCAAATGTTTCATATTTGATACACAAACCTTTTAAACCTCTGGACTACTTACATAATCAAAAGGCTTTTCTTGTCTTTTATACAATTCAACATGGCAGAATGCAGACAAAATTATCTATATTAAAGAAAAAAAATTAAATGATCAGGAGAAGCCTACATCATGTGTATTTTTTGACACAAATAGATAAATGTCTTCTTAATAATAAGCTGCTCTGAGCAGTTAATAATTCACATTTAAGAAAGGAAATTGGAGTGTATTTAATAAACTGCCAATCATATCAATCTCACTTTACAGTCTAAACACAAGTAGCCAAAGCTGCAAGATGCTTGATGCCGTTTCTGATTACAGAAACCTCTTTTCTGCACTTGTAATTAATCCTGAAAAGCAACACGTTACAACAACATACTTCCTCTGTTAACGTGGACATAAAGTCATCGTCAGGTGTGTGTTATGTTGACTTGATGCTGAGAGGGACAGATTAAGTTCAGAAACACCAGAAGAAACTGAGCAAAACGCCTTCAACAGGCTGTGTAATCAGCATCTATCGAGGGATCGCCAAACTTATTGCGAAGGAACGCAAAAGAAAAAAATATTCCTGTGACCCCTGGGGGGCTCCGTAGGTTATTGATTATTATCAATAGCAAAAAAGTAGTCTCCAGAGGTGGAGAAGAGTTTAATGGATCACTGTGTTCTCCCAAAGAAACAGGGGTTGTACTGTCTTTTTGTGGTATTTTGTTGACTGAAAGTATTTCAGTGAAAATTCAGAGAGAACTCAGGAAATTGTCTCAGCTTGTGGAAAAAAAGGACATAATAAGTCTCCTGTAAAGGGCAACAAATCTTTCATTTTATTGCCAAACTTGTGAATCCACTGATCAGCTAAAAATAAAAGAAGTAGCAGTGAAAGGTGAATAGTATTCATCCTCCAACAACTCTCACGCATATTTGAACAAAGGCCCTTGGTGTCCTGTCTCTCTCCCTTGTTACAAAGCCCGCAGTGTGGTCTGGCAGTGTGGCTGCTCGGTCTGTAGAAAGCTGTCAGAGTGGCTAACTGGACTCTTTATTCTCTGTCTGTCTCTGATTATTTTCTTGTCTTAAGCTGCACATCTTAATCATCAGTGAGTGGAGCAGATGGAGCTGTTACAGGGTTGGACCTTACTATGGTTTATTGTGTGGTACATGGTGCTAAGCTGAGGTAGCCATTTCCATTTCCAACCAAAATTGGGAACATAATCAGTACTTGGCAAACCATGAAATTCTATGGTTGCCAAATAAATAACTCATGAAGAAATGCAAAAATTATTTATTTTGCAAAGCTAGTGGGAGTAGAGGGCGGGGGAGGCACCCCAACTCTGACTGGTAGCTTGTCAAGTTCATTAGCATGAAGACTAAAGAGAAGACCTCTTTTTTATATCACCATCTATTATTATTTATTATCATTTTCATTCTTTTATAATAATCAGTTTAAATCTATATTTTTAACTTTTTTGTGTCCTTTCGTGTTCTTTATTTTGTTGCTATTACTCATTTGATAAAGTTCTATATTAATAAAGTTGAGTTGAATATTGTCATGAAAAATGAAATATGTGTGAAATATGCACAGCTTGGTCTTTCTGTGTGTTCATATGTTGTATGTTATGGCCCCAGGCCTTGGCCTTTGTGACTGTGTTTGGCTGCAGCCAGGTGATGGACTGGCAGTCGGGCTCTCCTCAGCAAATACCTGGCCATGCCATCACCTGTCACCGATTGGATGGCTCTGTCATCACCTACCTGTGATTGGACCAATCGTCTGATGTCCAACCGGAGCTCTGTAAAGGGGTAGTGCACCCAAAAATGTCTTTTTTGGACTGTAAACAACACACTTAATTGTGATGAAAAACACAAATACTGTTGATAAAATATGAATCTTTTTAGTTTATTTTAAAAATGGGATTTTGTGGGTAAAAAATGGCTCATACTGCTCTCTACAGCGTACAACAAGGTTATGTTTTTCATGACATAGAGAGATTATCTACGTCACGAGAAATTTTAAAAACCCAAAGCCCCTCCCTCCAGATGCAGGTAGGCGGGTCCTCGCCTTGCAGGCAGAGAAAACCACGCCCACCAACACATATGAAGGGATGTGAACTTATATGGTGTAGATCTGCTAGTTTCAGACTTCTATTCTTTCATAGAGTTTCTGATGAAATGTTCCTGCAATGGGATGGATTTGTACTTCTAACGGGTGGAAAAGTAAGACCGGACTTTATTCTTTACTTGCTGATCTTCATCTGGCGACAGACAGCAGCTCAAATCATAGCAGCAGCACCTCCTGCAGCTGCCACAACCTGCCGGGAATCTCCACAGCTTTCCAGAGCTGCTGGAGCTGCTGACAGGCAGCTAACAGCGCTAACGAACTTCCACCTCAAAGAATCTCTGTGGCATAGCTGCTTTGTAAATCTTGCTTTGCATCTTGCCAGAAAGCTGAACTGCTGTCTGTCAATCATTTCTGCCTGTGAGTTTCTGTCTTTTGTTTTCAGATTGTGTTCTTGATAATATTAATAAGAAAAAATAACCAAAGTTCACAATGATCCTGCTTCGAGTTCCAGTCTAGTGATATCAGCTAACTGGCCAACCCCCCAATAAATTGATTAACTATCTTATCTTGACCCCCTCATGAATAATTTCCAGGATATGCCACTGTTACCTTGGTAATGTAGTAGACGCATTGCTGGAAGGCGAGCATGATGACTTCCTCCAGGACAGCCATTGTCTCCTCACTGGCTGAGCGGATACAGGACAGATGAAGCTCCAGCAGCACTGCAGAAGCATACACACAAATTCATTTACAGGATATCTGTAAAATTACAGTACGTAATTTTAAAATCTGGACTGTGCTTAAAGATATTTCAGCCTGACTGATAAATCAATCAACCTGTAGTTATGCCCTATCTTTTAAATATTAACTGGGCTAAATATTGTTTGTACAAGATTATTCATGATGCAAAAAATGCATGTGATAATTTAGAAATGATGCAATTACATATCTCATGCATCAACAGTCTTTTCTGGTCATTTTAGCAACATCATCTGTTTTCTTGGGATTATGATTTAAAGTGCTGTTTAAGATAAAAATGGTCACGTGATTTATATAACCAATACCACCCACCCAAGTTTTTAACTTCCTTGCTTTCCTTATCTTCCCACTGTCCTTCCTCTTCCCGTCCCTGCTCCTTTTGGTTTTTCCACTCCAGGATAAGAGGCAACTGGTGCTGAATGAACTGCAGCAGCTCCAGACTGTTGGACATCCACACCACCAGAGGGCGCAGTCCTGAAATCAGCTCATGCAAGCTGAGAGGCTGCAGGTCTTCGGGATTTGAATCTTTACCACTGAGACTGCAAGGTGGAAAATCAACTGATAAATTAGTTTATCAAACATGTGTCATTGGTGATTGAATGAAAACAGAAAAGTGCTTACACTTCAGGCTGAACTGCAGCTAGATCCTTAGTGTGCTCCTGCAAGAGAGACAAAATTTGGATTCAATGACAACTTTAATCCAGACTCATCTCTTCCATTACAAAGGGTTATTGATTAAAAAAGTTAGGATTCAATGAGACATTTTTTCCTAATTTGCAACATGAAACTTGTCATTTATCACTTGAGAATAAATAGAAGTAACAGAAATAAAACGTTTGTAGTTGCTGGAAAACAAAGAAGTGGAACTGTGATAGAATGGTGTACCTGGTGTCCTGTTGTTTTATAGCAAATTATTTAGGTAGACGAACCCAGTAAGTTACATCTTCATCATTCATCCCAAGACTAAAGTTAAATAAACAAATAAATTATCCATATTTCTTGTTTGCTATAGTCATAAAAGAATTAACCATTATCTTATGGACACAATTTTATTATCCTTTTCCACACACAACTAACGCATGGCCACACGTAAACTGTCTCATTCCCTCATATCAGTTATCTGTGGCATTACTTAAATAACCTGGATCATTTTCATGATTTGAACGAATGGAACAAACACACTCTGGTCCACAATGAACTAAGTTGACCACCGCTTCGTGCTATATTAATTAATGAGGCAGATAAAATGCCCTGAATGAACATTTAGCTCATTTTTTACTTAATTTCAGAAAACATTATCACTGCTGGGAAGAATTAGTTTAGTGAGACAAAACCTACAACCTGGATGGTCGTTTCACATTTTGTACATTACAAACACACAAAGGTAAAAAATAAAAAATAAATAAAAAAAAAGATGTGAGTCTGAGTTCAGACATTTCAGTTCTAAGGTACAAGAAATGCAGCTTCATATTCCAGCTTTTTGACCATTCAGCTGACCAGACAAAGCAGACTGGACTTTTCCAGATATCAGTGAGACAAAACTTCCTGCTCTTTTGTCAAAGATACCTCATCTTTAAAGCAACACTTCTGAACTTTGGCAGACCCTTTTACGCTCCATAAAGACGGCTAATTCAGTATCTGTCTTCATCCTGTCTCTTCCCTGAGCTCTCTCCAGTCAATAAAATTCAGTCCGATGTTGACTCTTGACTTTTCTCTTGCTCTGTCACCTTCTCTCTTTCTTTTTATCTCTTCCTCTGCCAATGTCCTCCTTTGGTTTCTTGGTGGGCATAAGTAACAGCCATTGTGTTGATACCCAGTTGCTGGTCAGGTGACGCAGTGTTGTAAAGCAAAACACGGCGATGTGATTCAAGGCTGAAAAAATGCATTAAAGTGCAGGTTTTCAGCCTCAGGATGCTGCAGGGCGACGACGGCTCCAGGAATATGGAAAACGTCTGTTTTAAGGTTGGAAACTTATGTAATGTTGCTTTAATGCAGAAGATAAGATCCGGGTAAGATCCCTATCATGAGTACCTTATGTGCCTTGCATTCCTTGAAAGTGCCCCTAATGCCTGTCTGCAGTTATTAACAGTTTGTCACATAATTGTGGAGGCAGATAATGTTCATTATTGAGTTTAACCACGATCAGGGATGATTGTTCTGCACAAAGTATTCAAACATGACATGACACTGGAACTGAAGCCTTTGTTTATGTGTAAACATTGGTCAAAAGCATGTTTTTTTCTGGACGAACGTGAAACTTCAGTTGTGTGATGCATTGCTGTAGCAAATGTGACCAAATCTGCTAAATTTCTTGCTAAGTTATATAATGAACCATTTTCTTCTTGTGGTACAGTAAAAGCAGTACTACAATCTAATATCCCTTTTACTACAACTCACCCATATGGCACTCTGAAATCCACTCGCAATGAGCAGCAGAAGCCTGCGAAGGTCCGAGGTTTGAAGACATGCTGATGAATACTGAACACACATGCACAACAGAAAGGAAACAGTCAGTGGGGGTCTGTCTAGGAAGTTGCTTCCACTTCCCATGGCAACAATCTCCTTGACGATGTGATCTTCATCCCCAGACTCAAAATTCAGAGTCAAGCTGTGGCCTTCAGGAGACTTGAGAAATGGAGGGCTTCTGCAGTCTGAGCTGTGGAAGTCAGTGGAAGTTGAAAGGCAGTTGTTGCAGAGGATCGCATCAGTGGTGAGGCTTGTTGCTGCAGAAGGGCTGTCACTCAGGATCCATGGAGCAGCAGACAAGCTGGGCTCAGGAGGAGCACTGTTAGCTTCCTGTAACAAGAAATACGATGCTGGATTCTCGCACTTAAAAAATTAATAGATGGCAAACCTTTTAAAAGAACCCGTGTCTTACCTTACGTGTGACAGCTAAAGGATCTTTGAAAAGGAACAAGTAGTGCTGTCCCAATCCAATAACATCACCAGGGTTCAGCTGCATGTCGTGTTTCAGAACTTCTCCGTTCCTTGTGACAACAGCATCTTTATATAGGCTGAGCACGATGGACCCACCAGCACTGTGGCGATGGAAGCAGCAGTGTTTAGAAAGGATGTCGGTAGCAAAGAGATGAATGTCAGCTTTAGACCTGTCGTCACGATTTCTCTGATGGCCGATAACAATGTCTGGGGCTGCTAGCAGGTAGATGACAAAGTCCTGAACGGAGAGATAAAAGGTAAGTTACTTTATGATGACTCCAGCTGAAACAGTTCTCAAACTTTTGATGCTCTGATGATACATTCCCATAGGTGATGCTCTTATCTTTTTTTGTTGAGACTTTTCATTTACTGGAATAAATAAACCTGTATGTATTCCTTTTCTCCACTTCAACTCCAAATCCAACAATCGTGTGACCACAAAACCAACACTGAAGTTTTGTCGCTGCAAACTTACAGTCACGAGAAAAAAAGACACTCTTCTTCAGTTGTAAGATTTTATGGATCCAAACATAATGAAAAATTTACCTGATCCTGACCAGGTCTTAAAGTTAAATAAATATGACCTGTGACAAATGACTATCATTATTTATTAAACAACCACTAAGACTAAAAGTAGGAACAACTCTACAAAACTACAAACGTAGGAACTACTCTCCATGACTGAATAGCTTACAGAATGATGTTTAGCAGTGAGAACTCTAAGTGATTGTTTTCTGTATGTTGTAGGATTTTTTTGGGTCCACTCATCTTTGAAAGGTTTTTAGCGGTTTGCAGACATTCTTATATGCACAGCTCTTTTAAAGCAACACTGATTTTCTCACTTTGTCCCCCCCTAACAACGGTGAATTCAGCATCAGTCTTGCATCCAGTCTCCTCTCTGGGATCTCTCCAGCCAGTAAAAGTCAGTCAGTTGACTTTTGTCTTATCTTTTGCTCTGTCCATTTCTCTTTTTCTTTACCTCCCTTCCTCTGTTAGTTTCCTCCTGTGTTTCATTGATGAATCAGTCATAAAGTGTGTTGATATGTGTTGATATTTGGTTGTAAAGCACAACACAGCTGTTAACGTGATGCCCCCGAGCAGGAAAAAGATGTGACGTGTGGTTTCTCAGCCTCGGGATGCTGCAGTTCCAGTGCAAAATAAAAGTTAGTGTGTCATCAAAACAAGTCTGAAGCTCAGAGTTTACAAATAAAAAAGTTACGTAGTGTTGCTTTAAGTCCAACCACAGTATTTTACTAGGGTATAGTTTCTTTTTCAGTCATTTCTTGTTGTTGTAAAGTTTTTGCTCTCAGATACAGATACTTTGCATTTGCCTCTAGAACACTTTGGACTGCAGGGTGTCCAGGTCCTGTGGCTGCAAAGCACGTCCAAATTATCAGCCCAACACCACCGTGCTTGACAGTTAGTTTGAGATAATTGTGTTAATATGCTGTGTTTGGTTTGCTGGTGACTTTAGACAAAGGACATTGCTCCAGAAGTCTTGTGGTTCCAAAAAAGTCAGAGTCTTTTTTCATGAACTTTGACATTTAAGATGCTGACCGCGGCCTGGAGAGTCAGAAATTTTGTTTTTGATTATCTCAACTTCCTCTAAACATTTCACAATATGACCTTTGGTTGAACCTGCTGGGACACCCATTCCTGGAAGGATTGGCAGTTGTCTTGAATAATCCATCTTAGTGTGGAATGATGGACTTCAGATTCCTTGAAAATGGTCTTAAAACACCTCTCAGACTGATAGGAAGCAAGAGTTGCTTCTCCAAGATGACTGCTGATGTCTTTCCTCCTGGACATTTTGTTGCTCCAAACCAGCAAACATCTGTTGTACAGAGGTGTTCAGACTTGATGATGATCAGTTCATTAGGAGCATTTGCTCAACAACTTTATGTTGACCTATAAGTCATTCAGATATATAAAAGGGACCAAACTTAAGGGACTGCTGCGTTGTGTCGGCACACAACAAAAAACAAAGCAAAGAACAAAGATTTCCTAACAATAAATAGAGCTGAGGTGATTTAAGACTTTTGTACAGTAGTATGTTATCATAAGTATCATAATTGGTTTAAAACTCCACAATAAGCTTTAAGTTTTGACACTGATCCAAATTTAGAAGCTTGTCGTAGTTTTTATGGATAGTCTTGTTATTTTCAGAGTCATAAACAGTTTCAGTCCGTACAGGCAGCAAATGTGAACTATTGTTGATTTCTTTAATAAATCAATAAAACAAGGAATGTGATACTTTTTTCCATTAATGTATTGAAAGTCTCAGACAGTGAAAACTTTTTGTCACGTGGAGGGATTAGAAATACGGTCTAGGTGCAAGCCGGATTAGGCAAATAATGTTTCATTAAATCCAGCTAGACCAGGCACAATGAGCTGTGATTATCATGTTTGACACTCCTCTTGTGATGTTTCTCTTTTCCAGCTGGACAGATTTAACACACTGAGGTGAAACTAATAAATGCTCTGGATAAACTTTGTTCATTTCTCAGGAGTAGATGATTATGAAGGATCTATTGTAAAAACAGTAATGACGTACAGTCATAATCTCCTCAGTGTTTAAGAATAAGCAGTTGTCCACAGTTTTCAAACCACTGGTAATCATTCAGGAAGCAATGTCAGGGTGGTTTGTTTCTGTTTCCTGATCAGTGTTTTCATTTACCCTTTCTCTACGTACAGCTTGCTGAGCTTTGCAATATTGCTTCCCTCCACAATCACTCTGTTTTTACACTAATCAAACAGCATTTAAAAGGGTGTTTTTACAGTAAGTAAGAGCCTGATATCAATATTTTGTAAATAGATTAAATTTGCAGGCATGCACTTAAAACTGCAGGAGCTGGTAGGGGTCTGATGTACAATTCAGGTCCTCAAGTGTCACAATCCTGCAGGTCTCTCTGCTTCAACACACCTGATTCAAATTAATGGATCATTAACAGGTTTCTGTGGAACTTGACAAGCAGTTGGGGAGATCTGTTTTATTTTAACAACGTGTTTTGAAGCAGTAAAAGGTCTGCAGAACAGCATCTCTGAACACACAACACGTTCAACCTTAAAGCAGATGGGCTACAGCAGCAGAAGACCACACCGGGTGGTAAGAACAGGAAACTGAGGCTACAAT
Source organism: Melanotaenia boesemani (assembly GCF_017639745.1). NCBI lineage: Eukaryota > Metazoa > Chordata > Actinopteri > Atheriniformes > Melanotaeniidae > Melanotaenia > Melanotaenia boesemani. The sequence continues at coordinate 24,681,004 of NC_055702.1, read as the reverse complement.
TCACACAGAAGATGGAGAAACGTTGCTGGTCTAATGAGTCTCCATTTCAGCTCCACATTCAGATGCTAGGCTCAGAATCTGCTGGTAACATCATGAAAACATGGATCCATCCTGCCTTGGATCAACGCTTCAGACTGCCGGTTGTGTAATAGTACCAACGTGGCCTGGTTTAACCACCACAGCCTACCTGAGTATTGTTGTTGACCATGTCCATCCCTTTATGAACACAGTGGAGCATCTTCTGATGCTACTTCCTGCAGGATAATGCACCATGTCACAAAGCTCAGATCATCTCCAGCTGCTTTCTAGAACATGACGATAAGTTCACTGGACTCTAGTTGCCTCCACAGTCACCAGATCTCAATACAATAAGGGGCTCCAACTCAGTACTAGCAAGGTGGAATCAAATGTGTTGAAGCAGGGAAACAACTAAAACATGCAAGGCAATGGCCCTTAAGGACCTGGGCTGAAGAGACCTGGTATAATGTGTATAAGTTCTTCCTAAGACTAGAATAATAAAAAAAGAAAAACCTTCGCCAACCCAACTCTTGCAAACAATGTCTCTCTGACTACAGCCCCGAACTTTGACATATAGAAACAGGCCTAACTTGCTTTGCTAGTGTTTCTAAACTATGATTGATGATTGCTTTTCAGGGTCAGGTACAAATATGTGTTTGGATAAGATACCTGTGCAAGGTTACAGCCCTGCAGCAGCAGCAGGTATGGACAGTCATGAGGGGGGTGAATGGAGTACTGTGTGGTGTTATCGTCGCTGCTCTCCGTTTCCTCTCTTTCGGACTCCTCTCCTTCCCGCTCGCCTCTTGGCCTTGACACACAGAGGGTCTCTGTTTTGGCCCCTAACCCGCCATCCCCCTCAGAAGTAGCTGTAAGGCTGTGAATGTGATTCTGTTCTGGGGTTGTTTTGAGGCACTCGTAGCTCTGCGCTGAAGCGTGACCAAGGCTCTCACGTCGATCCTTGACACATGCATCACGATCTGTGTCATGTTTAGTGTCGGTATCTAAGAGGTCCATCTCACTTTTGCTCCTCCACAGTTTCTGGCTGCGGCCCACGGTCCTTTCTACAAGGGTAGAGGTAACTCTGGAGCGACTCTTCTGCAGCTTACGAGCCTGGGCATTGATACCTAACAGGATCATAAATAAACAAATTAGAGAGAAACGGATGGTGTTAAAACTATGTGCAAATTGAGCTGCTGTATAAATACATTAGGCACAGGGGTGATGGAATGTGGCAATAGAGCAACACCCATTTTTTCCTGAGGTAAGGTGAGATTTGTCAGTGCTTGGTCATTTGAACATGGTATGTGTATGCCAGAGTCAACAGGGAGAAGCCCCATACAGGAAGCAAAGCTCAGTGGAAAGAAAGACAGAATTCATGCACATTAAAAAATAAGTCCACCCCCCTCAGCAGGCATCCACAAGCTGACACTGATAGAAGCCTATCACATGCTGCGCCATTTATAAAAACAAAACACATAACAGGACACACACTTACACCACCACCACAGCTGTGTCAACCACAGCTGGGGCCTCCAGCAGAAATTATTGTAGCATGGACAAAAAAAGGTCCACCCAACACTTTTACAGTCCTGTGCAGTGTTTGTGTGTAGCATCTGTGGAAAGTTCTAGTATTTTTTGGTTACATCATGCTTCATAAATATGAGTGGATCAGATATTTTGTAGCTTGTAGACTTTATAACATTTAGCTGCTGAGAGTATTAAAAAAAGGGTGTGTTACATTAAATCATAGTGTCTGCAAAATTTATTTGGTTGACACTAGTAACATTTTAAAAGAGCACTAAAACTGGCTTTATTTTGTGAGTGCTTCATTTAATGGTAAAGATTTATATTTCAGGATGTGTCAGCTCCCTGATTCAAGATGTGGCCTGGAGTGACATAATCCCCACTTTAGGGCTTACCAGCAGTGATGGTGTCCTTCTCTTTGGATGTCTTTTCCTCTACCAAGCTCTTCCTTTGGATTTCAAACCGTCTTGCCAACCCCTCTCTGGGTTTCCATAGTGACTGCAGAAGGAGAGGTTTCTCGTGGTCGCCCACTACTCTGAAGCCTTCTGTTTTCCATTGATGGTTGTCAATGGAGCCAATGGTGTCACAGAGGACGTAGGACTCGGCCTCTTCCTTGCTCAGGCCATACCTTAAGCAAATAATTTATATGTTAATGGAAATAACTGTAATAAAAATACCATCACCAAACTAGAAGAGTTGTAGTGTAGCACCACTCTTCTCGACACAAAAATACAAGAACCTGGAGGTGAATGTTAGACTATCTACCCAAAGACTTGGGTTTATGGAGAACTGTTTTACTCGTGACACTGACATTTCAACTAAAACTCTGCACTGAAAGTACCCGGATGCTGCCCTAAACTCAACCAAGAATCTAGTGTGAAACAATGAACACTACGCGCACTAAACGGACCATTTTGCTGACGTAGCGGCAGAGGAGGGTGGTGTATCCTGGACAATTTTTCAGAGCTAAATAATGGCGGCCAACAACTCAGTGGTATTGGTGCAAGCAGAAGCTATTTTGTAAGTATTAAGTTATTCTGTCATAACTTTAATGTATATGGCAGCATGCTATCTTGCCTTTATCTTCATTTTCTGTGGCATGCTAACAAATGCTTGCTAAGCTACTAGCATAGCTAGCAAACCAGTAATTTATACTTTCCCATTAAGTAGACTTAAAGCAGCATCAGTAGGCAAAAATTTAAAGTTGTTTTTATTTATTTATTTATTTAAAGGTTTCAACTAATCAAATGATTGTTTATCCTCTGGTTTGGTTTCCACCAGCATCTGAGTTCCTTCATTACTCTCAATAGCTAGCAACAAATTTTTTTATCCTCTTTTAGTTGCCACACATGTAGTGTCCAGTGGGTTTTACGAGGGTGTGAGTTATTCCCTACCTTATGTTTGACATATAGTGACATATTACTGTGATAACACAAACATTAATAAGTGCAGCTTCAATATTTTTTAGAAAAATAAATGTGACTCTAGAAATTCTCAGCACCGTACCAGAAGTTATAACAGGCATTACCATGTCAAGAGTCACAGTGCTACCTCATTACTAAATATATGTTAAAGAAACATGTAACCAGACGTCACAGTTACAGTGAAATGTTTTCACTGAGGAACAAGAATAATGATCTGCTCTTTCCTACAAGCTGAATACCATTGCATTAATCATTCCATTATGTTTTTTGGCTGACACATAAGCAAAGACTGACAGTCAGAGACTGCCTCAGAGTCTGAGCCAACACTGGCCGTCTTTCACACAAATCTGTGGTTGTGGCGTTAGACCTTCTCAGAACTACTAACTGAACTGCTTGGCACACACACACACTGTCAGCACTGTACTGCAATTACAAAAAACTGCACAACGGGTCAAGTCGACTTTGTTCATCTGAAATGTATTAATCGTAGCAACGTGATCATGCTAGCCTTTCATCAACCCCCAAAGCTACACAAAACCCAGCTCTGAAACAGCTCAGACTGCTTTGATAGCACATAGGTGTACTGCAGCAGAGGAAGCATGAGGGACGTGACTCACTCTGAGCAGACACACAAGGACACACAACCACATATGGCAGGCAGGCCTGTGGAGCAGATAACACATGGTCTCACCGTTCAAGGGCCTCCTTGACAAGCTCCTTTGCGCTGGATTCTGTAGTAGCCAGGACGCTCTTATAGTGAGCACCTTCACAGATTTCATTTCCAAAGATCTTCAGGATGCCAGGGGCTGTTATTTGATTGGACAGCTCAGAAGGGTCCTCTACTTGTAGAGCATCTGCAAAGACCACTGCACACATGAGCACACATGAGCCGACATGCAAAATTGACGCAAAACCATATTTTTTCATCTGAAGACATTCAGTGGGTACAATTTTCTCTGTATATGTCTTGAGGGTGGATTAGTTTGGCAACAAACATACAATAACACAACAGTCTGCACCAACAGGAAATGATGTAAGATGCACTCTGATGGATGTTATTGTGTTGTATTTGTCTTCCCACATAAATAAAACAAGTACTGCACTTCCATAAAGTTTAGATGAGCAATCTTAGGTGGTTAAAATGGAAAACGCAGCGGTAGAAAAAGACATTTAAACTTTCTGTCTCACATTTTCCACACTGTGGCCCCTCCCTCCCTTGTTTGTCTGTGTGATGATGGCAAAATGTTAACTTATATATAGCACTGATGGCATATTGTGTTACCCTTTCCGATTTTATCCCCTCTTTCACTGTGAAATACAGCACCACACAAAAGTTTTGAGCCACTCCTTATATCTTTAAACACTATTCTCTTGACTTTCTTTATTGTCGGTGGCCTTGGGTAAGGGTTTTCAAAGGGCCCACAAAGTTTTCCTTTAGATGGTGGCTAATTTTTCAGTCCAGGCCTTGTACCTGATTATTTTCAGAGTACTGTACTGTATATTTTTGTTTAAGGGACTTAACACTGACCTATGAGTCATTTGAACAAGAAAATGCGCATGTGTGGTATATAGACACATCATTTGTTCCCATTTCTATAGTTATGTATGTACAATACCAAAGATAACAGTTTAACAGTCACAAAACACTATTTCTGTACCAACAAGGTAATTCCCAAAGCTGGAAACTTGGTATCTCTCAACATGGTGTGCAATGTGTTCTTCAAGGAAACTAGACATGTGGAGGAGAAAAGCTAAAGTGTCAGACCTAGAAAACTATCTACAGCAGATAAACAGTATCTGAAAGTGACAGGAAATAATCCAGAAAAGATGTGACGCAGGACCTGAGACATGCTTCTGGACTGATTAGAAATGATCTCCACGTAAAGTTGGCTGTCAAGAAACCATTCTTTAGGGAGGGAAACAGTGAGAAAAGGCTGAGGTATGTCACATGACACAAGACCAGGACTGAAAACCAGTGGAAACCGGTCTGATGGGGGATGGATCCTACCCAGAACCTGGACTTGAGGTCATTATTAAAGCAGTTTGGGATCGTCTGGACAGAGAACAGAACAAAAGGCAGAAACATCCAAAGAAGAGCTTTGGAAAGTCCTTAAATGAGTCTAGAGAACTGTTCATGAAGACTATTTAAAGAACTTACAAGAACGCTATTCGGCTCAGACTGTGGTGAAGAATCCATGTCGTGAATGAAAACTTTAGCAGAGTCCTGTTTAAATGCTACAACCTGTAGCATCAGCTAGCTTTATAATACCAACATGCCGGTAGAAAGTCAATGAGTGTGACATACTGCTTCCTTTCCTGGCTTGGACAGACCGTGATGACCTGAGACCTGCAGTCAGTGCCATGGAGTCTGGGGCAGGCCCACGGTGGAAGACACCTGAGAGACGGTTGGCGTGACGATGGATGCGACTCTTGCTGGGCTGTCTGACAGCCTCCCGGTCAGCTGACCTGCAGGTGGAGGAACTCCCGGTTGATGATGCCGACCTGAAGGAAGCCAGAACTAAAATGACTTAAAATCAAGCAATCAGGCACAACTATGGACAACATCAAAAAGAATATTTGACTATCTCAGAACTGATCTGAAATATACATACTTGTCTGTCCCCAGCCTCAGTCTCCTCCTCCATGCTCTCAGCTCTCTGAGCGCATAACTGAAATAATGAAGTGTTGTTCTCCCCTGAACAAGCCTCTAAGCTTCTTATAGCTATGGTTCAAAAGTACTTGCAGTTACGCCACAGATCCTGGCATAGGATTTAACTATTTCAAATTCTTTTTCTGTGAGTGGAGCTGGTGAAAGCCTGTGATATAAAGGCATTACAGAGTTATGTCATGTGAGCAGCAGCAGAACTTTTTGTACATCATGATTAAAGGATAATTAGGTGCCAGTTCAAGTTCTGTCAGCTCAAGATGCATATTTAGATCTACAAACATTATATCCAAAGTTTTGGAAATTTGGGAAAATGGTTTAATTACCACTGTGGTACATTGTCTTCCATTTACTGACACTTTTCATGGTTTTTGAAACTGCGGAAACACATTTTAGATCATTTCTGTGTCCATTCTTGATGAATCTAAGATTTCAGCTGCTTAACACAGTGGCCACAGTGGTCTGATTCTCCTTGTCATGATGCTCCACACATTTCTGTAGGAATCAGACCAAACACACACACACTCTGTGAATGAGGTCCGACATTGTCCTGGAGTGAACACTAACCTGAGAGGAAAGTTGGAGACAAATCATGTTTTGGATAACGTCAGGTGTTTGATCAGTGGCATTTTACTGGAAACTTCTAATCACTTTTAGAGTTAATTGATCTGAAGAAGACAGACTCCTATCTGAGATTTAGAACAGATCGACAGCAGGCTGCTCTCAGTCCCAGATACAGCTGAATGTTTCCAACCAGGAATGCTGGTTTCACCTTGCCATAGGTTTTCACCCAGTCTAACATATGTCACTCTAAAATTCCAGTATCCACTTTTAGATCAGTGGTACCATTACAGTAATGTGGACACTGATGCTCTCCCTTCCTAACATCAGAGATACTAGCTTATGCACTTTTCATTAGTAACAGCCTGGGTGGTCTTTCCAGTCTTTGGTATGAAGAATGAGATGCAGGGCCGGCGGCTGCTGATCTTGGCCCACTGGGACCTGTGCCCCAAGACCGTGGGGGGCTCTTGCTGGGGCTCTCCTCTGCTGCCCTTCGGGTGGGGCTGGAGTCGTCTTCATGGTGGGGTAGCTTCGGTTATTGCTCCAGGGCTGCTGCTGGGGGCCCAGGTTTCTGGGCTGCCCTGGTCTGCCTCTGACCTCCGGAGAGGCATGGTCACATTTGCACGATCTCACTCATCATTCTTCATCACTGATCACTCCTTATTCCTCATTCTCTGCATGCTGACACAGTCACTGAGTTGTTCAGTGGATTTATATACTAAGAGATCATTCTTCTTTTTATTTTTCCTGTGAGTTAGTATCTGGTCGCTGTTATGCTACTTTCATGATATGTATTTGATTTGGTTATTATTTAAAAACTCTTAATGACTAGCAGCTCTGTTTTTTTGTTTTTTTTTTTGTTGTAAATGTAGGGAATTTTCTGGTGTGTTCATGTACAGGTGTAACAGTTTGTTGTCTGGTGATGGTGTGGATTGAAGGGTTGTTTCCTTCTGTCTGTGATCTTTTTGTCTCCTTTCTTCTTTCCCTTTTGCATCTTTTTGCTATTTTTCATTTTTTTCTGTCCCCTCCGGTCAGGTCCAGCAAGATTACAGAGATTCCGTGATTCAAAGTAAATAAATAAATAAATGAATCAGATTATCAAGAGGAGCCTTACCCATAGGCCTCCTCTTGGCAGAGCAAATTTGTTCAGCACGATACAGCAACCAGATTATCATTTTGCTGCTATGATGCTGGACAGGACAAGTTAAAAAAAAAAAAACTTAATTTTTTTTTTACAATATTATGAACGGTAGATGCTGTAGAAAGACTTATTGATAATTATCTCACTAAATTTGACACATGTTTAATTATGACCCAGCCAAGCTAGGAAAGACTAAGTCTTAACCAGTAGCTCCTTTTCTACCCAATCCTGACACACTCATCTGTTGGATGTACAGTCTTTCAGGGGAAAAAGTGTAGAATTTGATGTGGTGACACACTCAAAACTAGGAATAATGGAGCAAAAATACAATATAAAAGAATAATGAATATAGAACGATGTAAAAGAATACCTTACAAGTCTGTCTTTTATATTTGTTATTTACATGTTTTTTTCTTATAAAAATGTCCTAGTTTTCTGTAAATTAGGTCTGTAACTAATGTATTTTGAGTGTACAAGAGAAGAATAACGGATAAAGTCGTGTTTTTAAAAAGCTTTTAAAGAACACGACTTTCACAGATCTGTACGGATGATAATAGCTGCATATGTTTGTCCTTCATACTCACCGCTGAGAACCATCACTGCTCTTCCTCCCCAGCCTGACAAACCGTCTCTTTGCAGGGAAACTCGGTGGTCTTGGAGGGAGAGAATGCAACTCCTCAGAGCATTTGCTCATCTCATTCATTTCCGTCTGATATTTTGAGTTCCTGCTCAATCGAAAATGCTGCAGATGTTATTTAAATCTACGAAGGAAGACTTCTTCGCATGCATGTCCCATCTGTGAGCAGTTTTTGACTCAGACCTCTGTGTTTCATTCTAAAGATGTTCCATCCAGGACGCGCAGCGCAAAGCCATTCAACAGCCGCTGGGCTTTACGCAAACCGGAACAGAGGCTGCAGATGTTTCCAGCCCTCACCCAGCTGTTGGAGCTGCTGTGGAAGGGTCGTTGAGACGCTGAAACATGACACGACTGGAAAATAAGCAACTGTTAACCGGCTAGAAAATGGACAACTCTGACCCTGGTTATCTTACTGCAGCTGGTTTATTCCTGGCGCAGCAAAAGGAAGCCGTCTGTTTTAAATTCAGCCCGCTCTCCAGATGTGGTCCTAAAGCGCAGCTGCTTAGTGCCGCCAAAGACGCACACACCCGCGTACAGTCACATACTTCTCAAAGGAGGTCCCTATCCCCCCCCCCTCCCTTTTTATTATTTTTCAAAGCTTCCATTGCAAATACAAACCAACCAAAGCAACATAAACATATTTCGCTCCAAATGAACCAAACAGCGGAACATTTCTGCATCCATGACTCCCTCTTGTGGCTGCAGCAGAGACCAAAGCGTCCTGAGCCGTGTTACTGTGTGTGAAGGTACAGCTTTTGTACAAACTATACATGTAATGATAAACTGTCTCAGGAAATGTTTACATGTTTTTTAAATGGTACAAAAGGCAAACAAAGAAAGAAAGTTATTCAAATCTAAAAAATAAACCCCATTCTGGAAGATCCTACAATCGGCAGTTGAGGCAGCCAGCACTGAAAAATCAGGCTGTTGAAAATCCACCATGGTCAGAATAATCATAATAACAACATGTTTTATGTTGTTATGTTGTTACATATTTTGACTATATCTTTCTCAAGATATAGTCAAAAGTGATCCAGTGATTTTGAACCAGAAATCTACTGTGGACACACCACAACAACCAAAGCTTTGAAATTAGCCGCTAACTGTCCTTACTGTGTAGCGGAGAAAAGCTACAGAAATCTTCACAGGACAGTAGACTTTGCAGGTACAGCTGCAGATCTTTAAAAAGATCATAAAGTTCTAGTCAGAGCCACAAAACTCGCTTACTGTGTGGCTTGTTATAAACCCTGATCAGGCCCTGTGCCATCTGCAGACGCAGCAAATTGGATGGTTGACCATGAGGAGACACCCGGTCCTTTGAATTAAGGAAAAGTGGTGAAGTACATGTAGCAAACAAAGCCTGGTGGATGCAAGGTTGTGTTGTGCCACCCACCAGGCACAGCAGGATAGCATCCGATGAGTCTCTTTTGGCTTATGGGAAGGAGAGTAAGCAACCAACAGGTTTTTATTTTGGTTTACGTGGTATCACCCAGAATGGAGTTTAATGTTAAAAACCTCAACTACATCAACACTGTAGTGACTCCCTCCATCTTCTTTCCACACAAAGATAAAACATGAACCAACAGTCCCCTTTAACTTCCTGCCAATCAGATCTTAAAGCAGCACTACGTAACTTTCTGACCTTACAAATATTTGTTTCTGAACTCGTTCAGTAGCATCCCGAGGCGACTTTTTCTTCTGGGTCGCATCACTTTACAGCTGAGATTCTCTTTATGCACGGCTACTGGCTGATTCATCAAAGAAATACAAGAAGACATTATTGGAAGAAGAGAGGAAAAGAAAGAGAGAAAGGGACAAAGTAAGAGATAAGATCAGACTGACTTTTACTGGCTGGTGTGATCTCAGAGAAGAGACAGGATGCAGGACGGATGCTGAAATAGCCATTGTTAGGTGGTACCTTACTAAGAAAATTTCAGTAGTGCTTTTTTTAATGAGACACGTCATTGTCCACTTTGATTGACAGGTTTTATGGGCTCTGAACGTCTGACATGTTCAATGACACTCTGGAAATGTCAGTACTACAGTAACAGAATATTTTTATTTTGCTGAACTGATTTTCTGAACACAGTAACTCTAAAACATATCAGTTATTTATGTCCCCCAGTCTGTTACAGCAGGAACATGTTTAACAGATAAAAGCAATAGCATACTGATTATGATTAATCACTAAAATAGTTTGATTATATCCTGTGTCCCATTTCCAATCCTACCACCCCATCCAGTCTCCCAGTGGTCCCACATGCCTCAAACTCGAGTTTGACAGACAAAAGTGTTTAGACATTGCACACTTTTTTCAAATTATAGTGGTGACATCTTTTTTTATTTTCGCTATTTATTTAATGTTTACTTGTTAGTGCAAAAGTAACACCGTGAAGTTATTATGTTTGGGGTGCCCAAATAGCTAGAAGTAGTAGCACTGCAGTTAAGGATGGATTGTGGCTCATGAGCTTGTCCCAAACTCAGTCACATAATCATTAATGTCTTAAAAAAAAGAAAAGAATAAACAGACATAAATACATAAATAACATTCTCAATGTAGGATAGCAAAGAGCTTAATTCTTTCAACATATGAGCATAACAATGTGAAAATATTGGGGGACTCTGGGAAAGACAGAGTTTATAAAGGCCACAGCCTGAAACAGCTACCCGATGAACACAACCTTCATGTAATTTATAGAAACCAACATGTCACCATGACAACTATGAGTTCAGGGGGACCTTGGAAAACCATTTTTTCACTCAACATACCTGAAACTGTATTGCACAAGAAAGAAGTCATATACCATATCTGTGCAGAAACGTTGCTGAGTTCTCTGGACAGGAGCTCATCTCATGGATAGGAAGATGGTGGACATGTTTTCTGTGGCACTTATCAGAGAAACCTGCAAAAGCCAGCATCTGTGATGGTCTGGGGGAGCACCAGTGTGTGAAGGTATCACTGATGCAGTGGTGGATTAAATTAAATTAAATTAAAAAATATTTCATTTATTTCTTGTGGGAAATTGTGATGTTGTTGGAAACCCTACACTTTCTACAACACAATTATAGAATATATCAAACCTCTTGGTGCAGACATTGAAGGATCTGCTTTCTCCTTTCCTTGTAGATGTACCTGTGATGCATTTACAAACTAGGCTGCTGTCCAGCTCTTGTTCAGCTGGACAGCAGCCTAGACAGCAGTTTAGACTGGACAGCAGCATATAGGAGACAGCACATCTGTCTCCTATTTGAAATGCATTGATCATTAAAATGATAATCAGACAACAACCACAGACTGTTCAGCTGAAATCTTTTATTCATCAAATAGTGGACACAGATCCCCCTAAAAACTGCAACAATTAGCCCCTTTAGCTCCCAAAGATGAAAAAAGTCTCCTTAAAAGGAATATTGACGTATGTTGCTGTAGTCGTTTACATGTTTTATTAAAGTTTTCTCACTTTCTGGTTGGACTTGTGTCATGGAGCTGGAATAGGGATAAAGTTAAGTTTTTTAACTTATATCTTCATTTTTGTAACTTGTATAATTTGTATATCCATATTTTAAATAGTAAAAGAAGTGGAGGCAGAAATCAAATCTATGGATTAATTCTACAAGTCAGAAAATAAAAGTAAATTGGATAGTTTTATAAGTCCTAAACATTTGTTGCATTCATAAAACTGACTTGTATTTTCTGACAGTGTTCAGATGATTGCGTTCATTTTACACGTTAGTTTTTCTCTGAACCTTGAACTGAAAAAAACTTGTTTGCAAATAAAGAACTTTTTATTTATTTTTTTATTTAACCTTTATTTTACCTGGCAGATGCTTGAGATCCACTTATCCCTTTTACTAGATAACTGGATGTCATCAGTGCAGTTTATTTACATGACAGTGTAACACTGTGATTTTATCATATTGCTGTTTTGTACTGATGCTATTCAGTAGGTTAATTCGTATTTATGTTTCTTTATTTAAACTTGCTCAGATTATGTGACGTCCAATAACAGTCCCTGCCTACATTTTCCCAGCGCTGCTTCACACTACGTTACCCATGATGTACTGCAAACTTCAGCGTAACAATGCAGGAAAGCCCCATAGCAAAGCAGGTGCAGAGAAGCTGCAGACTAGCCTGCACTAGGGCTGGTGATCCTGCAATGTTTGGTATCAATGCGATACCAAGTAATTCCAGGGCAAGTATCGCTGATACCAATATAATACCAAAACGATGCATTTACCAATACCAATACTTTTTGCTTGAAATTTCACAACAAATTAAAGATTTTGTCTTTAATTATCAATCACAAAACACAGTACAAAGATTTTGTCAAATAAAATAAAACTGAAAGGCAGAACTGAGAAATTAAATTTAAGCATTTTTGTTTGTAAACATTTAATAACATTAACAATGTAACAAAATAATAAAATTACTGTTATTCCCTTTTATCGCACTCAATTGTTTGAGAAAAATAAAGTTAACAGTGCAAATTAGCTAAACAAAAGCAAGACCTACTGTAGAAAAGTCCCTGTTATTCTGACAGAACTCCATATCCCAGCATTCCTTGCAGAGCCATTTGACAGTAATTCAGCTACTGGAAGCATTTTTTATTTATATACCGCTCTTGGAGCATTAATGCATCTTATTTACATGACAGTTTAGGACTGTGGTTTAATCATATTGCTGTTTTTTATTAATATTTTTAATTGCTGTTTGTTCTTTAGAAACCACACCATAATCTCTTTAATACTGCTGTTATATGGTGAATAAACCGTTCTATACATAACCCAATCCCTGGATGTGAGTCTCCTTCTGACAGAGGCCACAGCAGCACATTCCACCAGCAACCAGACATACACGATTCTTTACACTATTTGTTGGCTCTCATTTATATTTATTGGCTTTTTGCCCCCAAAGTCCTCTGCAAGAAAAATATCAGTCTCATAACGCTGGTATCGATACCGACACTGGCCTTGGTATCGATACTATATACACTGGATCAATCTGGCCAGCGCTAGTTTGCACATCAGACGTCTTATGATTATTTACAGGACATTTATATCTAACATTTCTCTGTAAATTATGTCCACCTGCACTTAAAAAAACAAGCCTGAAAGTCGGCCTCATCAACTTCTAGGCTAATTAGAAAATATGTGGATGTGAAGCATCTGTCCAGAGTGAGAAGATATCTTATATTTTTAAATGCAGCTTTTTCTTTCTTGTTTTAAATTTAAGGAAAAGCTAAGCTGAATTTGGTTGTTTATCAAATAATAAATTCTGTTTCACAGAAAAAGGTTATTTTTTATTCCTTCACCACACGTCTGTTCCACATGCAGATATATTTTATGTGATGGAATTTAAGGTCAGTATAAATGATTTAATTGCAAGATACAACACTTTAATTTAATTTCTTTCTCAAGTTCAGTCTTTCATGCCTACTTCTAACCTAAAAGAAAAACTGAAATGAACTGAACTTTGATTTAGTTCAAATTAAATGAGTGAACTCTTAACATGAACTACTCATTTTAACCCAGTAAGAGCTGAATTTTAAACAAGTTCATGAGAAGCATGAACCTGCACAACACGGCTTTCTGATCCGTACTTGTAGATTTGTTTGTATCTGTACTTGTTACACTTACAAATAAGGGTATACAAGTTACAAAACATGTGTATAAGTTACAAAACTTTTGTCTCTATCTTAGCTCCATATCTGTCCGATGAAGAAACTGACGCTTGTGTTCCTGTCACAGTTCTCCTAAGTGACCACTAGATGGCGTGCTGTCCCACAGAAACAACGAAGCAGTTCACAGACTGTCCACCTTCCTGTAGCTCCTACGAGCACTTTATTTGAATTAAATAAGCATATTGTGCTATTAGTGTGCATATTCATCCTTTAGTTGTTTATTCTGAGATCTTTGTCTAACTTTTCTTACATTATTTCCCTTTTTTGTGACACCACATCAAACACCACCTATTTAGCCCCAGGGAAATCCCTCCTGGCTTGCATGGAGAGTTTAATGGGCTTATGTCTCTGGCTGGAGCTGCTCTGTATAGGCTCTACTGGTATAGCTTAATGCAGCTGATACCTGAGCAGTTGCGACAGCTCATGGACTCTTGCTACAGCGCAGGGCTTCCCTCATGCATCATGCCAGGTTTGCCATCCACAGCTCGCCTGCCAGGCGGCTTCCTTCACCTGCAATACCTCCATCTAATCACAGATGAAGAAGAATCTTCCCATGGGCCAAGGTCAGCTGTTCCTGGAATGAAGGAAAAGAACAAAAAGGCTTAAGGTGGGGTAATCAGATCCTCTGGCGAGCGAGGAGGAGTGACACCTGCAGCAGGAGGCCTGGACTCTTAAAAATGCATTGATCCTGAGAGCGCTTACATATTCCACCCCATCCACATGTTTTTCTGACTTAAGGAAATCTTGCATGAAATGTACACCACCAGGCCAGAGAAGACCTCCCCACGTCTTCACGCTGTGTTGAAACTCAGTCTGATCTCATCTTGGCTGCTAGAAAAACAGTGTATCAGCTTGATATTTTAAGCTGTATCTCATGTTGTGGTCAAAACTGATAAATTCTCACCACAGTTTTAAGATTAGCTAAAAACTCAGCTCAGTATCTCAGGACCTCTTATCTCAGGCTTGTATAAACTCTGTTTCTGTGCTAATTTCTTTTCCTGTTTTTATTAAACCGACAATGAAGGGTGTGCACAGGCTGCAGCTTTGAGTCCATTCAGAGGCTGAGGAACTCCTCTGAGCTGGATTTGTGTCAGGCGGTCATTTCACTGGGCAGCTGGAGGTCTTTTTAGGGCTTTTCATGCCTCTCCTGTTGGTTCAGTACGCTCCAAGCAGTAATCTGAACAACATGTAATCACACAGCAAAACAACAGTTTTAACAGTGGGACTGAAAGGTCTGTTTTCGTGGTTCAAATGAGGTGATAACAACTCAAACAGCCTCTCTGTCCTGGAAGCATCTGTACACAAAAACACTATACATCTGGATTTAACTACAAGGCTTTTGTTATGGGTATGTATGCAGTAAATGAAAACAGTGGAGAACAAAAGATATTTAAACATATCATAAAAAATTCAACCAAAGCCAAGAGCTCAAAATCAACAATAACAAACAGCAGTGTTGTTGTTTTAGCTTAACTTTTAAATTCTTTTTTCTTTTTTTTAATACCATGGGAAGGCAGCAATAAACAATCATAATGAAATCAAGGGTAGGGCCAAAGTGGTGTCTTGGACGGGGACCACTACCCAAAGACAATAAAATTGTAACAGATATTTGGTGTAAACTGACCTTTATTCAGATGTCCAAGTGCAAGTGAGTGCAGCACATAATGTACTTCCATAGCCTACCTGTTCTGTAAAATAAGTTGCTCATCAACATGATCATGTTCTAGATCAGGGGTGCCCAGTTCTGGTCCTCAAGGGCCACAATCCTGCAGGTTTTTGACATGTCCCTGCTCCAAAACCACCTGACTCAAATTGATGAGTCATTGTGCAAAAAATCTACTTTATTTGAGTCAGGTGTGTTGAACAGGAAACATTAGATAATCTGCAGGACAGCAGCCCTCGATATCTATCTATCTATCTATCTATCTATCTATCTATCTATCTATCTATCTATCTATCTATCTATCTATCTATCTATCTATCTATCTATCTATCTATCTATCTATCTATCTATCATCTTCTTGCCACCTTCCTGCGTGGGTAATAATATTTGTCTGTTCAAACTGTTTATATTTTATAAAAATGGTATAAAAAATGCTGAAAAACACTGTAAAAAGTTATGATTTGGCTCAGTGAAGTATAAGTTTTGTGCAACAGTGATTAAAGCCATTCAATACCGGACCATGAATTTTTAAAGAATTTTTACTTTACTTTTGACTATCTTAGTTGTAATAATCAATTATTATTATTTCCTTAGATGTAAAGTTTTTTTTCCTCCCTTGCTGGCGGCTGCAGTTTCCAGATGACAGACCATCATGGCGCTTTCCTACCGGCTTACCCGTCATTTATAAACAAATATAAAATTCTTTGCTCATGAGAATGTGTCAGATCATTAGGGGAGGTCATAATACACCAATGATAACACATATATATGTGCAGACATCGATTTTGGCAAGTAAAGAACAAAAAATGTTACACAATGTCCCTTTAATGTGGTGTGTCACATTAAAATTGCAATGCCAGTTCTTTGTCACAGAACCCTCATTTATTCTTTTAAACCTTGCATAAAATTTCTTGTGTCACACTGAAGGAGTTTGCAGGGAAAAGCTGAGAGAAAACAAGCGGGGCACAGCCCAGATGTTCATCTGGTGTCCATCTCTTCTTCTGACTGCCAGACTCTTTGATTTGGAGAGTTTAAAGGGAAAGTGAAAAATGGGGAGGAGCATGCTGAAACCTTAAGTTCAGAACTTACAGCTTTATTAGCGCTGATCTCCCAGCTTATTGTAAGTCTTGCCCTCTTTGATAGGGGCCATCCAGCCCTGGGCTCAGAGCGAAGTGAGCTCGGTTATTACTGACCGGTCTTCCTGATTCCTGAGAAGAAATGCTTGTTGTGAAGTGAACCGTGAATGAGGTTTCAGGCAAGCTGCAGTGATTGATCCCTGTGGGGACGCCTGCCTTCACTTGTGACCCATTGTGACTGTAGTGTGCTGTCACATGCTGTGGACGTTTTAAAGAAAAATCTTGGCTTTTGGTTTACTATAGTGAGTTTACACAGAAAGCAAAGCACGCTGCATGCTAGCAGGCTGCAGCAGCATCTGCACAGGAGGCGTTCAGGCATAGCTTAACAGCTTCAGGCCTGCAGGCAACCTGACATGTACCCTCACTGTTGATGCATGGATGAAAACAGAAAGCCTACAGGTCAGGTTGTGCAGCAAAAAATACATTTTAAGCCACTGTTAGATGCAGATAGTTCTAGGATGATACTCTACTGACACTATAAAAACAATCTCATCAGATTTCTTCAATGTGTAGAAACTACTTCTTTATATATTTCCAGAAACTGATTAAATGGGTTCAGTTATTTATTTTAACATGTGAAAACATAAATGGGAATACAGTATGTGAATCACAAAAACAGAGTTTGTGCCATTTTAATAAGCTTGAAAGTGAATATTTGGTCTGAGCAGCTTCATTCTTCACCACAGTCCGAACCTCTTCGACAAGCTTTCTCATTTCTTCAGTAGTCTTCAGGAACAGTTCTCCAGATTTCTCGAAGGACTTTTCAGAACTCTTCTTTGGATATTTCTGCCTTTTGTTCCAGTCTCATTCAACATGATGGGCCATCCTGTTTTATTTGGCCTGCAGAAGACTCAACTGGTCCACATGTAACTCATGGGAATAAATAATTTGAACATACAAGCTAAAAATAATTGAAATAATTGAAATGCCATTTTTCACATAGTTTTTATTAATGTCATTGTGGGAATGATTAGTATTTGTATTTTCAATTTTTATCATTATTAGTGTTGTTTTTAATATAATCAGTAATCAGCTATCAATATTATTTCTTCTACTTCCACCTATGGACAAAGAGTTAAGTGTTTTCTTGTTGTATGTGTGTATACATACTCTTAACACAAATAATGTAAACACTCAAGACTTGACAGAATAAATTTGGAACTGGTTTTTCCTTTGCTGTCAGATGTTCCTGTTTTTTTTCTTCTCTGCTACTGTTGTCTTTGCTGTTTTTAATAAAGGCTAAAGCTAAAGAAATGGAAACAAACTGTGTGTTTTGGAGCATGTTCCAAAGACACATCTTTTCTTTTTTAAAAATGCCTCATTGCTAAAATATCTGTTAAGTGCAGATGCAACAGTGGTTCATTAGAGTTAGGTACCTTTTTTTTTTACATTTAAATGATTCATTACACAAACATTCCTCTGAAAATGATCAGACACATGGACCACACTGTAAACAAGTGGAAAAGCAGCCAATTTCCAAGGAAAAACTCTAGAAGACTTTCAGAAAGCTGAAGAAATGTTGCTTACTTTATAAGTTTATAAGAAGGTTGGGCTGCTTGGAAGCAAAATATAAAGAAATGAAGGGGGGATCAAGACTTTTGGATGGTAATAGTTCTAATTTATATTACCTGTGTTATGTTTGACATGGCCAAACCTCAAGAGCCTGAAAGAGCGGAAACTCATCACACGTGAAGTTCATACCAAGTTGTCCAAATAAGGATAGTCACCCTGCACATTCTTCAATTTCATATTTAGTGATGCTGAAACACTTTGTACGCTCATGCAGAAAACAAGCAGGTCTGATAAACAAACGTGTCCAAGTTACAGCTGAGTTAAACTATGGTCTGCTGGCTGTGCATCCACTGTTTAACATTCCTGATGGTAGAGAGGCTGCAGATGCACAGAGCAAAGCTGGAGGAGCTGGTCTGGGTTAACTGGTGGTTGTCATGGTAAACAGAGACAAACAGTGTACTGGATGTGATGAGGCCCATTTAGTATCTCAAATGATCACACTGCACTGACTCCACTTAATACTCAACCAGTCCAGTTAGGTGAAAAGTGACCAAGTTAAAGTGTGTTTGATTGTGTAATAATGGGGCAGTGAGTCCTGCAACTATATGAATATACAAATAAAAAGTCATGTGAAAAAATGTACACCTTCTTTTAACTCTGAGGATATGTTAATAGAAAAAAGGATAACCTGGTCTTACCTAACCAGGTCTTAAAAGACGTAAATGCAACCTCAGATGAACAACAATACATGATGTACAACAGAACAAAAATAGTAAAAATACAGACGCAGCGTGACTCATGGTACGTACATAGAACCGCTTCATTTTCTGCATTATGTTCTTAGACTAAAACACTGTTGTACAAATATTTTGGCCCACTCTTCTTTACAACTTTACCCCAGTTCATCTTAGCTTTCAGCATTTATATCTGCATAGCTGCTGAGAGTGACATCTTAAATAAAAATTTTCAGACATTTAAGTTTGTGTTTGCTTCCAAATAAATAAATCCAAAGAAAAAACAAAGATTATGAATTCACAGAATAAATGGGGAAAAACAGCAATGAGAAGTGGAGGCAGGGCAAGTTTATTTGTACAGCACAATTCAGCGACAGGGGATTCAAAGTGCTTTACAGAAAGACTGAAACACCAGAAAATAAGAAGCATAATTTAACATTAAAAACAAAAGACAAAGGAAAAAGAAAGAACATTAGATAAAACAGTGTTAAAACATGATGAAGTTAAAAACATTCCAGAAACAGATGCAGATCTGGACTCCAAATAAAAACTATTAAATGCAGCAGAGAACAGGTGGATCTTAAACCTGGATCTAAATAAACTGAGTGTTTCAGCTGATCTGAGGCTTTCTGGGAGTTTGTTCCAGACATGTGGAGCATAGAAGCTGAATGCAGTTTCTCCATGTCTGGTTCTGACTCTGGGAACTGATAAGAAACTGGAACAAGATGACCTGAGGATTCTGGTAGGTTCATACTGGTTAAGGTCTGAGCCCATCAATACACCCAGATTTCTGGCCTGGTTGGTGGTTTTTAGATGTATAGACTGAAGTTCTGTGGTGACCTTTAATCGTTTCTCTTTGGTTCTAAAGACAAACACCTCAGTTTTGTTTTGATTAACTGAAGAAAGTTTAGACACATCCAGTCATTAATCTCCTCAATGCATTTACCAAGAGCCTGTATGGGGCCTCGGTCTCCTGGTGACATTGTAATATATATCTGTGTGTCATCTGCGTAGCTATGGTAACTAATTTTGTTTTTCCTCATGACCTGTGCCAGTGGGAGCATGTAGATGTTAAACAGAAGAGGCCCCAGGATGGAACCCTGGGGAACTCCACATGTAATTTTTGTCTGCTCAGATGTAAAGTTACTTATTGACACAAAGTACTTTCTGTTCACTAAATAAGATTTAAACCAGTGTAGCGCAGTACCAGAGAGGCCCACCCAGCTCTCCAGTCATTTAAGTAATATATTGTAGTCGACTGTATGAAATGCAGCACTGAGATCCAGTAAGACTAAGACTGACATTTTTCCATCGTTTGTATTCAAAAATATGTCATTAATGACTTTGGTCAGAGCATCTCAGTGCTGTGGTGCTGTCTAAAACCTGACTGGAAGACATTGTAGCAGTTGTTTTGTGTTAAAAAGTCATTTAGTCGATGAAAAACGGCTTTTTTGATGATCTTACTTAGAAACTGAAGATTTGAGATCAGCCTGTAGTTGTTTGTTTGTGTCTTGTCTAGATTGTCCCTTTTTAGCAGAGGTTTGATTGCAGCTGTTTCTAGAAGTTCTGGAAAGATTAAAGACAAGTTCACAATCTGTACCAGATTTGAGACCTTTTTGAAAAGGCCTGTGGGCAGGATGTCCAAACAGCATTAGGAGAAGTTCAGCTGACGTAAGATGTCGCCCAGATCTTTGCTGTTAATGGGATTAAACTGTGTCATGGTGTTTAAACTGGTTTTCAGTGGCCACAGTATGTCTGTTGAACCTGCTGTAGATAAACCAACTACTTGTACGATATTCTGTAATTTTTCAGTGAAAATTTTGGCAAACTCATTGCAGGATTTGGTGGAATAAAGTTCAGGTGCTACTGACAAAGAAGGGTTTGTTATCCTGTCAACAATAGCAAATAAGACCCGAGCATTATGATAGTTTTGGCTAAAAATGTCAGAGAAATAGGACTTTCTTGCATTCCTCATGTATAAATTATAAGAGTGAAGTTTCTCTTTATACATGTCATAATGAACCTGTAGATTTGTTTTTCTCCATCTATGCTCAGCTTTCTGACACTCTCTTTTTTCAATTTTTACTAGTGTGGAATTTCTTCATGGAGACTTTTTCCTTCCAGAGACAACTTTCACCTTAATAAGAGCCATACTATTTAACATTTTAGCATTAAAACTAGTGACAAGCTCATGGGCTGTACACCCTGACAGGGCAGGCGTGGAAGAGAAGACCTGGTTAAACATCCCACTCGTGTTTTCAGTTATATATCATTACATTTGTGTGAACAGGAATCGTACTGTTAAAGAAAACACAGTAGTGATCAGATAGGCTCACATAGTAACCTTTGAAAAGTCAAAACCCTTCGAAATCAGTAAATGTACAGTGTGTCCTTTAATGTGAGTGGGCTCTGTTAAATGCTGAGTCAGCCCAAAGTTCTCCAGACTGTTACTCAGGTCTTTTTAGTTTACTGGAGTGGAAAATTAATAATGATAAAAAACTATTAACTAAATATATATTACATCAAAATATCATAGATATACTAATTTTAGATTTTTTTAAATTATGCAGCTAATATAACAAACAAAAATACCCCCAAAGGAAAAAAGAAGATATAAAAATGTAACAACTTACAAAATAAATTAATCTAATCTAATCTAATCTAATCAAATTATTTCTAAAAAAAATAAATAAATAAAAAAAAAAATAATAATAAAACACACTGCAGAGTTCAACTCTGGTTTCTCCAGGCATTCAGGGATCAATACAATAAACAGAATCACTTGAACTGACCTTTGGCACAGCAAAACTGCTTCTTCAAGCTTTAAATAACCAAAGAAGTTCTTTTTAATGAATATTGCAATTCAAACTGACCTATGAACACGAAAATCAGGAGTTTCCTGCAGAATGGCTGTGCAAGGTAAGAATGTTAAATCTTTTAACACACCTTTTGGAGTATTTCCAGCCAAACTGGTTTTATACTAGACTACAATAAAATGCTGTGTCACTGGTCACTTCTCACTCACAACTAGCTTTTCTCTACATGTGAAATAATCTCTTCAAAGTAATGTTTTTGTATCAGCAGGGACCACATTTGTCCAGGGTGAGACAGCACTTTTATGGCATCAGATGTGTGTTAGGTTGGGTGTCACCTTTGCATAATTCAGTACATTTTAAATGATTCACTACCTTTATGAGAACTTCAAATAGTTTTAATAAGCCCATTCTTCTTCTTAACCCTTGAGTGAGTGAGCATGAGTAGGAAACGTATATTTGCAAATAAGCCACTTTAATGCACATTAGTGAGCAATACACTGGCACTTGCTGAAAATAAATATATTTATAATTAAAAACATGAATGGAATAAAAAAACTTTATTAATAAAACATTGCAATAAAAACATTATAATATTAAATTGTAATGTTGTAGTAGTTAAGAAACAACAAAAATAATAATTAATGAATAATTAGAAGATAATGCCTTGGAGAGTAATGGCTACTGGCAGACAATAGAGTAAATAAAAAATAAAAAAAAAGATAAAAAAAAAAAAAAATCACTGAACATACATGTAGAAGTAAAATACTGCATATGAAAAAATTTGCCACTTTTTTTTTTAAATTTGCATTAGAAGGTTAAATTTAAAAAGCTTTATTTGCCACTGATGGACAATTTGTAAGACAAAAGAAAACAAAACGCATGACACGACACATGATGATGACATCAAAATATTTTAGGAAAGATGTTTGATTCAGCCACAGATAGGGCCGTAACAATGCTCTGCCAGTATTTTTCCTAAATTCAATTTAAAAGTAATTTCCATGAACTCTAAGCCCTGGCAGCATGACTCAGCAACCAACTCCAACATGAAATTGTTGAGTCATGCTGTGTTCATATGTTTGTAGTTGGGACCGAAGGGGGCGGGGCTAACCAAGCTGACGCTCTGCCATCGCGACAACCTCCAGTAGAAAAAATTCTTGGCTGCCTCCAAATGACTTCTCTCTCTCTGGTCCCTCAGCGGAGCGGAAGAAGCCGACCGTTTCCCGACGCTGGTCTGTCTGTACAGTGAACGAGAAGGAGTGGGGGTAGGTCACAGCGCGGAAAAACCGAGGCTTCCCCGAGCCCAGCGCGTACCTGTCCGTGTGGCATGTGACAGTTCGAGCGCCTAACGTTAAGGAAAAGGAAAGCCGGGCGGAAAGAAAGGGCTCGACCTTATTGAAGGGATACACGGCTGTTCCCGACGGAGATGGAGCGGTTGTGCGGACTGGAGCTCCCGTTCTGGGTGAGTACGTCTGCCCCAGCTTGTCTGTAAAGACCGCCGCTGTGTGTAACAAAATCACTGGCTCCGTGCCACTTCGCGTGCTACCTGACGAGGTTGCACTGCCTTAAGTATTTTGTTTTCTTTCCGGTTAGCAACTCAGAAGTACAGTAACGGCGCTAGCTAACTATAAATACCCTACCTAATAGCATTTACTGTGTTAATAAGCTCACATTTAATGACACGCACAATTAACGACCGGAGGAGGGAAAATCCTTCGTTGAGCTAACTTTTTATTTGAGCTAAATTTAATTATTTTAGACAGGTATTTGAAATACTTAACTTGTGATTCAGGTCTGTAAACTTATCTGGGAGTTCATAAACAGTAGCCAGCAAAGATGGCAATACCTTAAAGTGGTAAATATATAAAAAATGCCACTAATGCCACTTTTTTGCACCTCAGATATAATATTAATATTGTTATTATAAAAGGAAATTGGGAAATACTTCAAGATGTATCCGAATTATGTCTCTACTACTCATTTATACCAGTGAGACACATGAAATGTTAGAAAATATAACAGTGATAATTTGTCACACCATTCAGCTTTCTACAGAGATAATGACTGCTCCAGCTGGTGTTTACTCTTTTTATCTGGGTTTATACTCTGTGTCATTTACTTCCCAGATAGTAATGTTGTTTTAATCTCACCTGCTGTTGAACTGTCACAACCATAAACATATAACAGCCGCTTCCAATGTGCACTGTACAAGTGTGTGAGTGCAAACACTGCCTTGACGGGTCACTCACGTGTGTTTGGATTGAATCAAGTCACTGCGCCGGATTAACAATGGAGAAATGAGTTTGTAAAAGGTCATGGTTAATGACTGGAAATGTGTAATACAGATACTAAGTTACAGGTTGAATGGGGGATTTTGAAGGTTGCACTGTCCTGTGAACCCACACTGTGGTAGTGGACAAACACGTGTTGGTTAATTTGGTTTCTCATTATTTTTTTACATGCTTATCACATAAAATAGATCCAGCTATGTTGAAAAGTTTTAAAAAGTTTTAGTGCAAAAGTCATAAAAGAAGGATGTTTGTTTTGAGGAGAGACATTGCAGGAGAACACACCAATACAATGCAATGTAAACTGATTACAAGGGGTATAACTTACAAGTTTGACTGTGCTATATTATATCCATTTATCCATCAATTTCCTTCCACATAACGGGGGTCGGGTTACGAGGGCAGCAGTTAAGCAGAGAAGCCCAGACTTCCCATTTCTTCCAGCTCGTCTGGGGAAACCCAGCCAGCAGAAAGACACAGTCCTTACATCATGTCCGAGGTTTTTCATGGAGCCTCCTCCTGGTTGAACATTTTCAGAAGACCTTTACGTTCGTCGATCGATATGAGACGGTATCACATACGTTTAACACAATCACTTGTATTCATATCAAATCATAAAAACAAAATATAAAAATCTTATTTTGAGCTCAGTTAGACATTAAAATAAATAAAAAAAAAACATCCTGTTTTTTGATCACAAATAGACTGAACCACATTCTGAATGTTGAGCTTTAAAATGTTCACATCATGGAAAAGAAAACTGAAAGAATAAATTTCTATTTGTAGATATTAACCCTTAAAACTCTACTAGACAGATAGCTAGCTAGAACTGGAGACGTCTGTCAACGCTCAGCATTTTCACTGCAGGTCAGGGTTAATGCTAAACCTTGTTTAAGAGCCCTGTTCACAGTCCCTTTTGTAGAATGTCTCTAATTGCAACCAGTAGCTTTGTTTGTGCTTATTACTCAAACAAGATTTACATTAGTGAAATCTGCACTTGTATTACTCAATACTTTGTTGTTTCATTTATGAATTAGCTTGTTTGTAATCTCACTGAAAAAGGGGGCTTTTGGAAGTCCTGCACAGGGAGACTTTCTGTATACGTGCTTCACCTCAACAAGATTTCAAGTGTTCAAGTTGTGCAGATAAATAGATTTAGTCAGTTAAAGACACTGTCTTTAAAACAGAAACAGCATTACAGATATTACCTTTTACTGTGATGATAGACAGTTTTCCAGGGGAATTCCTGCAAGTTCTGTCCGTACAGTCTGATAACATTCCCAGAGAATGTTTGCTTTTATTGGCTGTACGGCTTCGGTTGAAGTCGGAAAACTGATTTGGCCATGACACCTTTGAGTTCTTCTGTTCCACACAACTGAAAGGTGTGCATAGTTGGAAAGGAAGATGCAGCATACCAATAAAGTGATAACCCAACCCTCATGCTTCCCAGAAGGGCTGAAACAATCCCCCGAGCAGCTCAAATAAAATGTTTACACACACACACACACACACACACACACACACACACACACACACACACACACACACACACACACACACACACACACACACACACACACACACAAAAAGAAATCCTCGATGCTAATCACTTTGATACTTTGCTAAAACAAATATGTTTTTGAAACCAGTACAACTTTAGCCGCAACGTTTCACAAAAACTGCTTTAAACTCAAACATTTTAGGTTAAAACAATCACAAAAATTTACTGGAAGGACTGATGTTTGTAGTTTCGTTGGAGGAAAACAAGGAGCAAAATGAAAACTTTAGAAGTTTGGCTCCGTTCCTAACAAAAAAGCGAAAAGACCGTACAGTGTGTCCATTTAAAACCAAATTAGTCTGGTAAAATAACGCCACAAAGCAGTATTCTCTTCAGTCCTCAGAGCGAAACAAGCACAAACTAACGTTGCATGTTGGCATTTTTATGTAAATTAATTTCCTGTTAGCTGTGATGGAGGCTGGTAAAGAACATACGTTGGATATACATAGCAGCTATATCACTTAATTCCCACATGTATTCAAAAGAAGTAACTCGAGATGCACTGGTCCACATTTTTTGAGGTTCCCATCTGATTCCAATATCTGTAATTTGAGTATCGGCCATACAGATATTTTCTGATACCAAATCAGTTTACGTGAACATTTTTGTGATTATGGTCATTACTGCTGTTGTTAATATTGTGTAAGGTCTCATTAGGCGAGATTAAACACGTCATTTCTCAATAAGAGAGCAACTGATAAACAAATCCAGTTTAAATGTTTTTCAAATTAATTATAAGAAAAACCTTCTAAAGTAAATAAAGACAATGTCTGTAGCAGCTTCATAATCTTAATTAAAACAAATATACATTTATTATTTAGCAGTAACAACTGCTAAATATTATAATGATAATAATAATATTCACCACTGTTACAAAGCACCTACGTGCCCAAAATAAGGTTCTTTCATCATACCAGGTATCAGACTGATACCTGATATTTTTATTGCAAACTACAATAGCACACAGCTGAATACATGATTATATAAAACAAACAAAACAAAAAAAAATTACCTTTTGCTCTTTGGAGATCAGATCCAGTTAGCAGGAATTTTGACCTGTAGTGCTCACTTTTTAATACTGTACAAGAAGCCGAGAAGAAGATGCACGGCGGCTAGCACACACATTAACAAGCTCATCCAAAGCCTATTTATCAGCAGCATTATAGACCAACAATTCAGACTGTCAGCAGCAGCTTGGATTACAGCTGAGAGGAAGAGCAACTGGGAGGATGGGATGAGTCTGGAGTCGTTTGTGTCTCATCTGCGGTGGTCCGAGTCTGCATGTAGTGAAAGTCAAGCTGAATAGAAACTGCAGAAACTGGCAGCAACTGCTGATGAACTTTTTCTCAATGCTGTAATTGTATGTTCAGAAATATTATGCAACTTTGAGCCTTTTCACACAGTGAATCAGCAATGTGGTGAATAACTGTGGTACTGATAAAGTTAATTTTTCAGACGTTTTCAGTGCGGTTTTTCTGGTTGTCAGCAAGCATAAAACATACTGAGCCAAATTTCATAAGCAGAGCTGTTTCATTTCACAAAGAAAGAAACCCTGTGAAAATCTCCTTTTTCTGAAAACAAAAATCTTTGAAAGTGTCTACTTCCTTAACTGGAAGACGGCTAACCCAACAGAAATCCAGAAATAGAGAATTGAGATTTTTTTGTAAAACAGTAACAACCCTGATTCAGAATATGTGAAGAGTACTTGACTGTAAACCCAGTCAGAGTAGAAACATACCAAGTTGCTGTAGGGAAGTTATTTTTCATGTACAAGCCATTGTACAGGGTGGGGCGGGACGATTTTTCTTGTGTTTCCACATGCAAAAGCTAGGAAGAGTATCCTAATATCCGACCTGTCCTGCTTTTTTTGGGACCCTTCTGTTGGGGTACCAATCTAACGACCCAACCCAAAAAGATGGAGTTTGACAAATTCGTTAATTGGTTGAGAAAAAAGTCACATCCGGGCCACCGGGCATAAAAACAAAGCAGGAATGGCTCCTTATTTAGAGCAAGTGGCAACCTCGGCTGGTAAAATGTGAAGTCTATGCAGAAGTGCAACAAATTGCAGTTCACTCCTCATCTGCTAGGGGCTGACTCCAAAACAGAGTCAATACCCACAAACTCCAGTGTTAAACAGACCAACTTCACAGCAGAAATAAACACATTTAAAACCTGGTACAAAAAACCATTTTAGGATTGGTGAAGTTTACCTTCATGACAACTGTGAGGGGGTTGAATTTGTTTCTAACCATCCATTTGGATGTTATTTAATCTTGAAATTGATTGACAGGTATCCAATATCCACGGCAAGACCGCAGGTTTTAGCTGGCTTAAGCCTGCCTACCTTAGCTTTAGCCTGCCTACCTCCATTAGCTGGTTAGCTATCGTTAGCTCCAAGTTAGCTTGATTAGCTCGTAGCTACAGGCAGCTTGGAGTTTGATGGCTGTCGATCATCCACCCCCACCTTCCTAGTCTCCCTCTCAGCCCCACCTCTTTGCCTATTTTTGGATTTTCCGGGAATGACGACATGCGTGATGCTAACAAGATGGCGACGGTGAGAACCGCCCAATGAGCTTCGATTCATCTCTTCGTCTACGAGTGACGTCCATCTTTTATATACAGTCTTTGGTTTAGAGCAACATATTTTCTTTGTGTTGATTAAATCTCTGTTTAAAATGACGTTACAAAGCACCATCAAGAAGGAAGAACACAAACTATTGGATGGCCGCCATTCTTCTCCTCTGTTTCTGAGTCGTGTTTTGGTTCTAGTTTAAGGAAGGTGCTGCGATAGCGTCATACTGTTACGTAGCTGAGGCATCTATCGCTATCCGGCTGATACCGTCCCGACCCGCACCTGTTGCTGCTAGTACCTTGCAGCCAGTTGCTCTTTGATTGTATTTCCTCCTGAAACTAATTTCTGCAGCTTTAAAACTTGCTTTTTTCCAGCTTTAACTACAGATCTATACTAAATTTGAAACTTTTGTCCATTTTAATCTGCTTTTAAGGAATTCTGTGTTATTGAATGAATAACTTTGCTATTGTTTTCCATGTAGGTGCTTAAGTGAACATAGCCAGCAGCAGTTCCTGTCCCCCTGCTGCCTTCATCGTCATTAGCCTCCCATTCAGAGTGGACAGCTTTTCAGTAACAGAGAACAGATGGAGAACGTGCTGCTGCTTTATTTCTCAAAGCTAAACTAGAAAGCATCAGTCCCACGCTGCTGTAGGAGCTTAACTTCATGCCAACTCGTCTTCATTTCTGTGCTCTTAGCAGCACGCTAACATGGGTTAGGGCTGGGTGTCACCACTAATTTCCTGAATGATTTCATTTACAACAACCTGATTCGATTAAATTTAAATGAAATCCAATTTGATTTTGATTCATTTACATATATTTATGCAGCACCACTTTCTTTGAATATTAAAGACATTCTCAGATAACTATTTTTTATAAGATGCTAAGCCCGTTTACATGAGTATCAAAATCAGATATCTGGGAGTAATTAGATTACTGTGGTCATCCGTCACGTCTACATCCATGTCTGAAATATGATATTCAAAAGATCTTTGTCTGCATTTACCAGTACATTTCTGGGTTTATTTCAGAGTACACATGTAGGGTCACTGTCCTCACCAAACGAAACATAATATATTAAAAAAATGGTTTTTTTAAGCACACAGTTAAGTGTTAACTTTGTGTTGCTTTGTGGTTGAAAAGCACTTAATAAATAAAATTGGATTTGATATTAAACAAGATCCACAAAATCACACTTGTAGTCATAAATGAAAATGGGAAGGTGTGATTTTTACTGCTATGTGCTAAATTGTGTGAATTCAGATTGGTACTGCAGCCACAAAGTACTCTCCCTGATGTATTTATATAAGTTTTCTTTTCTTTCCAGCAGCCAGATTCTCTAGTAGTCTTTTTAAGTGGTCTTGATCAGTTTTCTTTCAGTTCACTTCAGGTCAGGTCCATCAGTTTTTCTTGTAACACCGGCCGCTCTTTCACCCATGTTCGGTCTAGTCCTGGACATTTTCAGAGGGATGAGTGGAGTTGAAGTATCTCAAGCATAAAAAGGCAGCGAGCTTTTAGGATGAGTCAGTGTTGCGTCTACATGACGCCACTAATGGTGAACAGTGAGAACTTTTCCTGAAGACTGCTTGTGGGTTCAGACTGTAAAGCTGCTCATGTTTTTCTTATTTTATTTTCATTTGCGTTTGTACATGTACATGTTTTTCTTGCAAAGTAAAAAACAAACAAACAAAAAAAACGGTGGGGAAAGACTTCTTAGGATACTGAAGAAGCAGAAAACTGTACTGACATTGAATAAGTGGCTGAAACTGTAGGTAACAATCGTGTTACTAATGTCATGTTCACAAGCTGTTACTTTTCCATTTAGTGTTCAGTTGTCATGGAAAGTACATTTATTAGGTTTTCAGCAGTATGTTGATGCTTTGGTCTGCAGAACAACTCTGTTAAATTTCCAGATGAATATGTAAAGTAAGCCTTAGAAGCGTGTCTGTGAAATCAGGCCCACTATTTGACCTTCAGGTCTATCATCAAACTTCATCCATTGATTGCTGACTTGTGGATGGACTTTCTGTTGGATGCTTCACTCTCAAATAGTCGTGGAAGACTGATTCTAGGCTAGAGTTACACACAGGTTAATCTAAACCTAGTTTTTTCACACAGAATAGGTCATAAACTAGGACTAATCAAGACTAGTGCTGGGCAATTAATTGAAAATAAATAGAAACTAACATTTAGAATCAGTAGTCGATGCAATTTTGCTCATATCAATTATTTAAATTATCTCTTAAATATATTTAAAAACCATTCATTAAATGAACATTGTGTGTGAGCTTCTTTTCACTTATTATAAAATCAATATCTGCTCTTCTGTTATGAACAACAACAAAACTCAGTTAGCTATGAGGACTAAAACTAAAACTATACTAAAATAGTCGCTAATTAATTGTAGTTGATGTAGCATGTTTATTTAATCGTGATATTGATTTAAGGTAATGTCACCCAGCCCTCATCAGACTCATCTATAGCGCTTACTGAACGTATTAAAACACTTTCTTCTTTTATTCTTGGCCTTTTAGTTGAGCTTTGTGATGTCCTCATTAACTCGTCGCTGTTTCAGCTGACAAGTTTACGGACATATAGAGCGACGTCAGCGCAGTCAAAAGATGTGGATGTATTTGTTTTCCCACTCCAGATAATTTAATATGTATGTATGTTCCAAAAACATCCACCAGAAATTCATTTGTGAATATTCGGATGACCATATTGACTAACAAGAGCAGATGATGTTAATAAAGCATAAAAATGTGTTTAGAACCAAAACAGAGATAGATTAACCCTTAAAACTGCGACATCACCGGCACCCCCGAGCACTATCGCTTATGTCATCACCAGTGTCTCAGGAATGGTAGTGTGTAACTTTGTGGGGTGAATTGTGATGGATAGCTTACCTTTTTGGTGATCAATGGAAGTTTTCCAGGCATTCCTATGCCATCCAGGAGGTTTACAATCAAGCCACTAAATGTAGTTTTATTCAGACTCGCTATGGTAAATCCAGAGTGATCCATGATAACACCATTATTTATCACATTGTCATCATTAAAAAGATTACTATCAATAATTCATTGCTAATAGACCTCTATTTTAACATGGAAATGATGATGAAGCCACTTCCTGTCAAACTTTCCACCAATCAGAGAGCTTAGATTGACGGTAACGTCCAATCAGGAGCAGCCAGATCAACCAGTGAGCAGAAAGTTCTGTGTGTGTCTGAAAAGAAGAAAAATAATGCTCCTCTATGGCTGGAATAAAGCCAAGAAGACTTTTTTGATGTACAGTGTGCCACCAAGAGCTGAGTCAGAGTTGGCTTTGTGAGGATAGCAGGATAACACAGCCAGAGGAAAAAGTGGAAATATGGAAATAGTTTGTTGTGTTTGTTTCACTGCCATTTTTTTTCTTCTGAAAGCCAAGACTTGAGAGAACGATGTGCAGATGAGAAAAGGCTTGGTCACTGTTGATCTGTGTGTTATTTCTACAAAGTTCTTTTAGGGATAAATTCTGTTTTGTTGGTTTGTTTGGCCTTTATGCTGCCATATCTGTTGATCCTGAGGCTGTCCTAAAACATCACATCTGCATGGTGACTCAGAGTAAAAGAGTTGAGCTTCTACATTCTATTTTACATAAAAAAACAAAAACATGCTGACCAAAAATAGAAAAAGTGGCTTGGAGTATTAAGGGTTAAAGAGGATCTGTACTCGGTTTGAGTTGTTAGGACAGTTAAAGTTTCATCGTTATAATCCCGAATCCCACAGAAAAGAGTCAGTGTTGCTTTGTGGGTAACACCTGCACTGGTTTTAGAGAATAAGGAATAAAAAGATTTATTCTGCTTTTTAACACATGTCTTTTTACTCATCAGTAATAATATAGTTGTTCTTGATGTCTTCTGGCTGAAACCTGAACACTTTGGTTCAAATTAGTCTTGCGTGGTGGTGTGGTGGTTACCCTGGGATGGGCCTGTCCAGGGTGTACCCTGCCTCTTGCCTACTAAAGGCTGGGATAGGCTCCAGCTTCCCCGCAAGCTTGAATTAGACTAAGCGGTATAGAAAATGGATGGATGGATGGATATTTGATTTGATTTTGAAGTGGTGCCAGATTACTGTCAATGGCTTCACCGCTGATTGTCTCCATCTCATGTCCTCTTATTGGGCGATCTAGGGCATTCTTTAACGTGACATTTTTAGGAAATGTTCAGTGTAGTTGTTCAGAGTTTCATCCAGTTATCTCAGCTCTGATATAAACATTGTAGAACATGAAGTTTAAACCTTAAACCTGTCCTGTTCCTGCTTTGTTTTTGTTCTGATCGCTCATTATCAGCCACGGTATCTAATATAGCCACAGCTAATGAGATTGCAGTGGTAGTGAAGAAAGCAGTCTGCTCCAGAAACAACATTAAATTACATTAAACATCAGCTGCCAGGTCAACAAGCAGGTAAACAAGATAGATTGTGTTAGGTTTTTGATGTCTGGCCGGGTGTCCTCATAGTGAGACATCTCCAAGCTTGGGTCATATTAGCCCATGTTGGTTCATGTGTGCACAGGTTGGGCAGCGAGTCACACGTCCCACCTGATGACAGCTGAGATTGAATAAAGCTGAAACAGAAAATGAAAAGATGGAAACTGTCATGTTCATGGTTTATGTTCTTGTTTCGTGTTCATGGTTTAGGATCTCGGTTTCTTGTATTTAGGGTTACGTTAGTCCTGTATGGTTTTTTGTTTCCTGCTCATTAGTTCACCTGGTCTGATTTGTTCATCCACATCACCTGTGTCTAGCTTGTCCTTCAGTGTATTTTAGTTTCTGTTTTTCTTTGCCAGTCCATCGTTTACTGTTTCTGTTAGTTGATGCAGTTCATGCCATAGTTTGCTAATGTTATTATTTAGTGTCATACCATGTCAGAGTTTTTGCCACCGTAGTCTTTTGTTTTTGTGAGCTTAGTTTTACTTATTAAAACCTTGTCCCTGCACTGGTCAGCCTGGGTGCTCATCCCCACCGCATCCTGACAGAAACATTTTTCTGATAAATGAACTCCTGTCCTAAAAAAGCGTCTCTATTTGTTCAAGTCTACCACAGCTGGGAGCAATAACCAAACAACAGAAGCAGACAAATCAATGTTGACACGCTAACAGAAGTGTAAGATGAACAGCACTGGTCTCTGTGTGTTTTATTGTTCCAGAGATGTGGGTGTTTGGCCACTTGAGCAGTTCCCCTGTTTGTCACTTGGAACATTTTACATGTAACAGAGATGGCAGGCTTGTAAATGAGTTTCTGTCACTGTTTCCAGGCCTTTTTTCAATGATTCAATCTTAATTGGGAAAGGGAGAAACCACTATGAGATTTCCTGCACAGCAAATTCAGACTGGGAAAAATTAAGATGTTTACAAAAGACAGCATATTGAAAAGCAAATCATAACACTACTACGACAGTTTAACTTGACAAAAGACAAACAAGATATTAATGAGGGCTGCATTCCACTTAGAGGAAGTCCTGTCTGTGCAACAAACCAGCATGCACAGGTGCAGACGTGGAATGCAGCCCTTACTACAAAACCTTCAATCAGCACGAGGGATGCAACAATACGCTGATCTATGCTACCTGTCAAAAGTTTGGACACACCTACTCATATAAATTTAATGGGTGGGTGTGTACTGCTGTGATGTAGCTGACACATCTATCACTATCCGGCTTACACCCGTCTGACCGGGTAAGAGTACAGTTGGCTTTGATAACCCAGTAGGGATTAGGGTTTACTGCACCAAGGTGTCCTGTCCCGACTCTGACCCGTTGGTGGAAACAGGGCTAATTTGACTGGATTTAGAGTCACAGCTGTAAAAAGTTAAGGACGTTTCAAGGACAAGACTTGGTTGGTTTGGTTTAGTGGCCGTACATACCATCTATGATACTGCTGTTGGCCTTTATTCTCCTGTAGTCTCACAATTAACCACATAGATTTTTGTAAATTGATCTTTTATTTTTTTGTATTACTTTTACTGTATCTGCTTTTATAAATGTTTTATTGCTTCTTATAAATGTGTAGTAGAAATAAATTTAATTTGATAGAAACCTTCTCTATTATCACCATGTTTATGTTTTTGTTTACGCCCAGCAGCAACTTTATACAGTCTGGCTGCGTCCGAATGTCCACCTTACTCCCTATCCCCCCGTTCACTACAAAGGGCTGCACTATATAGCACACTACATAATGACTCATTCTCTTGGTGATTCGGACACAAATCTACCCATTTTTTTCCTCGCCGCAAACCACGAGACTACCAGCCGTCACCACAGCAACCACAATGCGCGTCAAGATGTCATTCCAAATCCAATCCAAAGTTGTGTGTAAATATTTTTTATTTTTATTCCTTATGTTGTATTTTATTCTTTGTTGCATATCGTTTCAATAAAAATGTTTTTTCGCCTCCTTGCGCCATGTTGAGCTTCTGCCCACTATGCATTGTGGTCTATATTGACCCGTCTAGTGACCATCGATACTCACTACTTTTCAAGATGCATTGTGGGTAAATTTGAGTGCCCTACTTTTTTCTCTCTGGACATTCGGACACCCCTACAAAATGGCTTGACCCCCAGGGCACTATGTAGGGAGTAGGGTGCACATTCGGACACAGCCTCTGAATTGTCTAATGCGCCCCCTGGTGGAAACGTTGAGTAACAAGCGTAGTACTCAAACAAATATGTGAACAATAACACCGACGATGGAGCTGATTTTATGTGCAAACGCAGTTAAAAAGCAGTTATATCGTCAACCTCAGGGTTGAGACCGAACATATGGAATTGTAATCAAACTTGTGGTTTATACCTCTAATTAGCACCGTATATTAAAGTTAATTCATTCTCTGTACCGCTTAGTCCATTACGGGTCGCGGGTAAGCTGGAACCTATCCCAGCATTAACAGGTGAAAGGCAGGGTACACCCTGGACGGGCCACCTGTCCATTGCAGGACTAATAATAATGTGTTGGCTCCATTGCAGGGCCAACACATAGGGGACAAATAACCACTCACACTCGCATTCACTCCTAGGGAGAATTTAGAGTCATCTATTAACCCAATATGCATGTTTTTGGACGGTGGGAGGAAGCCGGAGTACCCGGAGAGAACATGCAAAATCCACACAGAAAGGCCACAGCCCTCAAGGTTCCAACCTCCCCCCAGCCGAGATTCGAACCAGCGACCTTCGTGCTGTGAGGCTGCGGTGCTAACCACCACAACACCGTGTACATATATTGAAGTATTTATTAATTTTTTTCTCAAATCATCATCATATTTTCCTAAAAAACAGTGCTTGAATAAAAAAACAAAACAAAAACAGAACAAAAATCAATGAACAACAACACACAGCGGCATCACTTTGTGGTAACCACTCACTTACGCAACAATCCTACAGAGTGAAAAAGACTGAAAGAGAGAAAATACCTGAGCTGCAGTTAAACACGTCTGCTTTTATCTCAGTAACAAAAGCAGAGATAAAAAAAAAGGTGAGGCTGGTGGTACCAGGAGACACCTGAGCCTTTTCATCTTTGCTTTTGTTCGAGTTTTCAGTTTAAAGTTGTTGAATGACTGTGAAACAGCTCATGCATGTTTAGTACATGTAAGAGAAGCTTCTGTTAGCCTTTAATCATCAGTGGAAATTGTTCTGGTTGCAGAGTATTTAGTTTCAGATGCATCAGTGCACTTACACTTAACTTTAATAAGTTTAATAATATAAGTGTCTTTATATTTGCAGGCAGTTTATTTAATTTAAAGCTTATTTGCTCACGTGAACGCTCCATACAACATATGTACATTTACTTCCTTTTTAAACAAGATTATAAATGACCTGTTGTGGGTGTGTGTTTGCACACAGAAATTCTCTTTGTGGTCAGTCATTAGTCATGGTATTTAGTCAATGCTTTGTCTTGTCAGTGCAGTGTTATGTAGAAATAACTGACTTTTACCCTCCAGAGTTTACTGAGTGGAGAAGAAAATGCTGCTTAGTGTTTGAATGGAGCATAAAAGAGTTAAAGCCAATAAATCTGATACAAGGCAGAATGAAGTGGAGAAAGAAACTATCCTGTCTGCACACAATGCTTTGTCTCAGGTCTGACTGAATGTTTATAAATCAATTTTCCATTGAGTTTATGTTTTATAAGGTCCTGTCCACATGTGCCACGTTTAGACATTTCAAGCAAAATACTATCAAACCCCCTGCCAGGTGCTCGGTGTTGTTCAGTGTCCCAGACATGAAGTAGGTTGGAAAGAGCTGAAAATGTCCTCCTGTCATAATTTTTCCGTATAAAGAAGATCATTTTTTTTAAAGCAAATTAAAAAAAAAACACCTTTTCAGTTTCATGTTAACACGGAGTCCTTCTCTGATATCTGATGGTCCATGGATAGTTTCCGCCTGGATCTATTGAGACCAGAATTTATTCCTAAAGCTGCTGTTGTGAGGTCTACTGCCCCCATGCCCATAAATCATCCTTTTAAGAATGCTCCACAGGTTAAATGAATGAATAAATGCTGCATTTTGAACATGCAGACACAAACGAACAAACTAATTAATTAATAAATGAAACCTGTAAAGAAAACAAAAAATACAACTAAAAGTAGGAGAAATGTAATTGTAATGCTACAAAAAGAACAGAAAGCGGCACAAGGTTATTTAATCCTACTGACACCTGATGGCGGTCCCTCCACGAGTTTTTGTCCCTCTATACCCACAGCAGCCAGAGTATTTCTGCGGCGTGGGATGGAGCGTTGTCTTTACTGCGGAAGGAATGCTTCTTCCTTTTTTACCACGGCAGGGCAAGTAAAGGGTCCTACCATCTCACTCCGCATTATTCCCGCCCAGAGCATCCCTCCACCACCACCTGCTGACGTAGCAGGCTTGTTGGGACCAACCATGCAGATCTTCATCTGGACCATCCAGCCGTGCAGCGTGGCATTCATAAGTATAAAAAACTGTTTGAAAATGAGTCCTTATGTATTTCTGAGCCCACTGCACATGCATTGGTTAAGGGAGGTCCAGATACAGTTTTGTGTACCGCTGCAGCCTCTGGAGGATCCTGCATGAGGTTCACCAGCAGCTTCAAATACCTGCTGCTTCTCACCAGTGTCTTCTCTGAAAACACTGCATTTACCTGATGGAGGCTTTCCATGATACGCCTTTATCTTAACCTGTTCTCTAAAGTTTCTAACAGTACGATGACTTTGTTGTTGTGAAATGTCCATTGTTTTCATTCCTTTTGGTTTCTATTAGCAGAAAGATCCTCCAGGCTGCATGAAAACTGGGACTGTTTTAATAATGAGGAACAACCTCCTTCACCTGTCTGAGATTGTTAAAACGAACTAAATCCTCCTCAGAAAAACTAAAACCCAAATGTTTCATCACCTGAAATCCTTAATGCCGAGTCATCTGGTTCACTGCCTTGAGATGAGGTCTGCGCTTTGCTCCTGATGTCTAACATTAAACTTCATCTCGTGACTTCTTCTAATAAAATAAAGACTTCAGTTATGAAAATGTGCTGTTTTAGACATTTTATAACCTCAGTGTGAGTTCATTATTGTGTTTATGTCTTAATGTTTGTAGTTGCGTCTGTGCTTTTTGATCTACATTATTCGGACTTATAGTTTTTTTTTTAGCTTTGCTAAAATGGAAAAATCCAGTTAATCAACTTTAAATTTAGGTCTGCTCTGGTTATTTATTCAATTTTCTGATGAGTGATTATTAGAGCTGGAGTACGTCCACTCTTGTAGTCAAAGCACATGCCACAGTTGGATGCAAATGAGATTTTTTGTTTGTGGAGAGACGTTGAAGTGAACATCTGGCTTGCACATCTCTAATCAATGTTGCCTCCTTTAACTACAACTCTTCTTCTACGTAGAGTTAGTCGCAGAAATGTGCTGCAGCAGCCGGGTGTGGTTATAGAGCATGTAGGAGGGTGGCAGCTGTGTTTATCTTGGCTCTGTCTGTGGGTGGGCCATCAGATGTGTTTGTCCAGAGGAGCAGAGTCAGGGTTACGTCTCACTGCACTATGATTCATGTTTACTTTACCTTTCTCCTCCGGACGTTCTTCGTCTCGCTTAGTTATTGTTCTTCAGCCATCAAAAGATAAGTGTTATAGGTTTGATATAAATAATTGTTCCATGGGGAACTTCTTATTTAGAAGCTTCCTTAAGTCTTAATCCTGTTCCTCCCTATCTCTGGACCAGTATGGTTGTGGTTAATCTTTCAGGAAGAGTGATGAAAACACACGTTTAAAATGTTTAGGCCATCTGAAGTAATGAGGGACATTTTATAGCTGCCCCACAAACCACAGCAGCCAAGCGGCAAGCCATCGCCTCCTTTCACCGATGTGTGGAAAGCTGTTGGAGGCTGGCAGCTGTGCTAATCTTGGTCCTATCTCTGGGTGGGACTTGAAATGTTAGTACAGGGAGCGTGGTAAAAAGCTCTAAGGTCGACCTTTTCTAGAAGAGATGAAACTGGGAGTTTTTTCCTGTACAGATGTGTTATGAGGTTTTATTTATCTGGACTAAGGCTGGTTTAAAAATTACATCTCAGATTTTTTTTTACCACCAAATTCGATTTCTGATTTAAAAAGATTTTTTTTCTTTTCTTTCTTAAAAACATATTACACTTATTAGGATGGGCAATATATCGAGATTTTCAAATATATCGAGACTTTATCAGACGCAATACAGAAGGAAGGAATATCGTTTATGTTGAGATAGCTTGTTGTGAGTTAAAAGCATCTTTTCTTTTGCATTTTGCACAGCTGTATTTTTTGTTATGGTCATTGAAAATTATTTTTAATTTGTTGTGTTTTAGGAGTATTTAATTTAATATAAAGGTACTTTAATTTAATTCAGCTGTTTTAATGCACATGTGCTGCTGATCCTTAATAAAAGTATATTTATCACTGAAGGCTGTAAATTAGAGCTGTCTCTTTGGTTACTTGACAAAAAAAGTATATCGAGATATATATCGTATACCGTGATTCAGGTAAAAACTATCAAGATTTTGTTCATATCGCCCAGCCCTAACACAGCCCATTTATGCATTATGCTAAAGTCACATTCAGAACCTGCTGGCCTTGTATCTGCGTCCTTTTTGTACATAATTTGGTCCATTTTCAGACATTTACAGATGTTCAGCTTGACATGGGAAAAGAAGTAGTACCACCGTAAACCACGGGGGCAGTGTTGAGCAACATAGCTGATGTGTGACTAGCGAAAGGGACAAAGAAGAAGCAGCTGCAGCTCAGGCATGTAATGACTGCACAGACCCCCGCCATCTACTGCGCTGCCTTGTTTTATGCCTCTTTCTGATGATCATTATAACCGCTGTCACCATGTTTGCTTCGTCTTAAACTCACGTCTGAATTTAGAGGTGAACTCTGCACTGACCTCTGGTGGATCCATTGTCTTACAACCATGACAACATAAAGGATGCATGGAAGTATGAGAGCAGGGACGTTTGTGACAGATGTACCTATTTACGTATGTAAAGGGCCAGTAAAATAAATCAGTCTTTAAACTAATTTAGTAATGTGATATTTGTACAGCGTATGAGTCTTTTTGGAAAAGAGCTCTTATTTGATGGCCGTTTAGTTTGGTTAGTGTGTTATCTCTGTGGGATACGAGCCGAGGCCTCTGTTAACTACAGAAACCCAAGCACAGAGTTAGAGATGCACAATAAAGTTCTCTCTTGTAAATGAATCTGCGTGTCTCATTCACACAGAAAAGCTTAGAACTGAGTGTTTTATACATGTGACTGTTCATTAATGGCCTATAATTTATACATAGGCACACTGGAGATGTAACAATCCAACCACCTACATCGATGCATTGATTCATCGACCAGTGATCCAGAATAAAACAGTTAAAATTTAGTAGTAATAAAGACACGCTCAAGAAAAAAACAAGTCAAATTGTTTAATTTTTTTGTTCTGTCAACAAACATCTTATTCATCCAGAGGTGTTTTGTTTAAAGTCAGAGCAAACTGACGTCATTATTATAACTTAAGTGGTTAAAATATTTGATTTGACTCTAAATATCCAGTTTTAATTTCTACAGATACACGGATGATTTCCTGTAAACTAAAGTGCTGTTCCCGTCCTGGTGTACCTCCACAGGTTGCTAATGAGACGTTCCACGGAGATCGACCCGACCTCCCAGAGTGTTTCCAGCTCTCTGTGCTGTCATGGCTGCCCTGCATCTACCTGTGGGTGGCCTCCCCGATCTACCTCTTCTATCTCAAGAGGAACAACAAAGGATACATCATGATGTCCATTCTGAACAGGTTCAAAACGGTGAGAATTCATTCATTCATTCATTCATTCATTCATTCATTCATTCATTCATTCATTCATTCATTCATTCATTCAGTTTCTTATAGCTTAGCTGGATTTAGTGTATAACATTCACAAGCTGTACAATCCAAAATAATGACTCGGTTTGAATCAGTGTTCCCTGCAATAAATTCACTATTATTATTATTATTATTATTATTATCATGCATAACATTATCACTGTTGTTACTGTGGGCTTTGATTAAGGCCCCAACTCTCTGTCTGTCTGATAGAAAAGGGCCTGTCCACCTAGTTTTGGTAGTAACACTCAGAGAAGCTGATATAAGAGTAAACTGCAGAGGTCTGCAGGAAGTCTTGTTAGGTACACGTCCTGCATCCCCGACGCATTCAAATCTGAAAGGACGCAGTAAACTCACTGTTGATGCATCCTGGAGACGCAGCACATTCTTCCCATGAAAAACCAAACATTGTGAACAACAGTCGTGTTTAAAATCACAGAAACTGGCAAAATAAACCTTGTTGTCAGCAGACCAGACCAGCTCTGTGTCAACCCTCTGCACATCTACAGAGGCACAGACTGTACACACAGTATCACAGTAGTAGTGATATGCTTGTTTAGCTGCTACCAAAACAACAGGATAAGAACCAGATAAGAAGATACAAACTTCATAGTGAGTAAACTCATGTTTCTACTCGATTATGGGCTCGTGCTGACGTTTAAATGTTTAGGGGGCGTGTTGAAATAAAGAAAACATGCTCCGATGGCAGTGATGAAAAACACTTTGAATGGCTGTCGCCGTTTTGTTATGCTAATAACAGCTGTTATTTGTTTACTCTGTCATGATGAAAAGAATGTTTTGTTCATCTTTTAAAATCAGCACTTTTATTGATAATTTACTTTGGAACTACAAACACCATTTTCATTTGAATTTTAGTCATTTATGTTGCTCCAAAAATGCAATTTGACTTTTGTACATCATGCCACGGTGACAGTAGTTTTGTAATAAACTTTTCAGATTTGGAATTTTATTTCTTTAATATACATACATGAATATGTTCGTTAATTATAACCATGTCATACCCTACCACCATCAACGGAGTTTAACACTACAATATAAGAAGTAGAAAGACATTTTTTTCTTGGGGACCCATTGAATTTACCAGGAACCCACTCAAATCGCCACATGTGGGTCCCGGGGACTCACTACATTAAAAATCAGTCAACAGCAGGAACTGCTTACTCTGATGCCTCTGTGTAGTGGATTTTGTAGCTTTGGGATGTAACTGCCAAATGCTGCATGTCCGTAAGCAGTATATGATCTCAGTGTTCTCAAAAGTTTATATTTACAAAGAACATTAGTCATGCAGCTTGGTCCTTGTCCGTTTGTAGCTTTGTCTGTAAGTAAAAGGTCTTTAAAATCAACTCAAAAAGAAACAGTTAGCCAGGGTAGAGCTGCCAAAACCGGACCAAAGTGTTTTCTTTTCTTGATTCTGACTAGTAACCAGCCTGCAGAGCTATGAATAAGTTCGAAGCCTTGCAAGGTCAGTAGAAAGTGCATTACAGTAATCAAGTTGGCTTGGACTAAATGCTTTATTCTGTCTTTTGGCATCTCTTTAAATGATAAATTATCTAATTTTTTTTTCTATTTCTAAGATGAAAGCATGATTTTTAACCATATTATATGCAACTTAAAATCTGACTCATAAATAACACTCAGATTTGACCAAGAAAGTTAATTCCCCAAAGTTGCCAAATAACATTTCTCTTTTTAATTTTAGGACCAACTAACAGAATTAAACTAAAAGAAGTGAAATAAGGATAAAAAGCCTGGCTCCAAAAGCAGCACTCATATAAAGGGCTTGTTCAAAAATAGGCTGCATGAATGAAAGAAGGCATCTAAAAACGTGGCTACCTCAAGTTAATGTCACAGAAGTGTTCCAAGTAAACTGAAGGGATTGGCCCACAGAAAAGCTGCTTCAATTCCTTATCCGGCCAATCAGCCTCTATCTGTCAAGGGAAATTCTGGAAAAGTCTGCTAGCTAAAATGCTGTAATCCTGCATGACAATGGGACTGTTTGGGTTGTTTTGCTCATGGCTGCAGCTTGTTGGGCATGACGGGTTTATTTCACAGCGCAGCATTAGTGAACCTGTGGAGCATTTTAAACATTCACAACTAGCACAGTCCCGTTCGTAGCATCTTCAAAGTTCTTGTTGGCTCCATGAAGACATTCCAGCCAAATAGAACAGCAGCTTCTTTGAACAAAAGTACCGAAACGAGCCCTCCGAGCCGATACTGCAGACCGCAGCCTGTCACTGTCAAACGGTTTAATGTTCCCAGATTATTCACATAAATTATAACTACCTTTTTTTTATTAGGAGCAGCTACAGACATTGCCTTTAATCTACTTTAAAAGGTTTTTCTTATAAATTATTTTAGAAAACAAGTGGATTAATTTATCAGTTGCTTTCTTACTAAGAAGTGATGTGACGTTTACTAAAACCCAATGAAACCTTACACAATAACAACAACATCATAATGACCATAATCACAATAGTGTTCACGTTAACTGACTTGGTATCAGAAAATATCGGTTTTGGCCGATTTCAGATATCAGAATTGGATTTGAAGCCCAAAAGAAGCATCTCTGATTCTGTTGACATTATAAGTAATTGTGCAATATGTTATCTTGGTTTTCTAGTTTTACCGGGAGAAAAGAAACTTTTATGTCTCCAACTGAATCGAACTGTTAAGGTCCGAAAACAGTAAATACTTGTTGCTCAGAGGACAGAAGAACTTTAATCAATATTTCACATGAAAAAATCATTTCTACCCATTGTGAACCTATACCTATACCTATATTTCACAAAATCTGATAAAATGTCTGTAACGTAAGTCATGTTACACCAGTGATGGACTGGCGACCTGTCCAGGATGTACCCTGCCCATCGCCTGCTACTTGCTGGGACAGACTCCAGCTTCCCCGCGACCCTCATTGGATTAAGTGGTACAGAAAATGAATGAAAGTCATATTACAACTAGGGCTGCAACGATTAGTCGACAACGAATTTAGCCGTCGACTATTGTCGGCAAAAAAAATAAATAAAAAAAGCAAACAAACAAATAAAAAACTACAGAGTGAGACGTCATCTTCTAATCATATCTCTGCTGAAAGTTGCACAATGCACATGGTCAAAGAGGGGGGAAAATTACAGAGTGACAAATCACTTTTTTTTTCATCTCTGCTGAGAGTTGCACATGCGCAATAAGTCCGCCAGGGGTAAAAAATGGCGGCGGACTAGGGCGCATAACGGCGGCAGAGAACGTCAAAAGTCTGGGATAACTTCACGTTAAACTTACAAAATAAATTAAATACATGTGAGATTTGTAAAGCGGCCCTTGTGTACCACGGAAGTATGACTGCAATGCTCGAACATTTAAAGTGGAGGCACGTCGGACTAACTTAACAACCTCATGCAAGATTTCAAAGCTGAAAGTAAAATAAGATCCATATATAATAGGGATGCACGATATATCGGTATTAATATCGGTATCGGCCGATGTTAGTCATTTTTTTACATATCGGTATCGGTCCGATAAGCAAAACTGGGCCGGTATTAACAGCCGATATTTATTTTCGTATAATTGCTGATTGTGTTCGTGTGTCGGAAGGTTTGGCCATGCAGCCATGTTTGGACATGTGACAATGATGCAGCACCACGTTGTGGGATGTAACTGAAGCAAGAAGCAATTTCAGCTGTGTGGTAATTTTTCACGGTGTAAAAAGAAGGTACTCGAAAAGCAGTATGCAATATCTGCAAAGTCGAAGTAATGCGAGGAGGATGCCGTGTCAACTCATATAGCACCACAAATTTAATATGTCATCTGAAAAACTGCCATCCAGAACTTCACAAACAATGGCGGGAAGCTAACACCCCTAATGTTTGCTTTATTTTCCCTTTGTACAGAATTTGCTAATCTTAAACTTTTTAAAACAAAATACATATATCGACATCGGTAAATATCGGTTATCGGCCATAACCATAATATTAATATCGTATATCGGTATCGGCCAAAATTTTCATATCAGTGCATCCCTAATATATAATAATCATGAGATACATAATCCGATTGGTCGACTAGTCGTAGTCAGCGACTAATCGACCATCAGAATAGTCATTAGTTGCAGCCCTAATTACAGCGTTTTAACTTAAATTTATGAA
Organism: Melanotaenia boesemani; assembly: GCF_017639745.1. NCBI lineage: Eukaryota > Metazoa > Chordata > Actinopteri > Atheriniformes > Melanotaeniidae > Melanotaenia > Melanotaenia boesemani. Next base: position 24,636,536 of record NC_055702.1, on the reverse strand, counting down.
TTACTCAAAATGAGGACTTTAAGTTTGATAATAATAACTTTAACAGACTATCTAGTGTTCCCAGATTATTCACATACATCCTAATTTTATCAGAATTAACATTTTTACCTCATAATTATGTTTTTTAAATCTCAAAAATTGTGACATGTAATCTTTACAGTTAATTCTTTTAAAAATAATTATGACTATCTGACAGTTATGACTTTACCTCATAAAAATTAATCTAGATTTATGAATATTTATTACGTATTTCATAATTATGACTTTAAATCTCTGAATTTTTACTTTTAAACTCATAATTATGATTTTGTATTTTAGATTATGAGTTACTGTGTGAAATGATTTTAATTTACAAGTATTAGAAATGGTCTTCCATAACGTCAAACGTTCTAGTGGATAAAATCTAAATATTACAGATACATGTGTAAGTGTTTACTTTGTCTCTCCATTCAGATCAGTACAGGTTTAATTAGTTAAATGGATCATGTTTGTATTCAAGCAAAAATGTGTGCAAATTATTGTTGAAATTTAAATAACAGAAGTTTTCTGGTTACATTTGAGATGAAATGTTTATCTACGTCATCTGAATTAAACTGATTCAGGTTGCAGCTGGACTGCTGACCTGAAGGAATTTATTTGTTCTCAAATGTGACGTTTAAGTTTAATTAATCTTTACAGAACTGGTATTAAACCATCTGTTCCTTTGAAATCACAAACAAACAAACTCCTGTTTTTATACTTTTTTAAAAACGTACTGCAGGTTTTGTACAGTGCGTGGACTGAACTTTGTCTGCATCTGCCAAAATTCCCACACATAACTGTCCCAATAATACCTTCCTGAATAACAACATTTAATCCCAAAATTTGCTCAATAACTTAAGTGAAGAAATCCGACTGAAGCTCTGTAGCTTTTACCTGCGGTTGTAATGTTTTAGTCGTCTTCATTAAACAGATGTTTACCAGATAGTGGTTCTGTGGTGACATTCCTGAAATCATGTCGGTGGTGATTAAAAGTGGATTACTGGGGAGCTGTGGGACTGATGTCAAGAAAAGAAAAGAAGTTAAGAAGTGTGTAATTACTCCCACTGCAAGAACAGAGCGATACTCAGGGTTAGGTCAGTAAATAGCCATGAGTTATTTAGTGACGGTGCATTCCAGGATCAGGTTAAATCAGAACGTCTGGTCATTTTCATTCAGTTTACTGTGTGAGAATGTCCATAAAGAGGAACGACACTGCATGTGCAGAGAGGAGCATTTTAGATCACTTTCCCCCATTTTATCACTCAGTTTAAAACCTTTTTTATATTACAATTTTTTAATATTTTAGCTTTGTATATGTAAACGATCTAGCTAGTGTTCCCGGGAAATGGAAGATGATAAGTCCACTTGGACATCTCCCGATGTTTGACATAAATCTGATGAATTAGAGAGCAGGTGATGCCTCGGGGTAACTGGCAGCAGAACCGCTGCTCCTCCGTATCAGGAGTCTGCATGGACGTGTCATTAGGATGCCCCTTGTTGCCTCTCTCATGCCTTATTCTGCATCATTTACATGTGCATTACAACACAAAGATCACACTGGACCTAGAAAATAAGAAAACATTTAATCACAGATCTCTGGAACTGAAAATCACAGTGTTTCATATTATGAAACTTTTCAGATCTAGAATTTATTTTAGATGTACATACATGTACATTTCTTCATGTGCAGTAATCCTGACCACCTGAACCAACTCGCCTCATAATACAAACTAAAGTCAGATCTATTAAATAAGAAAGATATTAAAATATAACATGTTATCTTACCCCCTTGTAACTGTTATATTTATGCATAAATAAATGCAACTTCACATGGAAAATGAGGGCTTACAGGCTCTGTCTTTTGTGTCGTTTTCACTTTTACCAAATTCATCCTGCAGGCCAGATTGGACCCCTCTGGTGGGCTGGTTTTGGCCTGTGGGCCATATGTTTAACACCACTGGGCTAACATAAATGAAATTAAACAATTACATGGCTGACTGCCTCATGTCTTTTCTTGGTAAAACTTCTAGGGTGAAATAATTAAAGGTTTGCAGAGCTTGTGCTCAGATCTGATTGGCTGAGGGCAACCTGATTTAAGTCAGACTTTTCCCACCGGAGCTCTGGGAATTTCTGGTCCCAGCTTGTACTGTTATACGGTTCCTTAGTTGACTATCGGGCATGAACAGCCAAGTTTGGAAGTTTTGTTTGCAAACAGGAGCAGGAGTAAAGCAGTCCCTTAAAGAAAGTGGAGATGATCCATAAAGCGCAGGAATAAAAAACCTGGAATTACTCAACCAGTTAGGAGGATGAAGGGTGGAACAAAGGCAGATTAGCCCAAAATATTAATAATAATCATAATACAGCAACAGCCAAAGCTTATAGAAACATGAATTGTGAGCATGTGACTGAATCTGTTCCTCAGATATATATTGTTTTCCCCCTCCTTTGTTTGGATAGTATTTAATGCTTTCTTTTCTCCCTCCTCTCTCTCAGGTGTTTGGTTTGCTCTTGTGGATTATATGTTGGACGGATCTCTTCTACACGTTCCACGAGCTGCGACAGGGTCACAACCAGCCACCCATCTACTTCATCACCCCGCTGGTGCTCGGCATGACCATGGTGAGATAAAACAGACTTGGTCTGAAAACACCATTGATACAAAATGCAGATTTTACTGTGGAATTATACAAATATCACTGTTATTTATGTATATGCAAATACAAACTGATGCAAATAGGATGCAGGTCACCAGAGAAGCAGGGTAAAAATGCTGCAAGTGGTGTCCACCGCTGCTTCCTCCCCTGTTTCCGTGCAAACACAGCAGCAGCTGACCCCTGCTGTAACCCAACTGAGTCCGTAAAGCTTTCTCTTCATTTAAACATATTGCCTAAGCTAGTTTAGTCACTTTATGCTAATGGAGCCAGCTCAACTTTCAACAACAAATTAAAGCTCCTCTTACACCAGATGGTCCATCATGGCCCGTTAACCGTGGTCAGACTCCATGTACACCCTCATAAGTAGCTCAGCTATTAACCATAACAAGGAAATAATACATTAGTCAGGCATGTGTAGGGGAAACAGGAAGTAACACAGCTCCAGAAGGTGAAGTGAGGAGACAATCTCACCATTTTACCTTTTATTTATTGTTTAACATGTTTTAGTAAAATGGAAAGGCACCATCCTTTCAGGGAGAGCCAAGGCCAGCACCACAAAGAACGCAGCCCTAAACATTAGCAGAAATGACACCTAACCCAGCCACAAAACAAAAGATATAAACCATTAACTTCAACAACAAAACATTTACACACAAAGCTTACACATTAACTAACATAACCAAAGATCTATACAGGATCATGACGTAAAGGCAGAAGTGCATCTCCTCAGTCCTTTCACCGACTACTCCTGAGCAGTGATTGGCTGGATGGGGCCACCAGTCATTTTTAAAACATTTTATAAACCAAAATCTTTCTTTTAAGCACTTGAAATGTGTCAGATGACAAGTAAAAACCCTTATATCACATATAAGCCTGTATCTGGGCCAACAATGTTAGGAAACTGTACTTCACCCTGCTCCTGTTTAAACAAGGATGCACACGTCTTTTTTATTTATACCAGATGGAAATAAAACTTTGAAGAACAAGAAAAAATACCTAATAGTTATTTTGTTGTCATTCTTGTTGGTATTTCATAGTTTGATAGTAGCTGGAGAGGAAAGAGAGCTTCAAGAGAATCACATGATGCTACTCGGTTCGGTCTCGGTACATGCCAAACCAGTCTATCAAACCCACCCCCCCATTTCTCATTTGTTTGATGGGAACTTTGTACACAATCATATCACAGAACATACTGAGTGCATTTCCTGCAAAACTGAGATAATGCAGATAATTTGTCCAAATTATTTCATGTAATAAAAGAAGCAGGCTTCAGTTTCTGAGCTGCTGAAGTCCAGAGTGATTCTGCAGTTTATTCTTTTCTTTCAGCAGCAGCAAATATGATGTAAAGATGTCACCTTCAGGCAAACAAAACATTAAAAACTAAACCGGTAAAAGCTTTTATAGAAGCAGTGCAGTGTAGAAAGCTGCAGAAAAGCTGCTGCTCTTTGATGAGAGCACAGCTGCTGCTTTCAGACTTTATTATTGCTCAGCCTTCTCATGTTGTCGCTGTGGCTTGACATGTGGCCATGGCAACCATCTAAATTTCAGGGAGTACTAAGTTATTTGAGCGAGACGCCTTCACACCAGAAGGTGACAGACAGAATAAGGAAGAAGAAAATAACACTAGATCAGCGTCTGATAATCCAAACCCATGTGACACTGAAATCACTGATCAGAGCTGCTGGGATTTTATTTCATTTGAGCTGTTGAGATTTGAGATGTTTTCACACTTGCTTACTCTCAGCAATATACTGAAGCTTTATTATTATTTTCTTCTCCAAACGTTGTTAAATCTACTGTCCAAACTCAAAAGCTGCTTCATTAGCCATTTAGTTTCCATGTGTGGGTCCTCGTAGCTGTGATACTCCACTCACTTATCACTTCATCATTTTTAAGAAGACAATGAAGTTAGCAAAAATAAAACCTGAAGGTAGCTTTCCTATGTATGTTTTTATCTTTACAAATGTGTTATTTATTGTTTATTTATATTTAATTTACTTTTGTTTATTTATTTTGTATTTATGTATATTGCATTCTGTTTTAATATACCATTTATTTATATAGATTTAATTTTTTATGTTTTAGTTAATTCATTTAATTATTTTTTTTTATTTGATTATATATGTTATTATTAAATAAAACATTTTTAAAAATTAATTTATAAGGCAGGTTTTTTTGGCTTTGAATTTATTTCTAACCTTTCTAAAATTTCTCAAAAGGTGAATGACATTGGCTTATCTTGTTCTAATTTGCCTGCCAACACGAAGTTATAGTACGTAGTTTTCTCACAGTATTGTCCTGATTCTGTTGTTTAGATTTAAGTCAGTAAACAATATTTTTATTGTAATAATGTTTGTATGTAATGAAAGTTTTTATATGAGTGAAATCAGGTTTTATTTTGTTTCAAAGATCATTTTTCACCTTTATTGATATTTAACATTAAATATTTCACTGATCCCGTTTTTGTGATCATGTGTAGCAGCAAAAAACAAACAAACAAAAAATAAACAACAAAACACAACAAGTCTAAGAGCCTTTCAGGAGAAAAGCTTGTTCAGGTAGTTTTTTGTCGTGGGTCCTGCTGGATTACAGTAAATCCAGAAAACCTGTGGAGTAGCACGTCTAAGACGGCGTTGGATGGTCCTCATGAAAGTCTGAGCGTGCTTTACCTAACATGCCCTCAGTTGCTCTGTTCTGGATAATCTAACGTGGCCTCTTTCTCCCCCCCCCCCCTCCTCCCTCCTCCCCCTCCTCCCCAGCTGTTGGCCACATTTCTGATCCAGTTTGAGAGGTTACACGGGGTCCAGTCGTCGGGGGTCCTACTCATCTTCTGGTTCCTGTCTGTGGTGTGTGCCATCGTTCCTTTTCGCTCCAAGATCCTAAAGGCCTCCTCTGAGGTGAGAAATGGCCTTTACACATCTGCCATCATCTTCATCCTCATCCTCAAAGCCTCAAAACCTCCCCCGGATTCTCGTCTCTTTGCCTCCTTGTATTTAAAAGAATCTTTTTGTTTTTTTTTTTTCCATATTTTCATTCCTTTGCCTCTTACTCTGCTGAGTGTTCTTGGCATTTACAGATACTTGATTGGTCAGTGTTGCTTGCGTCTTGTTTTCTTTGGAGTTTGCAGTGGATACATGATCTGGAGGGGTCAGCTCAGGGCACCACTAAGCAGCAAAAGGAGAGGGAATAGTAGGTCCATTGTTCCCAACATACTTATCTGACTTCCAGTTTATTATTTGACTCACAAACAAAAAAAAAACACTTCTAACCCTGCAGGCCACAAGACAACACAACCTATGGTGAAAAAACACACCCACACACACACATCAGCATGAAATATGTGAAAAAAATGTAAGCTATGCATTAGAAACAGACCTCCAACGCATAGCAGTTCAGACATGCACATGCTGATTAATTCAGTCCAGGTTTTCATAAACACCTCTGACCCAGAGAATTAAGCTGTTAATGGCTGAGATTTCTGGCTTTCAGACCTGCAAGTTTCTAATCTGCTGGAATTACAAGAGTCCCAAATAAATCCCTTCTTTGGGGAGAAAATGTATTAGTGACCCTGTAAACATTTATACTCAAAGGCTAAAACATGTTGTTTTTAAACAAAAAGTTTAACTAAAAATGTGAAATTATGGATAATCTACTCTCATCACCCATTTTATCAAGTCCACTTTGCCAGCAACGTGTTGGATCCCGTTTGCTTCATTCTTGGTATCATAGATTGAACAAGGTGGTGGAAACATTCCTCAGAGTTTTTTTTCCATATTGACATGACAGCATCACACAGTTGCTGCAGGTTTGTCGGCTGCATCCATGATGAGAATCTCCCGTTCCACCACATCCCAAAGCTGCTCTACTGGACTGAGATCTGGTGGCTGTGGAGGCCGTTGGAGTCCAGTGAACTCATTGTCATGTTCTAGAAAGCAGGTGGAGATGATCTGAGCTTTGTGACATGGTGCATTATCCTGCTGGAAGTAGCATCAGAAGATGCTACACTGTGGTCATAAAGGGATGGACATGGTCAGCAACATTACTCAGGTAGGCTGTGGTGGTTAAACCAGGCCATGTTGGTACTAAGGGGCGCAAAGTGGTCCAAGAAAATATCCCCCCACCATTACACCAGCAGCAGCCTGAAGTGTTGATCCAAGGCAGGATGGATCCATGTTTTCATGATGTTTCCACCAGATGTGTTATTTTGTCCCATGTTCATCACACATCTAGATTTCACATCTAGATAAACAACAGCACAAAGCCAGTGTTGAACTTGCTCCCATATTTGCCACAAATGCTGCCATCAGAGATTCTGTATGTAAAAGAGCTTCTGTACCATCATAGATCCTGGCTATTCGACTTGCTGATCTGGATGGTGCTTTTTATTTTGTTTTGGTTCAGTGAACACAGCCTCCATTTCTTTTATAAAACACCTGAAGCACTGATAATTCTGACCCCTGTCCCAACCTTGACGGTGTTATGTTCCTTAGCAGACTCCTCCGGGCCCAGAGAAGTTGACAAATCCTCTGGACAAGGTTAAAATGTGGCTTCTTCTTTGCACAGTAAGGTTTTAGGAGGCATCTGTGAATGTAAATCTGTAGTGTGAAGCTTCACACAGTTTCCCACAGTAATCTCTGACCCATGTGGTCTATCGGCTATTGATGAACAACCATTTTGCCACCTGAGGGATTAGAGGTCATGGGTGTTCAGCTTAGGTTTGTTTTCTTACACATACCGCTTTGAAATTCTTTGGATTGTTTAATAATTCAAATCCCTTCCAGTCTTTCTTTCAGGAAGATGTTGGTTGGTGAACTGGAGAACATCTGCTCATCTTTGCTCCATAAAGACTCAAATTTAAAATCACCATGTAATTTTTCCTTTATTAATAAGTCTGAATTGATCTGTGCCAGCTATTTTTGGAATGTGTTAAAGGCCTAAAATGGGATTTGTCTTTCATAGCGATCACTTTTGTGTCTTACATTGGGAAAAGCTCGGGGCGTGAACTCATCAGAGGCTCCTATTGCATCATCAGGTGTAACAGGAGTAAAAAACCCATAGACTGAATGGATGGTTCTCTTCAGCAGGTTTTAGACCATTGACTTCACTGTGCTGGTTCGGTTTTACTGAACACAGATTAACTGAATATATTGGCTCATTTAGCAGCTCAAAAGCCCAATCTCCTCTTTAGGAGGTGGTGGAGACCAAAAAAGAAAAAGAAATAAAAAAACAACTCATGAGGAAAGTTAACGTTCATGCTGTTTTGTAGTCAAACACGTCAGTTTGTGTTACATCTCAGCCTGACATGCCGACTTCGCTTCAGAACAGTTTGAGATTGTGTTAAAATACCCGTAATGATTAGATTATAGTCAGCAATCAAGTTGAATTGAAGGCCAATTAAAATGTCCACACTGGTTAATATTCTCATTTTGATATGTGGAGGGTTTTCTGATTTATAGCTAAAATTTTCACACGTGCGCAGTCGGATGTACAAGAAATACACCGTGCAGCTAAGTTTACGCCTCACTTTAGGTGATCTTTGTAATATCTGCCACACCGGTTTGACTGTGACAAGGTGTCTGACTTCCTCTGTCTGACATGTTCGGTACTTGCCTTTAGTTTACATGTTTGCAGGTACAGTAAGAAAACGCGTTTTTACTTCCGTCAAAATCAACTGGCTTCTTCATCTTGATGTTAATGATAATTAATATTATTAGAATATTTTCAGACATCACTGCTCCTGGTTTGCATACTTTTTATACTATTTCTGCAGAACTTTAATACGACTCTTTGATGAAGAAACTACTTTAGATTTGATGAGTTGTTCTATCTTCATTGCTGTGCATCAATGCCTTTAATTTTCCCTTCACTGTAAAAAAATGTCACTTAATCATGAGACAAATGCTCCTGTGTGTGATATAAAATAAACACACCCAGTGTTTCACCAGTTATAAGGAAAAATGCAGTTATTGTGTTGTACTGACTAAAATTTAAAGTGAACATAAATCCTTTTTTCAGGCTGAAATTGTACAAAATTTACTTTCTCAAAGTCAGACTAACACAGTAAGATAATGTGGTTGAGAAGTGAATTTCTCCTGCATGTGGATGTTCTGTTTGACCCAAACCTGCCAAACATCTCCTCACTGTGAATCCCTTTGCTATTTAAAAAAAAAACTGGTTCTGCTGGTTTTCTCTATCACCGCCCAGTCCCATGAGATATCAGGATCCCAGTCCCAGTGCAGCCCTCTAGTTTAAGTCAACACGCTGCTATTTATAGTGAAAAATGCAGAAGTGGGACCAGGCACAGAGCTACCAGCAATGACACCTGTTGAAAATAACATAATAAAGAAAGTTGTATCATAAAGAAATGTGTAGTTAAGGTATATTGTTTAAAGTTCAGTTTATTCTTATGAATCAGACTTGAGTGGTTTAGAAAAGTGCTTTTCAAACTGGGGGTTGCCAGATACTTAAAAATTTTTTTTGCCAGGGCTGCAAAATAAACCATTAATGAAAAGATAAATCTTTGAAATTAGCACCTTATTTTTTAACACATTAAACTCATAAACAACAAAGTCAGTAAACGTCATATTAAAAATCTGAATATGACATTATCTCTGCGAGAGAAGCTGATTTGGGGCATGAAGGTGTCTTGTCTTGTAAACCGCCAAAAACCACTTTATCCTTCTTATTCATGACGATTCTAACAGTTTTCCAGCCTTACATTTAAAGGGTGGGTCGTGAAGACCAGTGCATCTTATCTTGGTTGTCGTAGCTTAATGTCTAAACTAAGTTTGTTTACATTTCAGACCGGAGTCACCGACACTCTGCGATTCACCACCTTCTACTTCTACTTCAGCCTGATCGCCTGCGAGCTGATCCTGTGCTGCTTGAATGAGAAACCTCCTCTTTTTTCCAACGTTGTCACCGACCCTGTGAGTCGATCCATTTGCAAACACATTTATATCACTTAACATCTCAAATTTACATGCTGTTGTACATTTAGCGCCGCCAGCAGCTGAGGCTGTGATTTTGCTTGGAGGGTTGCAGCCGCAGCTCCTCGTGCACAAAGAATTCAGTTGTTACAGAAATATTTCCTCTTTATCCTCCGTTTAACCTCCCTGACCTGTTTTTCTGCACATTTTTCAATTTTCTCTCAGAATCCCTGCCCTGAAACCACAGCAGGTTTTCTCTCCACCATGACGTTTTGGTGGTTCACGAGGTGAGCTACACTTTTTTCTTCTCTGCAGGTTCCACAGACCCACTGTTTGGTCTACATGTGAATATTAACATTATATTGTGTCTTTTTGAGTTTTCAAGTCGTTTTTCTCCAAAATAATGTCCCATTTAAGGTCTTAGACAACAAGAACACAGCAGTTTAATACACACTCTTATCTTTTAGAATTGATCTATTTAGATTATTTGTATTTGGTGCCAATTATCATCACATTTTTCAGATTTAGTAATTACTGTAAACATGTAAAGCTTTAATTTTTGGATTTGCTGTCTTTTGTTTATATTACTTCTCATTTCTTGAACAAAGACGACGTTGTTCAGCATCTTCTGTTTTACACTCTAAGCCAGCCAGTCTCTTCCTCCTCCTGCCGGAAAACGCATCATGCCTGTTTCTGGTGAAATCCGATCCAGATGTACTTAATGACACTTAGCAAATCTGGGAAATTAAATTATGCAGTTTTTTGTGGAGACCCATTTTTCACTTGGATGGCTCTGAGATAAAAGGACGTTTAGCTCTAGAGTCATTTAAACCACGACTGATGCGCTCGGCAGACAGAAGAAATGATGCTGAAAACATTTGGGGCTCATGTCTTTGTTTACAGTGATTGCATTTGTTAGTTTTGGATTACTTTATTTATAAGATTGAATTAAACTGCTGTTTTTCTGTCTGTGTGTCTCAGTTTGGCCATTAAAGGCTACAAAATGCCCCTGGAGGCCAAAGACTTGTGGTCCCTAAACAAGCGTGACAGCTCCCAGGTGATGGTGCCCAAGCTCCTTAAAGAGTGGGAGAAGGAGCAGACCAAGACCAAGAGGTAATAATTAAAAAATGGGGATGGATTTATTAGTAAAATATCTGTTTTTCATGTAGGAGCTTGCTGCTGTGTTGTAAGACTGCAAGTTTAGGTAAAACGCAGACAGATTTGCAGACTTTAATAACACTCCCACTAGGAACCATGTCAGCCTTTCAAGAAAGCTGGAAGCCATTCATAACCTTTCTAAATTAAACCCAAACCTAGCTCTCAAACTGCTCATATAACAATAAACAATATCCCCCTCTTTCCCCCGCCCCATGCACACACACACACATTTTGCCCATAACTCCTGCTATAGCACACAACTTCCTGATGGCAAGTAAATCATCCTGTCTGTGAGACACCCCCCTCTTTAATACTTTAATATTAGAGAGAGTGAAGGGGGGAGCTATGAGGGTGTGACTGCTGTTGCTTCCTGTCTGTGTGATGTCACCTGAACTGGCAGGACTCACATCTCCCCCAGACAGTCAGCGAAAGCTAAGAGACCAATGGAAACACCAAAGTTGTCCAAGATATGAAGAAATGCTCCACTAACTGTCTCCAGAAAAAAAAAAAAAAAACGCCTCTGTGTTTGGTAAAGTGTGACAAACACAGACAATTGTGTCCAGAAAACGAGAGCAGCTTCTATCAAACTTATCCTGAGTGTTTGAGCTGCAGCTGGAGGCTGTCCTGAAGAAGATCCGTGGAAAAATATCAGTCCGTCTCCACAAAACTACTGTAGAAGAGACTCCCACCTATTATAAATAAAGGGGGGAAAAGATGTTTAGGTAGATGTAATTTTGTTTATTTCATAATAAAAAGTTAAATCTGTCTTATTATTAAAAAAACCCTCTTAAAAACATTTCCAGGCAGCAAATTAAAATAGGGAAGTCTATATTGTGCTCTTTAAAACAGAGGGGATGAATGATTTCTTGTAGATATCTTTACGGGATTGTGGGACTATTGTCTGCCTGATGGCAGTAATCAGTCAGAGGGAGTTGGGCTGTAATGCTCATCTTGGTGGGGGGATTTTTTCATGCAGGAAAGTTTTGTTTTGGTTGTCATGGTGATAAACTTGAACCAGGATGAGTGGATTCAATGAGTAATCTATAACCAGGGTAAAATGCCTTTCACACACATCAGTGTGTAAATGTGTGTGTGAATGGGTGAATGTGATTTATGATGTAAAGCGCTTTGGGTATCATCCCAGGTACAGTAAAACCATATATAAATACGGACCATTTACCATTTACCATTTAAAAGTGGAGATGGAGACGTTATGGCTTTTTGTAAACAGGGTTGCTGTGCTGTCAAATGACCTGGCAGGAGTCATTTTCTGTTCCAGGATACTTGAAACTTTGCCCTTGTTCCACCAGCTGACTGACTACAGCTAGTCCAAGCAGCTGGCGCAGGTTCAGATCCAGCCCTTATGTCTCTGAGATTATTTTTGTTATTATTATTATTTTCTTTAACTGTTAGATGCCCCACACCTGGAAATCATGAGGTTACATAGCAAAACAGAATTTAGGAAAATACCAAATTTGTGAAAGAATAAAGTGAGTTTTTACAGGGCCCTACATACTTTAACAGTGGGTTGCTGGCAGAAAAGTTAAAATTGGAAACTGGAGACCAGCTGTAACCAGGATACTTTAAGATGCACAGCTGGTCCACAGTCAGATCTACCTGCTGGCATATTTTTAACTAAGGCTGCCTTCTTGTAAATAAATTACTCACATGTGTTGCTTTAAGAGAAACCACAAATAAAGCATAAAAAGTTCTGCATGCATACATTTGTGTCTTACTTTCAGTTTTAGCCCAAACTCAGTTTAATAATCTTTATGCAACAAATAGAAAATGTCTTTATTTTTTCAGTCATATGCATATGCAGTGTGCTGTTTTTACCTCATGTACCTTATAAAATAAGCAAATCTGATCTTGTTATGCAAGATCATAACCTCTTGTCAGACCACAAGAAAGGAGAGGATGTTTTCTCAAAAGGCAAGGCTCTCTCTCTCTCTCTCTCTCTCTCTCTCTCTCTCTCTCTCTCTCTCTCTGTGTGTGTGTGTGTGTGTGTGTGTGTGTGTGTTTGTTTGCTCAGGCATATGTTACCTCCTGTTTTTGGACTATTAAAACCATGAGCATGTATTACCCTTTAAATGAAAAGAAAAGAGAACTAAAACCTCTGCACACACATCCAAGTGTTTCAACACTTCATCCAAAGAGGATCTGCAAACCTCAGAGAGCTCTCGTTATGGTGTTATATTTTTTAAACCACCTTCCTCCCCCAGCTTTTGTTAGATCTGTAGGTTTGTAGAAAATGGTTTAGTTTCCAGGCTGCAGGAAGCAGAACTTTACTAAGTTCATTAAAAAAAACAAAAACAAAACGTGCTTAGCAAGTTAGCTGACCTCTACGAGTCTGTTTCCTCTCTGTGTTCTGCTCTTTTCCTGAGTTTCACTCTGCTTTCTCCACTTTGTAAAACGATATGAAAAAGCTTGTTTTGGTCTTTCCTGCCGGGATCTGGAAACCTGTTTGGTGTTGAGTTGTTTTTGTTCAGCTGTCGTTAGTGGTTTGTTTTCACTTGGACTCTAACTCCAACACATTAAGCTGATACTAAACGATTCAATAAAGTTTACTAAAAAAGTCTTCCACTAAAAGTTAAATCATTTCCTTAATTGTGTCTCAAAATGTTTAAGAAGTCTTTCTGAAGAATTAAACACTAATTTCTGGTAAAGTTGAAGAAACACATTTACTGTTAAACCAAGAGCAAGATATCTGACCTCTTTCATCCCAGTTACATGTTTCTCCATCTCATTCTTCTTCTTTTCTCCCTTTGATGCTTTCAGTAAACCGCGAGCTCCCTTTTTTCTTCATCTCCTTTATATTTTTTGGCAGTTTGCAAAAACAAATTGGTGCATTACTGCCACCAAGTGTGGCCCAGAATTTTTCCAACAGCCCAAGTTGTCAAAACATTAGTTTGTCGGCTATATTTTTCCAATCCCATGTGCGCGCCCCCCTCCCCCATCATGTTGCCTCGCCCCCCCTTAGTTTGCGAGCCACTGGATTACGGCAATGCACACGTCAGAGCTTGGGCGCTATATTTAGCGAGTTTTCAGACCCCTCTAGCGACTCCATCTTTTTAAAAGTGACTAGCAGCAAATCTAAAGACTTCTTCTGGTGTTGTTGGAGACATTTGGAGACTGACATGGAAGCTTTCAACTTTTACTTTCCTCAGTGAGGAGATGTTCACCTCTGCTTCATGACCAGACTCAAAGCTGCTACTGGCTGATCCGGCCCTGGCTTACCATCAGATATTAATGCCTATTAATAAAGATTGTGTATTAAAACATTTAAAAAGTTCCATAACATATTAGACTTTAATCAGAGAACAGCTGGAGCTGTTAGTTAAAGACACTTTGACTTTAGGTCTGTTAATTTTTAATTTACACTCATACAATATATGCACCTTAAATACGTGAAGCCGCAGTTGTGTAAACGAGCAAAATTGATGTTATAATGATTTAATCAATTGTGATGATTGCTATGTCCATTTCAAATACTTTTTCCCCCCAAATCCCACAATCCACAGTGAACAGAATGTGTCCAGCCAGGCTACGTATGCAAAGCCTCCACCATCCACCACCAACCACATCGCAGGAGGAGGAGGAGCAGGTGAAAGCAGCCCTGAGGAAGTGGAGGTGCTGCTGTCCAATCAGAAAGTTCCTTCCCGTCACCCATCTTTTCTACATGCGCTCATCAAAGCCTTTGGACCCTACTTTCTGATCGGCTCAGCCTACAAGCTCCTGCAGGATGTCATCACCTTTGTTAACCCTCAGCTGCTCAGGTAAAAATGAACATGCATGCTTTTCTCTGCTGCAACACAAACAACCTTTGTTATAGTGTCGCAAAGTGCTATTTTCATGACATTTTTTTGCATGTTGTGTGTGTTTGTGTTTGCATCTTGTTTTTTTTATTCAAAGTAAGCTGGCTCTCTATTTAAAATGTATACTGCCTTTGTTCAGCATGTAAATATGTTTCCTTGTTGAGTGTATAATGGCTCATGGGGAAGATTTGATGCAAGTAAATGTTCTGTAAGAGTCTTATCTTTAAATACCCACTAGATAAGGGTATCACAAATTGTTGACCACCAAGTTTTCCGGTTGTACTTGCTTACTGTCATATGAGTCAAAATGGCAAAGTAATAGTGATCAAGGAACAGAGAAGAAAGTCAAATTTGACTTTAATTTATCCTGGAAATTAATATAATTTTTTGTATGTAAGCTGTTTTCAGTCTGTACACATGAGACGTTCTCACAACTAGGGATGCACGATATATCGGCATTATATCGGCCGTATATGTTAGTCATTTTTAAACATATCGGTATCGATCCAATAAGCAAAATTGGGTTAACAGCAGATATTTATTTTCATATAATTGCTGTTTGTGTATGTGTGTCGGGAGGAGGAGGGGGTTTGGACATGTGACAGCGATGCAGCACTACATTGTGGGATGTAACTGAAGCTAGAAGCAATGCCAGTTTCACAGTGTCAAAAGAAGATACTCGAAAAGCAGTATACAATATGTGCAAAGTCGAAGTGATGCAAAGAGGATCCCGTGTCAAATCATCCAACACCACAAATTTGATCTGTCATCTGAAAAACTACCATCCAGCAGCTCACAAACAATGTTGAGAAGCTGACGCTGCTAATGTTTGCCTAATTTTTATTTTGTACAAAATTTGATAATTAAACCTTTTGAAACAAAATATATATATATATATCGAAATCTGTAAATATCGGTTATCGGCCATAACAACAATATTAATATCAGATATCGTATCGGCTAAAATTTTCATATCGGTCCATCCTACTAACAACATAACATGTTAAAAACAGAAACTGAATGATAATATTAGTGTACAAGTTTTAATGGTAATCTTGCGCACAGTCAGTTAGATTTCAATTAATTGGTTTATAACTAGTTCCTTATTGTCCTTTTTTCTTTTTGGTTTGTGTAGACAGGAAGGTATGAGTGATACCTCATACATTTTTATATGACACGTTACCTAAAAGGTCTATAATTAACCCTTTACCATAGTTACAGTATGCCTTAGACTTTGCGGTGTATTGTTGACAGGTTTTGGTACTCATGTTCTTTAAGCCCAGCGCTGGGTGTGATGGAGAATCATCACAATACTGGAGTGTTAAACTCAAAGCCAGTAACTAAAAGTGCTTGATAAAAGTTCTGATGCCACTTGAGGAAAGTGACTAATTATTGTTTTTGTTTTCTTAGAACAAAACAACTAATGGGGATACCAGTCAGCCTTGTGTAGGGAACTTCAACTGGATTTTTCTGTTCAGCTGCAGTTGTACTATGTGAGGGTGGAGGCGATGGCGGGACTCAGGGTGTCCATACTGCTGGGTATCTGTTGTAACCCGATGCTGATTTCCAGTATATAACAACTTTTTATTTTCTAAACTCACTTGTGCTGTCATTAATTTTCTGTTTCAATACAAGAATATATCAGCCTCTCACCCCGAGGTATTGTCTTTCTTAGATGCCTTTAATTCCTACACTCATTCATGTAAAAGGTAAATACGTACTTCAAGCTACAAATACTAACCTAACTGGCTTGAATGTCTGCTCCACCAGTTTCACTAATTTTACTAGTATGTAAACCATCTGATATTACAAAGTGTGGGTAGCGTTTTAGGAATTTGAATCGTGATCAAAGCATTCTTGAGAAGTTGCCTGAAAGGGCATGCCATGTTAATGTCTTGTTTTTAACAAATTTTCAACCCAAATTCCAGACAAACGACTCATATTTCTGCTAGCATATGTTGTTTTTTTGGCATCTAACCAGATGGTATTATTCATATCCTTTACGGTAACTTCTCAAGAAATTCTGGGTCATGATTTGGGCTAAATTCCTAAAAAACTACCTACATTTAAGCTAGCACATGCCATCGTGTTGGGTAGCTAGCATATGCTGTCATTTTAGCTAGCTAACATGACAACTTGTGCTATGTCCTTTTAGGTAATATCTTAAGAAATTCCTGTTCATAATTTGGGCCAAATTCCCTGAAAACAGACTCATGCTTTATGTAGCACTTGCTGTCCTGTTGGCTAACTAAAATGATGGCACATAACATGCCCTTCTCAGTAACTTCTCAAGAACGTCTTGGTCATGACTCCTGAAAAACTACCAACAATAGCCAATAAGCTAGTGGTTCCCAAACTTTTTTTGCAGGGCCCCCCTTTCATTCACAAAAATAATGTCAAGCCTTCCCAGTCCCACTATCACATGCACCCCAATGCTTACAAAGAAATGTGCCACAAAATACTCCAGTTTATTTAATTACTTCATTAATTATAGTTAAAACCATGCCAGTGGCAGAGGGAATTATCAATTCCTCCTCTGTAGTGTGTTTTAAACCAGGAAACAGCTAACCACTTCAGGTAGGTTGAGCATTTTACGAGACAGATGCTGCTTTAGTCATTTGTTTCTAAAGTTATTAACAGTGTTCAGGATGAGACGTCCTAAGTGGGGTTGTAACTTGTTTGGCTTCATACTGTCAGATGCTGATATTTTGAGACATAGACAAGACTCCACTGTGTTGTCGTATCTTTGACCATTACTATTACTTGACCATTATCTGGTCATGCCTAGGGGACGACATGCCTCATCATATTTTCTTGTCTATTTTTTGGTAGTTGAAATGTCTGTTGTAAATTCATCGTCATTTGCCCATACGTA
This sequence comes from Melanotaenia boesemani, assembly GCF_017639745.1. Classification (NCBI taxonomy): domain Eukaryota; kingdom Metazoa; phylum Chordata; class Actinopteri; order Atheriniformes; family Melanotaeniidae; genus Melanotaenia; species Melanotaenia boesemani. Next base: position 24,619,084 of record NC_055702.1, on the reverse strand, counting down.
CTTTCACAAATTTGTCCATATATTGCTAGCAGTGCAAAAACAATAAATTTTATTTAGCCAAGCTGCGCCTCCCCTGGCGTAACTCTGGGCCCGCCCTCCAGTTTGGGAATCCCTGCAGTAAGCTAACATCTTACTAAGTGGACTTAAAAAGAATATGTATATATTGAAATAATTTGCTTTCAAATTAACAATTAGCATTTAGGCTAAGTAGCATAATAAAAGGATATCTATCTATCTATATATATATAAAACAAAAATAAAATTGTAATTTTATGGTATATTTTATTAAGTGCTAGAAGAGACAGCTGATAAAAATATGTAGCATGTTTTTGTTTAGATTTAATGTGCAGGAAGGCAAGAAGGTTGCTTTCCTGCACATTAACATTTAGAGGCACAAATGTTACGAGACCTATTGAAAAAATACAACTTGGATTTCTTTTATAAAAATCTGCTATATATGCTATATATATATATATGTTGTTATTTCTGAAGAACCACATTTTATTTCTATTTTTAGCTTTTTAATAAAGACAAACATTTAGATTTTAGTGTTATTATGTTGTAGAAATTCAATTATTCCATGAAAACTGAAATTGCTAAGATCCTGCATTTGTTATATCTATATTTAAAAACATTAGTTAGTTCTTTAGCATTTTTAGCCATGCATTTAGAGCCCTTGTAGAAGTTCTGGAGAGCTGCACGTGTCCGACCCGAGTTAGATTGTCTTGTTAAGGCTAATATTTATTTTGTATAGTGCTACTGTGATTCCAGTCAAGCAGTATTTTAAGACGATATTATGAGATTTTAACAAAGTTAGTCTCCTAAATATTTTTTGTGGCTGAATAATTTTTTTCCTCCACATCCAAAACAAGATGATTTTCATATTATTTGTATATAACTGAATAACAATGCTAACGCTGTACTCACTATCATGGTGCCAGGTGAAGTCAGTAAGGTGAGCCATGTGCTTTTCGTTTAAGACATGTTTTCTCTCTCTTCACTTTTCCAGGTTGTTGATCTCATTCACAAAACAGAAGGATGTTCCTGTTTGGTGGGGTTACACGCTGGCCTTCCTCATGTTTTTCACAGCCTTACTGCAAACCATCATCCTGCACCATCACTTTCAGTACTGTTTCGTCACCGGCATGAATGTCCGCACATCTCTCATTGGAGCCATCTACAGGAAGGTATGCATGAAACACTCGCCATTGCTTTCTACGAGACGCCAGAGCTTCACTTCTCAAAAAGAGGAATGGTTTGTGTAAAAGAAATTCACGATACTCCCTCATAATTTGTTCTTCAGGCATTGGTGATAACAAATGCTGCCAAGCGTTCATCTACGGTGGGAGAAGTAGTAAATCTCATGTCTGTGGATGCACAAAGGTTCATGGACCTCACCACCTTCCTCAACATGCTGTGGTCTGCTCCTCTTCAGATTATGCTGGCGCTTTTTTTCCTCTGGCAGGTACGTCAGACATGGATAACAGGAAGTTTCACAGTAACGAACGGGTTCGAACAGGACAGATCAGATCATTACAATGATCGAATTACTCAGATATGACAAGCCTGTACAGCATAAAACCTGCATAGAAACGATCAGGAGGCAGGCAGGTGTGGAGGATGGTATGTTGGCTGTTTTCTGAAACAACCATTGAAAGCCTAAATCAGCGCGTGAGGCAGTGTTGTACCAGAAACACCATTATTTGATGAATACCTTCTCAGACAGCAGACATGTTTGGGCTGAATTCAGACTACTTATGGCTCAGTGTCGGCCAGAACCAGATGTCAGATGCCTTCCGGGCTTGGATTATGTCAAGTCTCCTGTGAGCAACATGTGGTCCAGATGTCGGTTGTTGGTCTGGACGTGACTTACAGCAAGTATTTTGTGGGCCTTAAGTGGTCTTAAAACAGGAAGCCTTCCTTATGACAATTTCCTTGTGAGCCGCATGTGGTGGGCTTGTGGTGGAGTTTGGTCAACGCTGTAAATCAAGGCCAAATTTAAGTCAAACATTGTTTGCTATCTGGGTTGTAGCATTGAACTTATTAAGCAAATACATTGAGTTTCATTCATCTTTGTTATTGCTCAGGATGATTTACGATTTTGGCCGTCATAGAATTTAAACTTGCAGTGCGGAGACCTGCTTTGTTTACATGCTCAGATCAGAGTTCTGTTTTATCTTGCAATTTATCTGCACATTGATTAACTGATTGACGCTGTAATTTCCAGAACCTCGGCCCATCTGTTCTTGCTGGAGTGGCTGTCATGATCATGCTCATCCCTTTTAATGCCGTCATTGCCATGAAGACGCGAGCCTACCAGGTATGACCAATCCAACAGCAAAGTGTGAGATTAACAGAGTGAAATTAGTCTCATAATGGTGTTTTACATTATTTATAAATGAGCAAAACAGTTTGTGAGTAACTTTGTCCACTTGCAAATGTAGTGTGAACACAAATATCAAACAATTTGAACCTGTAAAATAACTTTACACATGCATGCATCACAAACTGCACAAACACGAATATTTTGCAACGTTTTACCCACACACGGACAGACGTGATCATTTTCATGTTCTAAAAACTTCTTGTGAAATGCATGTGAACACAGGGCCTGATGCTTAAATATCAGATTACATTTGTGCACGGATCAGCTTGCATGTGAATGTGTTTTTTTTTTTAGGCTCCTTTCATGTCCTCACCGCTCCTCATAGTTCCACAAATGCAAATGCGTTCAGGTGCTTGTGGAAAGCTGGATCAGCTGGATTTTAATCAGATTTGAGTTTTATTTCTCTCTATAAGTGTTTCAAACTTGGAAGGATGCTTTCTATGAAAACAGTTCACCCTCCTTTTGATTATAACACACAGATGAATAAAACCTACAATAGTTATTTAACTTCCAACCAAGCATCACATCGAGACAAGAAGACTTACAAAACATCACATTAGAGGTTTAATGTTTAGTTTAGTTGTAATTTTAGCCAAAGACCATATATTAGCATTTGTGACTTCTGTTAGAAAGTAAATGGTTTATGATATTATTAATCTCAGTTAAACAAAGATAAAACAGGAATTCTCCGACTGACTTGTTTTAGACGAATGTGAACAAATTACAAGTTAATCTTATTCTTCCCATGTCTGAGAGTCAGCAGGCTGTATTGTTTATGCCATGTATCTGTAAAGGTTGCACTACCACCCGATCCGTTAAATACATGTGCACAAATCACCTGATATGGACGGAAAAAAAGGCACATATCACTTTGTGCACAAGAGATTTTTGAAACTCTTCACACTTCCAGGAGCCAACACACAGGGGGGCGACCAACGACAGCGACAGGCGAAACTCATCGCCACCCAGGTGAAACCAAAACACACGGGACGCGACAAACAGCAGCGATGGCGGCAGTGTCGCACATCACGCCCTCAGATTACTTTTCTCCACGAAATTTGATTGGTTATGATATTGGAGGGGATTTTGATGTGACAGACGAGGCCTGAAGGATGAAGAGTCAGAAGATTCTGCTTGAATTGACAGAAGTCTTGCTGTTGACTCTACGGAACCAAAGAGAGACAAAAATGAGTTCATCCTGTTTTACAAACAAGGAAACAGCATGGTGAATATCTTTATTTGATGGTGGACCTCAAGGCTGATCGAGATTAATCCAGGACCAGACAAATTCACCCTGGTGCCACATGGCTGCCTTTTTATTTCCATCTCTGTAATCTTTGTGTGAGGTATGGTAAAGTCTGGGAAAGTCAGACACAGCTAAAACGATCTGTTCCTCCATGTTGAAAATGTTTGCAGACTGTGCTGTCCAGCCTGCTCTCAGCTCATTGGTCAGTTATTGAAGCCCTCGCTGGTTGGTTGTAGTGCCATGCGACAGCGACAAACGTTTGAACAGTTTTCTATTTTTTTGTGTTGCGTCACAAGCCCGTGTGCACATCTACGTGAACGAGCGCAATATTTCACATGCACGAATGTCGCCTGTCTCTTGGCTGGAAGAGGGCCTCCTCACAAGTTCTAAAGGAAATGATGGAGAAGGAGCGACGCCACCTCCCGTGTGTTGAGCCCATTACAGTTTTGAGCGTTCAGACCGTCTTACACAGCTGCTGTATTCTGTCTGTCTTCTACCTGTGAAGGTTGTTTCTCTGTAAAAAGTCACGTGGAAACTGTGTGTGTTGCATAGATGTAGCCTCACAGCTTAAACCTCTACAGATAATTGAAAAAAATTATGTTTTGTTTAAGATTCAATGCACTGATTCCTTTTCAAGCTTTAATTAAAGTCAAGCTCTGGTTAATGAATTATTTCATATCTGACTTTTCCATCTTCAGGTGGAGCAGATGCAGTACAAAGATGCTCGCATCAAGCTGATGAACGAGATCCTGAATGGCATCAAAGTCCTGAAGCTGTACGCCTGGGAGAACTCCTTCAAGGAAAAGGTCCTGGCCATCCGGCAGAAGGAGCTCAATGTGCTGCGCAAGACGGCCTACTTGGGAGCGCTGTCCACCATGGCCTGGACCAGCGCCCCTTTCCTCGTAAGCTCAGCCCTCGTGTCCAGAAGGGACTCGAATGTGCAGAAAATCCAAATGAGCTGCATGAAAGTCAGAAACAACATAATCATGTTTGTTAGTTCCGAGGATGACAGCACATTTCTTTTCCAAGAGTCTGGTTAAAGGAAGGATTGTTGCCTTCAGGCAGCTTTCATAAGCTCATAAGTCACATTTTTCTGCTATAAATACAACGCAGGGAGTGTTCGGATAGCCCCGATCAGACAAAGGACCTTTATTGGGAGCTATTTTAAACGTAAAGTGATAAAAAAACTTAGTTGTACGCAAACTGCAGAAGGACCAGAAGATTCAGGTCAGTTTTTCATGTCATATTTCAGTAATGTTTCTTTCTGGAGGTCATTTGACACCAAAAGTATTTACATTTATAGCTAAAAGAAGAACTTCACATGAAGATTTCTCCCAGTTTTTCGATCATAACAAACCTTTTCTTCTCATCTGCAGACATTGATCTATTTTCCTTGATTTTTTTTTCTTCCCTTTGAGCACGACTTGTCTACATGACACCCATGTTAAGTCTGGCTAATGACATCAGGGCCACATCTGGTCCATAAAAAACTTAGTGTAACCCAAGTCAGCCCAGGTTCGTGACCTTCTAGCCACGTCTGACCTATATAACAATTCCCAGCTCTGTAAACTGAGCAGAAAAAGCCAAAAGGCACAAATGTGCCTGCTAATTCTCTGTAATTTACTAACCAAAAGCCAAAACAGAGGAAGTGCTTATCATATCAATGCTGTCACAGAAGATGGAGGAGAAAGTGATCCTGCCTGTCATTGAAGATGGTTTTTGCATCTTAGCAACAATAAGCTCATAAGAGAGGTGCTCTGAAAATGAGGTCATGCTGGCTTTTGGTTCAAAATCCATCCTATGGGAGCCAGTGGACCTGCAGCCGGAAGTTTAACATGTTTAATTACAGGAAAACTAAAATACATCTACAATAAGAAGGATTTTCTGTAGAGTTGATCTTCTGGACAAACAGCAGCAGTTAACTCAATATAAGCATTAATTTGGAGTCATGGCAGGTTGACGTTGGGGTGTTAGAGCTTTTTTTGATGTTAACAACTGACTGCCAGGTCAAATCTACCTGATAAGTTGTGTGTGACAAGACTCAACCTAGCTCATTATAGACCGGAGTGTGTGGTTCAAATCATAAAAAATAAAGCTTTAAACAGAGACAGCAAGTTAAGGATGTTATTAAAAGATGTTTCCAAAGAATTTGAACTCACAAATGAGGTGATTTAAAAATGTCGTTAAACAATATTTTATCAACAGCAGAACATAAAAAGCTAATTTTACTATTTCATGACATATTAGTTCATCTTATAGTTTTTGGCTGAAGCACATTTTCTTAAAAGCGGTACAGAAGAGACATACGGTGGGAAAAGTATTTGGTACCACAAAGATCCAATTCAATCTTTATTTCAGACTCACAATTTGGTCCATATAAGGAGTAAAAGATAAAAACACACACAAAAAAGACTAAAAGGCAATACAGAAAGAGTATAAATTACATCTATAATGCATACAAGTACTTTCTCCAGTGCATCCAAAGTCCAGAGATACATCGTACACTGCTCTCCTTAGGCACTGTTAAAACCATAATAATATATATTTTTTAATCCTCTCATAATAAATTTATATAGAAAATTTCTAATACCAGCATGTAAGGTGGGCACAGCATTCTGAACAAACAGCTGATTGGCACTCGTCCGTCGGGGGACCTTCAGCAAGATTCGAAGTGCATCATTAAATTCAGCTAGCAGCTTATTAAAGAAAGCTGCAAAGCTCCGTTTATTTTCATGCAGTTTTTATGTTCCTCTGTCATTGTGGGCATGTGATCAATCATAGTGAAATGCTCTATGTTTATATGTCTCATAGTTAAATAATCAATTTAACTCATCTTAGAGAGCAGCGAGCAGCTGTAGGAGGAGTCAATTGTTGGTGAAATCTGTTCAGAAACCGAGCCTGACGGAAGTCTAGTTAGTGATAAAGACCAATGTAGAAATTCAAACTGACTTTTTTTATGGGCTTTACAGCCATTTTTTTCATGCTCTTCCTATGAGTTTTAATTGTAAATACAAGTTTTTAAACGAATGTAAACTTAGTAAAGCTGCATATCCAGGAGATACTCCCATGGTCTGTGGTTGAAATCTCATTGCTCAGCAGTGTTACAATCATCTCATCCCTTTCAGAAGGGATGTGAAATTTACTCGTGACTGGCCTCTTTCTCAACCGCCCTACATAGCAAAGCCAGGCGAGATCAACCACAGATACTCTGCAACATCAGCTGACTGCCTGTCGACTGAGCGTAAACCACGCAATCCGGGAGGTTTGTTTGTTTTGTGCAAAGAAGAGGAATGGAGAAGCGTCTGCACATGCCCCAGCCAACACAGAAATCTGAGCACAAGTTGCTGCCAACATTAGTTGTTTACATCAGGTTTTAAAGTTTGTGTGAAACATTAATTTTTATTTGTGTGTGCGATAAACAGACAGAAAGGCTGGAATTTGCTGGATTTTCTGGCTGTTTACATTAAGATTTCTGCTGCTAGTTGTCTCTCGATGCTTGAGCAGCTTGTTTTTTTTTGCCCGTGTGTTTCTAGGTTGCCTTGACAACGTTTGCCGTGTATGTGACTGTGGATGAGAACAACGTCCTGGATGCGGAGAAGGCTTTTGTGTCGCTCTCGCTCTTCAACATCCTCAGATTTCCTCTCAACATGCTTCCCCAAGTGATCAGCAGCCTCGTGCAGGTGGACCTCTTCTTTCTTTTTCTCCTCCGCCCCTATTTTTTCAACCTCCTCTCCTGAACATCTTTATGTGCAGCAGGTTCGGTTAAACACCTTTCTGTTTGTTATTCATCTCAGACCAGCGTCTCTCTGAAGCGGATCCAAAATTTCCTGAGTCACGATGAGCTGGATCTGGACTCGGTTGACAGAAAGAACACAGCCACAGGTAAACTGTCTATAGGTGTGCTGCCATCTATGTTTCATCATTGCTGTTGTTGGGAACCTTTCACCCAGAGACGCTGTGCCTAGTTAGCATCTGAATAATTAATGGTGTTCAGCTGTCAGGTTTTTAAAAAGAAAGTTATGAGTCACGTTGTTGCTCAACAGACTTTACGGTGACGGTTGTGAATGGGAAATTCACGTGGGACAAAGAAGAACCGCCGGTCCTGCACAAGTACGTCCTGCAAAGCCACACACTAGACGTTTGCACATGTTGTGTGCTTTGCATTCTTTAAATTGTGTAAATGCTGACTGTGTTTGCAGCATCAATGTGATGGTGCCACAGGGCTCCCTGCTGGCTGTAGTGGGCCAAGTCGGCTGTGGGAAGTCCTCCCTGATCTCCGCGCTGCTGGGTGAAATGGAAAAACTGGAAGGGGAGGTTTCTATTCGGGTATGGCCTAATTTAACCTCAGAAATAACATTCGAGTCAACAGGATGTCATTTATCAACTTTATTTACTTTTTTCCCTCTAAACCGATTTTGTTCAATATACACTCACTGGCTACTTCATCAGGTCCAGCTTGCTAGTACCAGCTTGGACCCCTTTTCCTCCTGAACTGGCCTAATTATTGGTGTGATAGATCAAACAAGGTGTTGGAAACATTCCTCAGAGGTTTTTTCCATATTGACATGACATGAAATTCTATCTGAGACACCAAACATGAGGTAGCAATGTTTTTCCAGCGCATGTCTGTCTTATTAAAGCAGGAATAGTTTAAACAAGACGAAACAGCTGTCTGCTTCTGTCCTCAGGGGTCTGTGGCTTACGTTCCTCAGCAGGCCTGGATACAGAACGCCACCCTGCGGGACAACATCCTGTTTGGGAAAAGTTACAATGAGCAGAAATACCGCTGCGTTCTGGAGGCCTGCGCCCTGACCCCAGACCTGGAGGTGCTGCCCGGAGGAGACATGACTGAAATAGGAGAAAAGGTACAAAAGCAGAAAAAGCACTTTTCATTTTCTTTTCTTCTTTTAATTTGGTTTCTCTTTCCTTTCCAGCAAGTCATGTCAAGCTCCTGCAACTCTCTCAAGACTGATTCTTTCCCTCTGCATTTCCCTCCTTATTTGATCCTTTCGTTTTAGAGATCCCTGATTAAAAAGTGTCCCGTTTTTGTCCTGCAGGGCATCAACCTCTCTGGGGGTCAGAGGCAGAGGGTGAGCCTGGCCCGAGCTCTGTACAGCGACGCCGACGTCTACCTGCTGGACGACCCGCTGTCTGCGGTGGACGCTCACGTGTCCAAACACATCTTTGATAACCTCATTGGTCCGGAGGGGGTGCTGAAGGGGAAGGTGAGAGGAGCATAAACGTTACAAAACTGTCCTAAAACCCATCCTGCCAATGGCATTCTAACTGTAAACAGAAAAAAAACCTGTGTACGCTAGTAAGTTATCAGCTGTGGATATATCCCACATGTTCATGGTCCTTTACTTTCAGAAACACCCTCATTTAACCAGATATGGTGACAACACACCTCTTTAGAATCACATAGAAACTGGAGTGATGGAGAGGAAAACATAAGAACTTGTGCTGAGTTTGAAGCCAACCAAACATTCAAGTTAGGTTAACATTTATCTAATAAATTTATTTAAAGGCTCGCTTATAAGACTGGAAGAGTAGGAGATAAATAATAGTTAAATATCCGCTGAAGCAAAAAATATATATATAAAAGAGGAATAGTGTCGCCGCACACAGACAGACTTCCTCCTTTTGATTGTGTATTTTTATTCTTTGGTTAACCTCGTTGGCTTTAAATGTTCCATGGAAATAAAAGAAACTTTATTTGACTTGGCCTGCATTCACATTCCCAGCATTGCTGCAGCTCTTTCCTATTGGAGAAATAAATGTACTTTGATCCAGAGAAAAGACAGCATCCAACATGGATGGTATAATCCAGCTCAGTGATGGTGTAGGAATGTCTGAAAACCCACTTGCATATTCACCTGAAGAATTTCTGTATACTCAGTCAAGTTGTGTAACACAGGTCCCGAATCTCAACAGAAATCTTCCAGGATCTTTCTTTAAGAAGCAGAATCTGATCAGATCTCCCCGAACAGATCAGCTCTCTGAAGAAGTCTTGAAACCAACTTTACATGTGTATTAATTAAAAAAAAAGATTATTGAGTGATTATTATCTACCACTATATTGTGTGCTCTTTACACGTTGCCTGAAAATATTCTCATGTACCAAATATGCACAGATCCGTGTGCAAGAATGGTTGAAAAATCAAAGTCCAGGATTGAAATGATGTTTTAAACCCTCAAGAAATCAGCCCACAGCACACATAGAGCTGCTGGCTTGGTTTGTTCCAGCAGAAGAAGTTGAACCTTATCTTTAGAGGAAGTCATATCAGTTTTTATTGCTGGTGTGGTGTCGTAAACATAGATAAGGGGGATTTTAAAGGCTTTTTATTATTGCACTGTAATGGAAAATTGTGAAGTTGAGCTTTATTATTTACAACACAGCAGAAGCAGAAGTTCCTTATGTTTGTTTGACCCCAGACTCGTATCCTGGTGACGCACGGCATCAGCTTCCTGCCTCAGGTGGACAACATCATGGTGATGGTGGACGGACGGGTGTCGGAGATGGGCTCCTATCAGGAGCTGCTCGACCAGAATGGAGCCTTCTCCGAGTTTCTCAGGAACTACTCGCTGGATGACATCGTAGAGGAGGACGAGGCCACCGGTAGAGCAGAACTTCATCACCTTTTATGTCAAACTAGTTTCACTGTGAAGACGATCTGTTTCTCATCCTGTTTGTCTTCATGGTTTCACAGATGAGTTAATGGAGGAAGAAGAATTCTTCCCTGACGACGCCCTTAGCAACCACCACACAGACATGGTGGACAATGAACCAGTCATCAATGAAGCCAAGAAAAGTTTCATGAGGTAAATTCTTGACAAATGGCAGACGTAATCACCTATGTTAATAAACAAAAAGAAACATGTTTGTTTATTTTCAACTGATTCTGAAACGTGACATTTAAGATGTTAGACAGAAGAAATCAATAAATCATATAATAGAAAAGCCATCTGCAGCGTAGATGGTTTACAAACATCAGGGGTCTCCAGCCTGCAACTCTGGAGCTGCAAGTGTCTCTCTGGACCTTCCACAATGCCTCTAAATACGTGGCTAAAATATTTTTTAAATCTATCTTTCTTGTCATTAGGTTGGAAACCAGGGACTTTTTTCTTTAATTTACATAATTTTCCACAAATATCTGCATCCCTTAGAATAACATTTGTTTATCCTCTTTTTTTTTTATAAAGGTTTTATGTTTTTCTTGATTTTAAAACCTAAAAATGGAAATAAAAACGTGGTTCTTCAAAAATAACAAATATCCTATGGTGGCTCTTCATTAAAAATATATATTAAGTTGCCTTTTTGAAAAGTCTCGTAACATTTGCGTCTCTAAAGCAGTTTTACTTAGCTGGCTGAGGGAAAAATGGCTCTTTGGATTGGAAAGGCTGCAGACCCCTGCACTAAACACATAAACAGGTTTAGCAGCAATTTTCTCTTTAAACAGCAACAGTTAAAATATTTCTTCATATATATTTATAAAATCACATATTTATGAGAAAGAAGAATGAAATGTTCAGAATTTACTAACTAAAAGGTAAAAAGTCAGCAGGATGAATTTAAAGCTGTGAAGCTGCTTCCTTCTAAACACAGAAGTAACAATATGTGATGAATATCAGCATCAGGTGAACAGACAGAAAGCAGGATTAGAATCTCACAGCTTCTAGATGGTGAGGAGAGAGAAATATTCACAATATGCACAATAACTTCCATCCATGCACCTTCAGTGCTTCATTATTCAGATTTCTGGCCTTTATATATATATATATATATAGATATATACATAAATATATATATATATATATAGAGGCAGGTTTGATCTGTAGCTGATTTAGGACCACATATAAAAGTAAATCAGATTCATGGTGTTCGAGCTGTCATAAAAAGATCAAATATGGGCAAAATAGTTGGATTTGTGAACAGATTCTTTAGATCCTGAAGGATAGAAGCCATTTTTGACACCCGTCCTTTGGTTCATTTCGCATTTCCAGACAGATCAGCATTGTTTCATCAGAAGGAGAAAATCCCAGATCCCGCTCAGTCAGGAGACACGGCTGTAGCCAAAGGAAGCATCCAGAGTCTCAAGAGAAGAAGAAACCACAGGAGGTGGAGAAGCTCATCCAGGCAGAGACAACAGAAACGGGCCGGGTCAGTCCCACATAGTCTGATTTAATCTAAACCTCTAATCCAGGGGTCTCCAACTGCGGTCCTCATGAGCTACTGTCCTGCAGGTTTTAGATGTCTTCTACTACAACACACCTCTGCACAAGCCTGTTAATGACCCAGTGATTTGAGTCAGGTGTGTTGCTTCAGGATAGAATCCAAAACCTGCAAGACAGTAGCTCATGAGGACCGGAGCTGGAGATCCCTGCTCTAATCTTTTCCTAGTAAAGCAGCTGTAAACCAGCTGAACTTTCCTCTGGACTCTCTCTTCTGATCAGGTGAAAACAAAAGTGTATCTGGAGTATGCCAAGGCGGTGGGGCTGCTGCTTTCAGTCATCATCTGTCTGCTGTATGGCTGCCAGAGCGCCGCCGCCATCGGAGCAAACATCTGGCTCAGCCAGTGGACTAACGACGCCTCGAGAAACCAAACCAAGGAGAATGTTAACATGAGGGTGGGGGTGTACGCTGCACTGGGCATTGCACAAGGTACGAAACTCCAGACACTGTTTTGGATGTGTTTGCTCTAAAAGAAAAACTATTTTGGAAAGAAGTGAAGTGTTAATTCTGCCTCGGGTTGTGATGAAAGCTGTTAGAAAATGCCTCTTCCACCCACACAAATAATGTGAACTTATTTCCTTTACAGCCACTTTTGGTTTGTTTTTGAGCAGAAATCTAACAGTTGTTTTATTTCTCAGACTGAGAGGACCAGATCTACATGGTCACATCAATGTGTTCTTGTTTTTTTGAGCATGGAGGCTGTGGATGGGAATGAAATGTTTTAGTTGTCCCTCTCCAGTAAACTTTGTCTTCACTTCCTCATACTCAGGACAGATGCTGCCGTCTCATCTCATTCCTCAGTAAAACTTGCTGTCTGACATGTTTTCCCTCTCCTCCCTCTCCCGTGGGTTAACCCATTCCCAGGTATCCTGGTCATGATCTCTTCCTTCACTCTAGCCATGGGGAACATCGGCGCAGCCAAGAAGCTGCACGCTAACCTGCTCGCCAACAAACTTCACACGCCCCAGTCTTTCTTTGACACCACCCCTATAGGACGCATAATCAACCGCTTCTCCAAGGACATCTATGTCATAGACGAGGCGCTGCCGTCCACCGTGCTCATGTTCCTGGGCACCTTCTTCGTTTCTCTCTCCACCATGATTGTTATCGTTAGCAGCACGCCCATTTTTGCTGTTGTCATAGCACCCCTGGCTTTCATATACGTCTTTGTTCAGGTACTCTTGGGTGGGGCGCGTGCTCGGACCTGTTCTCCTCTCTGTTCCTCTTTTTTTTCTTCTCGTATGTGACTCTTCCTCTTCCTGGAGCAGCATGTGGCGTGCATGTTTTGGCAGATTTTGTAACCCTGGAGTTTTTGGCTTTCTTTCTCCCCCTCTCTGCAGCCTGTGATGTCGATGACGACTTCCTGCTGATGCGACTTCTCACTCCTGAATTCACTGTTCTCTCTCCGCAGCCAAAACACTTCCTGTCATGCCTGCAGCCTACATCCACTACTTTTCATACACACTCATAAAAACACTCCATATGTTCCGAATATGCAAAACAAAAAAAGAAAAGGAAAGGTGCTGAAGGTGCCATGTTATTGAGTGGAGCATAACTTCCCCCTAGTGGTGGGCCAGAGTTACTACAGCCCAGTCTGTCTGATTCAATGAGATTTCACTTTGGGCAAGGGTGACCAGTTTCAGGGGGTTTGGAGTTGTTTGTAGCAACCAGTTATGTAGCCAATAACGTAATAATTTTGGCCAGTTTGAATGTAATAACAGCCAATAACGTAATAAGTTGCCAATAATGTAATAAGTTTTCAAGCTATTGGTTGGTTATTGGCCTAGCATGAAAAAAAATCCTTTAAAGTGTAATAACTGCAGATGATAATGTAATAATACATAAATAAGACAACTTTTCTCAGGAATACAAGAATTGTTTCAGCAGGTTTTGTTTAGTTTGCCCTAATGAAAAGGTACGATAACATTTTTGCCAAGTTATTACGTAAATACGTGGCTTTATTACAGTTAGTATGACCAAAACTATCACATTATTGGCTGTTGCATTATTGATTCCTACACCTGTTATTGGCATTACATAAGATATTTCTGTAGGGTTGGTTATGTTACTACTATAGTGCAGTGTGTTGCCAGTGCACGTAAGGGAACTGTTGTCATGGGAACATAGAGCATCTTAGTTTTCAGACGGGATAATTCAATTTGTCGATGAGATACAGGGAGAACCTGAGTTCTTCTTTTCCTCCAGTCAGGCTAATATACATCAGTATGTAGAGCCTGGTTTTTAAGATAAGGGTGAAAGTTTGGTTTTATGGTAACTATATGTGAAATGTTAAAAAAAAAATTATATATATATATATATATATATATATATATATATATATATATATATATATGAGGTAACAGATGTAGGTCCATCATTTAGTTGTTCAGGAAAAAGGAATAAATAAACGGCATATTTGCAGCTCTAACATCCAGACTGTTCAGTTCAGGTCTGAATTAATGCTACCCAGAAGTAGGGCTGCAACGATTAGTCGACGTTGTTGACAATACACAACAATAGAAATAGTCAACAACGAATTTACCCATCGACTATTGTTGGCAAAAAAAAAACAAACCCTACAGAGTGAGACATCATCTTCTTCATTATCTCTGAGAGTTGCACATGTGCAAAGAAAAAAAATCTACAGAGTGAGACATCGTCTTCTTTTCCTATCTCTGCTGAGAGTTGCACATGTGCAAAGAAAAAAAACTACAGAGTGAGACATCGTCTTCTTTTCCTATCTCTGCTGAGAGTTGCACATGTGCAAAGAAAAAAAACTACAGAGTGAGACATCATCTTCTTTTCCTATCTCTGCTGAGAGTTGCACATGTGCAAAAAAGTCTGCCAGGGGAAAAATATGGCGACCGACCAGGGAACAAAATGGCAGCAAAAGACGTCAAAAGTCTGGGATAACGTCAAGTTAAACTAATAAACTAAATTAAATATATGTGAAATTTGTAAGGCAGATCTTGCGTACAACGGAAGTACGTCTGCAATTCTCGAACATTTAAAGAGGAGGCACGTACTTAAACTCATGCAAGATTTAAAAGCTGAAAGTGAAATAAGAGCTATTTAATAATTATGAGATACATAATCTGTTTGGTCAACTAGTCGTTTTAATAGTCAATGACTAATTGACCATTAGAATTGTCATTAGTTGCAGGCCTACCCAGAAGCAGCACCTAAAATATGACATCAGATCATTATTGGGTACATGTGCATGCACAGTATTATTCTAATATTAACCTGAATAAGGTCACATGCGGAGTGAGCAGTGACTGATTCAAGTTACACGGAGTAGTAATTTCATTGAAAGATGTGAAATAGTTAATGCAACTATCGTCTCAGAATGCGACCGTCTTGTTTTAACCAGCACTTGATAGTAAAGTGTTACTTCCACCACACGGTGACGTCAGTTTACCAACAACAGATTAAAGCTTCACTGTTTTGTGGCTCTGCTGGAAGAACTGGTGGTAAAATGTGACTATAAAAACCAAGAGGAAAAGAAAAAGTTAACTTTGGTCTTGTTTCCACCTTCATCAGTGTATTGAAGCTGCTGTTTGATTAGTTAGAACAGGTGTTTATCATTTTAACACAGGTGTTGTTGTGTTGTCACAATCAAACCCCCCTCCCCTCCCCTTCTTCTCGCAGGTGTGCTGATTTTGGTTAACTGCATGTTGTGCCGGGCCTACAGTATGCTGCGGGCAGCCAAGCTCACGCACCGCAACATGCTTCAGGGGGTCCTGCGAGCTCCGCAGACCTTCTTCGAGAGCACCCCAACTGGGCGGTTACTAAACCGCTTCAGCAAAGACGTGGATGCTATAGACTCCCACATCCCAGACAATATTGACATATGGATGCGCACTTTCTGGTACACACTGAATGTGCTGCTCATATGCTCTGCCCTCACCCCAATGTTCCTCATAGTCATAGCCCCGTTAATGGTGTTCTATTGGTGGGTTCAGGTAAATAGGATACGAGTCTGCTAACTCATTAATACAACATGCATGGCTGAGAGTGCTGTGGAATGAGTGTGTCGGTAGAGCGCTGCATGTGTTTGAAGAACTGATACCTGATGTTTTAGAGCTGTAGGCAGAGTGTAGTTGTTATCGCTGCTAAGTAGCCATAGTCAGCTGTGGCTGTACACGTAGAGCAGGGATCACCAAATCCGGACCTCTTGGGCCAATGTCCTGTAGATTTTCAATGTTTCCCTGCTCCAACACACCTAACTCTAATTAATGAGTCATTGTGCTCTGGCCCAAGAGATCTGGATTTGGTGATCCCTGACGTAGAGGCTCTGTAGGTGTAGATCAGACGCTCTAGTTAGCAGCGTCACCGTGTTGAGCTGGTTACAGTTATAGTAGTGCAGTTGGACATTCAGTTGGATCAGGTTGGTGTGCTACGAAGCAACGGGAATGGCATTGTGAATTATTCCAGATTATTCCAATGATGCTGTTCCCAATTGGGGATGTTACAATTATAGATTTTCTTTGTATGATTACTGTCAGAGAAATATTTACAATTATCACAATTATTATTTGTTAATTAATTTCACAACACTATAAAAGTGTCTTAAAGTTTTATTTATTTCTATCTGTTAATGCCAACATCAAGTAATATGGAAAGAAAGTAAGCAAGAAGTCTCATAATGTAAAACCGGACTGAAACAAATGTAAACAAAACAGAAGATCGATCATTAAACATCACACAGTCAGTGTGGATTTAGAGATTGATGAATTGTTGACTTTTGATTAAATCAAATGTCATCTGAATACAACTTCTTTTTAATGTTCAATCAGTTAAAAAAAAAAATAGTAACATGAACTAAACCTGAACCTTGTGGACCAGAACAGTAAATACATTAAAGTCCACAGGAAACCTGCTGAGTAAGACGCTTTGCAGAAAAACAATCTGTGTCCCGTTACCGTGAATGTTTAATCAGAATGGATTTTACATTTTCTGACAAGTCTGCTGTAGTCTGCTGATATTGGATTGAAGATGGTTTAGAAAATTAGTCTACAAATGGAACATTTTTCACTTTGGTTTGTTTCCACTCGATGGGCCTCTTTTAAAGCTAAAAGTGCTAATAGAGCTTTGTGCAGCTGAATGTACAGTATGAACTTAATTATTTGGTCAAATAAGGATTTTCTGATCACAATTGCCTCGTAATTGCATCTAAATCCTCACTACATATTAATTATTTATTCATTTGTACAGCCTGCTTGTCTTCTGAAAGCAAATGACAGCCTGGTCATCGAAGACCTTTGGTTAGTCTGACCTGTCATCTGTGAGTGCAGGTTTAGGGTTTTGTTGACGTGTCTAACTCTAAAGAAAGCCAGGCTCTGCTGAACTTGCTTCGTAGTTCAACCCTCTGCTGTTAAACCTGGATCCTGGTGTTGCTGACAAATTTAAATCCAGTTATTTGTTGGAAGCAGAGCTGCTCTAAAGGCAGAAATAATTTTACCGGTTTCTCAGAGAAACAGGCTGTTTTTTCCATGTTTAAGGTGTTATATATATATATATATATTTCTGACAGTTGCTTGTATTCAGTCACGTGAACGAAGTGGTGGTCGAACCAGCCAAAATTGATAATGTTGTGCAGGAAGATGCAATACTTCACTTTTATTCATGTAAAATCACAAAAAGCAACTAAAATATCAAAATCTACGCAGATGATCACCGTATCTATGTTTAATCAATATTTGGATCAATGCTACTGATTCGTTGATTATTGAATAGATGTATTGATTGATGTGTTGTTACACCTCTAAACAGCATAGCTCCTCATAGGTTGTCCAACAAAGAAATACTGGTCTGTACAGTTCCCCAGTGTGAAATTATGGGAAAGCTCAGAAGATTCTAACTCTGGGGTGTCAAACTCCGGTCCTCAAGGGCTGCTATCCTGCAGATTTGAATTATTTACTTGCTCCAACACACCTGAATAAAATCAAATGGATCCAACAGCTTGTTGTCAACTTCTTCACTATACCCCATTAATTTCGGTCAGGTGTGTTAGATCAGGGAAACAATGAAAACCTGCAGGAGACTGGCCCTAGAGTACCGGAGTTTGACACTCCTGCTCCAATTTCTTCATGTGTGGATGGATGAAAGCAGTTAGGATAAAGGTTGAGAAAATACAAGCTTTTAACCTTTTAAAGCTTGACTCCATAAAAATGGGGAGAAAATAAAAAAAAAAAAATATATTTTTTTTTTAACTAAATGTAAAAAGAAAACTTTTTTTGTATTTTTACCATTTATTGTGATATGTAATAGCTCAAAATTATTGTAGTGCAAAAGGTATCCACCAGGAGGCAGAAGACAAATATAAGATTGTGTTTTGAGCAATTTTTCACCATAAGGTGATGCAAAAAGTCTGAAAGTAAAGGGTTAACCTCACATTTGCATAAGCAGCTGGCTCCACTGTGAACGTAATAGCCCACATACTTTCTTGTGTACTCTGTTTTTATCTCAGACTAGATAGAATTTGTAGGGTGTAAACAAGACATGATGACTGTAGACGAAGCTGATATTTAGTTAATTACCAAATCACGGCAGAACAAAACACAGCAGCAGTATCATAGATGGTATCTAGGACCTAAAACCAAGCATGCTGTCTTTGAAGCTTTCCAGCATTTTCTCAGCTCTCGACCATGTGACCTCACATCATATAGGTCCCAACACTGCCCCCACTGGTCAGTCACATGTTGCAGCTTGCAAAGGCATAGCATTCATTTCTGAGGTTGCAGTGCTTTAAACAAACACAAAATACAGACGGCAGCCATGATTAACGCAGGCATGCATAATTAAAGCCACATTTACACTGGTACTGTTTGGTTTGCTTTAAATGAACCCTGGTCCGCTTCTGCTTGAAAACCAGGGGTCTTGGTTCACTTCCAAGGGAGCTGTGGTGCAGTTCACTAAAGCCACGTTTCCACCAACCGGTCCAGTTTGGTACAGGACGGGAATACAAAAGCCTTTCACACAAAATCGAGTTCAAGAGGTTAAATTCAGGTGTGAATGTACCCCAAGTGAGTGTTGAATGAGCTTGCACGCTACTCCAAACTAACTTAACTGTCCATGGATGTGGACAATGTTGTTTAAAGCAGACCAAACAGCGTCAGTGTGAATGTAACAGCTAAGCTAAGATGGAAAATGGCAGTCCATGGCTTTAAAGACCAATGTTAAAATCTACAAGTAAATTCTAAAATGACCTGGGAGCCAGTGAGAAGATAAAAGCACTGGTCATGCCTGGACATGTTGGTTAAAAGATGGGTTGCAGCATTTTGGATTAACAAAAGGGAGGAGCGATGGAAGCAACCAAAATTAACACAAATGTAAGGCATTTCCCACAATAAAAACATTTTTACCACACCCACTCTGGTCTACAATGAGCTGTTTCATGTCGTGTACACCTGAGACGGCTGCAACCTTGTGTGAATACAAGCAATCTGTAGACATGACTTCACTCTTCATGTTTTCTTCTGATCTGAATCATTAGGCTGCAGTAACTTTAGAGGGTTGATGGGAATATTTCTGCCACATGAGCAGCTCAGTCTTATTGGTTGTTGTAGGTAGAAAACCAGTTAATGATGGTCTTTTGGTAGAGTTCATTAGCACATTTCTGTTTTTACTAATGTTAGAGTGAATTCCAAATCAAAATTAACTTTTGCTAAACAAACGTACATCTGGTAATTTAATTTAGATTTATTATTGGGAAAACTGGGATTTCTTTTTTCTTACCAGCTAATTGCTTTTGGATGTGTGATTATAGTTGGGTACATCAAAGGCTTAATTTAAGAAAACCCGTCAAATGTATTCAAATGGTCAATTTTTAGATCTAATAAACACTCAGAAGAAAGAATTTCTCTACCAGACCTTCATCAGAAACCTGTGCAGGTTCTCATGACAGGGAAGGTTCTTTGTAGTTCTAACTGGACCCCCAAACAACAAAAATCAGATTTACTAATGTGCTGTTGCTTTGTCATGGCATGCACCCTGCATGGCCATCTTTCCGCTGCATGACATGTTGGATTTGTGCATATTAACACTACATGGACTAAATAAAACACAGCTGTTGCCTCAAGCTTCTAATGCTTTGGAATAATTGTCTTTATTAGACTATAAATTTGGTTTTAATCACAATATATGTGTGTGTTGAAAAACAAACCACCTGCAGTAGAAAACCCCCAGCGCTGGCAGCCATGTGCAGAGCTGCTATTATCACTCCGTCTCAGTCCACTGTTGTTGACTGGGAACATGATCTGGCTTCTCATCAACAATGTGAAAGTTGGAATATCAAATGTGTCTGCAGGTGTTTTGTTCACACAGGCTTCCTTTATAACTCTGTGTGCGAGTGTGTGTGTGTGTGTGAAGCATAATTGATTTAGAAATTTCTGTGTGTGTAAAACCTCGTCAGGTTGTAACCTTGTGTTTGTTTCTCTCCCCCCTCCTCAACGGCTGTAGAGATTTTACGTTGCCACGTCTCGGCAGCTTAAGCGTCTGGAGTCAGTCAGCCGCTCTCCCATATACTCCCATTTCTCTGAGACCATCACGGGCTCTAGTGTAATCCGAGCCTATAGCAGACACACTGCCTTTGTTCTGATGAGTGATATGAAAGTGGATGAGAACCAAAAGAGTTACTACCCTGGTATAGTGTCCAACAGGTAAGTGTCCGGCCTCCGCTCAGCTACACAGCAGCTCTGTGATCCAGTTTTGTTGAAAATACTTGATAAAGGATTTTGTACACAGCCACTGATGTCATGGAGAGAGATTTAGGATCTTACATGTTATTTAGTCTCTTTCAGTTCAAGTAATAAGAGGGTCAGTAGCAGCAGTGCTGCGATCCAATGGACCCGATCAACTAATCATCATTAAAAATGAGATTCTCTATAAAACCAGTTTGTTCGTCTGCAGCATTCAGGTGTTTAACACAGTGCCAAGGAGGAAAGACATCAGCAGTGATTGTGTAGAAGCTTTAAACTATCAGGAGTCCAGAGAGAAAGATTATTCACAAGTGGAAAACATTTAAGACAGGAGTGGACGCCCCAGCGAGTTCAGCCCAAGGTCAGACCATGCAATGAAACTGGACCCAGGAGCTACATCTCAGACTCTCCAGGCTTCAGGCAGCATGTTAAATGGTGAAGTTCATGACGATAAAATTAGAAAAATTATGGAGAAAATATGTTTGTGTGGAATGGTTGCAGGAGAAAAACCCTTTTTTTGTCTAAAAAAAATTAATAAAATGGCTGCACAGTTGAGATTTACGAAGTTTCATCTGAACAAACCACATGACCTGTGGAACAGTGTCCTTTGGACAGAGCAGACCAGTATGGAGATGTGTGGTCAGAATGAACAGCAGCATATCAGCACAAACATGTGAAACCAGCTGAAGCATGGTGGTGGAGAAATGTTGATTTGGGTTTGATCTTTAGCCACAGGAGCAGTCAGTAAATGTCTGAAGGTAACTCTGTGTAGTGTTTGTAAACAGATTTAAAAAGAAAAAACATAAAACCAAGTACCTTCAGCCAAAACAGCTGCAACATGAGAAGATCCAAGAGGCATCACGTACATCTAGTAGATGTGATGTAAAGGAATCCTCCGGCTGGTGGCTGAGTACAGAAGCTGAAATATGCTAAATGTAAAACCAGTCACTGGACCACAGAGCTGCCACGTTTCACACATCTTCTACACATACATATTCCCATCTGTAATAAGCAGTTGTCACCAAACATTGTGTTGGTGTGTAAAGCAACTAATTTAATAAAAGAATCTGATCTCAACTTAGCTTAAGGCTTTTAAAAAACAAACAAAACTAAAACTGAGCCAATTCTGAAACTACTACCCCATGTGCCAAATCACCACTAACAAATTAGCACTTTTCACTCTTCTGCACTTTGAGTTCAGCTCCTCGCTTCCCCACGAGGAACAACTTCCTATAATCTGACCCTGCTGTCCTACAGGTGGCTTGGAGTTCGTATAGAGTTCATCGGGAACTGCATCGTGTTGTTCGCCGCTCTGTTCGCTGTGACTGGAAAAGAGAGCCTTAACCCCGGTCTCGTGGGTCTGTCGGTGTCCTACGCTCTGCAGGTGACTCACCACCTCGATCCAATCCTCCTGCAGCGGTTCACACTCAGTCTGTCTCAGATGCACTAACATATGTTTTTTTGACAGGTGACCATGTCTCTGAACTGGATGGTGCGGATGACTTCAGATCTGGAGAACAACATAGTCGCAGTGGAGCGAGTGAAGGAGTACTCAGAGACCAAGACAGAGGTAATTGATTGATTGAGAATGGTATATTGGTTCCTTAAAATGTGGAGGAAATTAAACACAAAACATAAAAAACAAGATAATAAACAAGATAAATCAAAAGGGTGTATTTAAATGAGTATTACACCTAACCCTTGCACATAGGAAAGAAAATGAACACATAAGGAAAAATGAAGTAAGCTAAATATTTTACAAAGAAAATAAATTAACCATTCAAACCAGTTTCAGTTATGTGACATCTCAAAGTATCTCCTGGAGCTCAATTTAACATCTGTCATTGTAAATAACCCTGCAATACAATTTTAAACTATATTAAAGAATGACATATTTTATTATGCTTAATATATTTATTATTCTGTTATTCCAAAGTTTTACATCCAGAACAGTAACACTGGCACTGTTCAATAAACCCTAGTCCATTTCCACATGTAGTACAGATCATGTGGACCGGTGAGGACGCACATTCATATATATATATATATATATATATATATATATATATATATATATATATATATATAAATGCCCCAAAAAGCAACATTTTTTTAATTTAAATGGATTTTAGTGGAGAATGGAATCAAATAATAGATAATAGAACTTTGTCATTGCAACATGAATATATTAAAAACTCCAGTAGTCAGCTAATGATGAGAGTTTTGGTTTGCATGTAAGAAGGCTCAAAGGGAGGCTTTTTAAATCACAGGCCACTAAATATCCTGGCCTGAATGGGGAGTTAGATTTTACTGGTTTTTTTGTATACTATGTGTTTAAATCAGTATTGATATTGATTAATCAGTAATGATATTGCTTTCTTTCATAAATGGTCAAGTTATGCTACTTATTTTGGCGTATTGTAAGATATCCATGTTTGTAGTTCTTTATAATTTTTTTCTTTTTCCAATTTACAAATGGATACTTACCTTGTTCTCTATATAGCTGCTGGTAGGTGAGTGTGTCCGCCTCTCACAGAAGCTAAAGTTGGTTCAGTGTTTACTTTTAATGCAGCGTTGGCTCCTCACCACTCTGAAGACGAGGGAATTTACCCACAGTCCATAAAACCGCCCCGCAGACCAGCTTAAACAACACAAGGCCAATAAACTGTAACTAGATCCAGAGATGTTGGATCACCTGGAGCCAACGAGGGCCCCCTTGTTACATAAGGTTGTACACATTGTACTTTCTGAGCAGGCATCACTCAGTTTGCCCCTTTCTGTCAGCAAACGCTTGTCTTTAAAGCGTCTGATGGGCCCCAGAGGTGAATAAAGGTTTGGCACCACTGTCGCTCAGATGTTCTCAGAGCGACAACAAATGAGTTGTGTTGAAAGCTGAGCGGGATGATGAGTTGTTCAGAAAGTCTGTGCTTGTGCTCACAGGCCCCCTGGGAGGTGGAGGACAAGAAGCCCCCTCCTGAATGGCCTGCACAGGGGAATGTCGAGTTCCATGACTACAGCGTTCGGTACCGAGAAGGTCTGGACCTGGTTTTGAGGAACATCACGTTGAACGTCAAAGGAGGAGAGAAGGTATGGAGGAGGATTTCTCACCAGTTTGAAAAAGACGGCGGTCGATAGGAAGCTCACAGCAGCTTCTGTTTGTTTCTGGGCAGATTGGCATTGTGGGACGCACAGGTGCCGGTAAGTCCTCCATGACGCTCTGCCTCTTCAGACTGCTGGAAGCTGCTGCAGGAGAGATCACCATCGATGATGTGAAGATATCAGAGATCGGCCTGCACGACCTCAGGTCCAAACTTACCATCATCCCACAGGTACAGACTGGAATCACAGAGCTTTTTCAACCTGCTATAGATTAGAAGTTTCAATTAGTCAGAACTAATGCACAAAACAGCAACAGGGGGCTGGGACTCTATTAAAAAAGTTATCGAGATATATATCTATATATACATATATAGATATATATCTATATATGTATAGATATATATAGATATAGATAGATAGATCTATCTATCTATCTATCTATCTATCTATCTATCTATCTATCTATCTATCTATCTATCTATCTATCTGTCTATCTGTCTATCTATCTATCTATCTATCTATCTATCTATCTATCTATCTATCTGTCTATCTGTCTATCTGTCTATCTATCTGTCTATCTGTCTATCTATCCGTCTATCTGTCTATCTATCTATCTATCTGTCTATCTGTCTATCTGTCTATCTATCTGTCTATCTGTCTATCTATCTGTCTATCTGTCTATCTATCTATCTATCTCTGTATATATATATATATATATATATATATTTATATATATGAGGCTGTGAGGATAACAATGACCTGGATGCTAAAAGCACCAGATTTTCCTGAGCGTTACCATCCAGCAGCGTTCAGGTCTGTATTTATCTGCCAGCCTCCTTCTTTCTAACGCAGGAGCCCGTGCTGTTCTCTGGGACTCTGAGGATGAACCTGGACCCCTTTGAAAAATACACTGATGAGGAGGTGTGGAAAGCTGTGGAACATTCTCACCTCCACAAGTTTGTCAGCAACCAGCCTGCAAAACTGGAGCTGGAGTGTTCCGAAGGAGGAGAGAACCTTAGGTACGCTCAGAGGAGGAGGATGGGTATCTTTGTGGAAACTGGTTTTAATGTGTTGTTGTGTCTCCAGTGTGGGTCAGAGGCAGCTGGTGTGTTTGGCTCGAGCTCTCCTGAGGAAGACAAGGATCCTCATCCTGGATGAAGCCACCGCTGCTATAGACCTGGAGACGGATGACCTCATCCAGTCCACCATAAGGACTCAGTTTGAAGACTGCACCGTCTTCACCATCGCGCACAGACTCAACACTATCATGGATTACACAAGGTTAGACTGGCTGGTGCTTATCCTCCTAAATTCTCCAGGATCTGTAAAGGTTTTACTTTAGTTTTTACTGAAGCAATGACAGTAGTGCTGCTACAGATGAGGGAGTCAAGAAAACACATTTTTAACCTCAGTGTGTCACACACACCTTCAGCCCGGCAGCCCAGCTGAGGTCAAAATGGCATCACTTCATGGTTTTATCCCACCAGATATTTGTGTGAAATTACATCTGAACACCAAATTGTAATCTGGTCATCCTCTAGTCTCTAACACCTCCGGCCATGACTGTCATCAGCAGAAGAATAAAAAAGACGACCTTCCTCTCTCTGTGCCTGACAGCCAGGTGGAAACATCAGATCCAATCTGTTTTTATTTCGTCTTCCAACCTTTATTCTCAGCTTTGATTGTTACCAACTGGGTGAATGTCTGATTCCTGAGAGCAGAGACAGCATCAGCCTGTGTTTCCAGACAGGAAGTAGAATTCACTGTCTAATAAATAATGACAGAAACACAGAGTGGTTATTATGTTTGAGGGCTCAGCTGTTGCTCAGGTGATTTGAATTAAGGGAAGATTCAATTCAATCTGTTGGTTTCCTTAGCTAGGCAATGTTTTAATGAATTGGTTTATATAAACTCTGTTATAAATTGGCCTAAAGTGGATCATAAACTAGATTTTCTTTAATTGGATTATAATTGGACTGCAGTGACTTGGATTGAATTGGATCGTATCTCTTAAAGGGCCAGACAAACAAAAACTGCATTTATGAAGCCATGAAATTGTACTTCATGCAGGATGAGGTTTGATGTTGTCCTGCCGAAGGGAAAAGACCTCTGCATCAGTGGTATTTTCACATATGAAGTACTCCTCCACCCCTCAGTTGCTGAAATCGACTCGTCTGACCACAGAGACCATCTGACTGTTTTTTGACCTTCAGAGATGAGCTTATGTCTGGAAAACATGTCTGGCTCTGTGACTTTCTCCTTGTATAATAAAGTTTCACATGAAGGACCGTGTGGAGTAAAAATGGTTTTCCAAGGTGCTCCTGAACCCATGTGGCCATGTTGATATGATAGTTTCTCATGTAGTGTTCAGAGGTTTGACACATCTTACAGCTGTTTCAGGCTGTGGTCTCAATACGATGCTCTGTAGCATTTTTGGGGAAATTATTAATGATTCTCTAACAGAGCTTGACACAATACAATGGATCAGAACCTGTACTTTTAAAAATCGTTGAGTCTTTGGTAGATTTTCATTTTATACCCAACCCTGGCACCCTTACCAGTTACTCTGCTTAGTAGAGAACCTTCTTCATTCTATAAACTTTCAGCTTTTTTTCCACATCCTTCCTTCAAATATTAGAATGTTCATATTTTCTTGATAAAATATGGATATCAATTTATCTGTTTTTTTAATGAAAACACCTTCATTAGAAATGCAACATCATGTAAAGCTGTGGCATTATTGTACCTAGAGGAACAGAAACACAAACACTCTAAATGTTTATGTAAAGTGGTAGAAAAATAGCATGTAAGCCTGTTCCTTGTTAATAAAGCCTCCTCTCTTGTCTTATTTTGCAGAGTTCTGGTGTTGGACAAGGGACAGATAGCCGAGTTTGACAGTCCCACAAACCTCATCTCAAAGAGAGGAATCTTCTACAGCATGGCTAAAGATGCAGGACTGGCACAGTAGAACTGATCGTGCAGACCAGAACCAGTCCAGGAGTACTTTTCATCTGCATTTCTTAACATTTTTATTATTATTGTTGTTATTGTTATATTTTTTCAGGGCACTTCCTGCTCATTTTGAATGAAGCCTGACCTCTTTTGCAGTCTTGGGTCAACTTGCACTTGCAAAGAGTCGTTATGTTTATCAGAAACTCGCTGCCTGCCTCTCTGAATAGGAAACAAAAAGAAAAAAGAAGAAGCCATATCTGCAAATGCTTCTCGATCCAAGTCTGCTCTGAAGTGCCTTCAGCAAGTGGGATAAAGAAAGCCAGTGAATGTATCGTTTTCTAATCGGCTGTCTGTTGCAAAACAACTAAAGAGGAACATCTTTTTTTATTTTCATTTTTTCTACAAAGAATACTGTGCCACTGTATCTTTCTTATGAGAAGAAAACCTACACTTTTGTGATAAACCCACTTATTTTTTTACTGTACCGTTATTTAAGCTACTTTATAAAGAACTGTGTCATCTAGGGAAGTTTCCTCAGTTACATATGTGATTCTTTTGTGAACCAAATCTATGAAAACTTGAATTCTGTACCACCAAAATATGAAGATAAATAATGCCTTTATTAAGAAAAAAAAAAAAAGAAAAAAGGTTTTCTGTGACGTGTTGTTGGCGTTGAAATGAACTTGATGTCTTGATGGACTGACTAAAGGTGGACGGACCCACAGGTTGATATGAATGGGACTTCAGGTGTGGACGTCATTTAATTCAACGTCGTAACAAGCACCGCTCCGTCAGTGAAAGCATCAATGTAATGCTTCCAGAATCTCTGGAGGATTGCGACAGTAATCATTTGGGGACTAATGCTCTTTTTCCACAGCTGGTTTTACTGTCAAGCAGGTAAATGTCACAAAATGTCAAATTTTATGTTTGAATTGGACACTTATGGTTGGAAATAAATACAAAAACTGAGTTTTACTTTTTCTGTTTGTGGTGCCAACATGTTTCATTCAAAACAACAGATCCCACCCCGACTCAAATATACTGAGAGGATAACACTCACCGGCGACGCCAGGGTTCACCTGTTCAACTGCTTGTGAGCACAAATATCTAATCAGCCAATCACATGGCAGCAACTCAATACATCTAGTCGTCTAAACATGGTGAAGATGACTTGCTGAAGCTCAAACTGAGGATCAGAATGAGGAAGAAAGGTGATTTAAGTGACTTTGAAAGTGGCATGGTTGTTGGTCTGAGTGTTTACTGGGATTTTTAAACGCAACCATCTTTAGGGTTTACAGAGAATGATCTGATCTGAGGAACCAGTGAGCAGTAGTTGTCTGGACCAGAATGTCTGGTTGAGGTCAGAGGAGAATGGGCAGACTGGTTGGAGATGATAGAAAGGCCACATGAAATCCAATAAGCACTGGTTCCAACCAAGGTCTGCAGAACCGCATCTCTGAACACACAACACGTCCAACCTTGAATCAGATGGACTACAGCAGCAGAAGACCACACCGGGTTCCTCCTGTCAGCTAAGAACAGGAAACTGAGGCTACAATTCACACACACTCACCAACACTGGACAATAGAAGATGGAGAAACGTTGCTGGTCTGATGAGTCTCCATTAATAGTCTCATTATTTAACTAAGTCCTCAATATGATAGATAAAAAGCCCATCAGATCTTACTGCCATATTCTAAAAATAAAGAATTTATAAAGCTTAATTGATCTATGCTTTCTGAAATTAATTTTCCGATGTGTCTATAAATCAGCACCAAGGCCAATTATTGGACTCATCTGAAGACAGGACAGCAGCAGTCACCAGGAACTGATCAGTAATAAAAGGAAAATCTCCTACAATAGAACCACAACTGAACAGTCAGCATTTTCAATAAAAGGTAGTCATATCTGGAACACCATGCTGCATTAAATAACACAAAGTTTTAAAATTTCTACAATAAACTTTCATAACTAAAAAAAAAGGATGTACCCAGCTAGGAAATGTAAAAAGATCAGTATGGTCATGTCGTTTTTAGTGTGTGTGTGAGTGTTTAGATTATATTAGATAGAATAAATTATGTTTGCATTGTTGTTAATATATACTGTATATTCGGTTTATATTGTACAGTTTTTTGCTTGTTTCCTTTCTTTCTTCTTTAAAAAAGCCCAACCAGGGATGAGAATTACCTGCATGCTATAAATTCAGTTATACTTTATCTCCTATGTTTTCTGCATTGTCCCTGATAAATCAATAAGTAAATACAGACTTCCAGTCAGCATATTTGACTTCACAGCAGCAGAACTCACCTTGATGTCATGTGATTAAATTTCTCTGCATGCAGTTACCCTGAATGTCCACTAGAGTGTGCTGTCTGTTCATCTTCATCACCTCAAACTCAAAGTTACTAAATCTAAACACACACATTTTAGTGTGTTATCATGCTGTTTATCACTCATACAAACAGGTTATATTTTCTCTTGAGACCAAATATGAATCAAATTGTTCCAAATGTTGCAGATTTCTGCTTGGATATTATTTTTTAACCTTCAACGGTCACAAAGGATTTTCTGGGAAGATTTTTGTCATTGGAAAATTAATATTTTCTGCTGTGAGAAATGAAGACTCAGATATATGGACAGTCATGTGATATTTATTATTTTAGATTTTCATCTAAACAGACTCAAGGTAAAGTTACATAACTCATGTGGTCTTAAAAATGCAAAGAGTAAGAGTTCATGTCCAAATTTAGAGATTTTTGGGAATTACAACTCCTCAGTACAGAAAACGTGAAGTATAATGGTGGACGTCAACAGAGAAGACAATACTTCACCAGGATTCATCTGCTGCCGACTTCAGTTGTTTACTTTTAGTTCAATCTCCAGCACATAAGAGCAGCTTGTTTAAATCATGATCAGGTGATTGCTTCGCAGAATGTTTCAGATCATTGTTCAGTCTTTACTATAAAGGGTTTCCCAGCCAGCTTTGCAGCTTTTGGCTGAACATGACCTGCAGATCTGTTCTTATCTCTCCCCAGTCGACTTTGCACTGTGTGGGTTCATGCTCCACTCCAGACATGATGAAGACAACTTGTTGAAGTTCAATCTGAGCATCAGAATGAGGAAGAAAGGGGATTTAAGTGACTTTGAATGTGGCATGATTGTTGTTGAACTCAGATGAAAACTGGCTGGTTTGTCAAACCTTAACGCATTAGACTTTCTGTT
Source organism: Melanotaenia boesemani (assembly GCF_017639745.1). Taxonomy (NCBI): domain Eukaryota; kingdom Metazoa; phylum Chordata; class Actinopteri; order Atheriniformes; family Melanotaeniidae; genus Melanotaenia; species Melanotaenia boesemani. Next base: position 24,589,243 of record NC_055702.1, on the reverse strand, counting down.
TCTTCCAAGTAAGGCACTTTTCTTTGAAGACCCTGAGGTTTCTCTTACTGAGAAAACATTTCAAGATCCAGACAATGTGTCTCTTACCCTGCTTTATAATGAGGTGTCTGTTTTATCTTCCACAGTTACACAATGGGTCACATGGGAGAAAGATCTGTCAGTGACAGGTAGGCATGGGAAGAGGTTTAGAGAAATGTTACTTGGACTACGGTAATTCAGTTCAAAATATCACAAAGACTTGGGTTCTGGCAGTCCTGTTCAGACTGTCTTGGACATCCTCTCTCCTCCCCACAGCCTACCTGAGTATTATTGCTGACCATGTCCATCCCTTTATGACCACAGTCTAGCATCTTCACAAAGCTCAGATCATCTCCACCTGCTTTCTAGAACATAACAATGAGTTAACTGGACTCCAACGGCCTCCACAGTCACCAGATCTCAGTCCAGTAGATCAGCTTTGGGATGTGGTGGAACGGGAGATTCTCATCATGGATGCAGCCGACAAACCTGCAGCAACTGTGTGATGCTGTCGTGTCAATATGGGCAAAACCTCTGAGGAAGGTTTCCACCACCTTGTTCCATCTATAACACCAGGAATTAGGGCAGTTCTGAAGGAAAAAGGGGTCCAACCAGATACAAGCAAGCTGGACCTGATAAAGTGGCCCCTGACAAGAGAGATCCTTAATTCCATGTGAATAGTCTTATGTTTAGACATTTTTTAATCTGCACTCTATAATAAATGTATTCTCCAACTTTGGTAAACAACTAAAATGGTAAAAAAGTATATCATCCAAACATTTCCTTTAGTCTGATCCAACGGAAGCCTGCAGACCTAAACAGCTCTAAGACGCGGCATTCGCTTTAGATCCCTTCAGCAAGATGTCTCTTGCCCCACACAGAGACAAACTGTGGTTAGCATTTCTCAATGTTTTCCCCAAATTACAGATAATGTGCACGCTCTGCTTTTGTCCCTGACATGCCAAAACTGAGATGAATGGGTCTGAGTGAAAGCTCTTGCTCTGTAATGTCCCTGCCTTTGGGCAAATATGTTTGGAGTGACAGCGAGGTTTGGCTCTAGATGTCTGTTGACTTGTCCCGGCAGTTTATGCTGCAGGCAAACAAACCAGGTTGAAAACAACTTCAGTAAAGCAGTGACACAGCAACGCTTTCAACGCTTCATTCACGATTTTGCCAGAATGTTTCTTGTGTTATGCCTGCAACACGAATCTCATCAGGATGTCTGAAAAGTTAAAGGAAAAGTTCAACAATTTGGGCAATACATCTGTTTTACATCAATGTTGCGTTGCTGAATATCTGAAAATATTTAATCAAATGTTAAAAGTAAGTTAAAAGTGCCTGAGCCGTTTCTACCACTTGGTAAAAGTAATTGTTTATTATTATTATTATTATTATTATTATTATTATTATCCGTCCATCCATCCATTTTCTTCCGCTTATCCGGAATTGGGTCGTGGGGGCAGCTGCCTAAGCAGGGAAACCCAGACTTCCCTCTCCCCGGCCACATTCACCAGCTCATCCGGAGGGATCCCGAGGCGTTCCCAGGCCAGCCGAGAGATGTAGTCCGTCCAGCATGTCCTTGGTCTGCCCAGGGGCCTCTTTCCGGTGGGACGTGCCCGGAACACACACCAGTGAGGCGTCCAGGAGGCACCCTAACCAGATGCCCGAGCCACCTCATCTGGCTCCTCTCGATGTGGAGGAGCAGCGGCTCTACTCTGAGCCCCTCCCGGATCACCGAGCTTCTCACCCTATCTCTAAGGGAGAGCCCGGCCACCCTGCGGAGGAAACTCATTTCGGCCGCTTGTATTCGCAATCTCGTTCTTTCAGGCATTACCCACAGCTCATGACTATAGGTGAGGGTAGGAACGTAGATCGACCGGTAAATCGAGAGCTTTGCCTTTTGGCTCAGCTCCCTCTTCACCACGACAGACCGATGCAGAGTCCGCATCACTGCGGACGCGGCACCGATCCGCCTGTCGATCTCCCGCTCCATCCTTCCCTCACTCGTGAACAAGACCCCGAGATACGTGAACTCCTCCACTTGGGGCAGGACCCTATCGCAGGTTATTGTTTACATTGCTGGTGTGGGGCTCTGTCGTTAGCACCTTCTCTCTTCAACCAGTTGAGGCCGTGACGCGGGTCACACCCACTGTGTACTGCTCAGGGCAAAGCAGATAGAGGCGGTTTCAGCTGGGTGCAATCAAGCAAAGTGAGCTCAGCTGTGTCAGCTTCAGGTACTTTTCCACACATGGTGTGCTGAAGCGTCAGTGAGTCGTCAGCCTTTGTGTCAGCCCACGTCGGGTTAAGACCACTGAGGGTAAAGACCTGCGAGTCTACCTGTGCGAGTCCACCGAGCAAAGGCACGGGCTTAAACCTCCTCACAACTATATTAACGCACAATGTGCTTCAAACCCATCCCTGTCAGATATGGGTACAGACCAAGGCGTGTCACCCATAGACACCGCAATCCGCAAAACCTGTCCTTCCCAATACCATGCACATCAGTCACACCCTCTGTTACCTTTGGTCTCTGGAACTGTCAGTCTGCAGTGAACAAAACAGAATTCATCAGTTCATTGATAAATCTCTCTGACATTCAGGTCCTAGCCCTGACTGAAACCTGGATCCGTCCAGAAAACACAGCTACACCAGCTGCCCTTTCTGTCAATGCAGAATTTACCCAATCACCTCGCTCAGCTGGACGAGGAGGTGGAACGGGCATTCTTATTTCTAAAAAGTGGAACTTAACTTCTGTCCGTCCTATGGCTACCTGCTCATCACTTGAGTATCACGCAGTAAAGGTCTCTACACCCAGTGGTGTAGTCTAGTTTATTCTAGTGGGTATACTCTAACCCCCCCCCCCCCCCCCCCCAACCACCCTCCACTCTCATACATCATGTCCTGGTGTAACATCTGTCCCCCAGCACCCTTCCCAAAAGCAGCAACTGCTCATAAATGTATACTTTGCTAATGAGCACCACAGTAATTATTAAAGTTTGCATCCACACATAACTGAGATCATGAAAGACTGGTTATGTTATCTAAATGTAAACAACACAAGATGTATAACAGCCATTCCTTTCCTCATGGAGATCCTTCGCCCCAGGAGCTTTGCCTGCTTGGACTGGGGGTTGTTGCCGTGGTGATCGCCCTTGTCCCAGTGGCCGGGGGTTCTGCGCTGCAGTCCTACAGCTGTGATGTGGACTCTGGTCTGCCCTGATCTGGGTGGTTGCTGTGCTGGCCTCTGTGGAAATGGGTGGGCTGGCTCTTGGTGTGATCGGTTCCCCAAGATATTGTTTCCTCACAGCGGCGTCAAGCCAGATGTTTATTACTTTTATTATTTTTGTACTAAGAAACAGAAACTGTGGAGTTCTTGTTTGTGTATAATGTAGGGAGGGGAGACGGCTTTGTTTGTGCATATATGTGGATGTTTGTGTGACTGTGAGAGAGACAATGATGGGTGTGTTCTTAAATTGCTGTCATATAGTGTGTGAAGGCTTGTTTTACTTTACTTTAAGCGGGTTAAACAAACTGAATTTAAAGCGCAACTCTGGGTTGACCAACTCTGAGTTTTCACTAAACCCACTTTCTGAAACGTGGCCCAGGTTGACAGCGTCAGGCTCACCTCCTCGTCCGTAAGTGTGTAACTGCAGAGTCCCTCGAATCGACGGTGGAAACAGAACCAGTAGTAACACACTCACTGACACACTGAAACAGTGTGATTTGACTTTGTTTTCTTTTCATGTTTTTTTCTCTGCATTCCCTCTCCATCGTACCGCCCCAAAAATCTTCTTCCTCTTCTTTTTCTGCTGCATCTTCTTCCTCTCATCCGCCACTCTTTAATTCGCGCTTGTCTAGCAACCAGCCACCAGGTGTTAAGGGACGCAGGTCAGGATCAGGACAGATGGCTAAGCTGCTTTCTCTCTGCGGCGGCTCAACGTCACTTTTGACGGAATACCTCATGGTCTAAACGGGCCGGCTTCGTGGCTAATTTATGACCCGGAAAGTGAAAGTTATGTCACAAAAGATGTTGATACGCATCTTTGAGCAATTTTTAGTGGTTATACGGAAATTTGTGACCTTTTCTAGTGGGTATACGGCGTATACCTGCGTATCACGTAGACTACACCACTGTCTACACCCATCACTGCATACATTCTGGTCATTTACCGCCCTCCGGGTGGCAGTATAGCTGAGTTTGTCTCTGAAATGGACATGATTCTCTCTGACATTCCTGATGATGGCACACCACTAATTGTGATGGGAGACATGAACATTCACATTGACAAACCACAGGCAACTGACTTTCTGGCTCTTATCTACTCTTTCAATCTCAAACTGGTACAGACTCCTCCAACACACAAAGCTGGCAATACTCTTGACTTGGTGCTGACCAGAAACTGCTCCACAGCCGACCTGTCCGTCACCCCGCTGCACCTCTCAGACCACTTCCTGGTTAAATTCTCTGTCTTCCTTCCTCATGTCAATCAAGCAGCTCCAAAAATGGTGTCCTACCCAGAAACTTGAGATCCCTTAGACCTACACAGCTGCCTGATGAGGTTTACTCTACCCTCCCTTCCCACTCAGACTTCTCCTTAGTGTCTATTAATGAGGCTACAGAAACACTCCTCTCTCGCCTCCTCTCTGGACAAACTCTGTCCTCTGGTGTCAAAACCAGCTAGACAAAACCCTCCCAGTCCATGGCTTACAGAGGTTCTAAGGGAGCAGAGCCGGACTCAGGGCTGCAGAAAGAAAGTGGCGCAAATCAAAAGAGCACACTGACTTGTCTGAGTACCAGCAAAAACTTGTAACTTTCACATCCAGCCTAAAGGCAGCCAAGATAGCCTTTTATCAGAACAAGATCTGCAATGCTCCCAACACACGACAACTGTTCATGGCGTTTAACTCTCTTCTATCTCCACCACCTGCTCAGCCTCCCACTGTGCTGACTGCAGAAATGTTTGCTTCCTACTTCACTGAAAAGGTTGCTACCATCAGTAACCAATTCACTGAGCCTGACCAACTCAGCCTTGCCAAACCAGCTACTGGTGCCTCACTCTGCTCTTTCCGCTGTCTAAATGAGGACGAAGTCTCTAAACTTCTAGTCAGCTCAAAACCCACAACCTGTCCTCTTGATCCTGTTCCCTCTGACATCCTGCAGAGCATTTTACCTACAGTCAAATCTGCAGTAACTCATATTATCAACTCCTCTCTTAAATCCGGTGTCTTTCCTTCTGCCTTCAAGCAAGCTCGGGTTACCCCACTGCTGAAGAAACCCACACTCAACCCAGCCCAGGTTGAAAACTACCCGCCGGTCTCATTGCTTCCACTCATGTCTAAATTACTAGAGCGTGCTGTCTTCAGTCAGGTTTCACAGTTCCTCCAATACAACAACCTGTTTGATCCATATCAATCTGGATATAGGCAAGGTCACTCTACTGAAACTGCTCTCCTGTCAGTTATTGATTCCCTACGGGTTGCCAGCTCCACTGGTCAATCCTCAGTCCTTTTACTGCTGGACCTGTCGGCTGCCTTTGACACGGTCAACCATCATATACTGTTCTCCAAACTCTTGGAGCTTGGCATCTCAGGATCTGTCCTCTCGTGGTTTACATCCTACCTCACAGGGAGATCATTCAAGGTATCTTGGCGAGGGGGCGTGTCCAGATCACATGGGCTGACAACAGGGGTGCCTCAGGGCTAGGTGCTCGGCCCTCTTCTCTTTTCCCTATACACCTCCTCACTCGGTGCAGTCATTAGCTCTCATGGTTTCTCCTACCACTGCTATGCAGATGACACTCAGCTTTTCCTTTCTTTCCCACCTGATGACACAACCGTCTCAATGCGAATATCAGCATGCCTTGCTGATATCTCTGCATGGATGAAGGATCGCCACCTTCAGCTAAATCTGTCCAAGACTGAGCTTATTGTCTTTCCAGCTAGTCCTTCTTTACCCCCACAGATAAGTGTGCAGCTTGACTCAATCACACTAGTGCCTACATCTTCTACCAGGAATCTTGGTGTCATGGTAGACAACCAGCTGACCTTTAAGGACCATGTTGCCTCGGTTTCCCGGTCTTGCCGATTTGCTCTCTACAACATCAGGAGGATCAGACCCTACCTGACTGAACACACGACCCAGCTCCTGGTCCAGGCTCTGGTCATTTCACTCATTGACTACTGCAACTCCTTACTGGCTGGCCTGCCTGCATGCTCAGTTAAACCTCTGCAGATGATCCAGAACGCAGCAGCACGTCTGGTCTTCAACCAGCCCAAAAGAGCTCGTGTCACTCCGCTGCTAAATGCTCTTCACTGGCTTCCAGTTGCAGCACGCATCAAATTCAAAGCTCTGCTTCTGGCTTACAAAACAATAACCCAAACGGCTCCGGTCTACCTTCACTCCTTAATCCAGAGCTACACTCCCTCTCGAAAGTTACGCTCTACCAGTGAAAGATGCCTAGTGCTCCCACCACAACATAATCAGTAGCTAGACTCTTCTCCTCTGTTGTTCCCCGGTGGTGGAACGATCTACCAAACTACGTCCGATCCGCAGAGTCCGTATCCACTTTTAAGACCAAGCTAAAGACTCAGTTGTTTAAGGAGCATTTCCACATTTAGCTTAACTAAATGAGTTTGAAAGATTTGTCCAGCTTTTTGGCTCAACCAAGTAATGAAGAAACTGTGTGCACTTATGCCCAAGATGATATTGTGTGATGAAATCATGCACTTATGCCCAAGTTGATATTATGTGATGAAATCATGCACTTATGACCAAGTTGATATTGTGTGATGAAATTGTGATCCTGTATTTAAATAAAATGACTAAAAAAAAAAAAAAAAAAAAAAAATTATATGCACTGCACTAGCACTACATGACAGCACCTGGGTCCAACTGGACTCAAAAGCGATCTGACTATCACTTAATTATGACGTCCCATCTTGTCTGAATTCATGCTTGTGTTGTTCTTACTCTCAAATGTAAGTCGCTGTGGATAAAAGCGTCTTCTAAATGACTGTAAAATAGAATAGAATAGAATAGACCCGGAGAGAGCACGCCACTCTTTTCCAGCTGAGGACCATGGTCTCGGACTTGGAGGTGCTGATTCTCATCCCAGCCGCTTCACACTCGGCTGCGAATCGCTCCAGCGAGAGCTGAAGATAACGGCCCGATGAAGCCAACAGAACCACGTCATCCGCAAAGAGCAAAGACCCAATCCTGGACCCACCGAACCGTGGCTGTGCCTAGAAATTCTGTCCATAAAAGTTATGAACAGAATCGGTGACAGAGGACAGCCTTGGCGGAGTCCAACCCCCACTGGAAACGATTCTGATTTACTGCAGGTAATGTGGACCAAGCTCTGACACCGGTCGTACAGGGACCGGATAGCTCGTACAAGCGAGTCCAGCACTCCATACTCCCGGAGTACCCCCCACAGGAGTCCCCGGGGAACACGGTCGAATGCCTTCTCCAAATCCACAAAACACGTGTAGATTGGTTGTGCAAACTCCCATGCCCCCTCAAAGACCCAAAAGAGGGTGTAGAGCTGGTCCACTGTTCCATGACAGGGACAACCACCACACTGCTCCTCCTCAATCCGAGGTTCGGCTATCCGACGGACCCTCCTCTCCAGCACCCCTGGATAGACCTTACCGGGGAGGCTGAGGAGTGTGGTCACCCTGTAGTTGGAGCACACCCTCTGGTCCCCCTTTTTGAAGAGGGGGACCACCACCCCAGTCTGCCAGTCCAGGGGGACTGTCCTCGATGTCCACGCGATGCTGCAGAGGCGTGTCAACCAAGACAGCCCTACAGCATCCAGAGCTTTAAGGAACTCTGGGAGGACCTCATCCACCCCCGGGGCCCTGCCACCAAGGAGCTTTTTAACCACCTCAGCGACCTCAACCCCAGAGATAGGCGAGCCAGCACCAGCTACCCCAGGCTCTGCTTCCTCATCAGAAGACGTGTTGATGGGATTGAGGAGATCTTCGAAGTATTCCCTCCACCGTCTCACAACGTCTCGAGTTGAGGTCAGCAGCCCCCCATCCCCACTGTACACAGTGTTGACGGAGCACTGCTTTCCCCTCCTGAGCCGCCGGATGGTGGGCCAGAATCTCCTCGAAGCCGTCCGGAAGTCATTCTCCATGGCCTCTCCAAACTCCTCCCATGCCTGAGCTTTTGCCTTAGCGACCACCGAAGCTGCGCTCCGCTTAGCCTGCCGATACCCATCAGCTGCCTCTGAAGTCCCACAGGCCAAAAAGGCCCGATAGGACTCCTTCTTCAGCTTGACGGCATCCCTTACTGCCGGTGTCCACCAACGAGTTCGGGGGTTACCACCATGACAGGCACCAACAACCTTACAGCCACAGCTGCGGCTGGCTGCCTCGACAATAGAGGCACAGAACACAGCCCACTTGGACTCAATGTCCCCCGCCTCACCCGGGATATGGTTGAAGCTCTGCCGGAGATGGGAGTTGAAATTCTGTGCTCTCCAACACCCCCCCCCAGGGACTCCACAAAGGGTGGGTACTCTGAACTGCTATTTGGTGCATAAGCACAAACAACAGTCAGAACCCGTCCCCCCACCTGAAGGCGGAGGGAGACTACCCTTTCGTCCACCGGGGTAAACCCCAACGTACAGGCGCCAAGCTGGGGGGCAATGAGCATGCCCATACCTGCTCGGCGCCTCTCACCGGGAGCAACTCCAGAATGGAAGAGGGTCCAGCCCCTCTCAAGGACAGTGGTTCCAGAGCCAAAGCTGTGCGTCGAGGTGAGTCCAACTATATCTAGCCAGAACCGCTCAACCTCACGCACCAGCTCAGGCTCCTTCCCCTGCCAGAGAGGTGACATTCCACGTCCCTAGAGCTAGCTTTTGCAGCCGAGGATCAGACCACCAGGGTCCCCTGTTTTTAGGGTGATGGGTATACTGTAACCATGGAAGCTCTTTGGAGGAAAAGACAGGGCGTGTTGAGGGACATCTCAGATTCCTACGAGCAAAATGGACACTAATCAGTTTCAAATCAGTTTCTGAGCAACGAGCTGCTGCTGCATTGTGTCTCCTTTTGTAATCAGTTATTAATTCACTCTTCGCTGTCTAGCATCATGATGTGATGCATAATAGTGTATAAAAGCTTCAAATCCTGGTGGCAAGAAGAATCAGATGAGGCAACAGCTGCTGGATGGATAGAGGTACAGATGCATTGATAAATGAACAAGCCAGAACTTTTATTATCTAGCTAAACAAAAATTGAGAACATGTCCTGGATCTGGCCTTCTGAAACTCTTTAAGTTTTCTTTATTTTAAAATTTTGTTCCTCATGAGTTTGGCCTTTGGTTTATTCACTGTCCATCATTCCACAGTTTTTACCTTGTTCACTTTTGCAGCTGCCTTTCGTTTTAGTAGCAGCCTTTATTGCATCTACAGCTGTCTGACGAGGAAGAATACCTCCATTTCTCTCCTGTTTCTCAGCTGCTCTATCAGTGTTTGGACCTGATTTAAGATTAAACCTGCTCCTTAACACAGACCCATATCAAACTCAAACACATAAATATGAATTTAAAAGTCTTATTGGTTTCATCTGATATCTATATTTACTTAACTACTCTTCTGAATACAGATGAGTTCTTTTAATCAAATTAAATTTCACTGGACAAAAAGACCTAAGATCTGGAGAGATCTTTATTGAAAAAAACACTTTTCTTACAAAAAGTGGCACAAAGTGATTTGCATAATAAAATAACACCTGATCATAATCTATCTCTCCCTCACCCCCCAGGCCCCATCCTATTTTACACTAACATTACCTCTAACCTGATGGAAAACTGATCAAAAGCTGCATTTCCTTCAAAGAATTTTGCTAAATAAAAGCAATATTTTAAAAAATTTCAACAAAGCACAATTGCGATTTGCAGGTGTTTCCATTAATTGGTGCATAAGCTGTAATTCTCGTAAAATCTCGTCCCACAAGACTCCGCTGTGAGGAGGAGATTTCTAATTCCTTGTAAAACTCTGCATTTTGCTGTTGTTTGCTATCAGGGATGGCTGTTATATTTTTGTCAGGAATTATTTCTTATAAGATTTCCGTCTCCACCTCCGTCCATACATACCTCAGCATCTGTTAGTGATGTGGCGTTCGTGAACAAATCTGTTCTTTTGAACGGCTCTTTTAAATGATGAGAACCGAGTTGCAGTTGCGAGCTCTTCGTCTGTGAGATATAATACTACTGTGCCTTATAACTTTGTGCTATACCATTTGTGACTGACATGTGAATGTACCTCTAACGGATTAGATGAAATCAGGAGCAGTTTCAACCAGTAAAACACAGTTCTTTAGTGATTTGGGCATGAAGGTGGTTGGATTCATATGGCAGGTTCCCACTATTTTATTTAACACTATAAAGCAATTTTGTACTGTTTCGATTTTAAGTGTTATACAGATAAAGTGTGATGATTGTTCTGCATAAACAAAAGCTGAAGTTCCTAGATGCAGTAGCAGACATCTGTTCTACTATGCTCTACTTTATTTAGCATCTTAGTGAGCTAACTTTAGGTTAATCTCTGGGTTTTTTGTTTTTTTTTTTAATTAATGGCAGTTTCTTTTAAAACCTGACCTAAGAGCAACACGAGAATATGTAAAGTTTAGTTGCTTTTCAACGGACAATGTGTAACATTTTTTGTTGTTTACTGGCCAAAATTGATCTGTGTGTGTGTATATGAGTTATCATTGGTGTATTATGACCAGTGGTATGTTGAGGAAGACCTCAGGGAGACCTCAGATTCCTAAAGCGAGGAATTTTAGATTTATTCATGCATGCGATGGTCTGCGGCTGTGAGTGAAGTGTGCCACGTACTGGTTGATGTTGACAGTGGAGGACACTTCTTGATGCTGGTCTCCGGGTCTAGCTATGCTAGCTAACAGGTTTGATTTTCACAGTTTAAGGAAACATGTGGAATATCGCTTGGTCAAGTCGTCTGATTCAGTGGTGGGAGCCAGTTGGGGCCAGCTGGAGCTGAGCGGGAAACTAGTCATCAAATGCCAGTTGGCCGATGACACCAGACGCATCTCTATCCATAATGATGATATTATGATGAGATGGTCCTGATGATGCAACGTGTCTTCAGAGGCAAGCTGCAGAGTAATGACAAAGTTACAATCAAATACAAAGATGAAGACGATGACCTCATCACCATCTTTGACAGCTCTGAGCTCTCCTTTGCAATCCTTACAGGAGAATACTGAAATTAACCTACTTTGTAAATGGTCAGCCATGGCCGTTAGAATCCAGTCAAGTGAAGTACCTGCGCAGGGAGCTCACTGGGCTCAGGAACAAAGTCAACAATCTCCTTGAAGCCTAGAGCCCCCCCAAAGAGCCTGGACTGGCTTCTACAGCACCAGACAGTGAATCAGTGGATGGATGTAGATGTTAACTGTTTATAACACACTTTAAAGGTTTACGGCCGTGTTTTTCTTGTGTGTCCATGATTTTAAGCTAGCACAATGCTAGCTGTTCCACCATTGGTTCACCTTATACTTCTTTATATTCCTTGTTTATTCATTTCTGTTACTTGCATGTGGTTTATTAAGCTAATTAAACTTCTATTTCTTATAATTGCGACTTACTGCAGAGGTATGAATGGTACTTTTATCACTTTTTAGCACAAACAGGATCGGGGAAAAAAAGTCCCATAGACCCATACAGCAATTTCTGTCTAGACGGTGGTGTATTTATGTACCAGAGTAACTCAGTTTTACTTTAAAACATTGGCAGAAATGTGTTGCTCAAACTGTTGTTAATTTATTTCTTCTCATAGTCGCCAACCTCATCAAAATTCCCAACTGCTTAAATGAACTTTGCAGTCTCACCAGTATTATAACCTGAATCCTCAAATAACCTAACGCCTGAAGGCGTCTCAGTCAGTGATTTTGTGCTCATCTTATGGGGGGGCTTTTATTCAATTCCAAGAAACAAACCTATCATTTCCTGCTTAAGCTTATTTGTAGCCCCGAGTTCTATCCATCTTCACCGGGTTTGACAGGAGTTTATTAATTCCACCTCCGTACAAAGTGTTTTGTTTCCTGACAGGTTTAGGCTGTAATGAGCAGACTTCATGTCGTGTGGACGTGAATGTGGATTTATTTTGTGTAACACAAACATTTTGTTCCTAATGATAAGTTTGCATATGTTTGGCTGCCAACAAAATTATGTTAAAGAAATTTACTGGGGATTTTATGTATAACAAAGTTTTTTTTTGGCATACAGACACACATTAAACAAACACAATTAACAGCTGTTAAGATAAGCTGATATAGTTAATCATACACACATAATATGTGCAGTTGTTTGTCATTAGCAATGAAACAGAACAAATATAATCCCTCTTACAGGATTGAGACCTGCAGCTCTGCTAACTCTGCAAGTTCCAGATAAACAAGGCTTTATTTATTTGCTCGTCATGCACATACACATGCAAATAAGCACACATACGCACACATGTGTACAGAAAAATCACCACGTCTGCATCAAGAACAAACAATCTCCCACACACACTTTGACACAGCATGAGTCCACAGTTATTGCACTGGAAGGCGGTCTAATAGCTCCCCTGTCCTCAGCTGAACTGTGGAGGAAACCATTCAAAGTAGTTTACGTAGGAAAGGAATGAGCGGTGCAAACTACAATAACAACTTCATTCATTAAACACTGTGCCAACACACACCCGCCGTTGAGAGTCTCCTGCTCTTCAAAGTGGTTTTTTTTTCTTCTTTTTTTAAAGTTGTACTGTCCTCATCTCACCCCTGCTGGCTCACAAGTCAAATTTGTAAAGTAGAGTCATGTTTTCTATTTTAAGTCCAGATGAGAAGCCAAACTTATAAATTCATTAACAAATTCTTGAGTGTCAGGTGACAACCTGATACAAGTGATGCAATTAAACTGTTTTCTTGTCAGTATCATGTCCTGATGACTTTATCTGCCACAGCTGGATTTTTTGTGTTGACAGGGAGGCTGTAAATTTCCATAAATCAAAAGTGTTTGTACTGACACAACTTATCCTGAAACAGCATAATTGGAGTGAAAATATTACAGACTTAATCATCTATCATAAGAAAAGAAGATAATAAAACGTGATAATGATATTTATTTTCAATTGTTACTCAAAGTGTGTTTATAAAACAAGACCAAAAGTATATTTTTGTGCAAAAAAACCTTTTAGAAATTATTTTTGCTGCTGCAGGCAATCAGTATCATTGGTTTTTATGGATTTATTATTGGCATAGTGTTATCCTCTGACGGAGGAGATGAGTCCTCCGACTTATTGCAAGGACACTGGGAATACTTTCTCTGATGTCCTTAGATGTCCCTAAACCACTTAATTATTGTGGAGCAATTTTTCATTTATGTTGGGTTTGTCCATGTAAATGTAAAATTATTTTGAATCATTTTTAAAAACTTCTACAGGTCATGTGATTTGCTAAACTGTTAACTTGTGTATTTTTTATTTTAGCACCTTGTTAAAAAGGTGGGAAAATGCACTTAATGCAGTGAAACTGAAGCCAAATTGAGAAGAATGAAAATTTTTTATCATTTCAAACCTCAAGCAGCTTAATGAAGAACTTTTTGCTTTTTCAATTCACTTCTGACTTCTTTTATATTATTATTTTTGCTTTTCTGATTACTGCAGACAACACCTAAAGTATTCAATCTAAGCTTTTCTTATGCAATGGTGTGTATTCATTTATATTTAAGTTATTTTATAATTGTAAACATATCTAGGTTTACTTAAGATACAGCTCTAGAAATAAAACATACCTTATGTAAATTTAAAGTACAATTAACACGCACTCAGCATAACGTCTGATTAAAAACAGATATAAATTCAACACTTCTGTGTTTAAGCTGAACATGTGTTTTTCATTCGTGCTATCGTTAAAAAATATTCTCAAAGCAACAAATTGCCTTTTTTGAGACTCTTTTTCTCCGTGCGCCTTGGCGCGCTGTGCGTCCTGGCGCCTGCTGCAGACCGCAAAGGGTTAAACAGGGTTACCAGCAATCCTTTTTACAGGCAGGTGCCCCCGCCAGCCCCAACCCAAAGCTGACTTATTAAAAAGCTTCTTCCACAACATCTGAGGAGCAACTCATAATTGTCATATAGCGAGTTACTGCGCTTGGCGAGTCTTGTTGACGGCGATGGCTGCAAGTCGCTAGTATAAATAGAGCATCATCGCTGCAGCTGAACTGGATTTATCAGCTGATACACACCAAGTTGGCTCGCAGATTCGGGCACGTGCGATGCGCTTTTAAGTTGTTTTCCCACCAACTTTCATTTTCAAACAAGTGAAAATCAGTCAGTGGCGGATCGCAGGCGCAGCGACAGGTTTCTGTACCTTCACCACTTGTTGATTTGCGCTCCGCTCCGGAGATGCAGTGGATGCTGTTTCCACGGTGGATCTGGATTCTGGCGTGCGCGTCAGTGTTGATGGAGCTCAGTGTGGCAGTTTTGCGCCATGTCACCTACTCACACGCGGGCATCTGCCCCAATGACATGAACCCCAACTTGTGGGTGGACGCAATGAGCACCTGCACGCGAGAATGTGAATCTGATCAGGTAATGTCAAGATTTTAGTTATCTATTTACCTTTAATTCTAATTTTATCTGTTTGAGCCACTTCAGTCTTAAAACTCATTTTCAGATTGGGTGTTTTTTGTGCGACAGATCCCTACATTATTTTCCTTTCTATGGTTAGGTTATGGTAATGTTTCATTGATACCAATGCCGATTCTGATATCAGTACCAATACAGATGCCGATACTTTTTGTCCCTTAAAAGGAAAATCACACTATTGTACAGTGCGCATTAACCCTTAAAACTACATGGCTATCACCCCGAGTGCAATTGCTTATATTGTAGATAATTTCTCAGGAACGGTTGTGTATAACTCTGTGGGGTATATTGTAATGAATAGTTTACCCTTTAGGTGATCTACAGATGTTTTCCAGGCATTTCTTTCCCTTCCGGGAAGTTTACAAACCAGCCACAAAATATAACTTTTAACACTCAAGAAAATAAATACTTGAAATAAATAAGTATAAAAGTATAATAAAAAATGAGTAAATCAAATAAAAATAAGGTAAAAATATATTATTTTTAAATGGACATAGAAGAATGTAGGGCAAATAAACTGCATAGCGAAATATTAAAACACATCATCATCACTAGAAGCATCATCATCATGACATCTAATAAAATACCATGATTAATACATGAGTAATACTTCTAAGTAATGTGACTGGTTTTCACGTGTAATTTTGGGTGTCTAAAACTCTCAGAAGTGAAAACAAACAGTATGTTTTGGATTAACACAGTGGTATTACAATGTTTAAAACAATATCTAATACACCCATGATACACCCATCCTCATTTGTGCTGAATTTTTTTTATGCCCTCACTGTGTAAAAAGCTCCCTCATGTGATCCTGTGATTTATTTCTGCGTGTCTTGCAGGAGTGTGAGTCCCATGAGAAGTGTTGTCAGAACGTGTGTGGGAATCGTAGCTGCGTGGCAGCACGTTTCATGGACGGAAACAAAGGTCCCATGGGAATGCCAAAGGAAGCAACCTGTGCCAGTTTTATGTGCACCCAGCAGGGGTCTGAGTGTGAGATCTGGGACGGCCACCCAGTGTGTAAATGCCGGGACCGCTGTGAGAGGGAGCCTCACTTCACCTGTGCCTCAGATGGCATGACTTACTACAACAAGTGCTACATGGATGCGGAGGCGTGCTCTAAGGGCATCACCCTCTCAGTCGTCACCTGCCGCTTCCACCTCACCTGGCCTAACACCAGCCCCTCGCTTCCCCAGGCAACCACTCTTCGCCCCACCACCACTCCCCTCCAGGCCACCATCCCTCCTCCAACCGAGTCTCAGCCGCCAATGGTGGTCAGCAGCCCTGCCTCCCAGACTGTCAACGTGGGCGACACAGCCAGCTTCTTGTGTGACGTCACGGGGCGACCCCAGCCTCAGATCACGTGGGAGAAGCAGCTTCCAGACGGGGTGGAGATGACAGTCATGAGGCCCAATCATGTCCAGGGTAACATGGTGGTCACTAACATCGGTCAGCTGGTCATCTACAATGCCCAGCCACAAGATTCAGGCATCTACATGTGCACGGCTCAGAACCCGTCCGGGTCGGTGCAGGCCTACCACCCACTCACTGTGCTGCCCACAAAGGTCCTCAGTACTGGGCCCAAGAACCTGACCCGCTGCTTGCCTGAAGAGTGCATAAAACCCTTTGATAGTCCAGAGGACTGTGGGAGCGAGCTGGAAAAAGTCAGCTGGTACTATGAACCTAAAATCAACAACTGCTTCTCCTTCACACATTGCCACGGCAACAACAGCCAGCAGCAGAGGAAGATGTTCGAGACCTACGAGGACTGCATGCAGTGCTGCGGTCCAGAGCTGTCAAGTCCCTGCGGGTTTCCCAGCCTGCAGGGCCCCTGCAAGGCGTATGAGCCGCGGTGGGCGTACAGCAGCACCCTGCGGGAGTGTCAGCCCTTCATTTATGGAGGCTGTGAGGGAAACGACAACAACTTTGAATCTAAAGAAGCCTGTGAAGAGATGTGCCCCTTCCAAAAGAAACACCACTGCAAGGCCTGCAAGCCCAAAGGCAAGATGGTGACGAGCTTCTGTCAGAGCGACTTTGTCATCATGGGTCGCATGTCGGAGCTCACGCAGGAGAAGAACTCGGGTCATGCTCTTGTGGTTGTGGAGGACATCTTTAAAGATGAGAAGATGGGTCTGCGCTTCTTTGGCAAGGAGCCCCTCGAGGTCACTTTTCTCAACATGGACTGGAACTGCCCCTGCCCGAACATCACGGCTGCAGCTGCAGAAGGTCAGATCATCATCATGGGCAACGCCAACGATGGCATGGCCGTCCTGCAGCCCGAGAACTACATAGGCGCCTCCACTCCTCGTCGGGTTCGGAAGCTAAAAGAGGTGGTCTCAAAGAACCCTTGTGACATTCTCAAAGCTATCACCAACAGTCCTCAGTAGGATCTGATGTCCCGTGTGTACGTAAAATCTTGTTACCTGACAAAACTGCAACAGGAAATGTGAACGTTCGCTGCGGTGATCGTTTAAAGAAAGTCTTCATTGTTTAGATGTTCTTGATGAGAAATCATCTGACTTTTTTGTGGTTTAGTTTTTTCTTTATTATGCTACGACCATTGATGTTGCTTATTGAATTTACATGTGAACACATGATTCTTGTGTTTTACCTTAATTTCTTTGACTCTGTTGTCTCTCCAACCTCCAGCCTGCAGACTTTGTACATATTTCAATGGTCTTCTCTTTGTGTTTCAGCTTGGCACCAGTTTTAACTTTGTAAAACCACCATTACGAGTTTGATTTGCATCTAGATGAATGAGATGTAATATATTTTTTAAACACACCAGTTATCTTTTTTAAAATCATATTTTCCCTTGTTTCTTTGCTATTTATTTACGTATACTTTATCATTATTTTTCACTGAATTTGAGAGGAATTTTGTACTATTTTGTCTAAAGAGAATAAACATTTTCCTCTTTTTAATTTTCTTTTTCTTTGCTGGTATCTTCCTAGGTATAAATAATATTGTGATTAAATGGTAGACTGATATTTTATGAAGCTCCTTAGACAGAGTGGTATGTTGTATCTGTTGGAGGTCGGTGTGTGGCTCCTCTGACAGGCTGTGATAAAAGAGACTTGGGAATATTGCATTACCATTCCACTCTTCTCCCCACGCTATCCCTGAACACTTCAAAACGGATCCATCCATTCTAAAGACCCCCATGGCATTGTAAAAACTTCATCCTATTTTGCTTTGCCTCCATGAGCCAGCCTAATTGGGTAAGGAGCCCAAGCTGTAAACTTCAAATCCACTCCCATACAAGAGTTATGTGTTTCAAGCCATGCCAACAGGCTTCTCTGGGTTACTAGGAACAGGCCTTGGTGGGCTACGACGAGGGTGTTCTACTTCCCAGATGAGATTCTGTTTCTCCCATCCAGAGTGACGATGGAGGCAGGACAGCAGCCCATGTACTCGTTCCTTTACTGGCAAACCCACCAGGGAGCTCAGACCTGCACTTCAGCAGCTGTTCAGGCTCTGGAGCAGAGAAATATTAGATCTGCAGCACCTTGGATCAAATCGCAGACATCAGTGTTTGCAGTTAGATCATTCTTGAAACTGTGTCATATCTTCCAGACAAATAAATTAAAACATTATAAAAATGACTTTTCTGTTCCTTTGACTATAGCTTGCATCACAGATATGTTTACTAATTCAGCACATATCAAATGGAAAATGCTCCACGTGCATTTGGAAACAACCTGCTAGCACACTTCTTGTAGAAAAATAATTTTCACAATATAAGTACCTATCGCAGTAAGGGGAAGTTGGCTCATTAACACTAACAGGATCTTCCTGCTGCAGTCATATATCCAAAAGACAAAACAAATCAATATGATGATCACCAACAGAGTCACTGACTAATAAAGACTTGGACAAGAGAGATCTAATATTCAGTAAACAGTCAGGTTGGGATAATGAAAGGATGGTGTGAGGCTACAGAGACGCCTGCAGCTCAACTCAACCTTGAGTTGCCATGTTTTAGATGACTGATAAATTTGTCCACTGTTGGCGTGTGCATGGTCAGGATGGAGAATCGAATGAAATTCAGTACAATTTGTTGGTTTTCTTAGCTAATTATTTTTATGAATTGGTTTATATGAACACAGTTATTTTATATAATCAATATAATTTTATATTGGTCTAATGTGGATCACATAATGGATTTGTTTTAACATAATATTTAATATATAGTTATTATATATGACTGGACTACAGAGAATTGGATTGAATCATGCTGTCTGTAAAAGTGATTTGAGAAAACTCTAATAAAACTAAACTGAATATAACTGAATTGTCAATCATCAAGTTAGCCTCTAGACTCAAAATTAAATATTCTACTTCCATATTTTCAAACACAGCAGCTTCTGTAGATTAAAAAAGGGTTTATTTGAACTGTGACTATCTTTAACCCTTTAGGTTGCGAAGTTTTTAAAGTTTTAAAAACTGAAGAAGAAACTGCAAATGAGAAAAAAAGTAATAAACCTGAGTTTATAATGGCAGTGAAATTACACCCCTTAATAGTTGAATTTATTGTATAGAATACATTATTAGATATTAATATGTTCTATTTATGGACTATATAAAAAGTAGAAGAAAATGAGAAATCTCAGAAAAATGTAAATGTAATGTAAAGTATTGACCAGAGCTCAGTGGCCCTCATAGATATCTGATGTAATCAGCAAAATGATTCACCAAATAACATTTCTAGGGAGTGTTTTTATCCCATTAAGTTGCTCCGTAGTTTAGATTAAACCTGTAAATGTGAACGTCCTCTATGGCTCAGATTTTCTTTGTCAATTTCAGGTTTTACAGAAGTAAATAAATATATGTTTCCAAGGTCTAGCATCTACCCTCATTATTGCTGTCATGGTTGTTGCTTTACTTTAAAAAGTTACTTCTTTGCTATGTTTGGTTGCTTTACCAAACAGGTTGTTTCTCTCCTGAGTCTTTATGAACAATTTGTAGGATCCCTTTTAGCTACAGGTATCTTAGTTCTATGACATTTATAATTGGGATGTTACAGGACAGCTCCCCGGAAAATATCTGAGGACACAACTAAGGCTTCCTGCACTGTAATTAATCATGTTTAATCATGTAACTGACTGAGCTGCACACAGTGAGCTAGCTTCATGCTGCCTGAAGTGGAAAATAGTTTAATCACTAGAACTGACTGAAAAATACAGAAGTGGAGAGTAGCCAAGATTTGTTACCTCTAAATAATATTTACATTATTTTCAAAAACTATGATAAAACTAAAATATGTTTTTGTATTTTTTAACTTAAAAAAGATACTGACCAATTGTGACAAATTGGTGCCTATTTTCGAGCTCACCTTAATCATCTTCTGATCACAAAAAAAAAAAAAAACAGAGCCGGGAACTAGTTACAGTATGTTAACTTGAAAAAAGACATATGACTTTAGTTAATAAGAAAACTTAAGTAATTGCAAGAAAATGAGATTCATCTTGAGATCGCAAATAATTACCTTCTGAACTTGAGATAATGATATAAAAAATAGTGATTAAATAATTTCAGAAAAAGCTGCTGCTGCTGCTCGCCGAGTAGGTGTGGGCATGCTCATTGCCCCCCGACTTGGCGCCTGTACGTTGGGGTTTACCCCGGTGGACGAAAGGGTAGCCTCCCTCCGCCTTCGGGTGGGGGGACGGGTCCTGACTGTTGTTTGTGCTTATGCACCAAATAGCAGTTCAGAGTACCCACCCTTTTGGAGTCCTTGGAGGAGGTGTTGGAGAGCACTCCTTCCGGTAACGCTCTCGTTCTGCTGGGGGACTTCAATGCTCACGTGGTAATGACAGTGAGACCTGGAGGGGCGTGATTGGGAGGAACGGCCCCCCTAATCTAAATCCGAGTGGTGTTTTGTTGTTGGACTTCTGTGCTCATCATGGACTGTCCATAAGGAACACCTGTTCAGACATAAGAGTGTCCACATGTGCACTTGGCACCAGGACACTCTAGGCCGCAGTTCGATGATCGACTTTGTCGTCGTGTCGTCGGACTTGCGGACGCATGTTCTCGACACTCGGGGGAAGAGAGGGGTGGAGCTGTCAACTGATCACCACCTGGTGGTGAGTTGGCTCAGATGGTGGGGGAGGATGCCGGTCAGGCCTGGCAGACCCAAGTGTGTTGTGAGGGTCTGCTGGGAACGTCTGGCGGAGTCCCCTGTCAGAAAGAGTTTCAACTCCCATCTCCGGCAGAGCTTCAACCATGTCCCGGGTGAGGCGGGGGACATTGAGTCCGAATGGGCTGTGTTCAGAAATGAGTTTTCTCCGCAGGGTGGCTAGGCTCTCCCTTAGAGATAAGGTGAGAAGCTCGGTGATCCCGGAGGGGCTCAGAGTAGAGCAGCTGCTCCTCCACATCGAGAGGAGCCAGATGAGGTGGCTCGGGCATCTGGTTAGGATGCCTCCTGGACGCCTCCCTGGTGAGGTGTTCCGGGCACGTCCCACCGGAAAGAGGCCCCGGGGAAGACCTAGGATGCGCTGGATGGACTACATCTCTCGGCTGGCCTGGGGATCCCTCTGGATGAGCTGGTGAATGTGGCCGGGGAGAAGGAAGTCTGGGTTTCCCTGCTTAGGCAGCTGCCCCCTCGACTCGACTCCGGATAAGTGGCAGAAAATGGATGGATGGAGAAAAAGCTGCTGTCAACTTCTGTAGAGGAATTCTGACAGTATGTGTATACATACTCACACACAGCTAAGTTGTCTTATGGAAACTGTAGAAAAGTTCTGACATCCCCATTAATGGATGAAAAGGGAAGAAATGTGATCAGGGGAACCAAAAAGTAATCTTCTCATAACATCTCAGTCAAAATGCTGCAGAAAACAGATCTTGTTTGCAGGGCCAATGAACTCTAAGCTTAATAATAATAATAATAATAATAATAATAATAATAAAACACATTCAGACAAAATGACTTTTTTCAAAATGCTATTATAACATATCCATGATAAACAATAATTTTCTGAGTTAAACAGGAACAAAAGCATTTCTAAAAGTCTAAAGAAGTGTGACTAGTAAGCATTTATAAGTCTTAGAGAAAGTTATGGTGTGAATTGGACTTTAAAGGCGTTTTTATGATGTGCAGTAGTGTTGTAATGTACTTACTTTTCGGTACCCTATATCTTCCCTCCAGTAGACATCAGAAAAACTAGAAGGCTTTCCCCAAAATATGAGCCAAAGCTAAAAGCTATTGGGGACCCCAAAAAGTGACTTTTTCATTGTCAGCAACAACTAAGACCTAAAAATGAATGAATAAATAAAAATTATAGAGGTTTCAGGTCTCATTCATAGCTTCACGATGAATATTTTTCAGTTAGTTTAATGGACTGGGTCAAGCAGCACAATCCATAAAACTAGGACATGATGTTGGAAACACTATTTAACAAACTATATGCTCTGGATGTTCTTCAGTATAAATATACAAAGTAGTTCACTATAACTTGGTAAAGTTTAAGTGGTTTAGTATTTTTTTGGGTATAGAAAAGAAAAAAAAACACTTCCTCTCAGCAAGCACACTTTGGCGTGCTTTTTATCTAAACTTCATCTTTTGTCAGGATTTTTTATTTAAGTTAGCACACTTGTTCTTAAAACAATGTTTACTGCCTTTTTATCTAAACTAGCACATTTTGTCATTCATATCTACAGCCACATTTCTTTTGTCAAAGTTACTTTACTTTTTTTGCTTTTTGTCTAAGCTGGCATATTTTGTCATGTTTTTTATTTAGGCTAGCAACATATTTTGTCAAAGCTAACAAGTTTTCTTTCTTTTTTAGGTTTGAATTTAAGCAAGCAAACATTCTGTAAAAACAAGCACGTTTAGTTTTTTATGCTTTTTTCTAAACAATTATACCTTTTATTATATTACTCTAAACTAGCACATTTTGCCATACTTTTAATTTAACTAGCAATTTTGTTCTTTGGTTTAGACTAGCTTGTTTTGCTAGCACACTTTTTGTCAAAGCAAGCACACTTGTGTTGTACATTTTCATCACAACTAGCTAATTTTATATACCTTTATTTTTATTCTAGCGCATTTTTATTTTTTATTATTATTAATTTATTAATTAATATTTTATTTATTTTTATTTATTAATGTTATAAAAATAATGTCATGATGTTGTAGGATGTCGCTGATGAATGTTTATTCCCCTCTGGTTCCAACACAGCTTACAAACTTAAATTATCCTCTGCTAACCTTCCTAGATACCACTGGCCACCTTTGCGGTCTTATAAAATCTCTGTATCATATCTGTCTAATAGGACATAAAGAACCTCAATGCAACTTGGAATAAGGCCAGTTTTTCATACATATAACCAACAGTTCATCTAAGGAAACAAAAAGAAACAAAAGGGGAAAAAAGCTAATGCCATCAATTATTGTTCCCCTCATATTTTCCAAGTTATGTCTATTAAAAAAACACCTTTAACTACTTCAATGCGTGTTTCGGGATCTACAAAAGCACAATTTATTATCAATTAAAATTCAACATATTTGAAACATGTGTGATCCTTATTTTTCAAGCACTTGCAGACTTTTATGCTTTTCTAATTTGAGTTGGGCCAGCTTAAAGGGTACACCAGTTATGCTTTGATATGTTGTGCAGAATTTTTGCTCATATATTTTTTTTTGAGTCTCCTTTTGCTGAGGCTCTGTTGATCTGATGAGGTCGTTGTGTTCACGAGCTCAGTTCACACAAGGCCGACATAGTGTGGTCTAGGTTCAGATATAGAGCTTCGTCAGGCAGAAAGGACACAAAGGGGAGAACAAACCAGGACGGCAGAGCCTAACAGACTGTGTGTATATATCTATGTAGTTCATCCATGTTGTGTATCCAGGAGAGATCGGACAGTAGCACCTGTGGAACAGATCAACTATCCCGGCGGTTTAAGACCTTTGATTCATGACCCGCATCTGTTATGGTCATATCATTTGGAACATCTATTGAAAAGATACAGTAGCCACTCACACGCATTGACTGGAGATTAACAGGCTCCTGCTGCAGTATTTCATCCTGTGGCAGCAGCAGCTGAAAGGTTTGAAGCTGGTAGGTGGTAGCAGCTCTACAGCTGACGTTCAAATCTCTGCATGGGAAAATTACAAAAATGCTATCACTTTTCTGAATCACACACAAAGGTGGTCCTAGCCTTTGTCAAATATGACAGGATCTCTGATGCTGTTTGTCTGAAAAGGCAATCACAGCATGACTGAGTGAATGCCAGGAAAAGATCAAGTCAAAACAAAGCAGAAAAAATCTTCATCTGTTAATACACTAAGTCCACTCCAGAAAAAATTAATCATACATTATATCAGTAAAAAAAAAACTTTATACTCCAATGTTATTGACTGATTCAGAGTCACTATCAAAAGTTCAGACAATACATATTATAGTTATCTAAATCATACAGATTTCTTTTGTTTAGTTTTGAAACAAGTGCAAAACAGTAAATGTATCAGTAATAAGTTATTTTAATTCACTGGAATGTAAACTTTTATTGATTTTAAAAAATGTAAGAGATCAGTGTCTTCACTGTGTTTGTAATGCAGATAGTGTGGTTGTGTATTTTGACCAGGAAGTAGGAACCACAGCATCCTCTGCTGCTGACTGGAGGTTGTCGGCATACAGATGCTCATTCTGCTGCCAGAACTCAGTAAAAGTCCTCACTAAATTATTTCACTTCAATCTTTCTCAACCAATATACTTGATCCTCATCTAACAGCCTCTGATCATATCCTCCTGAGACTTGAATTATACATAAATAGTTAAAATAGTGTTTTTGGTTCTAATTATTAAGCAATATTAATTATTTTTTGCTGTGTATTCACCACCTCTTTTTTTCAGTGTGCTCTATAAATAAAACAAAGCTACCATCTATGCAGGAAAAATGTTAAACATTGATTTCAGAAGAACTTCTACCCTTAAGATAATTTATATTAATGATCAGTGATGAGAGAGGAATTCAAATCCTCTTTCTTAAGGTAAAGTATCTATCTATCTATCTATCTATCCATCCATCCATGGCTGTTCATTGGGCCTCCAGTGTGGAGCACTACTGTTCCCTTTACCTTTCAGGCTTTCTCCAGCTCTTCTTTGAGTACTTAGTATTTCTCCAGTTTGTTGTGTTCCTTTTTCCTGATATTTCCATCATTGGGGATGGCTACATCCATCACTACGCCTTTACTTTGCTGCATATCTATGATAACAATGTCTGGTTGGTTGGCCACTACCATTTTGTCGGTCTTTATGGAAGTCCCACAGGATCTTAATCCTCTTATTCTCCACCACCTTGGGAAGCGTTTTTCATTGTGACCTAGGGGTCTCCAGTCCATATTCTGGACAGATGTTTCTGTACACCACGCTAGGTACTTGGTTATGACATTCCAGGTATTCTTTGCCTGCCAGTACCTTGCACCCTGCTGTGAGGTGCTGGACTGTTTCAGTGGCCTCTTTGCACAGCCTGCATCTGGGGTCCTGCCTGGTGTGGTAGGTCTGGGCATCAGTTGCTCTGGTACTCAAGGCTCGCTCCTGTGCTGCCATGATTAGCACCTCTGTGCTGTCCTTTAATCCAGCCCTCTCTAGCCATTGGTAGGACTTCCGCCGCTTCAGTTATCCGTCCGTGATACATCCCATGCAGGGGCAGAACAGAACCTCTGAACACACAACACATCCAACCTTGATGCAGATGAGCTACAGCAGCAGAAGACCACATCGGGTTCCTCCTGTCAGCTAAGAACAGGAAACTGAGGCTACAACTGGGATGCAGTGGAACTGGAGATTCTCATCATGGATGCAGCCAACAAATCTGCAGCAACTGTGTGACGCTGTCATGTCAATATGGAGCAAAGTTCCTGAGGAATGTTTTTCTAACACCTTGTTGAATTTATGACAGCAGGAATTAAGGCAGTTGTGAAAGGAAAGGGAGTCCAACCGATACTAAAAATACCTGGTGAGTGTTTAATGCAATTATAAATACCCAAAGGATTTTTATTTATTTTCTGTCCCATTTAGCAAATCTGAAGCAAAGTTATTCGACATAACTTTTCAAACTGGTTGATATAATGTAATAATAACAAGAAGAATAAAAAGAAGTGAAAGAAGACCTTTAAAAAAATATATATATCTGTGAAAACAACCAACATTTCCCTATTAGGCATTACTATGCTGGCCCTCAGATGATAGGAATCATTTAATGACCCATTAATATGTTTGCAGCTCATTCTATGTAATGGTTTTTGTGCACCTCCACCGCAAAAAGAGAGCTATATGAAGCGAGAACTCACTGATGATCCATGTCAACTTCCAAGATCATGTTTGAACAGAAGCAGTGGCACTTTAACTCCACTAGAGGGCAGCACAAGCTCATGTGTTTCACCAGCCTCCATGCTGAAGCATTGTGACACAGGACTGTCAGTGCAGCATCAGCTCGTTGTTCAGTGTTTTACAAGGAAGCATTAGGAGAATGTCAGAGACCCACTGTCCATAATCAGTTATATACCAGCAATGCAGGAATATGTTCAAGAAAAATAGTTGTATTGCTTGGATTTTATTGTCATCTGGTGGAAAAAGCCTGTTATCTAAGACCCAGATAAATGACTTTGTAATGAAAACACTAAAGGGAGCTATTCAAATGGACTGCAGGGTTCTGTCTCTCATCCAGCTACAAGATTAAGCTTTTTACGATCACACAGTGCAAACCAGTTACTGAGCCTGAGGTCACTTCTGTTCCACTACCGCTACTGTCCTTATGTAATAAGAGATGGGAGCACATAAGAACACACACAGTGGTGTTTCTATCACTTCAGAGGACATCACATTCACTAACCTATTCATTACCCTAATAATTAAGCCTTTACCCTAACATGTAGTGATTTACATAAAGTAAGTCTTATCAGTTTCTCCAAAAAGAAGTTAGTTTCTCCAATGTGATGGCGGGTTCAAGGCATTTATGTCTCCAAAGCTTATGAAATACTGTACAAGTACACACATGCACACTACACAGTCAGCAAGGTTAAGTGCTTAAAGCAAAACAATGACTGGCTGATAGAAAAAGAGGGTAGAAAGTGCTTTCCCACTTCATTTACTTTCATGACAAGTGATGATGAGGTTGTTGAATGACACTTTCAGAGGCACTTCAGTGACTTCACTGATCTTGATTGGCTGCTCCTGAAAATTATAGTGGTGTCATTACGTTGTACTCATGCATGCTAGCGAGATCTTTAATAGAGGCTCTCTAGCATAAAAATCTTTAGAACAGAAAGCATCAGCAAAAAATATAATAACAGCATTATAATAAAGCTAAAATTCCAGTAAACTTAACTAGCTTTGTGATAAACCAGCTATCCAGCAGCTATTTTAGCATTCAGTTAATACAATATTTACCTCACCTTAAGTTAAAACCTTTATTTCACATTTTCTTTTTTTGTTAATTAAATGTGAAAGTATGTAAAAAGGGTTAACCAGTAAGCTAGAGCAGCGAGTAACTGATTATCTCCATTTATGATATATATACACACATATATGACATTGTTGTGCGCTTAAGTAGCGCTATACAAATAAAGCTGAATTCAACTATCACAATTTAGTGTGACGATAGTTTGCTTGCATTACCACAGAGAGGCACTGGAAAACTGGTGTTTAAACATTTTGTTGCTTGGGCTTTATCTACAGTAAAATATGTAATCATTTAGAAAGGTTGAACATTAGTTAAAATTTGTTTTTTCCTCTTGAGTAGAGGTCATTTAGAAAACAAAAATAGTCAAACACACGTATGGTTCATAGGCACACAGCTAGAACACACACTGAGCTAACCAACAACTCTGAAGTACAATGTTTAACTCACCTTTAAGTTCCAACCTTTTCTTTAACATTTCTGTTGTTCACTGGTTCAATGTTAAAGTAACAGTTTGTACACAGGCTAAACCACTAGGCTACAGTAGCAAGGATAGCTGATTTCTTCCACTTCCATTTATTATGTATGGCCTCAGACAGCTGGATAATTATCTGAAGCCAAGGGACAAGATGTTGGTACTTTATCTCTGGTTTACTTTTGCACTCTGAGTAGTACTCAAAATGTTTTGGTGTGATTACTTTTTAAAAAAAGAAAACTTTTTAAAGCATATCTGCACATAACCTTTGGAAATATTTGCTTTATCTGATTTTAGTTGACACACTGGTTGATCAGTGGGGTTCACGTTGGTCTGCTACAGTACATTGTTTAGAGCTGTTGCATAACAAAAAAATTTGAGGTTTGAAATTTCACAAAGGCCTAAAAAAATCTGCTTTAACCCTTTCAGACTGGATAGTATGTTAAGTTTTCAATCTTTAAACCTTGAAAAGACAGACGTGACTTGTAAAATCTGTCATATATGTGCTACTTGGAAATGTGAATCGTACAGTAGGTCTGTGTACATTTCTGTGACCAGTTGAGGGGGTGGAGGGGCCGAGTGGGGTGGAAGTGGTGTTGCTACATATGCATGTGCTCACCCACTCGTTCCTAGTGTTTTATTTTTAGAGCAGCACACAGGCTGGTCAGGAATAGAACAGCAGTCAAGTGGAATGGGTTGACAGCCTCGAAGGCCAGTCTCCCTCTCAGTCTCTCCTTCACTTCCCCCCTTCTCTCTTCTCCAGACACAGGGCAAGATCGAGTTGCCTGAGCGTGTCTGCTCTAATCACTCACAATGGCTCCTAGAGCCACCATGACCTGAATCCATCCCTTCTCCTTCCTTATGCAATTCCTTCATCACACAGAGAGGGAGAGGCTGCTGTTCTAAATCTCCACTGCCCTGCTTCTGTTGTATGCATTATGCAATCTGCTTTAGAAGTTTAATCAGGGTGCTGGCGAACTGCAAAGGTACAGAGTGTGTGTGTATGAGATCATGTTCTATCAGGGATGTCACACACAGAGCTGAGTTACACACTCATTGTCAGCAGCAGGCAGGCTGCAGTGTAAAGCATCAGAGTCATAAGGAAGAAGCTTGATTTAGTCTCAGATTAGAGCGAAGGGTAAAGTCTTCCAAACTAAAACAAATCAGCTAATTTTGGCTCTGCAGAGTTGACCCACCTTGATCTAAATCTGTGTGACATAATTCATGATGTAAGTTGCTATTGCTATTACATAAAGATAAGGTTGGGATAAGGTTGGGGTATTAAATCAAAGAGAGGACTTGATGCAATCCGTTGGTTTCCTTAGCAAGGTAATTATTTTTTCATGAATGGGTTTATATGAACATAGTTTTTATAAACTGGACTAAAGTGGATCACACGATGGATCTGCTTTAACTGGATGGTAATTGGATTGCATCTTTAAAAGTTTCTGAACGTGACTTTGTTGTGAACTAGGGCCATATAAATAAAGCTGAATTGAATTTAAATGTTAACAGACAGAAAGCTTAAGAATTCTGTTTATTTCAAGTTTTTATTCCTTCCTCATAGTAGCAGTTAAGTTTTTGTGCTACTACTGAGTTATCTGTACTCTAGGGATGGGCATGTTGATAATCTGGAATTAATACTTTGATATCTGCTAGTCAAAGCATTGGATTCAATGCTTTGTTTAAATATTTCAAGACCACTGTACAGACAGAAAACATCACTTCTGTAATAAAATTAATGTGAAAACCATCCTTGGTGTGCTCTTTCCTTGTCTTCTGTGCCACATGATGACAGCAGTCTGTCAGATGTCATGATGATGATGCTAGTGTTAGTGATGATGATGTGTTTTAATTCTCTACTGGTCAAATTTTTTCTTTCAAATGAAGAAATACAATTATTTCATGTTATTTGTAGTCTAGTTATTATTATTTTTTTATATTTTATAATAATATTATAATAATTTTAAAAGCATTTTAAAAGTTTTATATTCATGAACAATAAAAACAGCAATGCACCCTGTAAAATTGTGTGATTATTCTTTAAGAAGCAAAGCAAAGTAGGGGAGAACAGGGATGGTTGTCACACGTTTTACTTTAATTTCAATTCTCAAAAATTGGTAGCCTCAGATGGATCCATTTTAATCTCTAATGGAAGCCTAAAGTGTCATGTCAAAATTAATGGACTTTTCACTCCTCAATATCAAACTGTTCCAAAGATATGGACCACATGGGATAAGTATGACGTGGGCTTTTCTGACAACCAACCCCACAATGGGGATGGTTGTCACAATATTTAAATGAGGAAATATAAAAAGTCAACTGAAAAAAATGTAAATTTTATTGGAATCTTTTAATTTAAAGCATTTCATGTTATATTTTAGTTGAAACAATGGTTTATTGAGGCTACAGCCTCTCATATATCAAGAATGGACACCATTACTTTAAAAGAAACAGCATAAAAATGTGTATAAAAACAACTACAACTAAACAGAAATTGAACAACATCAGGGGGTGTCTGGCCAAAGTAGTCTCCCGGACAAACTTTATGCCCATTTTCCATCTACAAAAAAAAAGAAGAAATTACTATATGTATCACACCATGCATGCATGTGCCAAAACTGGGGTTTTTGCACATGTGACAACCAACCCCGGAGAGAATGTGACAACCATCCCCAACAGGCATTTTTAGCTAAAAGTAAGCTAGCAAGCAGAAACAATAGCCTAGCAAAGAAAAAAGACATTTCGAACTGTAGCTCTTCCTTCATATTATCAAATGGTAATAAGTGGTACATTTTAAACCAGTGTGTAACTGTGTGTAAGACTTAGAAGAAGAATGCAGAAAAACTGAAAAGTTACATTTTAATGTCAAAAACATAAAATGTCCTCTCATCTCAATGTCAAGAGTCAAAATGCTAAATTAACCATGTAGCTAATCTATCACCACTATTAAGGAAATTTCAGTACCACTGTCTTTCAACAGTTTCCTCTAGTGGTCGAGCTGTAGCCACTGTGACAACCAACCCGTGTGATAACCAACCTCGTTCTCCCCTACTATAAACTTATGGCATTGTGTCAAAAGGAAAAATGTGTATGCAAAACATGTAATGGTATATATTCAGTTTAGATTCAGTTTACTGAATCAGGTTTGTCTAAATCCCAGTCCTTGACAATCAGCGCTCTTCATGTTTTAGATGTTTTCATGTTTACATTCATGTGGCTCAAATCATTGGGTCTTCAACAGATTTGTGAAGAACTTGAGGACAAGCTGTTTATGTTTGTAAGACAATGGAAACACTGAAGACCTGTAATACAGTGGCCAACAATGACCGAACATTAGCTTCACTATAAATGACTTTAGCATTAGTCCAATATGTAAAAGCAGAAAAAGGGAAATTCTACACTCAATTATTTTTACATCTGTTTAGTGAATTGGTCAATCATAGGTTATTTAGTAATGACTAATACGCATTTAAAGCTTTGGCCATAAATTAACATGCTCTTAACGTTGGAGCTTTGCATAAACACATCTACACAATTTCTATGTTTTCCCATAGAAATTGTGGACTTGTGATTTTGTGATCTCACAGATCCTGCTAGGTGGACTGCACTCGCGGACGCTCCACACCTGACATGCTCCTGGTGTAAAATGAGGTGCCACCCAGGTCGGAACAAAACCTTGGCGCAGCCGTAAAGTGACGTACACCCACCCAGTATAAAGGAGGGGTGAGTGTCTAAAGTTAGTCACACATCAGACTAAATGCAGGACCTAAAAACCTTCTAGTAACAGTTAACAGCCAGGTGTTAGCAGATGTTAGCAAGTGTTTGCATGTGTTAGCAGATGTTAGCAGGTGTATGTTAGCGGTGTTAAGTTAGCTACTTAAAGTTATACCTGGCTGATTTAAAATACTTAATGTACACATGAACAACAATTGTTTAAAATCATGATTATGTCCTCATAATACTAA
The DNA here is from genome assembly GCF_017639745.1 of Melanotaenia boesemani. Lineage (NCBI taxonomy): Eukaryota > Metazoa > Chordata > Actinopteri > Atheriniformes > Melanotaeniidae > Melanotaenia > Melanotaenia boesemani. The sequence continues at coordinate 24,557,723 of NC_055702.1, read as the reverse complement.
TGCTAACTTTCTATACTTGGCATAAAGTAAAACATCTGTTTACTGTGTTTAGTTTATGTCAGCAGCAGTTTATGGGTTGCAAAACCAAATCAATTTGCCAATAGATACCAACAAAATTGTACTTGATTTGAGACAGCTTAACTTTGAAGTTATTGTCTAGGGGGGTGTCACAAAAAATCCTTTTGATTTTCTCAGTTCAACAATAAAAATATTGATGTTTGATCTTTTTAACTGCAGGACTTTGTTTTCAGCACACACAGCTGGCTTAATGTAAAACAGAAAGAAAAGGGTTGAAACAAATCAAAAAGTTTGAGCTCTGCTGATATTTTCTAGCAAATCACCAAAACCGACAAAAACCAGCCTGCCTTAATCAGTGCAGCATCTATAATTTGAAAATGAGGCATGAGACACTTCTGCTTTGTCAAAACACAATTATGAGAGTGTCTCCAGCCTCCAGACTGTGAAATCTCTTTGCTGTGAGTTGGCGGAAAACTTCATTAATTCCTACATGGTGTTGATCTCAGCGGAGACCTCTTCCCTTCCTTTGTTTTCAGGCTCTGAATAATTTGCTCGTGTTAAGGCGCAGCAAAGCTCTTAAACCCAGATTTCCCTTGCTCATCCCATCTCTTCCCCTCCTCCCATTCTTGTCTTTCCGTCGGTGTATACTAATTGTTGTTTGACATGCTTCCCTCCTCTCTGATCTGGGAGAATGTTATCCAGAAGCTTCTTTGGCATTAGAGAAAAAAAATAAATGTTCAGTCAGCAGGTTTATGCATCGCTTTAACAAACCTGTAATACAAATCAGAAATGGGTGTAATGCAGGAGTGTCAAACTTGCTATCCTGCAGGTTTTTGTTGTTTCCCTGCTCCAACACACCTGATTCCAGTCAAAAGGATCAGCTCCCTGTCCACTTCTTCACAATGACATATTAATTTCAGTCAGATGTGTTGAAGCAGACCAACAAAAACCTGCAGTCTCTGAAGGACCGGAGTTTAACACCTGTGGTGTAACAGATTTATTTTTATTTGTAGTACCACATTTCACCACTAAAACTAAGCAGAAACCAGGCTGCTCACAGATTTGATCTTCCTCTTGTTATTCCTGAGAAAATACACAAGAGTGCTTATTTAAAATGGACTTAAGAAGAAGAGGAGCGACACTTAGAGGCTTCATCAATAACAAGGTGTGTACTGCAGAGCCAGAAACACCACCTTTATAATCGCTTAGCAGCTGACATGTTGCCAAACCAAAAACAAGAGGATTTTAAGGATTACTTCTTTAAATTCTCAGTGCACGTGCTGGTGCGGCTCTGAAGAGTGTGCTTTAGTGTGTATTCGAAGGGTTCTAGTTTTCCTCCCACTGGCGCCAGCCTGCAGGCTTGGCACGGGGAAACAACACTCACCTCACATGACCAAGACCTCTGCTTTTCTTAGCTTTTAGAGGACGACTGAAAGGTAGTGAGTGATGAAATACAAGGAGATGGGGGAGGTGGGGTATTGTGTGTGAACCATTAAGGGGGCTGCTGAAAACCAGAAGACTCAAGTAATGCACAAGGGCATCAGACTGAGCAGGAAGTCGATGGCACTGAATAGATATCAGTGGCTGTACATGTTGGGGGGGCTACAGTGAGGTTGCATGGATGGATTGGGTTAGGCAGGGACAGGGAACAGAGAGGTGTGGACGTGATAGGAGGTGTTCCAAAAGTACATAACTGAAAGCAGCCACTACAGTTGGCCGCGACCCAGGAAAAACTGTGCCTGGGTACATCGTGTTCACTCTCTCATTTCTCTCTTTAACACACAAACTCAGCACACATGGGCCAGCACACCAACACTCCCACGCTCAAAACTGCCCAGAACTGCAGAGACATATTGACACAAATAACAGTTTAAACACAGAAAACAATCTGTTAAACCACACTGACATGGACAGACGCACACACAGCAGACATGCTAACTTGTCTTAAATGTAATCAGCAACCAAGAGCATTTCCAACCTGAGCAAGTATTTCTGTGGCTTATCTTCTCAATGCTCATTAACATCACAAGATCTGATTGGAAGGTTCTGCAACAGATTTGAGTGCCGTGGGAAACATTAGGAGGAACAATACGTGATTAACAGTCTTAACAAAACAAGTAGTGAATCACAAACTGTCGTAGTTTTTCTTTTTTTATTGATTTATTTTGAACACAACTTAAAACATACATATATACAGTTTAACTATCAGTTTAATACTATTTTTCACAATTCTGTTGTGAATTCTTTTAAATTCTATTATTTTTCATTTACTTTTTGTTTCTGCCTATATGCTTTGTTTTTGTTATGTCTGAAACCTTTTTGAAAATGCTACATAAATATTTTAGATGGCTTCTGAAAACAGCAAACAGGTTATTTAACATAATAAATGTTTTGAGCAGGTCCTCATTTTTAAAATATCCTTTCCAAGAATTAAAACTTTGTTGTATAGTCTCTGTAGTAGCCTAGAGCAGTGGTCCCCAACCTGGGGTCCCTGAGTCCCCAAGGAGGTCCCCAAAGAGTGCAGTGGGTCGTTGAGGTTTTGACTGCACTGAGCCTGTGTGATTGTTAAAATCAAGGTCTTGCCAACACAGACACGTTTAGGTGTATCTGCTTAAATTCAGGATTGATCATTTGGACGTTTTGTTCACATGGAACTTGGGCTTATCGGCAGTCTGGGAACACAAAATTTTTAAAATCAGGTCCCAAAGTAAATAGATGGGGGTCATCAAAATCTGCTGAACAACAGTATTTCAAAACATGTGTCCTTAAGGCCCATTTTTCGTAAATAGCAACGTCCGTTTCAAAAGTCATACATCAGCTCCCACATACTTCCATGCGTCTTTTGCGTTGCAAGGGTTGTGTAACACGGGGAGATGTGGCACGGATCGTGACTGAAGGCAGGACCACGAGAACCCACTGGTAGACCAACCCAGTTCCCAAAGAATTTTCTAGGGCTCCCTATTACAGATTACACAGATTGGATCTGGCTATAGATTTATAGAAACAAGACAGTGTAAAAATGATCTATCTTTATTAAACAATGTATAAAACAACACAATGAAACACGCTGAGTAATTTGAGTGTTAGCACAAAACCCACTTCAACCAAAACCATTAACCAAAACAAACCAAAAGTTAGTTAATTAATAACAAAACCAAACCAAACAACATAAATCTCCAAATTACCAAACCCTTAAAAAAACGCATTGTGCAGACAATTAAAGTAACCTAAAGGGAGTGTAAGTGGGACAGTCAAAACTAATGTGAGCACAGTCAAACTAATGTGAGCACAGTCAAACTTATGAGAGCACAGTTAAACTAATGAGAGCACAGTAGGGAGCAGAGGCAATCTGTTTCGCAGAGAAAACACAAAGTTAGCCACAATACATGCTAACCAATAAGCCAACCATTACCTTCTACAGACTTATCCATACCTTCGTCCTGGGCAACGTAGCTCTACTCCAACACCACTCCAGAAATACCAGCAGCACAGTCTAGTGTGGAAAAATACACATTAGCCTGGTGTATACATAATATGCATCCTACAATGTCATGCTAGCATTTACCTTCACCAGCAAGGCTTGAGGAAAATCCACAACCGAAACAATGAAACCAGACAACCTGGCTCCAGCAGACAAAACCACGGCAACCAGCTCGTGGCGACACATGCCACAACGCCACCAACACACTCAAAGTTAGAGAGAGGAAGACTGTCTAGCGACCCCACCTGTTTATACTCTTCCTGGTGAGCCTAAGCAGAGAAGCGGAAGCGGAAGTACGCCTCGTGATGCCTTCATGACCACGCACAGGGTCGGAAAACACACCGTCATAATTACCCTGGAGTAAAACCACCCGGTTACAGTTGTTAAGACAATTCTTCCACGAGTGGGCAGTGCTGAGTTCAGAGTTAACTCCCATGAGGCAATGTCAGTTTCAGACACCATTTAGCAGCGGTAATATCCATCCATCCATCCACCCATTTTCTGGTGCTTATCTGGAGTCGGATGAGCTGCCTAAGCAGGGAAACCCAGACTTCCCTCTCCCCAGCCACATTCACCAGCTCATCCGGAGGGATCCCGAGGCGTTCCCAGGCCAGCCGAGAGATGAAGTCCATCCAGTGAGTCCTAGGTCTCCCCCGGGGCCTGTTTCTGGTGGGACGTGCCTTAAAGACCTCACCAGGGAGGCGTCCCGGAGGCATCCCAACCAGATGCCCAAGCCACCTTATCTGGCTCCTCTCAATGCGCAGGAGCAGCGACTCTACTCTTATTCCCTCCCGGATCACCAAGCTTCTCACCCTATCTCTAGAGAGAGCCCGGCCACCCTGCGGAAAAAACTCATTTCGGCCGCTTGTATTTGCAATCTTGTTCTTTCGGTCACTACCCACAGCTCATGACCATAGGTGAGGGTAGGAACGTTGATCGACCAGTAAATCGAGAGCTTTGCCTTTTGGCTCAGCTCCTTCTTCACCACAACAGACCAATGAAGCGTCCGCATCACTGCAGACACGGCACCGATCCGCTTGGCGATCTCCCGCTCCATCCTTTCCTCACTCGTGAACAAGACCCCGAGATACATGAACTCCTCCACTTGGGGCAGGACCCTATTGCAGCCCCGGAGAGGGCACTCCACCCTTTTCCGGCTGAGGACCAAAGGGATGGATTTGGAGGTGCTGATTCTCATCCCAGCCGCTTCACACTCGGCTGCAAATTGCTCCAGTGAGAGCTGAAGATCATGGCTCGATGAAGCCAACAGAACCACATCATCCGCAAAGAGCAGAGACCCAATCCTGAGGCCACCAAACTGGACTCCCTCAACACCTTGGCTGCACCTAGAAATCGGTGACACCGCCTCACAACGTTCCGAGTTGAGGTCAGCAGCCCCCCACCCTCACTGTACACAGGGCTGACGGAGCACTGCTTTCCCCTCCTGAGCAGCCGGATGGTGGACGAGAATCTCCTCAAAGCCGTCTGGAAGTCATTCTCCATTTTCTCTTCAAACTCCTCCCATGCCCGAGTTTTTGCCTTAGTGAACGCTGAAGCTGCGCTCCGCTTAGCCCGCCGATACCCATCAGCTGCCTCTGGAGTCCCACAGGCCAAAAAGGCCAGACAGGACTCATTCTTCAGCTTGACGGCATCCCTTACTGCTGGTGTCCACCAACGAGTTCTGGGGTTACCACCACGACAGGCACCGACAACCTTACAGCCACAGCTGCGGCTGGCTGCCTTGACAATAGAGGCACGGAACACAGCCCACTCGGACTCAATGTCCCCCGCCTCACCCGGGACATGGTTGAAGCTCTGCCGGAGATGGGAGTTGAAATTCTTTTATACAGGGGACTCCGCCAGACGTTCCCAGCAGACCCTCACAACATGCTTGGGTCTGCCAGGCAGCATCCTCCCCCACCATCTGAGCCAACTTACCACTAGGTGGTGATCAGTTGACAGCTCCGCCCCTCTCTTCCCCCGAGTGTCCAGAACATGCGGCCGCAAGTCCTACGATACGACTACAAAGTCGATCATTGAACTGCGGCCAAGAGTGTCCTGGTGCCAAGTGCACATGTGGGCACTCTTATGCCTGAACGAGGTGTTCGTTATGGACAGTCCATGATGAGCACAGAAGTCCAGCAACAAAACACCACTCGAAATCAGATCGGGGGGCCATTCCTCCCAGTCACACCCCTCCAGGTCTCGCTGTCATTGCCCATGTGAGCATTGAAGTCCCCCAGCAGAACGAGGGAGTCCCCGGAAGGAGTGCTCTCCAACACCTCCTCCAAGGACTCCAAAAAGGGTGGGTACTCTGAACTGCTGCTTGGTGCATAAGCACAAACAACAGTCAGGACCCATCCTTCCACAACCTATAAAGTTGTGTCCAACTGCCCAACATGCAGTAAACACTCACATATAGTCTTTCGTCAAAAGCTTGCACAATTTCTATTGTTGTTGTCCTCGTCTTCATTCTTCTTCTGCTGTTTTGTTCCCTTCCTGATCCTCTTCTTCTTCTCTGGTTTGTTTATTTTTTTCTCTGGTCACATGTCAGCTAATCTGCTCATTACTGCCCAATGATTTCTGGTGGTATTATTAAGCTTTCTGCGTCAAGTAATGGATAGCTAAGCTCTCTGAAAACGGACCAAATTACATGTGCAACCGACGCACAGGACGGACTAAACTGTCTGTCCATCTTCTGCATCAAAAATAAATAGGCTTTTAGTCTAAAATAAAACAAGTTACTTATTAGGCCCAACTTGTACATCCAATCAATTTCCTTTCATGCACTGTGTGGTTTAGGGAGATCAGTAAGCTAGTGAAGCTACAGTAGTAGAGTAGTTCATGTCTGTCTGGGCTGAACAGTACACATGATGATTCATCACTATTACAAAAAAAAAAAAAAAAAAGTTATGCTATAGGTTGATAGTTTAATTTTATTTAGGACAGGACAAGACTAAAGCCTGTTACATACTCTGCAAGAAGTGAGAACGTTGTTCTTGTTCTCAAAGCCATGAGAACAAAATGATGTAATTTTGTTCTGATGGCCCTGGTTTGATGATACTCATCATCTTTATAGCTGTAATCAGTTTGAAAAAGAAAATCTAAATGTGATTATTTTGACTCATTGTAGTTCCATAGACTGTGATGTTAGAGGGAATATTAATTTTCATTTTTGCATTTGCATTTTTTAAAAAACATGTTAAAATTATTATGACCCATTTTTTGCAAAGATCTGTACCAAACAAAAATGTTTTTTGAGCCTGTAAAATATTATAAAATGGTCAGATCAACATTTCAGTTTGCCATATTATGATTTTGATTACTTTAATTAATTATGTAGTCTAAATTACAACTCTGAGAACTAACCCTAACCTTCCTCAGCTTCTCCTCCTCTTCCTGCACTGCAGCTTTGATTCTGTCACCTGACATTGGCTCATGTAGTAGGAAAATAATTTCTCTGTGCCTTAAACTTTTACGTTGACGGACTCTGACATAATTCCTGGTGTCCATTTTTCTTTTGTTTGCTGCTGAAGTTCTGAATGAAGACACAACCACCGTTACCTCTGCTCCCTGCCACTAGCTAACGTTAGCAAGGAGCGCTTAGATCTTTGAACAAAGTGAGTGACATTGGTAACAGTCAATCGTGTTAGCAAGAAAAAAAAAGAAAGAAAAAAAAAGCAGAGCAGAGCCAGTCAGTACAGGGTTGGTTTTTAAGGTGGGACCTATAGACTTATATAGAGCACTGATCTCTTAGGTGGTCTGTGCTACTGGAAATTATTGGGACAGCTCAGGTGTTGCTGGATATTGGTAGGGACATGTTCTACAGCCATGCCTGTCTGCCATTGGCAGAGACCTGAGCCCCTTCGCCAATGGTCTCAACCACCCGTCTCCTGTGATCTGTGATGGATTCCTCTACATATTGTTTGGAATAAACTAGTATTGCAATTGGCTAAATAACAGTGCACCAAATCTTCATGTTGAAGACCTACTGCCTTTATGTGAGAATGTATTGTGCATGCCTTTTAAAATTACAAAAGGAAGGGAGGGGGACCATAGGTTTTCTGCCCTGAGGCCCTGAAGCAGGTTTATCCACCCCTGCTACATGATTAGGGGCCTTGTTTCTGCAGTAGTAGGAAAACACAGCACTGGAAAATCCCACACTTGTTCTAATGTGATGAAGAGAGTTGCAGAAAAGTGAGAGACAAAGACAGTCTTTGTCCTGTAAAATCTGGCTGTTATTCCTGGCCTGAGCTGATGAAACAACAGTTCTGCTCCTCGTCGCCCAAAGCAGATTCATTCAACCAACCACCAAGAGCCACCTGATCAAACGTAATCAGTCTGTCTTAAAATGGAAATTAAGTATTAGACATTTGTGGTGATGCAGCACAAGCAATTGAGTTGGAGAGGTTTTACACAGACTATGTGAACTCACTAAGGAGCGGTATGTGGATCCAGATATACACTCTCTCCAGGACAACCTCTCTGTATGAATACAGATGGACACATAGATAAAACATGAGATGAGTCACTGCTTTTTCATATACCTCGTCAGGCTTTCAGAAGGTTTAAGGTTTTTCTCCGGGGAAGCTGCCAATATAAGTCTCTTCTTATGTGTTTTTCTCTTTCTTCCCCTCTAAAGCCAACCTCAGGCTAAACTCTTGTTCTCAAGTCAGTGTAATTCTCCCGTGCATTCTTTCCAGCTGCTCTACAGCTGATGCTAATGACTCTGCACTCATACAAGCTTTAGTACATCATGTTCTTTTATGAATCTGTGTATGTTTGGAGCAGCTGAAAAAAAGTCCTCATCATTATTACGGCATACGGTTTATTCAGTGCTTAAAGGAATTACAAAACATTTCTTCCTTAACTAACAAGCAAAGAGGTATTTCTCCCTTTTACTTACAGTTCCTGTCAAAAGTTTGGACACACATTTTCATTGAATCCAGTGGAAGACTGTGTCCACAACTTTGACTGATGCATATTAGTAGGTTTTTTTTTAACCTTATTCTGTCCAGCATCATAGCAAACAGGATTATGGTTCCAGCTGCATTGTTGTGCCCAGAAAATTTGCTTTTCCATGGGGGAGCTCTATGGATTTAAACTAAATGAAGCTTGGTGATATGAGACTGCCCTTGATATTATTCTTTATTTCCTAGCTTAGTTGTTGCTGCATAACATAAAAGCTGGACCTAAAAGTAATACAGTAAAGGATGATTTTTTTTTCCTCATGCTGTGGATTGCAGTGTGTCAAGCTCAGTAAAACTGGGACCCTGATGGAAGGGTCCCAAAAATGTAGCACGGGTTGGATATTCTGGTACCCTTTCCAGTTTTCCCTGTAAAAACACAGAAAAAAAGTGACCAGCACTAAGTTTAATCCTGCTGGCCAGGGTAGTCTCCATGTGCACCACAAATCCTGTTTTTATGGAAAACACTGGGTTTTGACCCATAAGTGATAGATGAAGCTGATCAGACATGGACATGGTCAGCAACAAGACTCAGGTAGGCTGTGGTGGTTAAACCAGGCCACGGTGGTACTAAAATGCCCAAAGTGGGCCAAGATAATATCCCCCACCACTACACCAGCAGCAGCCTGAAGCGCTGATCCAAGGCAGGATGGATCCATGTTTTCATGGTGTTTTCACCAAATTCTGAGCCTAACATTTGAGTATGGAGCTGAAATGGAGCAACGTTTCTCCATCTTCTATTGTCTAGTGTTGGTGAGTGTGTGTGAATTGTAGCCTCAGTTTCCTGTTCTTAGCTGACAGGAGGCACCCGGTGTGGTCTTTTGCTGCTGGAGCCCATCTGCTTCAAGGTTGGACATGCTCAAATTAAATCAGATTTTATTTTAGAAAGCATTTTCATACATAAGTAGCACAGTGCTTTACATAATAAAATGCACACAAAGACAATGTCTGCAAATAGAAAAGAATATAAACAGCAATTAAAACTCCACACCTACTCACCTACCAACCTAGAACTAAAAGACCGGTGCCAGAGGACCTCAGGGTCTGCACAGGCTCATAATTTAAATGTAGGTCAGATAAATATGAAGGCTGAAGACCATTAAAACTTTTCTTTAACAGCTCAAAGAACCTTAAAATTAATTCTGAAATGCACGGGGAGCCAGTGCAGTGATTTTAAAACTGGTGTGTAACATAATTGGTGTTGTGTGTTCAGAGATGCTGTTCTATAGACCTTGGTTGGAACCTGTGCTTATTGGACTTCCCGTTTCCTTTCTCCAACCAGTCTGACCATTCTCCTCTCACACACAACCATCTCTAGGGTTTCCAGAGAATGGTCTGAAGAAGAGAAAATATCCAGTAAACACTCAGACCAACAACCATGCACGTTCAAAGTCACTTAAACCTCCTTTCTTTCCCATCCTGATGCACAGTTACTAATACATAACAGGTAAATAAACTCATATCATTAAAGTTTATTTGTGTAAACATAAACTATTGACTCGACACTAAACTGATTTTATTTTTACACTTGTTCCTGTTGAACACAAAAACACACATTTATTCACTTCTGATGATTCATGAACCCCCACCCTCAGCTCCCTCTGCTATATTTGGACTTATCTCAAGGCTTCAGCTAAAAAAAACTGTGTGTGTGTGTGTTGCTGGGCAGCTGCGACATGATTACATTCACAGCTGGAAACGACTCCTGCTGTGTCCATCATGCACACAGCGTGACTGCATGTCATCAGGGTATTAACGTCAGAACTGGGGAGACACTGGTTATTTGCACTATGGTTTTCTCTGGTTATTTACACTGTTTCAGGACTCTGAGAGATGGGACTGTGTATGCAGTGTAGCTGCACTACTACAGGCCTGCTGTTGGGTGAGACTAGAAGCTGTAAAAGGGATACAGATTAAACTACAGTGGGAGTTTTACTGGATTCTACCAGCTTAAAAAAAGTGCCTATTTTTGTTTATTTGTTTGTTTTCTTTATTAAAAATCACATTGCAACACAGTGCATTCTTGTGTATGAAGTTTCACGTGGTGAGTCTATTTTGGACTTTTTGTGCAAATTGTCCAACACAAGAACTCTAGAAAACAAAAGGAGAACAAGGATTAACATTCAGAAATCGATATTAAACAAAACAATGGCACCTTGGTGCTATGTTTTATTCACCTCTTCCAAAGTGTCTTGAATTTGGCTTCTTGAAGCCACAAAAAATCTTTCCATATTAAAAAATTAATACATTATGTCTTTCCAGTCCTTTGTAACTGCTTTTTTTTTAGCTGCAATTAATCCCAAACAAGTGTTTACTTTTTTTTTATCTTCAGGAGATGAGTTTGGAAACCCAAAAAGCAGTTCTTCCAAATAAAACCTGATTTTAATCGTATTAATCGTTCTGCATTAATGACCTTTCAGAATGTTTTTGGGCACTCTACAAAGTCTGATCCAGCTAATACTCTCCAAGAGGTTGAATTTGCCATTCTCTATATTTTATTTAACCACTTAATTTTCTTGCTTTTCTGGTTAAAAGAACTTTCCGTCCCAGTATGGGATGTTTGTAATTGAATCTGCTGCATACAGCAGTAGCACAATGGTTTTGGCAATAACCCTGTTTTTTTTTTTTTACTATGTTGCTATGCACCACTGTATATGTGGGTGCACGTGACTTGGAAAATATCAGCGCATATCTAAAGATAAGGCTCCCCCCAATTCAAACCCTGGTTTCTCCATCTTCTATTGTCCAGTGTTGGTGAGTGTGTGTGAATTGTAGCCTCAGTTTCCTGTTCTTAGATGACAGGAGGCACCCGGTGTGGTCTTCTGCTGCTGTAGCCCATCTGCTTCAAGGTTGGATGTGTTGTGTGTTCAGAGATGCTGTTCTGCAGACCTTGGTTGGAACCAGTGCTTATTGGACTTCCTGTTGTCTTTCTATCATCTCCAACCAGTCTGTCCATTCTCCTCTGACCTCTGTGAACCCTTGTCTGGTTCGTTAGCTCTGGAGTCTCTTATGTAACCTATAAACTATGTTCTTTTATGTGTTCAAGCAGGACATTTTAAATGATTATGCTTTTAATCAAATTTTAGCTGGAATGTCTATGGATCGATTCTGTTCTGTTTATTTTTATTATTATTATTATTATTATTTTCCACATGGTTTCTCTTGTCTCCACCAGCAGGTTTGGGTCGGTCAGCGACTGTTTGGTAAAGTTCGGTTTGGTAAATCTCTGTTGTGCTTCCACAGCCTACCATGCCTTTATCTGGTAGGCATAGCATCAGCTGGATAGCGATAGATTCGTCAGCAACGTAACAGCGTGATGCCATAGTGGTGCAACACTTTCCTTTAATTATAATGAAGAGCATTAAACAGAAATAAAGAAGGAGAAAGGTGGAAATCCAGCAGTTTGTGTTCTTTCTTCTTGGCAACAACAAAAAATCCACCTTATATTTAAACATGGAGATGTTCCTGCTTTGTCCTTAAGGACCATTTATGCTCCCTTACCTACATAATAGGTACATCCTTTTCTGCCCTTCATACTTCCATGCATCTTTTATGTTGCCGTGATTATGAAGTCAATTCATCCACTAGTGGGCAGTGCTGAGTTTGGCGTTCACTCCCGTGTTCGGACTCCAGTTTTGGACACTGTTGATGCACTGCTATAAAGTTGTAATGTCAGCTGTACTGCTCAACACTGCCCCCACTGATTCTGGTGGTATTGCTTTAGTGTGTCAAGTAACGGATCAACAAAGCTCTTGAAAAAGCAACAATTACGCGCGTAAATGACACCGAAGATGAACGAAAGTGTTCTCAGACTCTTCTCAGTTTTTGCCTGTTTTTTTTTACAAATGTATCACGATAACAACTGACGTGTTCGTTACTTAATTTTTTTGGAAGAGTCTAAAATTAAAACAATATCTATATTAATGAATGCTTTTGAAGTCAAGGATGAAGTAGAGAACGTTTTTATTTTCAACAACTTCTCCTGCTTATTAGACTGTTGGGAAAGTTAAACTCTTCACACCTCTGAACAATAGAGACCTCTGCGTCTATTTCCCCCTCCTGCTGTGGACTCCCATTATTTCTCCAATCTTGCTCTGTAATTAGATGGCTATTTCTCTACATCAGCAGGCTCCCTCTTTTTTAATGGGACTTGAGTGCATTGCTGTTGCCACCCTCGATGCCTTACAGCAGCATGCATGTATGAGCTGAATGCATCATGTGTGGATTTTACTTAAAGACCGGTTTGTTTTCCAGCTTTAAAGCTGCTGACGGAGAAACTGCCTTGATAGATCTGCACCGCCTTGTGACTTTTTATCACACTGATTGCATTACTGTTGCACTTTGACCCTGTGAAGGAAAATGCCAAAGCTGAGAGATAAGTTTCACTATTACTGACTGTACTGCATGTGGGTGGAAAAATGTAGAACAACAGGGGTCTTTTAATATGATTCCTTTTGTGATATTTTTTAAATACTAACCTGGGTTGTAAATAGATCTAAGCTTCTTCTTGCACATGTGCCTCAGTTTCCAGGAAAATGTTTTCCTTCACAAATGACTAAATGACTTGTGGGTAACAGAGAAGTTGTGTGTCTGAGGGAAAATCCCTCTGCCTATTGGGATGTTCAGGCTAATTTGCTTCCCTACCCAACCAGTCCAAGCTGGGACATAAACTTGTAGGTTATGCAGCTCTTAAGATCCAACTTGCAGAAGATGTCTAAGGAAAGTGACCACAGACTCATTCATACACCAGTTAGAGGAATGAAAACCATTCACTTATTTTTCTAAGCCCATGAAGAGCCAATATTTTAAACTGATCTAGTGACTCCTGAGTTTTTGGAGGTCGTTTAACGTTTTTCTTTTTTTGTTGTTTTTTGGCTGCATCTCAACTCATTTCAGTCCAGTCTTTGTTATTGGCTGAAGAATGAGTTTTTAAATCTCTTAACTCTGAAAAAAGCACATAACTTAAGAGATGAACCACGGTTGTGTCTTTCTTTAGTTGTGCAGTGTAACAGACATAAAATACTATTTTTGCACAAACAAGTTGATTTCAAACAAACTATCAGCTAAAAAAATCTGGTATATCTCAGCATGGAGTGTAGTGTGTCAGGCCTCAAAATCTATCTTTAGCAGATGAACTCCATTTGAAAGAGAAGAAACAGATACAAATCCAGCAACTGTTGGCCAAAGCCTCATCAGAAATGTCACCATGGTGGCTGTCAAGAAGCGGTTCTTAAGGAAGGGAAGCAGGGAGAAAAGGTATGACACACGATACAGGAACTGGACTGAAAAATCAGTGGGAACAGGTCTGATGGAGGGATGGATCCTCCCCAGAGCCTGGACCTCAACATCAGAACACAACAGTAGAATAAACATGATTGGATTTTATGTTTGTGTGTTAAACATTATATTTTCTATATTTATTTTGTTTCTGTTTCTACCTCTCCCATGCACATGCTATTGGCATTATATCATACAGCATTTAAAAGGCTGTTTTTTAATTATTATTCTATTTTATTCTTTATTTTTAAGTGCTAAATAAATACAAAAACAAACAAAAGAAAAAAAATACTGAAGCAGTGTGGGATCATCTGCACAAAGAACAGAAGAAAAGGCAGACACATCCAAACTAGAACTTCAGAAAGTTTGGAAAGAACTATTCCTTTGAGGACTTAGGTCTCTTTGACCAAATATTCACTTTCAAGCTCATTAAAATTGGACTATCTTTTTTTTAGCATTAGTTATTCAATGGGAAAATGGACAGAGTGACTGCAAACCTTGCAAAACATGATGTAATAGAAATATGGTACAAATATTGTGTGTGTAAATACCCGTCTTCGGCCACCAAAAGACTATGAGAACCCTCTGCAGGGTCTCTCGGTGCTCCCTTAAAGCCGTTACATACTCTGGGGGAACAGAGAACTTTGTTCTTAAAGCTCTGAGACTCCGCCCTGGTTTGGGTGTTCTTTTTTTCAACACACAAAGAAGAACACAGTTCTCTGTTTTTGCAGAGTATACAGCAATTTTATAGATAAAGAGAGAAGCTTGGTCATCCAGGAAGAGCTCAGAGAAGAACAGCTGCTCCTTCACATCCAGGGGAGCCAAAGTTGGGCATCTGGTTAGGATGCCTCCCTGGTGAGTTGTTTTGGACACATCCCACCGGGAGGAGATCCTGGGAAGACCCACAACACGCTGGAGGGAATAAGGCCATGTCCACTGGCAGATAAGTTTAGGTGTGTGTGCTGAAGTCTTAGAACTGGTGTTTTGGGAGCCTAAAAATGTTAATTTTTTAAACCTGGTCGCAAAGTTTTTTTTGTTTTTTTCCCCCCAGTTTATTTTATTTACTTCTAGGGTGTACTTGCCTCTCGCCTGCTAATTGGTGTAAGGCTCCAGCTTCGCAACGACACTCAATTGGAATAAGTGGTATAGAAAAGGAATGGATATATTTATTTTATTGTTTTGGTATCACTGCCCCATTTTACTCTTAACTACTATGCACAAACCCCACCCACATGTGTTTCTGAGCATGCTCCACGTCTTACAGCGTTACAGAGCCACTTACAGACCTGGCAAATATAATACAGCAGTGTGGACGCACACAGAAAACATTTTTAAAACTAAATCTGTTTTTATCTCCATGTGGATATGGCCTGCATCTCGGCTGGCCTGGGAATGCCCCGGGATCCCCCTGGATTAGCTAGAGGAAGTGACCAGGAAAAAGAAAGTCTGGGGTTCCCTGTTTAAGCTGCTACCCCCATGGCCCAGTCTCGGGTAGGTGGTTAAAAAAATTTGGATATAACTGGACTAAAATGAATTGGAATGAATTAGACTGTATCTATTAAAGTGCCTTGAAATTAGTCTTGATTAGTTATTGGTACTAAATAAATTAAATTAAAGTGTTTTATATAATAATCATTCACTTATGAAGTTATCTTTATATCCACAAGCACAAAGAAAGAGGAGAAATTTGTGTTCATTGACACAGTTCAATAGATTAAGGTTCACTGCAGTTGCAAAAACCTCAGACTATGTTGACAGTGGTGATAAAAATAGACTGAAATTTGTTTACATCATGTAGACGCACAAATCTGAACAAATCTGCAAACTTGCCTTAGTCTGTGTGACAGCTTATAACAAATTCTTAACCAAGAAATAAATGTTTAAAAAAGGCAGAAACAACACAGGCTGACATTTACTGTAAGATAAAATACAAAAAAAAATTAAGTCATCCTTAAGTGGAGACATGGCGGCGTCATTGTTTCTTTTTAGGGAAAGTGTTCCCTTGTACAAGTATGCAGACAATAACCAGCGTTCCCTGGTAATAACGTGAGGTGTGGGCTGCAGGGATGGAGGATGGGGGTGGGTTGACATGTGTTTATGAACAACAGTGCTGTGTTGGTGAAGAGCCAAGCAATGGAGCAACCATTTGAGACTAATGAGTGAAGATGAACAGTGGACACTGAGGCACCATGACCGCAAATGAATGCAACGAAGCAGAAAATCAACACTATAGTTTAGCTGTGAAAGTGTTTGGGTCACAGTCGCAGAGGCGGGCAGTGCTGCAGTTATCAGCATCTCCACTCTCTTCACCTCTGTCCTTGATTTGAAGCTGACTGGTTGTGTGTAGGCAAACTTTCCAGCCCAGAAATCCTGCAAGATGACATCAGCACTTCAGAGAACCAGTAAGATTTAAAGGACTTTTCATGGCTTTATTAAACAACAAAGCTCTAGTATTATTATGAGATAGATGTGATGAATTGCTTTGGACCAAACCACCAGAAAAATGGGGGCAACAGAAAAGGTCAGGGTTGAGGATGCTGTGGGGCAAAAGTTAATCAGACCCCGTTACACATCAACAGCCATGTTTTACATGCTCAAATTAATATATTATAGGTAGTGTAAAGTGTAGCCTTTGTTTTCTTCTTTGTTTTCGGTGTCAAAATGAGGCAACTACTGAATGTGGAGCAAGCACTGCAGCTCTGCTTTGAGCTGGAAGAAGCTGAGGGAGACATTTCTGGTATGTTAATGTAAATAGTTGTATATAACTTTGTTCTCATACATTTAAGGCTCCCCATGACCCTACGTTAAAAAAGTGGGTATAGAAAATGGAAGGATGGAAGGTTTATTTTTAATTTATAGTTTAAATTTCCATTTCCATTGACAAACATTGGTTTGTCAATAATATTTGTGACATTCACAGTAAAAAAAAAAAAAAAAAAACTAAGTTATTCTTACTAAGATCTCATGTTTTTAAGTGATTTTAGGTTCATTGTGTCAACCCCTTAAAATCCTATCATGTTTACCTGCAGGCCCATTTATGCTCAATGCAATGATGGATATGCAACATTTCGTCCATCTTCTGCATCATTTACGTGCATAATTTTGTCCATTTTTTGGGCCCTTACAAATGCGTACCCCGACGGAGCAAATGGAGTTGTACCACCAGAAACCATGGGGGCAGTGTTGAGCAGTATAGCTGATATGTGACCCACTAAAGGAACGAAGAAGAAGAAGAAGAAGAAGAAGCCATCGCAATGTATTTGATGGCCACACAGACCACTGCCGTCTTCTAAACTGCCTCTTTTTAGGTGTTTATGTTTCTGATTATGAACATCATTATGATCTCCTCCACCCACGCCATTTTTGTTATTGTCTAAAACGTCAGAACTTAGAGGTGAACTTTGAACTCTGCACTGCCCTCTGGTGGATGTATTGGCTAACAACCATGACAACATAAAGGAATCATGAAAGTATGAAGGAAGTGATGTTGGAAACGAATGTATTGGGTTACGTATGTAAAGGGAGCATAAATTGACCATAAAACAGGTTTTTATGAATAAAGGACATGTTGTGGACCAACTTTTTTACTGGACTACTTTTACTGGACCCTTGCTGATATAACAAGCCCATTTTGTTGCATTGTCATCTGCGACTGGAGTGCAGTATGGCATCAAAGGTACAATGCATTTGTGAGTAGTCTGAAATAAGTGTTTACTAAATCTAAAGTTATTATTGGAATGTATCCACAGCTCATTCCTGCCCATTGGACTGCTGGTAATAACAAGTTACTAACAACAACTAAATTCAGTTTATCAAAGTGAAAAAGAACTGTAAAATGACACGGGAGGTTGTGCTGAGAAAATGGCACCAAACAAAGAAAGGTAAACAGAGTTTAAGTGAAATATAAAGGTGAAATTGAAAGTAACTAAAAATCGGCCCATTATTCCCTAGACCCTAAAGGGTAAATACACTACCAAACTCTGATAATGACAACAATATTTACAGTACTTTCAAAACAATGTTAAAGCAACATTAGCTAACATTGGTAACTCACCATAGTCATGTTTACATATCTATTATAATTTGGGGTCAGACATACTGTTTACATGAGCCTGAAAATGTTATTCCCATCATAATGTCCCGTTTGAACAGAATAAGTCATTCTGATATGCAAAATTGTCAGATTTTCCAGAGACAGCAGTAGAAGAAGTAACAGTGATATTTCATGTACACAAACATTGCATGTGCATATTTATTGCAGTCTTACAAATTTGAGTTTCTCTTCTCTTCCTTGATAATTTCTTTTACAACCTCAAGCAGTGTATTTGTATCACATACTGATCAGTTCTGTTTTGGTTCCACCGTATCTTCCACTAGCCGTAATATGATTTTGTTGTTTTTTTTTTTTTTTAAAGAAATAAACTTTATTGAGTAAAATTAAGAGGGCAACACAAAGTGTGAGATTACGTTACATTAGAAATTAAATTGAAATTACAGTTCTCTCAAACCTTGGTGGAATGAAATACAAGAATATAAGCCAATAAACAAAGCAAACAAAACAAGTACTATCACTAAGTAAATGAAACACGATAATAAATAGACAAGGCAATTTATAGTCGCTGCAATATATGTTTATGGCTATAGTGCAAAAGAAAAAAAAAGTTAAAGTGATTAAAGTGGCTGTGTGCTTGCTCCGGAGGGCGTCAACTTGAGGGTGTAAAAAGTTCCAAGTGTTGATGGGGGTGTCAGAGTCCAGGGTGTGTGTCTGTGTGTTTGTGTGTGTGTGTGTGTGTGTGTGTGTATGTATGTGGAAGGTGGGCAGAGTTCAGCATCCTGACAGCCTGGTGGACAATGCTGTCCCTCAGTCTGCTGGTCCTGGCCCGCAGGCTTGCACTCTCCTTCCTTAAGGCAGCAGGCTGAAGAAGCTGTGTGACGGGTGGGTGGGGTCTGTTGAGATGCAGAGGGCTTTTAGGGGTGTAGATGTTTTGAAGAGAGGGGAGAGAGACACAGATTACACTCTCAGTCCACACGATGCATTGGACGGTCTTCCTGCAGGACGTGGAGCAGGCGCTGTACCACACGGTGATGCTGCTGGTCAGGATGCTCTCGATGGTGCTTCTGTAGAAGGTGCACATGGTGGGGACCGGACTCTAGTTTTACTCAGTTTGCAGATGAAGTAGAGGCGCTGTTTGGCTTTCTTGGCCAGTGATGTGGTGTTGATGGTCCAGGAGAGGTCCTCAGTGACTTGCAGACCCAGGAACTTGGTGCTATTCACTCTTCACTATTCGTATATTTGATGGTCAGAGGTGCATGCTGGGGACACGTTCTACTGACGTCCACAATAATCTCCTGTGTCTTCTCCACATTCAGAGAGATTGTTGTGTTCACACCACAAAGCCAGTCGGTTCACCTCGCTCCTGTAGTCTGTCAACATCATTGCTGACAAGACCCACCACAGTCGTGTCATCTGCAAACTTGATGAGGAGGTTGGAGCTGTGCAATGGTGTGCAGTCGTGGGTCAGCAGAGTGAAGAGGAGGGGGCTCAGAGCACATCTTTGAGGGACCTTGTGTTCAATGCGGTCATGCTGGATGTGTTCCTGCCGACCCGAACTGCCTGTGGTCTCCTAGTCAGGAAGTCAAGCAGCCAGTTGCGCAGTGATGTATTAATTCCAAGCTGGCCCAGTTTTAAGATGAGCTGTTGGAGGATGATTGTGTTGAATGTTGAACTGAAGTCTATGAACAGCATTCTGATGTAAGAGTCTCTTGTGTACAGATGTGTGAGGGCTGTGTGGAGGGCAGTGGCGATGGCATTGTTGGTTGAGCAGTTGGACCGATTTGCAAACTAGAATGGTCCCTGGAGTGTGGGTGGACAAACTTTATGTGTTTCAACACTAGCTGTTCGAAGCACTTCATAAGAATGGGACTGAGGGCTACCGGATGGTAGTTGTTGAAACAGGAGGACGACAACTTCTTCGGGACAACACCTTGGGCCAATACCTGTGAAGACATCCGTGAGCTCCCCAGCACACGACCAGGTATGTTATCAGGACCAGAAGCTTTGTGAGCATTGATTCCACTGAATGTTCTCCTCACATTGTCCGTCAACACCTAATGGAGACTTCTGTGCAGGTGTGCTGTTGTGTGCCTCAAAACAAGCAAAGAAGTCATTTAACTCATTTAGCAGAGAGGTGGAGCTGTCACAGGTCTGCAGTGGGGGCTTGTAGTCCGTGATAGTCTGTATGCCTCGCCACAAGCTCTGTGTGTCTCTGCTGTTGCTGAAGCGATGAGCTATCCTCCTGGAGTCCTGCTTCTTTGCTTCTCTGGTGCCACGTGACGGGTTGCCCCTCGTTGTCCTCAGGCCCTCCTCATCTCCTGCTCTGAAGGCAGCATTCTGCCTTCAGCAGCCTGTGAGCTCTCCTGTCAGCCATGGCTTTTGATTGGCCCAAACAGTGATGGTCTTGAGTACTGTTACATGTGTGTGATTGGATAAGAATATTCTGACTGGAATGTTTACATTAAGCATTTTTATTCCAGTCAGATTTTAAATCAGAATACGTGTGTCTGTAAAATGCATGCATAACATGGCTAATGTTCCATACATAGGATGTAGTCATATGAAATAGGATTTTTTTAACATTCTTTATTTGGCTGGATTTATGCCATGGATTTCCTGTATCACTGCCATCAACTGCACACGGTCTGTTTATGTTTATTCTTGGTCTGTGACATTTAACACCACTAAATGCCAAAGAGATGAGAGAGATCAAATACATTTTACAGACCAATTGCTGCTCTAAGATAAAATCTGTCCTTAACTCTGAGTCATCACTTCATGTGGGAGGAATAAGTGTTCATACCCAACAGCTGAATGTATTATGAGCTAACAGAATGTACAGCACATCCGTTAATGGAATGCTCCTTTCTGCTGCAGCATGACTCTGATGTGACATAAAAAAATAAAAACATGCCTCAACTTCTATTCCTGCTTCTCTTTGCTCTTCCCTACCTTTACCTCAATCAACCCGTGGCTCATCACCTCCGTTGCCCGTCACCATCACTTGTTACGTGGGAAGAACAATGCTGACATCATGCACATTATGCAATTCTATCAACCTCAGGGCGAGGGGAGCTGCTTTTTTAGCAACTGCTCTGAAACAAAAAAATGAAATAGAATAAAAAATGCATTGCTTAAACCTGCACATCTGTTCTGAGACGGTGTGTTCATGCCGTGTGAGCGTTGTGCAAGTAAGTTCACATGCATGCTTATGTCTGTTACATAAAGAAGTGAGAGAGAAATACTGCAGTAATCCAAGGACAGCTTGCTGCTGAGGTGGCAGGATGATGTACACACACATAAGGTCTCTCAGACATGCCAAGGTGAGCTGGTACACACTGTGAATCCTGGGTTTCTCATAAGAGTGTCCTCTTCTAGCTGCCCTATAGTTGTACAGGATGTGCTGCTTTGCAGGATTGCACCAGCATATGGACATTGGCTGAAGGTATGGAAAAGTTAATACCGATTCCTGAATACCAGGCACATGCAGACTGAGTCTCTATGTGATGGAGAAACCTTTGGCAACTTGTCTGCCTGCCAACCGGCCCCTGGAGGGCTGGTACTGAGAACAGTCCATATCTCCCACTGTCTGCTTTACACAGACAGAATAGAAAACAGAGGGAGCAGGCTGGTGCTGAATCCAAATATTTCTCCTAATGTGATTCATTCCTGTGCAGAGGTACTGCTCACCAGTGATACAGAAAACATGCAACATAATAAAATACACTTATACCACATCATGAAAAGAAATGAAAAATACTTTATTCATCCCAGAGGGAAATTACAGTGTTGTAGTAGGTTAGGTTAGGATTTATAACAAATCAGAAATAAGACAAAGATAAAAAAAAATTTTCGCATGAATAAGTAAAAATTTTGCAGTGACCACAGCTGCAAGTCTATTTGGGCGTGTTTCTATAGGCTTGGATCATCTGTCCACTGGGATCTGTGCCAGTTTATCAAGACAAATCAACACCTGCTGGTGTACAACAGTTTTTAAATAAAACCACAGATTCCCATCAGATTAAAGTAGCATTGTGTAACTTTTGACTTTAAAAATATGCTTGCCTGTGGTCTGACTCATTGTGATGAGCTCAGAGAAGAGACGGATGCTGAACTAGCCGTCGTTAGGAGGTAGCTACTCAGAAAATCTGCAAAGTTCAAAAGTGTGTCTTTAAGATCTGGGCTTTGAATTCAAGAAATTTACATGTTTCCCATTGAACCATTAGTGTGGTTCTTTATCAGTATAATTATTGTCATTATAATTATTGCCACCATGGGTGATGCACCCATGGGACACTTCTCACTGTAAAAGGGTCCGACATCCAGACTTTTTCAGCTGAGTTTTTTTTTTTCAAATTGTGCAGTTTTGTGCAGCCGTTGCTGCTCCAGTCGCTCCACTGGCTATAATACAGTCAGATGAATCAGGTCCAGATATCTAGCCAGAGTGAAACAGCAAGATGAAACATGGGGACGTTTTCTCTAAATCCTTAGTTTATCTTTTAGGATCCATGAATGTGGTGAAGGGAAATTATGAAATTTCTGAAATACAAATCAGAGCTGGACCCTTCTCTAACCAGGTGGTGACAGGTCATAGAAAGGATTTATATGCAGGGATCGGTCTAAAAATGTTTTGATGAGGGGGCCAGGCACTGACCAGGAAAAGGGTGGCACAAATGAGACAACCTTTTTCTTCTTGTTTTTTCAAGGTCTAGATTTGAGTAAATAATTTGCTGACTATTACAACTTAAGTGATTACCAGATGTTAAATTTGTAAAAACAAACAGCCAATGACATATAGAAATGCAATTAATGTTGCATTAATCTGAAGTTTACCTAAGTGTAGGTTAGTTTACACTTAATATGTCTTCGCACTTCATTAGTGTACCAAGAAAATCTCCCCCACACCATTACACCACCAGCAGCCTGAAGTGCTGATCCAAGACAGGATGGATCCATGTTTTCATTGTTGTTTCCACCAGATTCTGAATGTGGAGCAAAAATGGAGCCCCATCAGACCAGCAAAGTTTCTCCATCTTCTATTGTCCAGTGTTGGTGAGTGTGTGTGAATTGTAGCCTCAGTTTCCTGTTCTTAGCTGACAGGAGGCACCCGGTGTGTCTTCTGCTGCTGCTTCAAGGCTGGACATGCTGTGTGTTCAGAGATGCTCTTCCTTGGAGAAGGAGAAGATCTTGGTTGGAACCAGTGCTTATTGGACTTCCTGTTGTCTTTCTATCATTTCCAACTAGTCTGCCCATTCTCCTCTGACCTCTTCTATCCCTTGTCTTGTCCCTAACCCTTGTAGACATAGGCAATTCATCTTCACTACACGGCTAGATCAATTGATCTGCTGACATGTGATTGGCTGATTGTGATTTGTGTTAACAAGTATTCGAACATCTATAATCACCAAAAACATAATGAGACAACAGTTGGACCCTAATTAGTGTTAATTTCGTTAATGAAAACTAAACAAAAATATTCTGTCAACGCACATTTTTCACCACACCAAAAACTAGACTAGACGAGACTAAAACAACCAATAATAAACAATAACTGGGACTAAGTCAGAATGCATTTTCATGGACTAATAAAGACGAGAAAAAAAATGTAGTTCAGTAGTTCACTAAAATCTATGGACATTTTAGCTCACAACCAAAGAGGAGACGAAAATTATTTTATATTATTATATGATATGATTTTGTCAAATCCTGTCTCCTCCTCCTTGGCACCTCCTCGTGCTTTGCATGGGGCCCAAGAGAAAGAGAAGACGTGATATATGGACCCATTTCTGCTACACTGAAGTGGAGAAAAAAAACTTTGTGCTTGATTTTAGTCGAAGGGAAGGAATGTCGTCTGGAAATGTAGCTGGAAAAAACACAACAAACCTGAAGAGACACGTCACAGTTCACCACAAAGACAGCGTGATAAGTTAACAAAAAGTTTGGTGGTGGTTGTTTATAACGTAACATTAAACCACCAGCTGTAATGTTCCAACAATAACCTTAAACTGACTGCAAACTATTGCTGGCTAACTTACTAGCTTCGTAGTGTTGCTTATTTTGTGGACACAGGTGATGTGGACAAATAGTTGGTGATGGCATTTTGTAATTTATTGTCATTTAAAAAATTCTGTAGTTTTGTGAAGCCATCATATGGTTGACAGCTATTCCTCTCTTCTCGTTGCCGTACTGTCATTTCTTCTTTTGGTGTCCTTGGTGTCTTCATAGTCGTTTCTGTGATATGATGACTTCATCCCATGAAGATCTTCTCCTCTGGATCATGCTTTTTTTTTTTTTTTTTTTTTTTTTTTTTAAACCTGTCTTGTCCAGCATCGTTGCAAACAGAATGATTGTCTGGCTGCCGTCTGGTGCTGGGCAATTTTACTCTATCAAGCAGGGATTTATACTACATGTATAAAGTCCCTCTTGATGACATGAAAAACTTTATTAAATCAGACTCTTAATGCTGGACTCGACCGGAGGGGACAGAGAGAGAGAGAGAGAGAAAAGAAAGTAGAAAGAAGAGGGAGGGGAGAGAGAGGGACAGAAAGGGTGTGGGGAGTGCGGGTGGGGACTTGAAACATCATACAGAAGACCATGTAATCCATACTACTTACAACATATATAGCTAAGATCATCCTAGCCAGTAGGTCATTACACAACTAGTTGATAATAGTAACAATAATAATAATAAGAGTAAGAGTAATAATAATAATAAGAACAGAAATAATAAAAAAAAGAAAAAAAAAAAATATGATAATAGATATAAGTGAAACTGCTGTATTCAAGAACACGCGCAGAGAAACCTATGTGGATGTGTTGGAGAACTCGGCCACACGGCGACGCAAAGACTGTGTGGAGACGTTCAGGAAGGAGTGACCATGCAGAGTGATCATGCAGATGCCACCTCACTTGAACAGAGGCCAGAGTCAGGCCAGCGGTCCCGAGACCCAGGCCACCAGCCCCCCCGCAGGCAACAGATCCCGACCGGTCCACAGAGACGACCACTCGCCCGCCCAGGAAGGCAGCAGCAGGAGACCCCAGCAGGAGCCGCCCCGCGGACACAGGGCACCGGCCCCGGCAGGCCGAGGCCAGCAGTCCCCGACCCCCCCGGGCACCGGCCGCCCGGGACAGACGGGGCAGAGGGCCCGGGCCCAGGAGCGCAGGGACCCCCCCCCCACAGGCCGAGGGCCAGCACGCCACCCGGGGGGACCCGGCCCGCCCAGACGGCCACCACCAGAGGCCAGCCCCACACCCCAGCGCCCAGCCGCACACCCCGAGAACCAGTCCTGCCCCCCCCCCCAGACCAACACACACACACACAAACACACACACTCTCCTTCCACTCCTCCATTCATCCTCCCACGCATACACCATTCAACCCTCACATACTCTGTACTCCCACACACACACACCATCCTTCCACACACACACCATCCTCCCTCCCACACACTCACCATCCTTCCACCATACACTCTCCCACACCTACCCCATCCTCCCACACATACACCATCCTCCCTCTCATACACCATTCATCCACCTTCACACCTCCCACACACACACACACACACCATCCTTCCACTACCCATCCTCCCACACATACATCATTCTCCTACACATACACCGTCCTCCCTCTCCTACACCAAACATCCACCTTCACGTACCCCATCCTCCCCCACACACACACCATCCTCCCTCCCATACACCATCCATCCTCCCGCACACACACCATCCTTCCACCATCCATCCTCCCACACACTCCCCCATCCCTGCACCATACATTCTCCCACACATACCCCATCCTCCCACACATACATCATCCCTCCACCATTCATCCTCCCACACCCACACCACCCCCCCTCCCACACACCACGCATCCACCTCCTCACACCCCACCCTCCCACACACCATCCCTCCACCACCCATCCCCCCACACTCACACCACCCTCCCACCCCCCCCCCCCCCCCCCCCCCCCAACACACACACACACAAACACCATCCCCCCACCACCATCCTCCCGCCACCCCACGCCGCGGGGGGACAGCCCCAGCCAGGAGGCGAGGAGACACGAGCCAGGCCCCCACCCCCCCACCCCGCCCCCCACTCCCCACCCCCAAAACAGCACCTTCCCCCCAGGGCCAGCAGCCAAAACCCCCCGGGACAGCCCGCCTACGCCCCGGGCCAACGCGACATGCCACCCGGCCCGCCCCGCCCCCGGGCCATCCATGGAGACAGGGGCGCTTGAAGACCCCATCCCCCCTCCCTCCCCCACTAGTGATGGAATATATTATGTGCTGTTTGCAATTAAAAAAAGAGGGTTAAAATTGGGGGGCAGTAACTGCATTGAGGAGGGGGCGGGGCCACCTGAGCAGTCCCACCCACCTGACCTCGCATGTTCCACCCCCCAAAACGTGTTTGTATGTTGCAAATGTTATTTGTGCTCAGTGACTAAGTGGAATTAAAAGCTGGGAGGCATGCTGCCGCTCAGCGAAGCAACGGGGCCATTATGATGACCCCCCTGCCCCGCCCAGCGCAACAAGCACACCTCCCACAGCCCTACCTGTGTATGTAGTGAAGAGTGGGGGAGGGGAGGGGTCAGGAGATGTAGGTCCAGAGGGGAGTAAGCCTCCCCCCTGGAAGACGACCCGCCAGTGGCTTAGGGCGCCCCCGTCCCCCGCCGGCCCCGAAGGGCGTCACAGGCCCGGAGCAGGCACCCCAACCCAGGCACGCCACGAACCCCCCCAGGGGCCAGCCACCAGCCCAAGGGGCCACTTTCCTCTTTCTGAGTGGGAGGGGGGCGAGGCAAAGGAAGGGAACCCCAGGCCCACGCCCCCAACACCCGGCCAGGGCGCCCCCCAGAGGACACATCCTAACCCCCTGCAAACGCACACACACTCTTTTTCTTTTTTTTTTTTTTTTTTTTTTCCCCCAGCCACTCACACACCCTCTCACACACCTCTATACACCAACACCTCAATACGTGCACATACCTCCACACACACACTCCACGCACATACCTATAAACACACACACCGGTGCCCACATACACACACACTCTCATACCCCTCCATACACATACACCACTACACACGCACTCACATACATACCCGCATATACACACAAGCACCTCCATACATACTCACGCCTCCACCCACTCCTTCACTCCTCCACACACACCTCGACCTCCACGTGCACACACTCATATATACACACCTTCACACACCCCCACACACACATCCCACATAGACCTCCACACACACACCCGCACACCACTCACACACACATACACGCACACACCTAGACCTTCATACACACCCACACACACATACAGCACACACATCCCTCTACACCCACCCACACACCAGCATACCTACGGACACACACACACACCCACCCACCTATATATAAACACACCCCCACCCAGGTTCCAGGGCTGCGACCAAGCACCAGGGCACGGACCAACCCCCGGCACGGCACATCCGGACGGGCCCAGCCCCCCCCAGCAGCGGCAGACCCCCCACCCCCAGGAGAGGGGGGAGACCCGACACCCCAGAGCCCGGGGCCCCCACCCGGCCCACCCCGGGCCCGACCGGCCACCCGGCCAGGGGCCGACGGACACCGACCCAGGCACCCCGGCAGCCACCCCCCACCGCCACGAGGCAGCCCCACCCCGGGGCCCACCCAATGCCGCCCGCCCAGACCGGAACCCCCAGCCGACCCAGCAGCGGAGCAGCCGAGATCCCCACCCAGGAGACAACCGGAGACCCGAAGCCACCAGGGACCCCCCACCCATATCCACCCCCATCCAAGCGAAGCCGCAATCCTCCACCTACATTAGGTGATGTAGCCAGTCACAGGGGACCAGAGGGAATGAAAGTCATCTGATTGGTTCCTGGAGGAGGCAGACATTGTCTCAATGCTGATGTGATCTAACAGGAGATTTCTAAACTGCTGGATAGACAAATTATTCTTATCTTTCCAGTTCACAAGAATAGTTTTCTTTGCGATGCATAAGACTGCGAGGACCAAGTTTATGGAGTGTATTCCTATGTTAGTGTCACCCAGGTCGCCCAGTAGGCAAAGTGTGGGGTTTGCAGAAAAACTGGTTTTAAACCATTTTGAGAGATCTTCACACACCTTAATCCAGAACCTTTGGACAGGTGTGCAGGACCACAGCGCATGGATGTAGCTATCAGAAGTGTTCTCAGAGCAGTGTGGGCAGATATCTGATGGTGAAAGGCCCATCCTGAACATCCTGTGGCCTGTATAATGAGTTCTATGGAGAATTTTGAATTGTATTAGTTGTATATTTGAATTCTGAGTCATTTTAAACGTGTTTAAACATATTTGTGACCATCTTTTCTGATCAAAGTTATTAGATAAATCATCTTTCCATTTTGAAGTTGGGAGAGATATCCTGTCTTCTAGCTTTGCAAGTAATCGATATATTATTGATAATAATTTTGGAGTATTAAGATTCAAGAATTCTGCTATTCTGACAGGAAGCTGCAAGTCTAACTGTACAGGGGTATACTTCTTACATATAATTGATTTTAGTTGGTGGTACTCTAAGAATTTATTGCTGTTGATTCCATACTGTGAGACAATTGTGTTGAAAGATACAAAGTTTCCATTTTCTATTATCTGTCCTAACTGTTGTATTCCTTTAGTCTTCCATTGAGTGAAGTTTATCATCTTTTTGTTCTGCAGGATGTCAGGGTTGTTCCAGATGGGTGTAAGTCTACATGGAAAGAGGGAAGATCTGGTTATCTTACAGAATTCCCACCAAGCCATTAAGGAAAAACGGATGTTAAGGCTTTTAAAGCACTTATATGGTTTAATGGTTGAGCTGATGAACGGCAGGTCAGAGATGACTAAGTCCTCACACAAAGCCTGCTCCACATCTAACCACGGCTCATCCAGATAACTGGGTTTGAGCCACTTGGAGATGTACTGCAGCCTGTTAGCTATAAAGTAGTGATTAAAGTTTGGTAGATCCAGTCCTCCTCTATCTTTAGTCTGCTGTAAGGTTTTAAGACTAATACGTGACGGCTTGTTTTTCCAAAGAAACTTGGATATGAAAGAGTCCAGAGATTTAAACCAACTGGTGGAGGGTTTAGTGGGTATCATTGAAAATAAATAATTAACTTTAGGTAGAATCATCATCTTAATGGTGGCAACTCTCCCCATTAGTGAGATGGGTAAGCGCCTCCACCGTAAGAGATCATCTTCTATTGTTTTTAGTAGCTGAACATAGTTTAATTTTGTTAAATCTGATAATCTGGGGGAAATATTTATACCTAAATATCTAATGTTTCCTGTCTGTATTTTGATATTAGGGATGTTTTGTAGGTCACAGTTGATGGACATGGCTGTAGTCTTAGACCAGTTAATAGAATAATCAGATATTGATGAGAACTTATTAATAACTGTGATTGTCTCAGAGAGTGATGTTTGTGAGTTCTGAAGGAAGAGTAATACATCATCTGCATAAAGACTTATTTTATGTTCTATATTTTTGCCCTGGATTCCTTTAATTTCTATATTTTGTCTAATAGCAGCTGCTAACGGCTCTATGAAAATGGCAAAAAGTGAGGGGGAGAGTGGACAGCCCTGTCTGGTGCCTCTCTGTAAGCGGAAGCTTGGAGAAGTTTGATCGTTGGTTTTCACACATGCATTTGGGTTATTATATAATATTTTAATCCACTCTATGAAAGCAGATCCAAACCCAAATTTGTCTAGTGTTGCAAACAGAAACTTCCAGTTTACCCTGTCGAAGGCTTTTTCTGCATCTAGAGAAATGATTGTGGATTCTAGATTATGTAAAGTAGAGTAATCTATGAGGTTAATTAGTCTACGCGTGTTAGTAGATGAATGTCGACCTTTTATAAAACCTGTTTGGTCCGGATGTATTATAAGAGGGGTTATTTTTTCTATCCTTCTGGCAAGAGCTTTACTAATTATTTTCAGGTCTACATTTATTAAAGATATGGGACGGTAACTGGATGGAAGTGTGGGGTCTTTGCCTGGTTTTAGCAATAGTGTTATATTAGCTAAGTTCATATTTTGCGGTATTTTTTGTTTTTCCTGTATTTCTAAAAACATATTATAAAATGTAGGAGCTAGCGTTGTCCAGAATTCCTTGTAAAATTCTGCTGAGTAACCATCTGGACCCGGGGCTTTATTGTTGGGCATATGTTGGAGACCTTCGTGGAGTTCATCTACAGTAATAGGTGCATCTAAATTTATTTTATTTTCATTTTTTAGTTTTGGTAGATTAATGTTGTTTAAAAATTGTTCAATATGTTCATCTGTTGGATTAATCTGTGATTCATATAATGTTTTATAGAAGCTTCTAAACGTGTCATTTATCTTGTCTGGGTCATGGCTGATGTTTCCGTCTTGATCTTTAACAGAGGAGATTGTTGTTTTCTCCTTGTTTGTTTTTAGTTGATTTGCTAAAAACTTTCCAGATTTGTTACTGTGTTCAAAGTTCTCCAAGCGAAGTCTTTGCACTAAAAACTGTGTTTTTTTATCTATAATTTCTTTAAGCTGCTATTTAGTTTTCCTTATATTATTCATTGTGTGCTCTTCAGGGGAAATGCGGTAAGCCTCCTCCAATGATTTAATCCTGAGTTCTAATTCTAAAACTCTTGCTGTTTCCTTCTTCTTCTTATGTGAGGAGAAGGAAATTATTTTCCCTTGCATTACTGCTTTTCCTGCTTCCCAAAGAAGACACGCTGAAGTTTCAGGCATGTCATTTTTTTCTATATAAATTGACCATTCTTTTTTAAAATAATCAATAAACTCAGGATCTTTCAATAAAGAGGTATTAAATCTCCAGCTTTTACCAATCGGTTTATTATTTTTGTTTCTCAGACTGAATGAAACTGGTGCGTGATCGCTGATGCTGATTGGATGTATCTGAGTCTCTGAAATGTCGCCCATTAGTGAGTTACTATTTAATATATAATCTATTCTAGAGAAGGAGTGGTGAACTGAAGAGAAGAAGGTGTATTCTCTTAGTTTAGGATGGTGAGAGCGCCAAGCATCGCAAAGACCAAAATCCTTCATGTACTGTTTGATAGTTTCTGACGACTGCCAGACTCGATGACTGCCTGATGTGCTGCAGCGATCTTGTTCAGTCAAGACTACATTAAAATCACCAGCTAGCACTATTCTGTTATCTGAATAATTCTGGAGTGTAGCAAACAGGGAGTGGAAAAAGGAGGGATCATCTGCATTGGGGCCGTACACATTGGTAATACATAATTTGATATTACAAATAGATAATGAAGTTATCAGAAATCTGCCTTCCGGATCCACTACTGTGCTATCTATGTCAAAATTTAGTCTCTTATTAATAAGAGTAGCTACTCCTCTCTGCCTAGAATTATAACAAGCTGAGTAAACATGAGGAAACTGAGCTGTTTGAAGAAGATCTATGGTTGAGTTTGTTAAATGAGTCTCTTGTAGTAAGACAATGTCAGCCTGCAGCTCCTGTAATTTATTAAAGATCTTCAACCTCTTCTCCCTGGAACCGGCTCCATGTACATTCCAACAGACGATTTTTAACATGGTTATTGTGAACGGTTTAATAGTAGCCACTAGTTGATAGAATTGTGTGTGAAGTTGAATTTATGCTAACTTAGATACGTTATACTGGTAACTATGTTTTCAGTTGGATTGCAAGTTTAATTAAAGTAGACAGAAGTATGAGCTTGTGTAGGAGCTGCAAGCAAACTATAGTTAATACAAAACACCTGGACAGCTACACATGGATGCAAACTAAACTAAAATGTACTAAAACAAATCATCTAGATAAAATAAAATAATACGCCACACTTTATTCGAAACAACTTTAACCTACATTTTCATACATGAAACAGGGCCGGTTCTAGGAATGCATACATGAGGGGGCAGGCATAAATTTGAAGGGGGCATTATGAGTACATACTTCAGCATTTTCTTGTTGTTGTTTTTTTAAGTGTTTCTTTAACGGAACTGTGCTGTTAGTGGAGTCCAACTTCAAAGAAATGGATTGCACTTTGTCAGGCCTCTACTCTAAGACCTGTCCAGCTTGGGTGTCCCACCTGAAACCAAAGCTCCTGCTGGTATAGCTCTTAGAGTCACTGAGGCACGCAAACCCCCTGACCACAATAAGGTGGCAATCCCTCAGGGGGGGAACAGAAAATATCAATAACAAAAATGAAGTAAGAAAAAAGAAAAGAATGATCCATTATCAAAGCTTTAACAACCAACAAAATAACAATTGCCCTATTGGACAGCCATTAGATGTCTAAGCATTTTGAATAAATTTGAAACTAATAACAATAAACTCAACTATCTGTGTGTTTGTTTCTGTCTGTATATAGACCATAATGATTAAAGAATCATAACTATCAAGCACAACAATAACAGAGCAAAAAATTAAACCCCCTACCAAAATAAGGCAGTGAACCTTCAGGGGGAAATAATGATAATAATAAATGAAAATGAGTAAAAACTAAATGATCCTTCATCAAAATTTTAAGAACCAACAAGGCATACATGAAGCTCTGAGCTGAACTGCTGAAAGCAGCGGGAATGTAGAGTGAAACTTTCTGTTATTTTTTTCTTCAAACTAGCATGCTGAACTAAAGGCTGGGCGGAGCTTGAGGGGTCTCATATGCGCAGCTCGTTTTCCCTCAGTCTAGTACCGAGGAGGCAGTCACATCTATGGCCCGTGCGTGATTGATCACTGCTCCTACTAACAGGCGTTTAAATAGAACAGAAACAAACCCCAGTTGACAGAATAGATGCAATAAATACGTCTGTTATTATAAGTATTTATTCAGTATCGCTACAACACATTTAACAGAGCTTTACTCTATAAGTTTTACCGCTGGAGCTCAGCAGCCGCTCTCTCTACGAGGGGGAGAAATATGACACCGCAAGATCAGGCTGTATGTCAACTCATTTGCATACTAAACACTGATTGGTTGTTTTCTGTGGTGGTGGGAAGGACTTGTTGAAGACAGTACAATGGATCCTGTGAAGCTCCGACACACAGAGTTCAGTACAGAGGGGAGAGAGCGTTTGGAGAGATTTGCCCATTTCGGCGCATTTGATTGAGGGGGCAGAATGTTTGTTTGAGGGGGCACTGCCCCCTCTTGCCCCTGCGTAAAGCCGGCCTTGACATGAAATAACCTAAATGTGGTATAAAAGTAAGTGAAATTGTGTTTTGAATGTCTGGGGCTGCCAGAGTTTCGCGATATCAAAATGAGGTTCCAAGCTAAAAAAGGTTGGGAACCACTGCTGTTCTGTTTGTCTTCGGGTTACCATGACAAGGACATTTGATTTGAATTGGCATCAATATTAATATAAATAAATACATGCAAACATAAAAATGGCTGCAATTATTTCTGCATAAAATAGGATAGTTATGTTTTAAGTATGAGTTTTAAATGGATTGTTAAATGTAGTTTAACAATGTTAAACTAACTACTAACAATGTAATAACAATGTTGAATATTATCTGCTGACAAAAAAAAGTAAAAAGGTAAAATAATTGTCCTGACTAAAACTAGACTAAAATGCTGACAGTTTTTGTTGACTAAAACTAGACAAATTAAATGATGTTTTCTTGGACTAAATTAAAGACTAAAATGCTCGACTTGTAGTCGACTAAAACTTGACTAAAAAAACAGGATGAGATTGACTATATGTGATAAAAACTAGCAAGCACGATTAAAACTGGACTAAAACTGAGACTAAATTTAAAAATGGCTGATAAAATTAACACGAACCCTAATAAAGTGGCCTGTTACCGTGGATGATATTCAGTTTTATACCAACAAGCATCAGATTGTCACAAAATTATTTATTTCACATCATTCTGTCGGCTATCAAAACAAAGGGCAGATTTTTATGCCACTAAATCTGAAGTTAACGTTTCTGCTCCAGTCAGCCAAAATCTCCAGATGTCATATTCAATCCAGCACCATCTCTTGAACAGCATGATTAGAAAAGGATGCTAGATCCTGTTTTTACAGCTAAGGAATAGGCTTATTCAGTCTCAGTCAGAGATGATGATCAGTCATGCGGACCAGCTGCTCCAGAGGCTTTATCTTGGAAAGCCTTGTCAGGCCTTTGCACCACTATCTAGCTCATCCCACTCTCTCATTTAACTTTGTTTTGATACATTGACTTTGGTAGCAATCCTAACATTTCACATTGACATAAATCAAATATCAAAAACAATAAATCAAAGGTTTTTGTAAATCATTTTGTAACCCCTCTAATCTATTTTACCTTGGCTGATCCCAGATCCCTTTCAGTGGGTAAACTAAGGTCTCTAGAATAACACTGATCTTAATGGCTTCCATTTAAATGAAATTTTCTTTTGATTGCTTTGTGGTTAGGCACACATCTCTAAGGACTTGTGATTGTTGGTCCTTGAATTTGCCCACACCTTGCAGACCTGCCAGCTAAAGTTGACCTGGTTATTGATAACCTCCATCCAGCTGCTCCAGATCAATCCTGTGGTCATCAAATAGGTCCAGTCTGTCATATTTAGGAGAGATAACACACAAACATGTCCTTGGGGTGAAATTACTTGGAGCGAAGACTACTCTGTTTTGCAGCCTCTGTTAATGAAAGTTATAATTATCACACAGCAAAAATCAATACTCTCAATTCCTTTAAGGGAAGAGGGTGGGGGAGGGAGTGTCTTGTTTGGGGTGAGACTGAAATGAGCCATGTGACTTGGAACTGCAGCCTGAGAATAAGATTTATAGGAAGACTGTGTTCATAGCTGATTGGCTCTAATTGTCTTCCAGCTAAGTAGGAATCCTATTCTGCAAAATGATCCGATGGTGAATTTCAGATTCATTTATTAGCTGGCAAGCACACAGAATATCTTCATCACACAGCAGAGATGGCTTAGGAAGATTTGTGTGTGTGTTTTTTAAGGATGAATAAAAAACAGTCATAACAGTTGTAGTAAAATATTATGGAAGAGCAAGTAACAAGAAGCCGGACGAGACTTTAAATGGACTGTAGCAGCTCGCCTGGAAACTCACCCGCTCGTCGTTTTAACTTTGTGATGAGTGCAGCGCCATTAATATCATCCTTCTTCATCACTTTTACTCATCCTTTAAATTAATTTAAGCTGAGTACCACTTATTGATGGCTAAATTGGAAAATATTTATCATTCAGTTTGGTGTAAAGGTTAGTTATATAACATTACAAAGTAATACTGTATTTAGTCACTTGTATTCAGACCAAGAGCATAACGTTTAATCAAGAAGAGAGAAATTTCTGAGCAATCATAGATTTTTTTCCAACAGATGATCTTTTAAGTACTTTTTCCAATAATGTTAAAAACAATACTGATACAGTTTTTATGTATCAGGAAATAAAAGAAAAGCTCACTTGGCTCTTACCAGAGGGCTTACGAAGCTGAGATAATGGATTGAGCTAGGATTTCCTAAACCTTTCCTTGATTTGGTTTCAGTTACACATTGGTTACCATGGAGATGTGTTCTGTGCTTCCAGCTTCTCCAGACCAGGCTTAATTAATGCTAGAGTTGTTTACCAGTCTCTATCAGGAGTAACTCCCACCAGAAATGACTTTTTGTACAGTTTTTAAATGATTTAATCCATATTTCCATCCTGTCTGATTCTTTTCTCTTTATTGACTATGTAAAATGAAAAAACTGGGCCCACAAATTACTGTTCAGTTCTGTGATCATCTTCATCAATGATTAAAGTCACAGTCACAGTAAATTATCTAAGACAGATATGTTTGATCTGTATCACTGATTGATATCAGCTGATTAACATGTAGATTCCTTTTATTGATCTAGCAAATTAGGATTTTTTTTTATTTGCTATAAGTTCAAAAAGTAAGTTAAATTGTATTCCCTCCAGTCCACTCTGCTGTCAGCTAAATAAATCATAGTTATTGTTAAACTTGAACTATGTTGTACGCAGACACAACTTGCTTCTTTTTACTGTTTCTGGATTTCCTGATCCAGTTTCTGCTGTATTAGGATCCACCTCCTGCAGCTGAACTAGCTTTCAGATGCATTGTGACGTCTGCACACCTGTGAACCCTGCACAGCACACAGATCCGATAGATTTGACTACATTAACTTTCACCTCACCAACTAATTCTAGTTAAGAGTGTAATTGATTGTTAATGTACTTTCTTGCACATTGCATTGATCCACTGCTGTCTGCAAGTATTTTCTATTACATCTCGAATTACAACTGTTATTCCCTTTACACATAAACTACTTAGCAGCACAGACAATAGTGTACAAGCTCCGTTAGCACATTGTAATGCCATTAATGATGACATCACTAGAGGGAGGAAACCTCCTCCTCCTCCACACAACTCCTCAGACTCCTGATGCTAACATAAAACAGAACTTAATAAAACAACCTAACGTTAACATAATAGTGAGTACTGTCATTTAGCTAACATCTTTTGGATTTATAACTGCTAACACAACATTACAAGGTCTGTTTTTGCCAACAACATGAACAAGTCTTTACGGTCGCATTCACTCAGAACTCTGATTTAATTGTTTGTAAGCCTCCATTACTGTCCAAGTCAAGCCAAGCTAACTTAATCTATAAAGCACTTTGAAATACAGCAAGTACTGACCAATAACATAAAATGAGTAGTTGTGCTGCTCACTTGGGGTGAAGTAAAATTAATTATCTAATTAATTAATTAATTAATTAGACATAGTAGTCGGTGAGCAGTGGAGAAGCCTGCTTACTGTCTTGTTCAAACTTGAGATAACCACAGAGAGCACTAGCTCTGGGAGCACCTGAGCAGAGCGGGGCAGGAAATGGGTTAACCCAGAAGCTAGGAGGGCAAACTCTGAGCTGGGCTGCAACCAAACTGAAAGCTCTTCTGTAGCAGAACCCATTGCCTCTATAGGTGTTGAGCTAACTATCCAGGTGTGCAATGTTTGCACACTAAAAACAGTTATTCTGGTCGCTTCCAGCTCTTGATCCAGCCCCCCCCCCCCTTTTTTTTTTTTTTTTTTTTTTTGTTAAAGCACCAATACAGTTGGAAAACAGTAACTGGAAATGAATCTGAAACAGTTCCTGTAATATGATGATTGTAACATGTATCATACAACAACTTGGATCTCATCACATACTGCAGTAATTAGTCAAGGATATTTACTGTTTACAGATATAAAACTGACTATTTACAAATAATATCAGTGGAAACACCATGACCGATACTATTACACTTACTTTAAAAAACAAACTGATTCATCTGACTGTGTTAAAGTGTCATCATTTGATGGTTTAAAACCTCCTCTTTACATGCAGGATGGGTTTGAGTCAGCTAATCAGAATGAGAGGTTAAAATGAAATATTTTTCATGACTATTTTCACATCTTCTGACACCTCTAGAAACCAGAAATACAAATGTAGCTTACATTTTACACTTCATTATAACCTTTCATGCAGGATTAAATGAAACTAGATAAGCTGGGTTCTGAGGCCTGATGAGTTTTAAGTTCTAATGCACATAATAGTTTATTTAAGGCAACGCTGAATCAGTGAAAGCAGCTTTAGCAATCACACAAACAACCAATTGTGGTGCGAGTGAGAATTTATAGTATCAGACAAGCTGCTTTTCTGTCGTTCTGCTGAGAATTTAATATTTTCTGTAAACTTAACTCTGAGTTTTTACTTATTTTTTTAAAGGTTGGAGTATAATTTCTATTGAGAAATCAAGAGCTCGACAGGTCAGCATTGTCAAGCTGAGGTGCTGATCATTGATGGGAAAAACTATCAGCAGGATCATGTTTGACTTTGAAATAGATCTAAAAGTCCAATGTGTGTCAGTTCAAAGCATTTTTTCTGTCTAAACTGGAACACGTTGCACTGGAGTGCATGAATGTCAGCATGCAAATCACATGAAGGAGAACTACATCCCTGCATTTGAAAAGAGATAGATAAAAATGATAGATTTACAATTGGAAGTGTTAAATAAGATTCTTTATCCCACCAGCACAGAAAGCCCACTATGATGAAACAATTGGGGGCTGCTGGAGGAAATGTAATAAGAAAAATGCAAACCACCATCATATCTTTTGGGACTGTCAGATCATTAAAGAGTATTGGGAAAGGACCAATCTGAGAAAAACCGGGTCTAAAAATTGTAGAACAATTAAAAAAAATATTCCTCAATGTAAAATTGCAAAGATTGTGAAGAATTTTCCACCACCTATGTATTATGTCATAAAAAGATTCAGAAAATCAGAGAGAATCTCTGTGTGCATGGGACAAGCCTGAAGATAAAACTGGATGCTGGTGATCTTGGGGTCCTCAGACATGATTCTCTACTAGAAATCACTGCATGGACTCAGGAAAACTTCCAGCAATCACAGCTGTATTGTGCAAAGAAGAAGCCATATATGAACACCGTCAACATGCAGCAGAACCACCCAGGAGGAGTTCACCCACTGACAGGCAAGCACCTGCCCAGTCGTCTTCTCTGGACCAAAGCTCATTTAAAATGTTCTGAGGCAAAGTGGAAAACTGTTCTGTGGTCAGATGGATGAAAATGTGAAATTCTTTCTGGAAAGCATGGACGGAGAGGAGAGGGAGTACCCAGCTTGTTATCAGTGGACAGGTGAAAAGCTGCATCTCTGATGGGATGGGGCTGCATTAGTGCCTATGGCGTGGGCAGCTTCCACATCTGTGAAGCTCCATCAATGCAGTACATGGAGGTTTTAGAGCAACATGTGCTCCTATCCAGACAATGTCTCTTTCAGGGACAATGCTGAACCACATCCTGCATCCATCACAAAAGCATGGCTTCACAGGAGAAGAGTCTGGCTGCTGAACTGGCCTGCCTGCAGTCCAGACCTTTGACCAATACAAAACATCTGGAGCATCATGAAAGCAAAACCAGCAACCAAGGTCCAGGACTGTAGAGCAGCTAGAATCCTGCATCAGACCAGAATGGTAAAACATTCCTCTCCTAAAACTACAGGGACTGGAGAAAAAAAAAGTAAAAAGTAAAAGATTTGTAAATCATTGCATTCTTATTTACTTACATTTTAAACAGTGTCCTAACGTTTTTTGGAATTGGGGTTTGCATTTGTTTAAGTGCAGAACAAACCTTATTATATCATACTTTGTATTATTTCTCTGACACAGGAGAGGACTGCAATCAAAGCTAAAATGCAGCGTCAGGTGTGTTTGTGTGGTTACATGTAATGCATGTCTGAGCATCCTCTGGCAGCGTAAGCGGGCATTCACTCTCCTTTAAAGATGCTGTGAGGCGATAAAGCAACAAAAGCGTAAAGTGGAGAATCATGTGGAGGCTGGGATGTAATACTGGAGACAGCACTCTTGTTTTGCAATGCGCTCCTTATACTGAAGAAACATCCCAGTTTTTCTGCTTTCTGTTCATTTAAAAGCCAAACTACAGTAAGAAAAAATGACTTATTTTAACATATCCACATCTAATTAAAGTGGGACTGAATTTGTGCTTTTATGGGGCATTTGAGCTTTAGAGGTATTAACTGCTGAGTAGAGTGCTCATACCACCATATACCCCTTTAGAAGCACTCTCTGGGTACACCATTCAATTTAAATCCAATATATGCGATGAACATGCGTTTCAGAGCCTACACTCATTTAAATTGGGTTCTCACTGTTTTGTTGATGTGCGGAGTAACTCGGCTGGTGTTCCTGTCATTGACACCCACTGGAAGACAAAATAAGCTCAGCAATAACGTCACACTCCTGCATGCCACACACACATACAGCGTGGGCATGCATATTAGCTGCCTCTAGCTCAGCAGGTGTGTTAGATTGCATGGATGACTTTGCGTGTAAAACCGCTGTTTATGTCATTAAAATAGGGCATGCATTTATAAATGTTTCTAAAAATAAATATAGGTCTTAATGTAATGATTGACATCATGTTGAGTCTGAAACTTTGACGACTCTGAGGACAACCTGCGCTAACAGAAATATATGAAATATGTGACATGAAAACTAATATTAATGAAGAGATGCCTTCAAGCTTGTTCAGGCGGCAACTTGAGCTGTTCTGCTGTTTCCATGTGGTCTGCCTCATATCATACATACCACATATCAAACATACCCGAACAATCTGGACGGTCTATTTAAACCACACACTTCCTGTCTTGCTCTCTCTCATACCTCCTCCTGCTGCCTCACAAACACAAGAAGTTCACATTAAATTAAGAAATGTGTGTGCAATGACATCAGAACCTGACATCATACTTTATGTGCCATAATGTTTATTTTTTTCATATTACTGCTTTTTCATAAAACAAGTAGAGATAGTTGCACTTCAGGTTGATATATGTTTGACAAAGACGGAAGCCGCAGAACTAATTAGATTCAACCTTAAGAAGAAAACAGAAAAGATTGATAAATCCTTAAAGATCTCTAAAATCTTCATAAATCTATAAGTTTTTTTATTTCCATCTTTTGATGCCAACATAACAAATAATATAGAAACAAAGTAAAGTAAGCAAGAAGTCTCGTTCCAACTACACCCCCTCTGTTCTGTAAAAAGATAAATAACTCCCACATATTAACTCTGGATTTCTCTCAGAGAAAACAGATGGAAACGGCTACCTGACCTCTACCTACACTTAAGAGGCTTCTGTCTGCAAACGACATTATTAAATTGGTTTTGAAAATTTCTTTTTTAACTTTGTAGTTTCCAGAAAGAACACTGCAGAGTCCAGGCTAGCTTTGACTTCCAGCTGTCCTTTAACAGAATAGATTCTGTTTGAGACATAAATATTACTGGCTAAAATATTACTAAAAAAAACAAGCAATGTCTGGAATTTAGACCATTGCACACAGACGACTAAAAGGTATCGACCTCACGCCAGGCTGGTTACGTCTGAATGGCAAAACTATCTTTTAAAAAGATGCATTTTGTTTTTTTCTCATGTGTATAATGTAATGTTCAGTGATGCTGCTTGTTGCTGTAAACCTGAACTGAGTCATACACAGTTAAAAATTGCAAATGACAGAACGACATTTAATTTCAATGTTTCGTTGAACATTAACATCATTTAGTCAAACTACGGAAGCATTTACGTTAACTTTGTTGTAAAAAGCTGGTGGTTATCCTCCAGGTGGTGAAACATATCTGATCTATTTCCTCCTTTCTCTGCAACTTTTTATCAAATCAAATTTTATGTCAAAGTTTTTTTTTTTTTTTTTTACATGCAAAAAGCTACACAAAGTCCTTTACATAATAAAAACTATTTATGCATATTAAAATGAAACAAATCTTCACACACCAAAGTATATAAAACATGGCAATTTAAAAGCACGCACCTCATTATAGTCTCTTTCACACACAATCACACACACACAGTCACACACATTTAAACAAAGCACATGTACACTGACCAAAAAGACAAAAGAAGACCCAGCTCATTGTTGGCCAGGACCGAAAACCAGTTTGAACCAGTTCACAGTGAATAAAGAGTGGAGCAAAAAATGTATCCAGTCTGGAGGGTTTCTGTTTTTACTTTGATGTTCAAACTAATGTGGGTTTTCACAAAAATCTGACCAGTATGACCAGCGGACGAGGCAGCGTGCTATCCAGCATGCTGATCAGCATCACTTCCTCTCTTTGGTTCACTAGATGGTCTGTTTGCTTTCACACTGTGAAACTGCACCAGATATTACATGGTAGTGAATTGAGTCCCTTGTTTTTTTTTAACCAGACCAGAGATTGATTCTTTGGTCCACACCAGAGTTCAACTGCACACTGATATTGCACCAAAAACAAAGCGTACTATCTATGGAAGTCCATTGTGAGCGTTGATTAAGATCCCACAATCACTAAGGGCAGGATGGCTCCTTATATATCTTGTGGAACAGGTGAACCCAATAGGTCTTGATACAGATGAACTGATCAGGACCAGCTGTGGCAGATCAGGAAACTGCAGAAGACTGCAGGAGGCTGAGCTCCCTGACAAAAAATTAACTGTAGCTTGGTGACTAAACCTGTAAAAGCATGCATGTTAGTGAATGTGTGTGAGTGCAAAATATAAAGAATATATTGTGTTCAGTGATGAGTGCGATCATACAACTGCAACTGTCCTCCTCAGAGGGTCAGAAGCAGACAGAGAGCGTCCCAAGACTTAGGCAACCTGCAGCCATCACTGAGCATAAAACCCAGCCAACCCACCACAGCCAGAGCCTCCATGGTCATGGAGCCCAAGAGGGCATAGAACAACAGCCTTCGAGGTGCAAGCAATGTGCAGAGCCCGATGAAACCGATTCCTGTCCTTTCCCATCGTAATGTACACCAGGCTCCAAGCTGGATGTCTGTTGTCTGTCTTATGTATGGGTATTTCCATTTGTCCTCCATATTTCTTTATTCAAACTCTCCCTCATTCTGCATCACTGACAAACTTATTTAATGTTTCCAAAGCTATGATACTGAAATAGTTTTAGATGTTATTGTTGACCATCATGTCATATTCTTTTGCTATGTCTGCCGTGGCCAGGGGTGTCCAGCTTCGCTCCTCGAGGGCCGCAGTCCTGCAGGTTTTCAATGAAACTGTGCTCCAACACACCTAATTCAAATCAATAAGTCAATGTGCAGAACTTCATAGGCTGTTGGATTCATTTAATTTGAGTCAGATATGTTGAAAAAGGAAAACAATAAAAACCTGCAGGACAGTACACTTCGTGGACTGACTTTGGACTGCCCTGGTCTAGGGCCTCAGCAGGATGCTCAGCCAATTTTCTGTACTGTTACATTAGTTGACCACATATCCTTTAACACTGGAAGATTACTCTTCTTATCCTTATGGACTGTGGGCAGACTGGAGGCTTCATCAACCCACAGTCCCATCATGAACCAAAGTACATATGACTATAGGCCAGCACTAGTTGGTTAGCTTGCTAACGTAATATATTTTGCCGAGATCTTTTTGACATTGGGTCATTGTTGTCGTTCTTTCAAATATTAAAAAGTAGCACTAAGAATCCTTGAATATTGTACCTTTAAACCTTGACTTCAAGAGATCCTTTCATGGTGGAATTCTTTCACTAGTTTATGCAGCGTCAGCAATGACCAAACATGCTTTCATTACTGTTGCTGTTGAAGTGCATCAGTTTTTCTGACAGACTTGAGGGAAAAATCATGTGTCCATAAAACAGAAGAGGAAGTTCATGCAGCAAACCTCAACAGAAATGTTCCAGTTTCACTCAAGCCACAGCTAAATGTATCCAGAGAGCCCAAATTAATAAAAAAATCCGGGTAAGTTAAATTATGATAACTTCACAGGTTATGTCAGTAACAACATAATTACCAGTGGATATCCCCAGAATATTCATATCATAGGCTTCTTGTCTTTAGAGTAGTTTATATTACTTTACGCCCTCTGGCTACTGCCTCAACCACTGTTGCCAAAGTTTTAACCCCAGTTGTTGCCTCCCCTCTCCAGGCTGTGTGCCCTGCATGAGTTCTGGTTATTTTTTCCATGGGGTCAGGTGATACAGCTATTAATCCTCATTATGTGATGGATTGATGGTGTCATGGCTGCTGTTTCTAAGGCACAGAGTGTCCGACAAGTGAAGGGGATGGGGGGGTTAGAGAAGTAGCGGATTTGGCCAGATCTATTAATAAACGAGTGCTCATAGTGAGTGTGTTGTGTGTGTGTGTGTGAAAAGTCAAGCAGGAAAACTCTTCCAAAACTCCCTGATATGAACAGTATGAATAAATACCTACCTAGAAGGTAAAAAAAGAGCTAGTTTTAGGCAAAAATTGGCAGTTTTCATAAGCAACTTGACACATGTTACATTTTATTATACATAGAAAAAAATGTTAACTTAAAAGTGTCTGAATTGTTGAAAAGAAGGATGAAGTTGAGACATGGTTTTTTCCCATCTCAAAGTGAGCAGTTTTTAGTTTTTCTATGAATCCTTGGTGTGTCGCTGTGTATGTCATTTCTGTAGCTGGGTTTGTATTTCATCGGTGTACATGGGACGTGTGCTGCTGGTTGTTGTTAAAAAGGCTTAAATACTCCTGCAAGATGAATC
Organism: Melanotaenia boesemani; assembly: GCF_017639745.1. NCBI lineage: Eukaryota > Metazoa > Chordata > Actinopteri > Atheriniformes > Melanotaeniidae > Melanotaenia > Melanotaenia boesemani. Next base: position 24,513,845 of record NC_055702.1, on the reverse strand, counting down.
TTTACCTAAAAAAATGTAGAAAAAGTGGTTTTTCAACAATCCTTCTTATCTACATCATGATACATCATGGTTTCTCTTCTTCGTTCCTTGTGCTGCTCACATGGGAGCTATACTGTGCAACACTGCCTCCCATGGTTTACAATGGTACTGCTCTGTTTCCTACATCTGGCCACGCATCTGCAAGCCCTCTGAAAACACACCAAAATATGTTGGTAAAGGACGCAAAAGATGGCCAAGAATGCTCAGTAGCATGAGTATTTACTGTAGGGCTAGAAGAACGGTCAAGTCGCATTCATTCAACTTGTATGCCACTGAAGTAGGATGGACGTCACAATTCTGTGGAGACAGACACAGAAACAATAAACAAATTTGAAAAAAAAAAAAAAATCGAATCCCAGCAAAAAGTAACTAGTAGGAACTTTTGCTCTGAACATATTAAAAATGATCAACTTTAACTTTTCCAGTATTTGAGAATATTTGACCAGAAGTTAAAGATGCATTAAAGTAAAACAAATAAATACAATAATCTTAACTAAATAATCATTGCCTGCCTACTGACCCTGTTTTTGGATTTTGGATTTTTCAGCATTCCTCCTTCCCCATGACTAGAACTTCCCCAGGACTGGACCTCTTCTTCCAGCCTTGCCGGACTCTTGCCCCTTTGCTGAATAAATCTGTTTTTTATACATTCCATCTGCTGTGTGTGTTGTTGAATTTCCGGGTCCTCACAGTCACCCATTACACACAATCAAATGTCAGATCTTCATTCTTCAGAGGCTCGTCTGCATTCTCGTCCACTGTGGATATTTGCAGTTTCTTAAAAAAAAAAAAAACATCCTCTTTCATCGTTAACATTCTTGCGGCCTTCGTTCTTTTCTTGCAACCAGACTCTGTCTTTACACTGTTTACCCACCACATTTTATTTTTTCCTTCAACATCAATCTCATCATCATCACTTACCTCATTCAGCACGTTCCTATCACAATGCATATTCACTCGTATGTAATCCAAAACTTCCCTGAGGACTCTCCAAAGGGATTAATAAAGTATTTCTATTCTATTCTAAAATATAATTGTCAGTGTGTAGAACAAGCTCACTTTTAAACGTTAAATGGATAGAAATGTAAGAAAGGCATTTTTCATGTTTGTTTTAATACTTTGAAACAAGACTGGCACAAAACATTTGGTGCAAAGCAGGTGAGAAAAAAGGGTGAAGTCATAAGAACAAATGTAATGTGTTTTAATTTCCATATTTGTTGGATTGAGAAGAGTTGAAGGAAATGGTGAGGTTGACTTTGTGGAAATGCATACATATTCAATTATAGTGGAGGTCTAAACAGACTTCTAATAACTCTTTTGTTGCCAACCGTTATCTTGTGCTATTTTTAGAGAATTGAGAGGAGTGGCAGGATGTTAACGAACCAAGATGTGAAGCTCATCAACACATCAGCTAATTTTATAATGTTTTCTCATATGAAAATACCTGCATAAAACACTAATCAATGCACAAATGAGCAAATACACTTCTAGTCTCTGCTTTTTAAAAGAAAGGTTAGAAAAAAAAGGAAAAGGAAAAAACGAAAAGCATGCAGAAGACGAAAAGAAGGCTTCGTTCATATGAGGATTTAACGTTAAGCTGCATAAATTAGGCTCAAGAACGATTCAAAGACCTTAAAACAGGACAAACAAGTCACCTTAGCAGGAACAAGGAAGCTTTCCTTGTTTTAGATTCAAACTTAGAAGCAATTAGTTAGATCTTTGTTTTGTTGTTTAGGATGAAGGTCTTCGTAGAGCAGAGGTGCTGACAAGAGGATGTAGAACATAAGCTTCAGCTGCCAGCCTGCCACAGCTGGATAGCTACATGAGAATATTTAATGTTTGTCTTTTTTAGATATTCTGAATTGAACTATAAAAGCTTTGTCATTCATTTCTGAACGTCATAATCTTTAAACAGCCAAGCCTCACAGAAAAAATGTCAACTATAAAACTGTATAAAACTTTTTTGGGGACCATCAATCAAACTCAATTGTCTAGAAAATAAGTCCATAGATGAAAGCAGTGTCACAGCATTTCACAAACTGGCAAGCTGTTGCATCACTTTTACTATTAAACACCAAAGTTTGACTCTAATGTAACAGTCATTTTAGGACTCTTTGAAGGAAAGCTGCGACACTGTGTTCCTCTATGGACTTTTGCCAACAGCACAAATAATCAATGAAAATTATCAATCAGTTGTGATTTTTTTTACAATTTTCTTTTTCTTTAAAACATGAATTTCGTAAAACAGTGACCACTCAGTAGAAATAACCAGATATACATTTTAAAAAGATCAGTTAAAGCATCATGGATGTGATGCTTTAATGCTCAGCGGTGGGTGGGCCTGATGGTTGGAAGTGTAGCAACAATCAGCTATCAGACCACTTTCAGTGGAACCAGGTCCGAGTCTGGGTTCAGGAACCTCTACCTTTAAGATTAATCATCAAACTTTTCTTATTGATCAGGCATAGCAGCCCTTAGCCACCCCTTTAGTTGGGCTGCTATTAGCCTAAACTGCTGGGGAACGTTCCACAAAGAACTAACATGTGTTTCTCTATTTTTCAATCTCAGCAGGTATCTGTAATTTAACCCCCCCCCCCCCCCCCCACCCGACCTGTGGAAGTAGATGACCACCACTTCTGGCTCTGGATCTGATTGGAGTTTTTCTCCTGTAGCTCAGGATGAAAAAATAAATCAATGACATTTGATGTGTCAATTGGTTTCTTTAACTATTCGAGGCAGTTTTAGCTCAAAATGTTGTGAAGTGTGGTTTCTCAGCTCTGCAATGTCATAAAGTCTCTAGGGATGTACATAATGAATGTCTCTGTGCCATCAAAACGTTAGAAAGTTTCATAGTGCTAGTTAAAAGAAAGAAGCTAGGGTAGGCTCTAGCTTCCCTGTGACCCTGCATGAGTATAGCCAGTGGATGGATGGATGGACTATAATGGAGAATGTATGGCTACATATAAGAATACGGGTCATAGTAAGATTCAGTGTGTATTTGTAGTGTCTGTTTTGGGAGATGGACTTATACACCCACTAAATACTATGGAACACAATGAGAGTAAGAGGACAAAAAAGGTAAAGCATGACCTCTTTAAAGTTTCCCTGTTTTTGCCATCATAAGATAACGATAGTTTGGCACGCTGTTCTGGCCAGTTTTAGGTTAGAAATACTTGAGGCTGCTTCAGTGACAACCTCAAACTGGTTTGGTAATGGCTTCTTTCTGCTGCTTGTTGATTGACACTGCACCTGCTGTTGTTTGAGGTATTATAAGCTTGTTCTTATCACTGTGGTGTTAGGAACTGTACTGTATATTCAGGGATATGAGTCCAGAAACAACATCTTGGAGCTTCTGGTTGATGTCTGTGTCAGTACAAATGAGTAAAAATGCATTAATGCTCATTGCTTACATCTTGTTATTCAGATTATAGCCACATTTAATCTATCTAAGGCCTACACACAAGAGGAAGCACTGATCACTGTACATGCATGATGCTGACCCTGAGCTCATCAGCACCTGCTGTATTTTGGGTTCAGTGGGTATTCCAATCAGCTGCGTGGTCTCCTAACCGGGAAAAACAAGCATGAGAATAGAACATCTATTTACAACCTGAGCCCCAGCATCCAATTAATCACCAGGCAGCCAGCAGGCTTTCTAAAATTGAAAGAGGAGCCACTTCAGCTGCCACAGTAAATACAAAGAAGGAGGAGGAGGAAGATAAGAGAGAGGAAACAACTGTTCTATAGTTGATGTAAAACTGAAGAGGAAGACTAGGAGGAGGAAGACGAGCAGACAAACGTGATACATGGTGTGGACTCACTGGTGGCATGTGCCCCCATATGAATTCATCAACAAGGGGTCAGTACAAGCACCCATTTATTTTTGGACACTGGCACACAGAAGTCATACAGGGACATGCGTGATGTCCTCAACCTCCAGCAAACAGACGAACTTGCTCTTCCATGCACATCTCTGCAGTAAGAGGCACATTCACACACACACACTGAGTCCCCGAGGCTGGAATTGACTTTGCCCTCAGGGTGCAAACTAATTTGTTCACAATCTAACTCCCTGCAAACTCCTATGGACAACTGTCTAAATACTCACCATGCTGCAGAGCACAGCTGAGTTGTAATGAGATAGTTGTTCTGCATGTGTAATTACGTGTGTGCACCAACAAGCACGGCCACTTATGTGCACATTTTCTTGGGCTTGTGGTTGCAGTTGAGCCTGTTTGTCTGTAAGCTCTTGTAATCAGTAAATGTTAATGTGGGATTTACAAACACACAATGTTCTTTTAATGTCTGTGATGTTTTTATGAAACTTTAATCTTTATTTTATTAAGAGCCTTATAAATTTCAGGGACAGAGCTAGATAGGTGGCCATGGTGGTGCTGGCCATCTCTGAAATCTCAATGACACCCCAGGTGCCACTTCAGGGTAGGACAAGAATGTTTTTCCAGACCTGCATGATCACCAGTGTCAATCAGCCTAAGCTAAGTTTTAGTTTCTTAATTAGTCATCATTTGAAAATATTGACATTTGGCTGCACATTTCTAGAACATTTCTTTTCCCTAGATTATAGCTAGATTAGTAGTGCTAATCTAGTCATATGCTAGCACTAGATTAGTTATAAAAAAAATGTGGGGACAACATTTCATATTTAGTTTTCAGTGAGTGTATTTAGGGACTACACATCTACTGAGTTATTAAAGATTTTCACTTTGGAGCTGAAAATAAATTACAGAGATGCTCAAAGAGTTCCCACAGCATGATGTAATGTACGAACCTGCAGTCAGAACAACTGCGGACCTACCTATGGGTCACACCAAGAGGAGACAGGTTGTAGCTGTAAGTTTGGTTTTAAAAAGTTATTCTGATCGGAACATTAGTGACAGTTGTGCACTGTACAAATTCAGATTATTAAATTTGTGGAACAAGATTAGGGTCACGTCAGGGTTAAAGGGTTAGGAAGTAATTTTTCTATCTGCAACAGCAGACCATCCTCAACCAGGTTTTTAAATGTATTGAGATGCTGCCATGTGATTGGCTGATTAGCTATTTGTGTTAACAGGTGGAGAGCGGCTTCATCATAATGTAAGCTGTGTCTTTGTATAGACAAAGGGAAAATTAGTCAGGGTTTTTGAGCATTTTTGTTAGTGGAACTAAAAAATATATTTACTGTGTACTAACAGATCAGACTGGCTTTGCTAATGTAATCCATGTAGTTTGTCTTCTTTTATAAATACGATTCGGGATTTTTATCAACAGTATTTGACAAAAAGAGAATGATATAACTATCGTAACGTGCTGGCAGATGGAGAGAACTTTTTATAGCTGCCCAAAACTTTTTTTTCAGGAACTGAAGACCATAAAATAACCAGAAATATGTGTTTAAGGCCTTTTTTGGCTCCTGCATCAGAGAAGGATAATTTTTAGCAGCTATTTATTTAGTTTTACATGTAACAGAGAAAAACAGAATTAAATTTTTTCTGTGTACCAAACAATATCTGAATACCAGGTCCCTAAGGCATTCCCAACATCAGTGCAAATGCAAAAACAAAAACAAGCACTTAGAGGTATTTTTATTAAAATGATATGACAACAAAAATAAAGGAGAGTAAAAAAACAAGTGAAAATAGGTGGAAAAACAGAGCAGTGGGTGTCTCTATGCATATGTTTGTATGATGCTGCTGCTGCTTTGGAGTTTTTGTCCCAGCTGAAGTGACTTCATGTGCCTTTATCCTCATTTTCAACAAATGAGCAGGAACATATTTGCATAATCCACGTAGATGCATCCCCATAAAGATCCATGGTAATCATTGCAGCCATATAGGTATCAGTTTCGGTATGGAGTCTACCTGTAGGCTGGGCGTCAGTGGAAACAACACAAAGAGGTAAACAAGCCTTCTACGAGGCTTATAAGTTACTGCTTGAAAGCAAAGATGTAGCTAAACTCATCCTGGCTCCGACAAGCGAACTGGCATATTTATTCATTTACTGAAGGAGAAGCTGCGCTACGTACCTAGAAAACTTCACTTGTTCAGATGGGGTGTTTCATTGCAAAGCAGTCCTTTGAAGGATGGTGAGGTGTGAGTGGAAACACTGACCCAATCAACCTGAGCCTGTGAGCCCAGTATCTATTGACCTCCTTGTCTCTGGTTTCTCTCCTGTTCACATGAAACCAGCCATCAATCACTGTACAGCGAGAGGACACATGCCTGATCCCTATATGTGATCCTGGTGAGACGGCTGCTCTCATTCATTCCACCTGGACTGGAACCTCCACCTCAGTCGAATCCTCCTTCCTTCAAAGGATCGGCTTACCCTTTGTGTTACTAGCCCATATTATTCTTAAGCCCGGCTTTGTTTCACCTCAACATGCTTAACAAGCAGAAATAGGAACTCATGGAAGAACTTAAAAATATTAACTTTCCAACATTTTCTGCACATTTTATGAAGCTGGAAATCATCATGAGAGCTGCTTACAAGGGGGAGGGCTTCTATCAAGCTATTGATCTACTGACCCCCCCCCCCCCCCCCAAAAAAAAAAAGAAAATGGTTAAAAGAATTTCCAGCTCCACACAAACAAAATCACTACTTAGGAGCTGGACAACAACAGACCATAAAACCAGAATAAAATAACATAAAAAGAAAAAAGGTGGGTTCAAAGCATAAGCAAAGCAGCAGCAGAATCTCTTTTATGGCCTTAGCGCACGGCTGTTTAGCTAATGTAGACCCAAGAAGCAAGAGTTAGCTGCTCTGGAAGGCTGCAGAAGAATGCACAAGTCCAGGTCTGGAGGGCCTATGAAGCAGACAAAGTTTCATTGATTTGATTAAAAAGACAGAGGGAGCATGTGTCACAAGAAGCAGGCCATACATATCAATCAGGCAATACTTGTAAGTTCCAGGGACAGTCAAACAGCTCAAACCTAACCACCTAGCATGCTGCTAAGAGCACATGCAGTTATGTATTGGTTACTCCCACAAAATTACCACCAAGATAGCGATATATACCAGCAGGGATACACAGGTCTCCCAGGGAAGGCCTGTTCCAAAACAAGCTACAAAAAGAGGAGGAAGCCACAATAACACAACTGCACTGCAGCCTAAAGAAAGAACCAAACTGCAAAAGCAGCAGCAGACCATACCTGCAGCAGTGTCAGGGGACAGGCAACCAGGAAGCAGGCAGACATTGTGCTTGCAGCAGCAGCACTCTGCATATATAGCCTGGCTGTCATCTCATGCAATTAAAAAAACTCTGTTAGCTGCATTAAAACAAGGAAATGAATGACATATTCCTCTTGCTACATCTAGTTAAAAACTAAAAAGAAAAAAAAAAAACACTTGACAATGTTTTGCTATAGTAACAAATTGTTGATGTGACTCAAAAAGATAACAAAACAATAAGAATCAAACTAAAATCTCCATTGTCTTTTGCATTATTGCTGATGTTGAAACTAGCCTATTATCAGTCACAGCTGACCCAGGTTTGGCTAGCTTAGCTGGGATGTTCAAGGGTGTTTTGGATAGAAATTTTTGTTGAAAAAATTTTCATTGGCTCACATTCCCTGACCAGGAAACATTGATTGGGCGTTAGGTTTATGTGTACTGTATAAAGGGAAACAGTGGTGGTTCTCTTTAGGTAGATCCTTGTGTTGTCTTTAATTGATCTTCTCAAAAAATCCACTACAGCTGAGTGGTTGACCAGAACAAAACCGTGGAGAAGCCAGATTGCAGCGCACATGCACCCGGTGGAAATGAAGGGTCAGTGTTCACTTTTCGTTACCATAGTCAAACAAGTAACTCACCAAGTGCTATAGTTACCGGACTAGCAGATCCAGGGAAAATGTTTTCCTTTTCCATGGAACTGTTAGCAGTTTTAAGGTTCCCTTAAAATCTTATTTCTGTTTCAGCAATAATGTTGCACTAATAGTAAATAACAACACCTTTTTACCTGTGTACCTTTCTTTTTGCAACCTGGTTATAACATTACAGCAGGAAATGGTAGTAGATGTTGCATCATAAATATTAAATAGACATCCAGTAGATATTCCTTGTTTGCTGGAAAGTTTCTCAGTAATTCATTTTGTGAATGGTTAAATCACTTCAAAACGAAATATTATGCATGTTAAAACGTCTCCAAAGGATCTGGACCAAGTGGCTGTGACAAGCTGCGACTAGAAAGGAAAAACAAATATCAGCCTGTTGAGGTCGGTGGCAAGTTGGTAGTTTTTATTTATTTATTTATTTTTTATTTATTTATTTATTTATGTATTTATTTTTTGGTCTCCACGGTTGCCCCATGCATGCCCAGGATGGGGCACTAAATCAAAGACTAAATTTGATGCAATCTGTTGGTTCCCTTAACTTGGCAATTATTTTTTAAGTTGATTTTTACAAACACAGTAATTATAAACTGGACTAATGTGGATCACATAATCGATTTGTTTTAATTAGATTATAACTGGACTACTACTACTGGACTACTACTTTCTGGAGTGCTCCTAAACTGGCTCAGGTCCTATTTAATTAGTTTATTATGATTGCAGCTATGAATTAGAGTGCGTGGACATGACTTGTGGAGTCCCCCAGGGGTCAGTCCTTGGACCTCTTCTGTTCAACTTGTATATGCGCCCTTTGGGTCAAATATTACAGAACTTCAGCATTAGTTGTCACAGTTTTGCAGATGATACACAACTTTATGTGTCTCTGTCCCCAGATGATTGCAGTCCAATAGACTTACTGTGTCAGTGTCTGGAGCAAATAAACACCTGGATGAGGGAGAATTTTCTACAATTAAATGAGAGATTTTTCTGTTTGGTAGCAAAGAGAAGAGGGTCAGCACTGGTAAACACCTGGAGGCTCGGGCTCTTAAAATCACCGACCAAGTTTGTAACCTTGGAGTGTTGATAGACTCAGACCTGATTTTCAGCAGCCACATCAAAGCTTCACTAAGAAGCTTTTTACCAGCTCAGAAACATCAACAGAATTAAAAGTTTAGTCTCCCAGAAAGACCAGTAGAAACTCATCCATACATTCATCTCCAGTAGGTTGGATTACTGTAATGGTCTTTTAAAAGGACTTCCTGAAAGGAGCCTTAAACATTTGCAGCTCATCCAAAACGCTGCTGCTAGAGTTTTAACCAGGACTAAGAGATCTGAACACATCACACCAGTTTTGAAATCTTTACACTGGCTTTCAGTCAGTCACAGAATAGATTTTAAACCCTTCTGATCGTTTACAAATCCCAGAATGGTTTAGGCCCAGAATACATCTGTGATATGTTCAGAGAATATAAACCTAGCAGAGCTCTTAGATCCAAAGACTCTGGTCAACTAGTCCAGACCAGAATCCAGACTAAACATAGAGAAGCAGCATTTAGCTGTTATGCTGCCAAAATGTGGAACAAACTGCCAGTGGAGATTAAACTTTCCCCAAATGTAGACATTTTTAAATCCAGGTTAAAAACATTTCTTTTCTCATGTGCCTATGCATGAAACACATGGTGACTTGTTAACTTATCTTGCTTTTAATCATTTAATGTCATTTATGATTCCATTGTGATTCTTGCTGTTTGTTGCTGCCTTTACTATTTTTTAATATCTGTAACGCTTTTGTTTTATGTAAAGCACTTTGAATTGTCCTGTACATGAAATGTGCTATACAAATAAACTGCTCTGTCTTGCCTGCAAGGAATTGTACAGAATTGGAATGTGTGTTAGAGTGTCTTGAGATAACTTTGTTGTGAATTGTCAGTATACAAATATTTTAATAAAGGCAGTAAGGACTAATGACTGGTGAACAAAAATCTACACAAGAAGATACCATTTCAAACCCATAAGCAGACATATAAAAGGCAATTGGAATCTGTGCAGCAATTTTAATTTTACTGACTAAATTCCCTTTATTGTCATCATTTTGCAATATGACTCAACATAATTACACTTTCTGGAGAAAAATCAGTCTAATCTTCATTTTTAATTGTTGAGCAGTTCTTCAGGCCTGTTCTCCATCATCCTGCCGTGTGCAGACCTGTTTAATACTGAAATTCTGGCAGTGTGCAGCAGTGGGGGTTAGCAGTGAGTAACCTGTGTGTATGAGCAGTTTACTTCAGGCTGAGCTCAGCAGAAGGATTGAATTAGGAGCAGTGAGAAGCTGAGTGGGGCTAATTGGGAGAGACAGGACTTGGTCAGTGTCTTAGGGCCCAGCTGACTGCAGCAGAGCCACTTTCTACAGTTCACCTCCCTCACACTGTGATACGTTTCACTTCAGTTAGGGTGACTGCTTCTCACTGTGCCTCCATTTGAACTTTCCAACCTTCTATTGAACATCCACTCTTTGACTTCAAAACTTTTTTCTAACTTTAAAACCAGTCACACGATGATAGCCTTTTCTTGCCTTTCATAGTTTGTCCTCTTATGGCAGTTTGACTTTTGACAGCCTTATAGATTTAACTGCCTCCACACATCACATGCCGATGCAACAGTGGCTAGTGATCTGTCAACCACTTTTGGCTTTTAGACTTTAAAATAAAATCTCTCCTCTGCTTGCAGCACTTACACTTAAACTGTCCTCTTCACTCCAGATGAGCTACTTCTACCTTTTGTATGTCTACTATCATTTCAGCTGCTTCCATCTGTGACTCTTCAATGGTTTTAATCTCTAACTCTTTAAAGGACATGAGGACTGTTTATTGTGGACACGTCAACTGGTACTCAACTTGCTTTTGTGTTTTTCTTCTTTTCAGTGGTTGCAGCTTGATATTTCAGATCCTTTAAAGTCTTTGGTAATTGAGAAAAACACGTTTTCTGTTCCTCTAACTCTAAAAATAGAGAACCTACACTGAACCTGGGACTTTAAATTATTTCACATTTCAGTGTTGTTATTTTAGGTATTTTAACTGAATGATAATAATTTAACTTGTATATGTTTTAAGTGATGATGCTATTAAAAATCACATAATGCTTTTTCAAGTCCTCCTGTTCAACTGCTTGTTAACATAAATATCTAATCAGCCAATCACATGGCAGCAACTCAATGCATTTAGTCATGTTTCTGACATGTAGACAGAATGGGCAGACTGGCTGGAGATGATAGAAAGGCAACAGGAAGTAAAATAAGTGCTGGTTTCAACCAAGGTCTGCAGAACAGCATCTCTGAACACACAACATGTCCAGCCTTAAAGCAGATGGGCTACAGCAGCAAAAGACCACACCGGGTGTCTCCTGTCAGCTAAGAACAGGAAACTGAGGCTACAAATCACACACACTCACCAACACTGGACAATAGAAGATGGAGAAACGTTGCAGGTCTGATGAGTCTCCATTTCAGCTCCATATGCAAATGCTAGGCTCAGAATTTGGTGGAAACATCTTGATAAAATGGATCCATCCTGCCTTGGATCAACGCTTCAGGCTGCTGCTGGTGTAATGGTGGGGGATATTATCTTGGCCCACTTTGGTCCCCTTAGTACCACCATGGCCTGGTTAACCACCACAGCCTACCTGAGTATTGTTGCTGACCATGTCCATCTTTTTATGACCACAGTGGAGCGTCTTCTGATGCTACTTCTAGCAGGATAATGCACCATGTCACAAAGCTCAGATCATCTCCACCTGCTTTCTAGAACATGACGATAAGTTCACTGGACTCCAACGGCCTCCACAGTCACCAGATCTCAGTCCAGTAGAGCAGCTTTGGGATGTGGTGGAACGAGAGATTCTCATCATGGATGCAGCCGACAAACCTGCAGCAACTGTGTGATGCTGTCATGTCAATATGGATCATGGCTTCTTGCCCTTCCACGGAGGTGTTTTGTGATGAGGCTTCAATGAACAGCAGATGGATCAACTTAAGGTCCAGATGCATTTCTCAGGTCCTGTTTCAGGTCTTTGCTGGAATTTTGTTTTTTACTCCTTAAGGACATCACTTTCAGGAACTGTTCATCAGCGTTTTTAGGCCTTTTACTTCTGTTGCCCTCGATTTGTCCAGTTTCCTAAATTATTTTAGTTACACTATGTCAAGAAATATCAAGTTTCAGGTTAATATTTCTTTAGAAAACTCGTTGTTGGAGCTAATTTACTGTTTTACGCCTGTAAAACGTTATTATTTTGCGTGTTTATTATTTTGATAAAACTAAGACAAATGGGAATTGTCTTTGTGACAGGCAGACAAAAACATTAAAATATATGTTGGTTTATCTGTTCAGTTATGTTCCTCTTTAAGACTTGATGAATGATTCAAGCAAAGATTTAGCAACAAGTGGCTAACAGACAAACAATACATCCCTTCAAACATGGTCAGATACAATGACTAAACTGAAAAAAAACAAAACAAAACTTTGAAATATCTCCAGAAAGCCTGATGAAGACTCGTGAAGACTCGTGAAGACTCGTTCGATTCTTAGAAGCAAGATGAAGATATGTGGGGCGGCTGAAGACTTTTGCAAATGTTTTTTCATGCAACCACTACCTGCAAAGCCCCTGTCCAACTGTTTACATGTTTGGATTGAATACTAATGTGCTGCTTCCTTTGTGAGAGAACGGAAGTCAGAGTTGAATGTGACCATTAACTGCAAGCAACAATGGTGCCCATATGGAGAGGGCATGGCCGTGCATAAAGAAGTCAGCAGACAATTGTCCAAACGTCTCTTACAATCAAAGCCTGTCGCTGGAGAGCACTCTCCACTAATGCGCAACATGACAAATAAGGCAACAAATTACACATTAACAAAATCACATTGTGTGGAAGAAGAAGAGGAGGAAGGGAGGAAGGTGGGGGGGGGGGTTACTTTTGACCTGGAGAGCTGAAGAGAATCAGTGGAGTTAATCATCAGGGTTGAATGGCTGCCAGCTAGTGAGAAAACTTCTCACACACTGAAAACCTCCAGTGCATGGGCAAAAACAAGCTTAAGGAGCTTGAAATTCTCAAGTAAGAGAGGAAAGTGATGCAAACAGTCCACTTTCTTATCACAGATGGGACTGAAACATGGACATCAACCATTTATGTGATCCAGGAGAGCTCTCCTCAGCGAGAAGCAGCCCCACGAGGATAAAAATTTGGAGTTGGTGTGGAAACAAATCATTCCCTGGCTAACGGGAAGAGGTTCAATTAGATTCACTGCCTCAAACAGGCTTGAATTCAATTATGTAAAGAACGAGTTACGGTTGAAGGATGGAAATAAACAAGGTGCTCTGATGTTTTATTCATCCCACAGCCCAAAATGCCTCCTGCATTAAACAGCAGCAGCAGTCAGCTCTGGCTTCAGTGTCTGGAGCTTTAATTTTCCATCACTGTTCGCCTTTAGGTTCTCAAATTAGAGGAGTAGCAATTTTCATATTTGCAAATATTGCTATGATCCTAATTATTTTATGGCAAGAAGCTAACAGAGTTACAGATTTTGGGGATTTTATTATGACGTTGCAGTCATGTTTAACACTCAGTGACAGCTTTGAGTAAACAGATTTTTTCTAAACTATTTATCAACTTAATGACTCAAAATATACATTTACAAAACCGGCATACCTAAGCAGCACACTTACAATATCACACAGTAAAATGGCTTTAAGCACAAACCTTCAGAGGAAAGTGGAAAAGCTTCTGGACCTTCCAATCCAGCAGTGCCTTGAATTATAATTTCTTTAGTTTTAGTTATGTGTGACTCCTAGTTATGTGTCCAACGAGATAAGAAACCTGAATAGATAAGAAAATATCCCAACTTCTTAGATATATTTTTTAAAGTATGCATCTTTCTGTTGAGTTAATGAATTATCTTAATTTTGTAAATGATTGCAGCCAGTGTTAATTTTGATTTGGTTTTACTCTAAGTCTTTGAAATTGTCATTTAGTGTTAATCTAGTCATCTGGATCATTTCAATTTCAGTTTATAGAGCAAAATCTCTGTTTCCAACTCTTTCCAGCTCGATTAAGGCAGTTCTGAAGGAAAAAGACGGTCCAGGCCGGTTCTAGAAGGTGGACCAGTTAAAATGGCCGGTAAGCATACATCTGATGTGAAATACGTCCACATGTTAGCTCTATTTCTCCCAGATTTTGACCATTTTTAAAATCAGTTTTAAATGTGTGCTTTCTAAGTATCATCTTGTCTCTGCTAAATATTTTCATATTTTTACGAGTTGAAAAAAGGTGCCAAAAATTTTCTCATAGTTTTTGTCCTACTGTTCTACAATCTCCTCATTTTCATCAGAAAGACTTCTAAACAACAAACTCTATGATGGAAAGTACTGTGACACAATTAGCACCAGCTGCTGTTGTACCTCTTGTGACTTTGGCTATAACGCTACCTTTTGGATCCTTTGGTCCAATCTATCTATTTTATGAAATAAACTGGCTCTCTTTCTTTTAAGAATTAAGGAGAAGTTGTCACCAAGCCAACCAAATTAACCGTAATGTCCCAGCTGAAGCCCTAGATCAGTGGTCCCCAACCCTGGTCCTCAAGGCTCACTATCCTGCAGGTATTAGATGTTTCCCTGCTGTAACACACCTGATTCAAATTAAATGGATCTCTGACCAGCTCTGCAAAAGTCTGCTATAGTAGCAGCTGGGTAGCTCAGTTGGCAGAGCATTCGTCTCTTGTGCGGAAAAACAGATTTTCAGTAATACATTACATATATATATATATATATATATATATATATATATATATATATATATATATATATATACATATAAAATTCCATTATTAATGGTTTATTAATTGTTGCAAGATCATGGAAGGACACTCAGCATCACCACAGCACAGGTTGGGAATGGGAATCCATTAATGAGCCGTTGACAGGTCCTCAAAGTCCTTACTTATGTTAAAACTTCACTATTGTAATAATAAAATCATAATATCCCTTCTTCTCTCTCACTTTCCTTCAGGGTTATTAACCAACATCCAATTAACACCCTTTTGGGGTAATATAAACATTATCATTGTCTAATAACTAATCTGTTAAGTGATGCCACATTTGTCAGCATACTGACTGACAAATGATAGAACAGCTGTGTCAGAAAACAATGCAATAAGCAAACAACTTTCCACATCCATTCATATTTTAGTCTTGTCTCTTTGTTTATGCCTCTGCGTTACACAAATGAGAACAGTAATGATGATTCTACAAAGTAGTTACTCTAAAATAAATCAGCTTCCGGGATTGTTCATGCCGGCAGCATTACCTGTAAATTCAGTGAATTTACGGCAGGGTATTTGAGAGCGTGGAAAATGTCCCCTTCTGAAGTGTGTTTGGGGAAACTGCTCATAATTCCCCACACTTACCCTGTAATTTGACTACAGTGCTGTATGAGGACCGCCACCCACTGCAAAATATTCCTTTCAAGCTAACAAATATTACGGCCCTGATTTAGCTCCTAAGGGAAAGCGTAAACAAAGGTTAATAATAAAGTACTAATATGCATGAATTTGTTGTTGTAGCCTATGTAGACAATGCAGTATAAAGGAGGTGGATGACTTAACTTGGCTGCTTAGAGCAGGTGAACAAAATCATAATAGAATCTGAAGAAGAAAATATTTCAGGAATCATTTTAATGCCGTTTCTACTGTAAATGACCCCATGTGTTTAAAAGGGCCATCGGATCTGCATGGGTCATCTGTCTGATGCCTTGGCTAATCGGCCATTTTAACTGACTTTCACTCCGCCCACCTAGGTAGCCGCTGGGTTGCCTGAGCAGTGAATGGAATAGACGCTGTGACAAGAAAATTCTATGTGTGTGTGAAAAGAAGAAAAATAATGCTCTACTATGGCTGGAATAAAGCCAAGAAGACATTTTTGATGCACGGTGGTGCCAAAAAGCAGCTGAGCTGGAGTTGGTTTAGTGAGGATAGCAGGTAAATAGTGGCATAAATAGTTATAAATAGCTTCTGTTGTGTGTTTGTTTCAGTGCCAATATTTTTTCTCCTGAAAGCCAAGACTTGAGAGAATGATGTGCAGATGAGAAAAGGCTTGGTCACTGTTGATCTGTGTGTTATTTCTACAAAGTTCTTTAAGTAATATTCTTCTTGTTCTTGTTGGCCTTAACCCGTTGAGGCCCGACCCATGAAAAAATGGTAAGAAAAGCCCAATTTTTTAAATATGATGTCTTTATTTGTACCTTTAACAAAATGTGACAAAAAATTAACATTTTTTTGGGGATTCCTACCATTTATTACCATGTGATATATAAAAAAATATTATAATATGGTTTTCTGCTTCTGAGTATCTATTAGGGGACAGGATTTTGAGCAAAGTTTATACCATAAATTGAAGCAAAATGGCTCAGAAACTGTATGTAACACAAATGTCATGTCGGGCTTTTATGGGTTAATGCTGCTATATTGATACATTAATTTTACATCATTTTAGCCTCATAATCTGAGAACTGAAGCTGTCCTGAAAACATCAAGTCTGGAGGTTGACTGGGATTAAAAGGGTTGAGCTTCTACATGAATTCTTATTAAAAAAAAGAGAGAGAGAGAAAAAAAAACTTGGAGTTTCAAATAAAAGAGAAAAATCCAGCAAAAAAATACATTAGGCCCTTCTCTTTAAGAATTTTTCTGAGACTCAAAGAAGGGCCCAAGGTGGAGGGGCTTAAGTAAACAGTATTATTGTCGGCCAGGAGGACAGTAATCCAGCTCGTCCTCCAACCGTGACGTCCTTTCCCTGAGTTTGGTACATGCAGACCATAGCAGCCTGTGGCATCAGTTTAACATGCAGAGAAGCAGTTCTCTAAACGCCCACCACCAATGAATCATGCACACTCTCGCACATACACACACATAACATTTAATCTCATCCACATAGCCGACAGCTCGTTAATTTTACACTCCATAAAGGCGTGAGGAGCATGGCATCAATATCTACCACAATCATTTTGCTGAGCCCAGCAGATAAAATACACTCACACAGAAATAAATACAATAGTTAATCTTCATAAATGATGTGTCCTGAGTGTTATAAATTCTCACATTTGTAAGTACATACAGGATGTACGTCGGCAGCCTGGTTTGGCTTCAGCCTTGATTTTGCCAAGAAAGTAAATGAAACTAAGGATCCTTTTGTGTTTGAGGTGATTCCCAGAAGAACTGAGCAAATATACAGTAACAGACAAACACTTCCTTCCAGAAACTCAGCAGGCTGATCAGGTCACAACCTGAGAAAATAAAGACTACCACTATGAGGAAATGAACCAATGATATGAGGAAACAATCAGCTGTTTTCAAGCTGGTGAAGACACACGTTTCCTGGCACATTTCTCCTTAGCAACAAGCATTTTTTTAACTGTCTATTTACTTTTCTCTACTATTATTAAGCGAAATAAATGGAGTATATGGTCCTGCAAACACCTGCTGGTATAAGCTGGTATAAATGTTTTTCACTTAACCTTTTCATAAAATTTGTAGGGCTGTTGAAATGAAAAGCATGCACCTCGCTGAGCATCAGCCTTTTGATAGTTACATTCTGCTCATGCTGATAGAGACTGTTGTCTTTCAGACTCTAAACAGACATGTTAGTAAAGTATTACTGATACTCTATAAACACACTAAGCTGTGGGGTGAACATGTCAAATTACAGTAGCACTCTGAGGCCCTGTTCACACAACAATGTTCTATACAAAAACTTCTCTTTGCATATTCGAAAAAAGTTGCATCTACACAACAGAGGAAAGGAAAACTATGGATGGGGAAGTCCATGCTTTGATATCTGCTGGTCAAAATATCAGATTCGATACCTGACACCAGTGAGCTAATATAAATGTGCTAATATGAAACATGGAGTTTGTTTTCTAAAAGTTTCTAAACCATTGTCCATGTAGCCTATTGGATATCTAAATGCAGAACATGTGACTTGCAGAGTTCAAAAGACCACAGTGACCAGTGCACTGATGGCAGTTTTACTACGATTCACGAAAACTCTTTGATTTCTTTATTAACCGTGAAGCCAAACAACAAAAATTCTCCCAAAACAAAGTGGATTCCCTCCAGACAACAGTGCACTCAAGTCACCCAGCAGCGTGAAGGAGGTCAAATCAGGGTAGCAGCAGCAACTAGCTAACATTTCAGCCAACTGAACAAACTGGTGAAGAAGCCCAGCTCTGTTATGGACCAGTCTCGAGCCTGTAAAAGTGGTAGGTGACAGGAGGCATGGACAATGCCTTCCACCCCCTACATGAGACTGTTAGAGCCCGGGAAAGCACTAACAGCAGCAGACTTCCTCCATGGTTAACAACCGAAAGGTACTAAAGGTTCTTCCTCCCCTCTACTGTCAAACTCCATAATCAGGGCTGCTCCCAGCAGAGCTGATCATCCACCCACCCACAACAAAGCTCACCATTGTTAATATCTGGTCATAATAATTGTACATATTCACATTTAAACCTATTTATTTGATCAATAACTGTCACTGCACTGCTTTCATACATTCATATATGACTTTTTTTGCACAGTATAACAACTATTTTCTCCTTTGCACTATTATCTTTTGTTTGTAAATACAGATGAGTGTATTTTTATTTTGGTTCTTGTATATGTCACGGTGAGGCAGAAGTGGTGAGGACCCAAACGCAGGCAGTCAAGGCAGGAGGCAGAATCGGTGCAGGTAAAAGGGTTTATTCTCAAAATGCAGGACAGGAAACCACACATGACAGGGAGTTAACCAAATAAGGATCTGACAAGAGCAAACTGAAAACCATGGGGTATATATGCACAGGAGGAGTAACAAGGAACAGGTGAAGCGAATGAGTAATTAGACCAGGTGAACTAATGAGCCAGAAACAGGAACCACAGGAACACAAGAGGGTAAACCGAACTAAACATGACAAAACGGAAAACCTGAAGCATGAACATAACAGAAACTGAACATGACAAAAACCCAGAACTATAAACCAAGAGCAAGACCGAACTCAACATGGCAAAAACCAAAATCCTAAACCATGATCAACATCTAACACACACCAAAACCTAGGAACCATGACAGTATACTGTGTACACAGCTCACTGCAACACCAAATTTCCCAATAAGGGATGAATAAATGTCTACATTTCTTTTGTGCCTATGCATGAAATCTGCACGGTAACTTTTTTTAACTTATCTTGCTTTTAATCATTTTAATGTAATTTATTATTTTATTGTGATTATGTGTTGATGCCTTTTACTATTCTAAATATCTGTAATATCTTTGTTTTATGTAAAGCACTTTGAATTGTCCTGTACATGAAATGTGCCATACAAATAAACTGCCTATCTAATCTAATCTAATCTAATCTAATGTGAATGTTACCTGTCTCTGGTGGTCTCATCAGAAGGGTCGATCTCAACCCTCTGTGCAACACAACCACGCAGAACAAACTCACACCTGGCCTTGCTTTATACTCACCGGGACAGTTTAGACAAACTAGCTACTCGCACCGTCATGATGGCGTTTATTAGCGCCACACCTGAGCACAAGACCGTCTTTGGGGTTCTATCTCATGTTTAAGGTAGGCAGATGTGTTTTTTATTAGCTTATGGTCGTGCAGGCTTTGCTTTTGGTTACCAGATTAATATGATGGTGATCCCAGTGCTTGCAGCTGTTTTACATTTAGGGTGAATGTATTACTCTGCTCTATTCATTATGCTTTGAAATTCCATGTTAGACATTTGCTGTTGTAGAATATAATACTTCAAAAAATGCTTTGAATTAAAGCAAAATTCAGTGGTTTGGCAGCATTTAGGGTGACATCATGATATAGATTTTTTTTCTCCACACCTCCAGCTCTGATTGACTTCCCGGGTCCCTGCCTTGCATTAAAATGTAAAGTACAATGATCCTGCACTCTAGAGTTGTGTAATTTTCCTTTGAGTGGCTAAAGTATTGGGATTGGTATCAATACCTATGAAAAAGTACCATAAACTAATGGTATCGTATTGATCTGGAAAAATTTTGGTTTCGCCCATACCTACTGGAGACAATGTCATGTGTGTGCCAGCCCTGTAGTGGATGATGCAACTTTGCAACAACACACCCCATGTATGCACTACGTCCTCATCAGACTGCCCACTTTTTCCCCCAGGTTATATACTGTGGGCCCTTTTGGAAACCCCCGGCATGTAAAGAGGTATATTTATTATCTGAGACACGTGCTCTATGCATCTTTGATGTCGTAAATGTTGCATTAAACACAGATTTTGCTTTAAAAGATCAAATAACTTCAAAAGATTCAGCAGCACAATCAGAACACAGAGGTCCATCATTGCTGTTTTGTAAACATGGCCTGAGTGCACAACTGCAAGATGCAAAAAGACTCTAGTTCACATTTACATGGACAGGATTCACCTTGCTGACAAGAAAATTTCACTCTGGATTGTTTGGTGTCCGCATAGTCGTGTAAATGGGCCTAATTTCCCCTGAGAACTAGTCCTAACAGTGAGACGGTTTATATCAGAGAGCAGTGGTTCCCACACCTTTCCTGAAGGAACCCCGATTCATTGATGGGAACAGCATAAGGACCTAATGAATGTAACGTCCCATATAATGAAAGGTGGCATCTAAGCAAGCAGTATGTGCATCAAGTCAGTGGCTGTTTTCAAAAACTATGTACTATACTAGTAGTACGTTCAAATGTACTTTCAAAACTGGAAAAATGTGTTTATTACTATTGTTTTACTGCTGAATGACAGACCACACATCTGACAAGTTCTTCTTATTTTACTACCAGTTGCTTCTCTTGTAAGGCTGATTAACTCCTCTGTGTCAGGTGAGTAAATGTACAGTTGTATCATAAAGATTTATTTTATCCCTCTTCTACCAACATTCAAGTTAAACACAGCAATACCATTATTTCCTTACATTTTTCTAAACCAGAAACTGGATAAAGATACTGTAGCAGACTATGAAAAGAACTGTTTATGAGGTTGCTTATTATGTGCTCATGACAAAGGCATTACGCAGAATGTACTGCATATGACGTTAGTCACTAGCATGTAGCATGAAACCTTATAAATATAACAGTTGCATCATATTACAATTTCCCTCTGGGAGAAATAAAGTATATTTGAGTTAGGACTGGGCACGTTAACGCGTTATTATCACTATTCATTTTGTTAAATTTCTGGTATTTGCCGTTTGTAGTAAGGGGTTCTGAACAATAGCCAGCATGCATCAACTAGCTTACAAATCACACCACAGTTAATAATACAATTCAACTCACAGTTGGGGTTTATATCACTAAAAAAAGTTTGGTTTTTTACAGCAGCTTTTTTACAGATAATTGTAACATGCACTGTGGGTCTGTTAGCCTCATGTGATGGACACTGAAGGTGTAGTAATACTGTTAGAGACCGCTACTCTTTTATGTTTCTGTAAGAACTGCAGGTGGGCATGGGTCCTGACTGAAAGCTGGTTGACAGAATCATGAGGGAACTGACCTTCTCATCTCTTATTGCTGCCACAATCATAGCTTCTAATGATTCATTGGCTCAATTTGTTAGAACACACATACACCAACATGAGTTGACTTGCACAGCTTTGCAGAAGGTCATTGTAAGGAAAGATGGAAGGTGACACCTCCTGACACAGACCCCCGCTCTGTCGTCACCACTCTGTGACGAAAAGGAAAGATAAACAATGAGAAAGAGGGTGATGAGGATGAGGAACAGATCAGTAACCATGTCTCATCTCTACAAGCTTTTATGTCTCAGGTTGATGTATAGCTGAAATCCCAACCACTCCATTACATAGTTGGGCAGATGTCAGCAGCTGTGTGCGGAGCTGCCTACTTTTCCACTGAAAGCCACGCCAGCAGAATGTAACTCTATTGATTTGCTCTAGCAGGAACTGTAGGCTATTAAAGAGAAAATATATCTGGCCCTGTGAAAAGGCCAGCACAGAAGAGGATGAAGGGAAATAACATCAATTGGATGAAAACACTTGATATGCAATGTGATGCCATCAAGCTGATGAATGTCCACTAGTGAAGGAGGACGAGTGAGATGAGACATTTTTCCACCACTGAGTGATATAAAGTCATAATATGTTGAATTTTAAATCCTCAGTTGGCACACAACCCTGGTCTTTACTGTCCGATGACTTGGCAATTTGCGACAGAGAATGCAGACTTGGATCCTCATCGTTGTCACTGCAGTTACGTAACATTAAAACTAGTCTTCATCCAGTGAGGTCACCTTTCTCTAACAGGGTTTTCCTCTTTCTCATATCCTCACATTCCCTTCCTCATCTCATCTTCCTCTGCATCGTGCGGCTTCACTCCTCTCTGATCTACTGCTCTCCTCCTCCTCCATCAAATGTTAGTACATATCTGCTCGCCCACTGCCGTCGGCTAGGGCGGCGCTTTGAACCCAAGGATGAAAGAGCTGATCCTGTAATGAGAATCTTAATACCAAGGAACTGTTTGGCTCTAATACACACACACACACGCACATTTGCACAGTGGCAGGCTTTGAGCGAAGGAGTTTTTACAGTGAAGCTGGGCACAGCTCGACTGCATGTCTAATGGGGGCTATTTTGAAATTCTGCTGCTGCATGAAAGTTGAGTTAAAGGGGTTATGTAATTTTAAAGTATCACTTTGGCTTGTTGGGGAGGGATAGCATGCATATGTTCTGAGCACAGGACTTAAAGTAAACAACATGGATGTTAACAGAGCTTGTTATGCATGATGAAATGCCCTCTTATCAGATATTACTAATGTAGCTTCAAGCAAAACTGTAGTTGCAGGATGCTGACACGTGCAGGGACTCACAGTGGTTTTGGGATTAGTGAATAAATGGAGTGCATGAACAAACACGAAAAAGAGAATTTTTTTTAAGGTCATAAGGATCCTTGCTTGTTAGTGGTGGTTAGCATCCTCCAGCCTTCTTCCACAATCATAAAACATGCATGCTAGGTTAAATAATGATGTCAAATTGACTGCAGAAGTGAGCTGACTGGTAGGTTTGTCTCTGTTTTTGCCCTGTGGTGGACTGGCGACCTGGTAGGGTGTTACCTACCTTTTGCCTGACAAAGGCTGAGACAGGGTCCAACACTTCCCAGAATCCAGAATTGAAATAAGGGATGGAATAAAGTAGGATTGGAATGGTATTTGGAAAACCCCGCTTTACTTTAATATTGTTACAACAGAAAGCTGAGTTGAACTCCCTTCACCTCCATCTTGACCTCAGTCTTAAACCAAGTCCAGCTCTGTTTGCACATCAGCCCTGAATCAAGCTGCACTACATAAATATTGTCTTCTCCTCAAGCCTTGTCATACTGGTAAACAACTATCCAAATACTATCAGCTGGGCCAGGGTTGCTTTTCATGAGCACAAATGTTTGTTAAAGCCAGAGTACGGAACTTTGGCAGATTTTCTCTATTGACAGCTAATTTGGTATCCATCTTGTATCCTACCTCATCCAGTCTTATCTTGACTCTTGTTTTACTTTAAACTTGATATTCTAGCAGTGGGATGAGATGCTTTTGGGAGGAGGTTCGGCACTATAACTGTAGTGGAAACGTGCAGGTCCCTGATTCAAAATAAAATATTAGCTGAATTTAAATTCATTGGGTCCATTGCTGACGTCAGTATGCCCTGGTTTATGTATGTACCTTCGTTTCTCTAGTGTATACATCAATAAAAATATGAAACAGAAATTTAACTTCATGGGGACTTTTACATTTTGACAGTTTATCTTTTTATCACAATGTTTTAGAGGAAATTTGAAAACATTAAGATATATATTGGATTTTAGCTTTAGGCCATATCGACCAGCCCTAGGGGAGGTTCATATGTCTTGAATAATGTCAGTGACAAGTCTCTGTTCTCCAAGGTCTTATCAGTGACTCCCAGATGGCTACAAATATTTAGATGATGGTAGTTTTAACAACATAAGCTCTCACTTAGAGCACATTTCTTGTCACATTACAGCATATATTACTGTATGATAATGGCCCTTGTGATTCCCAACAGCAGTCTAACATTGTGTTAGCGCTGAAAGGTTTAAATCCAAACCATGTAGGATGAAAATTCACTGTTGGGCTTAAATGACTGCCATCAACTGAGTGTGTCAAACTATCAGCTTTAAAGAATCCAAAGAACGTCATAGTGTGAAATAGCAAGTAAAACCATTGTTCTCGTAATCTTGGGTTTAACATCACAGGGTGGCCAAGAGAGTGAGGTGGAGAGTACTTTTGCTTCTATTTAAGTCTATTCTGCTCGGATAAGATAGATACTAAGGTATGATAAATAAAAACTCTTTCAGCAGTGTTATAGTGAGGCATCGAATATGAGAGTACTGGTAAGTAAATACAGTTGTTGTGCAAAAGCTGATTGGTTGACTTATTTTGTGCATCCATGGAACCACGAGTGTAAAAAGAAATCAAATATGTCGATATTGCTGAGAGACTTGGAGCTGAAGTACTGGAATGAAAGCCATATCGACCCGCAGAGCAATGATCTGAGGCAGATGCTACTCCTGCTGATAGATTTCCCAGCACCACTTGCTCTTGAGGAGTCATAAAAACGGCACAGATGTGAATCTTTCCATTCCACCTTGACCTTTCAGTGAATATCATGTAGCGCATCAGAATGCCATTAACTCTTCAGGCTGGTGAAATATTTAAACTAGAGGATGAGGTTACTTAATGCACAGCACTAAACCCTCGGCTCACCTTTTGTCTTTTTCTTTAGAAAAATATGACAGAAGTTAGAAAGTTTTATTTGTTTATTTATTTTTATTTTATCAAAAATAATGTGTATAATAAATGAATCAGTGCTGGGTAAGGATGGCAGTTTTTAACATTAACCCGTTATGGCCCGACCCATGAAAAAATGGTAAGAAATGTCCAATTTTTAAAATATGAGGTTTTTATTTGGCCCTTTAACAAAATGTAACAAAATAATTAACATTTTTTCGGGGAGGATATCTACCATTTATTACCATGTCATATATTAAAATATTATTATTTGGTTTTCTGCTTCTGCTTATCTATTAGGGGACAGAAGACAAGTATCAGATTGTGTTCAGCAGGATTTTGAACAAAGTTTATACATAAATTTAAGCAAAATGTCTCAGAAACTGTATGTAACGAACATGTCACGTCGGGCTCTTATGATTAATTGCATGAAGTTGTAGTGAATGATCATGATTAACACATTATATGCAACATGTCTTTTCCTTTTCAAGTATTGCTATGTGAAGAAAATGCAGCAACTTTTGGTTGTATTGTACTGTTTTTAGACACGCTAGCTAAAGTAATTAGCTATATTTATCAGTCTCATGTCAATCAGATCCATGTTACTGTCACCTGAAGCTGAAGAATGAAACAAATTGATAACAGAAGCATATTTCAGTTAGATGTTGTTTGCCTTTATTTCATATCATTTATCAGTATTAGTGGTGTTTACTAAGGAAACAGCTGTCAAATCTACTAGTCCTCAGACAGCCATGCACACATCTTTGAAGATAGATCAGGTTCAGATATGTAGTGAGAGTTTAACAGTAAAGAAAGCAAAAGTCTTCTCCAAATCGTTGTTGCTGTGCAGATGTTGGATATACAGGTCTGATCATTTGTGGGCCAAGAATGTGGTGAGAGAAATTATGAACAGGCTCTGAGATATAAATCACAGCAAGACCTTCACTAACACAGTAGCTGACAGGTGGTAGAAAGGATTTATACTTCATATGCAGGGGCGGGTCAAGAAAAAAGATTTGATGGGGGCCAGGTGGGGGTACTGGCCAGGAGAAGGTTGGCACAAATGAGATATATTCATAGGATCTAGATTTTATGAAATATTGAACTGATTATTACAACTAAAGTGATTGTCTAATGTTAAAATGCAAAGCAAAACTCATAGTAAGTAAAAATGGACATATTTCAGGTATAGTCACAAATGGTGATTAGTTGTGATTAATCATGATCAATTCATTTGTAAACTGTGATTCATCTGATTAAAGCCTTTGATCATTCAATATCACTAATTATGCATGTATATATATATATATATATATATATATATATGGTGGCTCTAGTGGTTATTAGAATGTTGGCGTTTCTAGTGTCAAAAAATCCTGGAACCAGGTGGTGATCCAGATCACCCCAAAATTTAATCAATTGTTCCTTATTCCAGAGATTTCCTGAAAATTTCATTAAAATCCGTCCATTGTTTTTTGAGTTATGCACGGGCGAACGTACAGACACATGCCGCCAAAAACATAATCTCTGTCTTGGTGGAGATAATTAGATAAGTAATTTCACTGCCATCATGAAATCTGGTTCATATTTAATTTATTTTGCAGTTGCAGTATGCTCTAAAACTTTAAAACCTCTGTCACCTTAATGATGCACCTCTGTTTGCTACCTGTGCAGTAAAATCTTAGAATTTTGCAGAATACCATAGCTATATCCCATTTATCTCATGGACTATAAAAGCTGAAGTTGTTGAATAAATAACACTTATACAATGAACTTTTTAACCCTTTTTAACAGATGAAACATTAAAAAGAATGAATACAGCTATGGTAAATGGAGCAATGCAATATAAAATGTAAAAATTCATTCTTAGAAAGCAACCCAGGCACTAGTTTCCCATGTTCTTAGCCAGTGGTTCCTCACCTATTTTCCCTGAGGGCCCCTTCATGCAGGGACCCCAGGTTGGGAACCACTGCACTAAGCAATTTTTCTTAACACTAAAAGACAAAGGAGCTTGGACTGGAAGGCCAATAAGATCAGCTTGACTAATAAAACTATTTCTGGGGATGCTGGATTACGTTCTGTAAATATTGACAGTGAAAACTAGAAAATGGCTGAAAATTTTAACAAATGGACGACAAGGTGCTCTGGGCCTGTTAAGTTTGACCACTGCCTTTGTCATAATTGTTTTTGACATTTTAATCACTAGATCTGACAAATGGATTACATTAAATTAGATTTGTGCAGAGCATGCCTGGTTTTTCTTGAGCTACTAAGAAGTTTACTTTCATTAGTTGCTTCAGCATCAATAGTTTTACCTGTATTTTCCAATTCTATCATTGCACTTTTTAACCAGTGCTTTTTAACCACTTTAATATTTACTGGTCTGTCAAAACAAGACACAGCCCAGACAGCAGTCTTTTTTTCTATTTTTTATTTTTTATTTTTTTATTTTTTTTGACAGTATGACAGTCAATTTGCAATTTTATACATAATGTGTGTTAACGGTCTCCTCAGTGAAACTATGTCCCACTGTTATTAAGAGAAAAGGAAACTTTTAGATTACCTTTTCATGTGGAAAATATGTAATGTCTTTTAAAACAGGTGTTTAAAGAGGTTTTATAATATTGGTGGGAAATCCGGCTCTTTTCAAAGATTCAAATCTATTGGCCTGGCTTCCTTAAAAGAGCTGGCTCTTCTGGCGCCCACATGTCTACATTTAGTATCACATCAGCTTCTGTTGTAGCCTGCTTTAGCAATTATGAATAGACTGTATGTTGGCAACAAATTTATATATATATATATATATATACATATTCATGAAAGCCTTATTTATATTAATTTTATATATAAAAAAAAAACCTATACAGTAACTTTTTAATATTATCAGCAACTTTTTAAATGAACAAGTGAACACAGAACTCTAAAAAATACATTAAATAAATGAATAAGGTTCCAAGCAAAGGAAACCAAAAGATAGCATTAAATCTTCTGGATTCAGTCTCCTGGGCATGCACAGGGTGAGAGTAGAAAGAAAAACCTACCTTTTAACAGGAAGAACAGCTTCCATAAGAACAGAGAAGGACGACCATCTGCTTTGGGGTGGAGAGGACAGAAAAAAGGGGTCAACAAGCACCATAACTCAGGGATACCAGCTGAGAAGGAAAAACATGCGCAAATTGATGACAATAATAATGGTAAATATTTACAAATGGAAAATAGAGAGCAAAGTGGATCAAAGTGCTCAGTACATCATAGCACCCTAAGCCTAAGCTTATGACTTAAGGTCCATTTATGCTCAATAGCTGACATGCGACCAGGGAAAAAAACAAACCAGAGAAGAAGAAGAGAATCAGGAAGGGAACAAAAAAGCAAGAAAATGAAGACGAGCACAACTGTAGAAATTACATGAGCTTTTAAATAAAGACTTTATGTTTAGGGCAGGATGGGCGGTTGGAAATAACTTATAGCGAAACATTACTGCCGCCTGTCTGAAACTGACATCGGACCGCGGGAGTGAACTTAGCACTGGCCACTAGTGAAGGAACTGATTTAACCATGGCAACGCTAAAGACAAATGGAAGTATAAGAACGGTGACGTATGACAACGTTTGTAACGGACGTCGCTATTTACGTATGTAAGGGAGCATAAATGGGCCTTAAGGGTCAGCCAGCCATAACTATAAGCTTCAAGAGGAAAAGTTTTAAGCCTGATCTAAAACACGGAGAGGGTGTCTGCTTACTGAACTTTCGTAAAACTCGGGCCAAGAGCTCATCGTGTCAAAGTACCAAAATGGACGAAAGAGAAACGAGGTCTATTATGTGTTTTGTTTCCTTCAATCTTCACATTTCTGTGTCAACTCCAAAAAAATAGAGCATGAGGAAACCTCATTCGGAAGACGTGTTTTGATTTTTCCCAAATAGGTCACAGCTGAGTGTTGGAAGCAGCTTGTTATAGACACATCACAGAGCCAACAGAGCTACTTCTCAAGTATTTAATCAGTTCATTTCCTCTCTTTTGTCTTAATGCTGCACTTAACACTAGTGCAATGTACTCTTGCTCTATCAGTCTCTTGATAACAAACACAAGAGCAGTTCTGCACTGCTGCAGTAAGGCTGCAGGTTTTCCTTACATCAGTCATTCTTCTCCCCTGGTCTGTATTGCTATCACAATGTGAGGCCAAAAGTTAGCATGGTCTGAAAGTGGCCAAAACAAATGCAGCCTTATCTCTATGGTGCAGAGGCAAAAGCAGTTACACACTAACATCCACACAGACACACAGATTAAAGAGGAGACTGTGCCTGGGTTTCCTATTATTAGAGCAGAGGTTTATGGTTGGAGAGAGCTGCAGGGAATCACTGAGATTAAATTACACAGACGGGGAACATCAAATACCGGAGAAACTTCCCAGGCTCTGGAGAGAATGATGGGGTTTGGATGAGCTGGGAATAGAGTGGAAGAGATAGCTGAGTTGTGTAAGAGGGAGATGAATTAAACCAAACTTATCTCCATCAGCTGCCTTTAGCTTGGTTGTTGTCAGACAGCAGCAAGCGAGGCTCTGCTGGAGTAATGTGGCCATAAAAATCATTCAAATGTGCCTCATCACAGTAGTTACACTACAGCTCAGCTCACTCATGTTTGTGCGGTTATTTACATATGCTGATAAGTTTTGGTCTCCATTCGACCAGTACAATGGGTGTAAATGGGATGTTGCATATGATGCTCACAGTATTTAGCCCATTAAAATGTGACATATAGAGACTGTAGTTTCAGTGTCTAGCTTTATGTCTTAAAGGTGCAATGTGTAATAAAATCAAAAATCAATAACAAAATTTTGATATCTTATAAAAAACTGTGTTTCTAATGGAATTAAATCATGTTACTAAAATAACAGTTATATTTTTTTTCCTCTTATAATGAACCATTTATATCTACTTGCCGTGGGTCCACATACATGACAGCTGCCATAGTTGTGCCACCATTTTTTCTCTGGTGTCTGTGAATGGACAAACAACTGTGTGTGTGCAGTGAGAACCCTCTGAGCTTAAAAACTACAGTAACAGCTTTGTTTGACAGGAGCTAGAGCATCTGTTGGGATGCCCACACTAAGAAGCAGCAATTCAAGCGTAGCGTATACAAACAACAGGGAGAAACTCGGCTAAAAGACTCTACCAAGCATTGAGATCTGAACCAAACACAGTTCAAACACCACAGCTTCTGCTAATTCCTCCACTTCAAGCAAAACCACAAAAACAAGCTGTCGCATGAAAGCAGAGACTCTGCTGATTACAAAGATGTCTGTTTCATCACCATGGACAAAAAACTAGCAGCCAGAATCAGAAATCATGTCTTACTTTTATTGTTTTGTGGTGAAAAGTTTGATTCCAGCTCTAAAAACTCTGCTAACGTGTTCTCCTATCACTCTGCCTTTGCTTGAAATGAATCATGAAGGTCCTGCTGGTTTCCATGGAGATGAAGGAGGTTTTATAGTGAAGGATTCACTCTTCTTATCATTTACTATCTTGGACTTCACTTCTTTCTGGATCCTCATGGTGTTTCTAAGGTGAATGTGGGGCTATCCCTGCATTCTCCTGACTCTGACCATTGATAGAGGTGTCCATCATCAACATCAGTTGATGGCTTCCTGAGATATTTACCTATGTAACAACTCTATTAAAATATCTGTAACACTTTTCATGTTCACTTTTTTAACTTCTATTTTTGCACAGTTCCTTATCAGACATGACTTTACTCATTCCTAAATGAACTGGGCTGCTATCCTCTGGTTCTCATTTAAACTAATGTGGTTTTCTTTAAAGGATTTTCTACTATGTTCCAGGTGATTCTAGACTGACACAGTAACACATATCTTGATTCAGTAGTAATCTCATCTTGTAGTTGTCAAAAAATACTTAATTTATTTTGGGTAGATAATTTCAGACAGAGGCGTGCCCAGAGCCAAACCATTGACTAAAGCAGCCACGATTAGCTCCGGGGCACAAAGACCCACTGGAAATTGGCCGTAAAACAGTCAACAAAAGCTGCAGAAAAGGATGTCACCTTCCAGATTCCAACTTAACAGCCCTTTGCAGACTGGCTCCTGTGATGCCCAGCATCTTGTAGGCCCTGCAGAGGGATTGGCCCACAAATCCTTGGCATCCCACTTCAATGGGTTGGCATCATGCCTGCCAACTATTGTTCTGGTACTCCACCACTAGCTCGGAGTACTTTACCCTGTTTCTTTCATGGGCCTCCTCCATCTGGTCCTCCCACAGCACAGTAAGCTCCAGGAGAATTACTTGCTTGATTGCTGCTGAGATGAGATGCTAGATGTTGTCTTGGTGACCACTTCTGGGAACTTCAGCTGCTTCCCTAGGTCAACTTTCAGCTCCCTATCATGCGCCGTTGCCAATGGGCTAGGAGAGGTATTTTGGGGAGCCACTGCAGGATTCTCCAGCTGATGGTGTTCCTAACTGGCCGAAGGCTCTTGCTGTGGCTGATTTCACTGCAGATAGCATCCACTATGGCCTTCAGGACTTGGTCATGTCTCCAGCGGTAGCGCCCAGGGCTCTCGGACAGCAGCTGAGGATGTGCTTTAGGGTTCCTCTTTTCTGGCAGAGGGGGTGAGCTGGTGTCTCCACCCTCCCCCCAGGCAGAGGTTATATGGACTAAGCAGCATGTCATAGACTACCTGGATCAAGAATTTTATGTGATGGGATTCAGCTTTCCACAGCTCGGTCCATGTGACTTTGCACTCCACAGCTTGCGCTCATCTTGTCCAGGCTCCCTGTTGCCTCATTCCCACCATCTGACTGACCGGCTTCTCCTCTACTCCAACTCGCACCTCCTCAAGAATCAGTGACCTCCTCTCTTTCCCCTGTTCCCTACCATAGCAAGGTGTTCTACCACTACCCAAACAAGCACTTCCCTGTGCCACTGTGCCCACCAGCACCCTCTGCCGTGGCCTTGACTCTGCAATACCCACAGCCTCGGAAGCTCTCAAATTACGTCCCGTCCTAACCTCGATCCCAGCCTGGGCGACCTTTGGGTCACTGGACTCCCGGTATTGAAGCAGCTTCCTCGACCGAGTGACCATGAACTCCTCACTCAGGCTGCTGATAGGGAGCTTCAGCTTGTTGGACTACCTATACAGGGCAATACTGCTCAGGCTTCGTGGCAGCACCAGCCACCTGTGGAGTAACCTGCTGACACTCATCTCAAAGCCTTCCACTGTAGGAATGGGGACTTCGTAGACCAAGAGAGGCCAAAGGATCCAAGGAAGGATACCGTGGTGATAAATCCAGGCTTTGAACTTGCCAGGGAGGCCAGACTTGTCCACCACAGCTGGCCAGGTTTCCAGCTCTTGGTTGGTGGCTTGTGTGGAGGCTGCATCTCTCAGGCTGCAGTTGAACACCTTTCCCAGGCACTTCATCGGTTCCTCTGTGAGTGATGGTATCTTAGCGGTGCAGAGTGAGAAGCAGAACTTACCTGTCAGCTTCCCTTTCGTCAGCACGAGAGACCTTGATTTACCTGGTTTGAATCTCATATAAGCCCAGGAGATCAGCTCCTCGAGTCCACTTAGGATCCACCTGCAGCCCGGAACAGATGTGGTTGTCACTTTCAGGTCGTCCATGAAGGCTCGAATGGGTGACTGTCGGACTGCAGACTTGGTGAGGGGCCACCTGCACTGGACTTCCGCAGACTTCACCTGCATGTTCATGGCAAGTGCAAAGAGAATGACTGAGATTGTACATCCGGTGATGATCCCTTTTTCAAGTTTGTGCCAGTCAGAAGATGTTGATCCAGCAGCGACTCACAAGCTGAAGTTGGCATAGCAGTCCAGAATAAGGTCTCTGAACTTCTTTGGGATGTGATGTTAATTCAGTGTCTCTTCGACCAGCTTGTGGGGCATGGATCCATAGGCGTTGGCAAGGTCCAGTCACAGCACAGCCAGGTCACCTTTGTTCTCCCTGGATTCCCTGATAAGCTGAGTGACCATGCCTGTGTGCTCCAAACAGCCAGAGACATTCAGAATCCCTCCTTTTTGGACCGAGGTGTAGATGTAGAAGTTTTGCAGGATGTAGTCTGTCAGTCGCCTCGACAATGCTGAAGAAGATCTTCCCTTCAACACTTAGCAGTGAGATGGTTCAGGACTGATTTGTTTTATGAGTGCAATGATCTGTACGATGCACAGAAATAAAGTGAAATATATGGACAATCCTATAAAGTAACTGTCTGAATCTCTGTGAAGGATTTAGTGATGGTTTTGTTCTGATATTATTTGTGCTTTTCTTCTCTTCATCAGTGTTTCCAACAGCATTGACTGACCTGGATCACCGACTCCTGGCTTGTTCTTCAAATCAAATCAAAATTTATTTACATAATGAATATAAGACAGATATAAAGCATTGGCACAACTCACAATAATACACATACAACCAACTTCTTCCGCATTTCTTGCCTCATTCATGCTGCCAAATACAAAAGCCGAGAGAAAATACAAGCAATACAATACTGTTCAAGCTGAACAGTGTGATAACTAACTAACAACACATGGAAGACTTTAAAATAACATTTTTCTTTTAAAGGCAATTTACTGCAGCTTACTTTCTTTAATATAGATAAAGCTGCAGGTCTTTGGGCCGTGATGGAATTGTCCAAGCTGAATCAAACTTTAGTCCCATCCCATCCCCCTACCAGGCTAGTCAGAAGCCAATCCTGACTGCATTTACTGCAGAAAATGTGAAAATACGTGGCGCCATGTTGGATGCTGGCATGAGCGCTGGCACACACACACACTGGTCAGACAGTGGAGCTCCTTCTCTAACGGACTGAGATGCTCCGCTATCGCACAGACAGAAACAGGAAATCTTTCCTTCCACTTTCCATCACTCCGGTCAAAAAGTCACCTCTGGCAGACGGGGAAGAGCTGCTTAGACACCAGTCTATCTATCTATCTATCTATCTATCTATCTATCTATCTATCTATCTATCTATCTATCTATCTATCTATCTATCTATCTATCTATCTATCTATCTATCTATCTATCTATCTATCTATCTATCTATCTATCTATCTATCTATCTATCTATCTATCTATCTATCTATCTATCTATCTATCTATCTATCTATCTATCTATCTATCTCAAAACAATAGGTGTGAAATGTGATTAATAAAGTGTGAAATGGGGTCTAATATAGTATAGTATAGTATACAAGCAGAATCTATAAAGGGGTCACAGCCCATTTAACTTGGGTTTTAAATGTATTTATACATATTTTCATAACTGCATCAATATGTGAACATATTTCATATTTTGTACCTGCATACGATCATATTTTTGCTGTAAATATAGATTATAAAACCATTAGTGAGCATTTCTCTCTATTTTTTAAGTATTAAGTTTTTTTTCCTTCTTGTGAGCATTTGCCATAGAACCCTTCAGACATGACAGCGAGGAGATTCTGATCTGATTGTTAGGTTTTTCACCCCTGGAGCATTTTAAATGCAGATATTTTGTATGTTTTTCTGGGTGGTTGATGCAACATAATTTCCAACATGCACTCTGTCTGCTGATGGGAATGTAGATCACCTGTGTGTGTGTCACACAACTTGTAGAGACATGACCTGATGTAATGATGTGATGTAATGACATGTCAGCATGTAAATAAGATAAATAACATCAGTCTGTTTAGTTTTAATAATACAATGAAGCAAAATTAAATAAAATTAAATTAATTAAAAATTGAATAATATATAATAAATAATATTTGAGTAATGAAAATAAACCTTGTGAGGGTGGCTAGGGGTGCATCATTAAGATGCTGAATACATATAATATTAAACATTCCTACGACCAGAAAAATTTGTCTTTCTTACTTCAGTTACATTTTTAACGCTTGGTGTTTTGGGGCTTATTTTCTACTAAAAAGGCAACTTAGCATCATCATTGGTGGAGCACATTTCTTTGACAGTAGCTAAAACCATGGTGAATCATGCCCCAACATGTGTCTGCTCACAAGGAAATCACTCTTATAAATAAACATATAAACATATTTTACTGACAAATTTAAATATTTCTGGACAAATTAAACAATAATTTCTGCAATAAAAAGAAAAATCTTTTATGTCCTTTGTGCTTTAGCTTTACATAAATTATAAATATTAGTATATTAAAATCAGAGTTGTGTATAAGTACAGTTACAACCACATCAAATCCATTTTTTCCACATTAATGGAAGCAGCAGAGATAAAAAAAAAAAAAAAACAACCGCTGATAGCTCACAGCTTGGACGTGTAGCTGCAGCAGAGAGATTTTGTTCCCATCATCCCCAGTTTTGAAACACCTGACTGCTTTTTCCCCATGATTATCTGTTTAGGAGCCAGTAACTGAGAGAGCCTGAAGTGTTTCCTCAACCTCCATATATCTCTGGTAGGAATAAAATATTTCTTTTTTCCCCTTTGGTGAATTGCTTGAGCCTAATTCAAATGCTCCTTCACACCTTTCTACTTCCGGAAGCCATTATCGGCATGAAAGGTGAAGGACGACTGTTGTCATGGCTACATTATTTGCCATTAATGTGGCCTGAAAAACATGTTTCTATCTCCTTTGTTTGTTTTTTATTATTGGTTTGTTTTAATTCTCCTGCAGACCTGCCTGCTTTTCTTGCTTCTCTTCTTACCTGACATGAGAAGGCAGCATACTCTACATAACTCCAGAGAGACCCACCCAGGTTCCTCAAAAGGCTATTCATTCCTCTCGGGGGTGTTATGTCACAGCAAGTTATGATGCTGGTGTGAACAGAAAGAATTCTTCCATGCTGCATTAGCATACAAGTAGTCCCTGCTGTGAAGTCAAGCATGGTTGGCTGGTGGGAGGAGGGAGGTGGGTGGCGAGGATTCTCCTACGATGACGCAGAAACCCTGCAAGGTCTATTTTTAAACCTATTGAAGTGTGCAACACCCTTTCAGTACTGTAACCTTCAACTGTGCCTTCAAACTAAAACAAACAGAAACAGATGGCGCAGGAGAAAGAAAGTTCACCAGCAACAACACTCAGCTCGCTCCTTTCCTCTCGAGCTTATATAACCACAGTGAAGTATGGATTATTACTCTATATTGCTGAGATGTGGAGCTTTTAGGTTGAATGATTGTCTGGCCTGGAATAAGAATGTGGTCGAATGGATGATCCCCATTAAAATGAGTTGGCAGCAGTTGAAAGCAGCGACTGACTAAGGTTCTGTGCTGGCCAAACACACCGCAGCCTGTATTCATTAAAGTCTCAGCTGCGGGTTTATCAGCAAATAACACAGGCTGGAAAGGACTCTTTTATATCCTCTTTATCTCCTCCAGTCTATGCTCCTTTCTTTTTTTCCAGTGAAACGTTGAGCTTCCTTAAATTGCAGATGTGTTTCTCGATCACGTGGCTCTACTTCTGGCCCACGAGCCTTTGAAATGTCACTGCCACACTCAGTAAGTGGGGAACAGGTGCAATCCAACATTCACAGCAGCATCTCTGATCACAGGCTTTGAATAGAACTAAGTGTTGATCAAGGTCAAAACCTAACAGCACCTATTGATAAAGTGACAGGATCAAACAGAGTGCACAGTCTTCATGATTCATCTCTGGCCTACTGATCTAAAATCCTCATATTCTAAACTATGATTCAAAATATGCTGAATTTTTTCCTCCTGGCTCTCGTCCTTGCTTTATGGCATGGTGCTGATATACTTAGACCCATCTGTCCTATCTGGACGTATCATCTAGCATGACTCACTGTGGCTTGCCCTTTGTCTTGTCAACACTGTTTTTAGGCTTGAATTTAAAAAAAACAAAACAAAAAACTCCTGCTTCTTTTACATCTGTAACAGTTTAAAAGGCAAACTTGTCTACAGGTGAAAATGAGCATTTTCTTTTGAAAATACCTCAAAATGTACATTTTGGAGACCTAGTCTAAACTGTGCAATAAAACCTTGTTAATTTTGTTGTGTTTCACGTTATCAAAGTTGGCATTTGCAGAGATAATATTCACATATTGTATAATGATCTGACAGAAATGTAGAGGGACAGCTGCATCATTCCAAAGAGACATTCTTATTCATCCTAAAAGTGTTTTCTTTGTTTTCTTTTAGGCAAGCCTGATTTATGTTATGTGCCATTTTAATCTATTCTAACATACATACTAATATTTACACATCTTAACAAATATCACAAGTGTTTCCTTTATTATGACTTTATTATGACTTTATTATGAATACAAAAGTATTCACATAGACACTGTATTTGCAGAGAAACCTTACACTCATTTCATTATGGATATAAAATTTTTCAGCCGATGCCTTAAAAGTTGGCACATGGCTCAGAGAATCAGGAAATTATGTTTGAGAGTCAGATGGAGGGATGGTTTTCATTACTGTAAGTTAATAAAATAAATAAATAAAAATAATATCTTTGTCATAGCGTAGCACATTAACACTGGAGTAAAGGAAGTTGTCACAACACTACCCATTAGCAACGCCAAGCTGAGGTTTGAAATTCTAAACAATAAAATATAATCATTTTAATAAATACCAAATAAAAAATTGACACTGTGTTGACACGATCATTTAACTTTAATCGAACTCAATTCTGTATTTCAAAAAAGCCAAATGTTGTTTACAGGTGATAAGTTACATTGTTTATATATATTTATTGTCCTGTTGCTAAAAATGTGACTTGCCACATTTTTAAATGCTTGACATATATATATATATATATATATATATATATATATATATATATATATATATATATATATATAAAGAAATAATTAATAATTAAAGAAGCCAGATTTCTAACAATAACTGTTTGCCTTGTGGAGTTAAATGAGACATGAAGCTAAGCTCCAGTTAGCTTAGCTTGGCTTAGCATGAAAATAAAAACTTTTTTTTTGCAGAATACATCATTTGAGAATCTATATGGGCGTCAGGTGAAGGGAAAGTTCATATTTTTATGAGTACAAGTGAAAAATAAAATTGCCTACTGGTACTCATAATAATTATTTTTATCAAAAATGAATATGAAGTAATGTCACTGCAATTAAAACCAAAGAAAATGTTTTGATTGTTGTAACTGATTACCTGCAATGTGTCCTGACTACCTGCTAAACCACTGAACATAGAAACGCCTTTTTTTCTTCTTTTTCTTAGATGTTTGGTGTTTCCCACTGTTTTCAGTTTAGATGACGGGGAGGAATGCTATCAGCTAGCTAGAACAAGCCTGATTAGCAGGCTTCACCAGATTTTGTAAACTTTTAAGGAACTGTTCAGTTAGCAGAAAGACAAGCAAATTACAGCCTTCCAAAACTCTCTTTTCCTTTATTTATTTTTCAATCCAACACCACAAAACTGGCTTTGCAAAACTTATTGCCAACTCTTGATAAATGACAACAAAACAACTGTCATGAATCAAAAGGAAGCTCAAGTTCTGTAGTGAATCAAACTCCTGGTCTGTGATGATCAAACACTTCCACGATAGAAATAAAAAACAGAAAGCCTTTATTGTCATTATACAGAGTACAATGAGACTTAAAGTTGACGATTACATGAATCCATTATATACAGTCTATCGTTATCCTAAGTTAACTGTTGACAACAGAACAATAGAGCAAAAAATGTATACTTCCCTACATGCTTCTCTAGCTTAGCTTCTGAAATGCTGGTTGACTGATTTAGTTAGCAACCTTTTTGCCAAGCTAACCACCTGCTGCCTGTTAGCTTCATATGTAGCATAAAGGCATGAGAATGTCTCATCGTCATTCTGTCAGCAATCAAGTGAACACATTTTGAAAATACATACTATAACGTTAAAGGAATTGATTAAATAATAAACTAATTTATTAATCTATGTTTTTTTTTTGTTTTGTTTTGTTTTGTTTTGTTTTGTTTTGTTTTGGGTTTTTTTGCAGCATAAAATTCTACCCTAAATCATAGCATATTCCATGACAGAAAAACACCCAACAAAACAAACACAAGTCTTATATGTTGAGTGCACAATAATATTAGCATTACAACACAGTGTGACACAGGCCTGTGAGTAATAAGTGGAGCTCATTGAAATGCATCTTTTTGAAGCAGAGAGAGAGAGCATGCTTTCTGTCCAACAGACAAGATGGAGTCACAGCAAGGCAACACCCCGCACCCTGGGAGTCTCCCAGCTGGTGTGACACCAGACCATCTGTAGGCCTGTTTATCCCAAAGAGCTGAGGTGGTCATGTGGAACTTAGTGTATATGTGTGAACTTGTGTGTGTGCGTGTGTGTGTGTGTGTGTGTGTGTGTGTGTGTGTGTGTTTTGCATATTGTTTTCCACTGCAAGGTTTATAAGACTTCAATACTACCAAAAAACAATTATTTGAGCTACAGTGATGATTACTAAAGAGCTATTTAAGAGTTTAAAAAATACAAAAATTAACAGTATATTAATTTCTCTCTGTATTCCCCAACAATTACGTTCTCATTTTAATACATCCTTACGTCTAGGAAGGCTAACAGTAACCACATAGTGTGTTATCTGACAGTAATAAAGCAAAGAGCAGAGTATCACTACCCACACAAGCACTGACATCCTTCACAACATGAAGTGAGAGTGTTTTCAGCGTGACTGTGGCTCACAAGGGTGGAATCGCAACTAGCAAAAATCACTTCTGTCTAATCCTCTACGAGACACTCCCTCCCCCTGATTCCTTCAGGAACTATTTGCCACGCCAGGGGCTGAGCCATTTATTTGCTACACCAGCCTAAGTGAAATTTAGATTTCACAACTACAAAAAAAAAAAAAAAAAAAATCAGGAACAGCCTCATACGTTCTAGCTCAGGCATGTCAAACTGGTCCAGCAAAGGGCCGCGTGGCTGCAGGTTTTTGTTCCAGCCAGCCAAGAGCACACAGTTTGACCAATCAGCTGTCTGAAGACTGAGATCAGTTGATTGAATCAGTCAAATCTGGTGTGCTGCTGCTTGGTTGGAACAAAAACCTGCAGCCACACGGCCCTTTGCTGGACCAGTTTGACATGCCTGTTCTAGCTTGACCTTCTGTAGGGCCACATTGCGTTCTACTGGGGGGAAACCATGATTGTGAACACGTGATGGTGGAGACCTGTGTTGTCATTAGGAATTTATCTCAGGTACACTTTAGGTATGTTATCTTACTTTAGAGTTTTAAGGCATTGATTCCACCTTAAAGTGGGGCTAGATAATTTTCCATCTTAAAAAGTCTGTCTTTCTGACTGGTTTTGATGGTACACTGATATTTATTATGTATTCCTGGAGCCGTTGATGGCCAGCAGCATCCCGAGGCGGAGAAATTACACTTCATAACATTTTTTGCCATCTAGGAGGATCACTTTACAACAGCATTTTGCCTTAACACATGCTAGCAACTGGACATCAACACACTCACTGTTTTAAGCGTGCACTGTGGATGATGCATCAAAGAAACCAAACAGGACATTATCAGAGGAAGAGTGAGAAAGGTAAAACACAGGTCAATCAGACTAACTTTTACTGGGTGGAGATATCTCAGAGAAGAGACAGGATGCAAGATGGATGCTAAACTACCTGAGTGTCTCAGTGAGAAACCAAATTTCAGTGGATGTGCTTTAAAAATTTATATAATGAACTTATACCCCTCTGCACCTGTTGTCAGA
Source organism: Melanotaenia boesemani (assembly GCF_017639745.1). NCBI lineage: Eukaryota > Metazoa > Chordata > Actinopteri > Atheriniformes > Melanotaeniidae > Melanotaenia > Melanotaenia boesemani. Next base: position 24,473,460 of record NC_055702.1, on the reverse strand, counting down.
AATTTGTAATAAACAGCTTCAGGGCTTTTTTTAAAAAAAAAAAAATAGTTCTTTTTATATTATTGATTTAATTTATTTTTATTTTTATTTATTTACTATAATTTATGTATTTATTTTATTCAATTACTTTTATTTATAGTTTTAAATTTATTTAATTCTTTTGTCATATTTTAACATATTTGAGTCTTTTTCTTTTTGTCAATTTTTGCCTCCTTTTTTTTTACTGTATTTATTTTATTTTTATCGATTTGTAAAGAAAATAAATGCATAAACAATGCCAGTGACACCTCATCAGTTTGTCTGCGATCACCTAAAATAAAACAGTGCACCTCTCACGGCCTTGCCCACATGGTAGTCATTGCTCTCAGTTTGGAGAATCGGTGTGGAAAATTGAATAGAGCTAAATTAACAGTTTAGAAGAAGAACTGCAAATTTTTCACCACGGAAAGCAACTTAAATCTCAAAAGTTTCCAACGTGTATGAGTAAACCAGTATTTTGTGGATTTTTTGCATCAGTGTATGAAGGTAATTCATAGTTTTCATGGTTGCAAGAACTGTGTGATGTAAATTTAATCTTCCTCACCAGTTTGTCCCATGAGGTCACTCACATGTAGACTTTCGTGGACATTATGCTTAAACGCTTGACAGTAGACATGCCTGATGCTTGGATTGTAGTTACAATAAGTCACAAGATCAGACACATGATTCATCAGCAAATTTGATTGGCTGGCATGCCTGCTGCTTGGAACTGCTGAATCAACTTTCCACCATGAGGAATGTTAGCAAAGTGAAGCAATAAACCCTGAATTCAGTTACTGCGACAGAAGATATCAACCCATTGGAAAATAATTAAAAGTGAGATAGTTGATCCTCAAAACCTGAACTTCTGAATACCACCTAACAGCTGAACCCGTCAGCTACTCATGCATCAGGATAAACATCTGTGTTTTCTTAAACAGAACATACCAGACGAAGAGACAAGGAGCAATAAAACATGATTTTCATGAGAGACCTTACAGAATAACTCCTATCAACCCAAAAGAAATACTGTCAACCAATTACAAGGCCATGAACAGTACGTTTTTGAGCAGCTGACCCAAAATATAGTATGTATATGAAACCATGTATGTGTACTCAGCCTTATACATCCTAAATATCCTGCAGTCAAGACAAGAAGGACAAAGTGTAACTGTCAGATGTAGAAGCGACGCTGCATAGTGTCACTAGACCTGCAATAAAACTTTCTAAAATAAAGGAAACATATAATCATTAGCATGTAGCTCAAAGCCAGTCACACTTCTCTGATATCAACCTTACCAGTTAGGAAGTAACACTGAATCAAAATCACCTGCTGTTGTATAAATGGAACAAACGAATGGAAATTAGAGGCAATTAGCAAGACAACCCCTATAAAGGACTGGGCACAGACTCTTTCCCTGTCTCCATCCTTTCTGGTTGATTTTTGGTCATGTTTGCATTTTTCCAGTGCCCTCGCCAGTAGAGTTAACATGAGGCAGTGTCTGCAACCCACTGAGGCTGCCCAGCTAGTGCAGCTCATCCAGGATGGCACATCAATGCGCGCTGTGGAGGAAGGTTTGTTGAGTTTCCCGGCACAGTGTGGGAGCTGTAGGACCGCTATCTGCTTCTTTGTGCAAGGAGGAGCAGGAGAAGCACTACCAGAGCCCACAAAATGACCTCCAGCAGGCCACTAATGTGCATGTGGCTCAAAGTGCCAGAAACAGACTCCATGAAGGTGGTATGACGGTCCCATGTCCACATGTGAGGCTTGTGCTCAGACACACATGCACCATGATAAAAAAAAACTGCTCAGTATTCTGGTTCAAAGACAACTTGTATTTATTATTTCATTACACTAAGTTGGGAAATTTGCTTTCTGTTTTTACCTCATGCTGGTTCCAGTGGAGCAGTGGGCTCCCAGATTCTGATGCCCAGGAAGCAGTTGGGGGGTTAAGGGCCTTCCTCAGGGGCCCATTGTTGTCCATGTTCCTAGCCAGTCCAGGGTCTTGAACCTGGGTCCTCCGGATCCTAACCCACCTCTGTAGCCACCGTTCACATTTTGACATAATCAGACTGAGACAACACCGAACACATGACAGGTTTGGCTGCTGAGGTGTTTGATGATGTGGTATACCTACCTACCACTGTTGTTAGCTTTTCTTTCAATAAATTGTTGCAGAAGAAGGATTTACAACTGTATGTTTCTGCTTAATCATACAATGGTTACCCTGCATTAATGATAAGTGGAGCATGAACTTTATCCATGAATTTTACTCTAAAGTTGAATGTACCTAAATTTATAAGCACAATAAAAGGTTAATTTCACTGTATCTGACTGAGTTTGTTTACTTGGAGCTTTTAGATTATTACGCATTTATCATTTATGAGCGTTTAACAAGTTCCAGGTGTGATAAGGAGGATATGTTTGTTCAGCCTTTGTGTTCTCTGTGTGCATCGCTATAAACTCTAATGGGAGGAGCATCTACAGTCATAATCCTCCCTTGGCTTTTAAATGATACGGAATAGCACAAGACTTGATAAATGTTTGCCTTATCATGCACCATATCTGCCTTAAACAAATAGACCGGAGGATTTATAGTGGCAGAGGTTCACTTCGGTACAGAGACAAATGGCTCTCTAGCTGGCTGTGAGGAAGGTAAACATCTAGTCTGGATGCTCTCAACAGATCCAGAATACAGTACACAAGCTGTGTATTACCACATATGTAGATTGTACGATCAATTTTAACCTCGAGCTAGCCTCATGACACAGAATGGCAACTCCCACCATGTGGCTATCAGCTAATCAGCTTGTGCACAGGTCCAGTCACTGGAAAAGTCAGCTAGTTAAATATTAACCGAAGTCAGCATTTTAGAGCTGATAAATAAAGTCCACATCCAACAGATCATGTTCAACTGTAGTTTTATTTTATTAAAAAGACCAGGGTGCAAATATGAAATTAAAAAAAATAAAGACAAGCATATCATTTTTAAGCATTTAATACAAACTTAACAATATAAACTATTTCAGTCCCTCTTAACATGTAAGACACTGACTCAAAATACTTTGTTATACCGTATTTTTTTCTTTGTCAAGTATTGCACAATGTAGGTACAAAATTAATATTCATACGATTACATTTTTGTCCATAGTATAGCAAAATCTTTAACCTCTTAACAGAAAATACAATTCATCTTTCAGAAAAAGCAACTATTCCTACATTTGAATTCCACCACTAAGGTATACTCTGTACATAATCTTCAGAATATTTGATGTTTTTTTTTCTTTTTTCCTTTCAAAGATGGATTTATTTAACAATTATCTTTAAAAAAAGAAAAATAAGGAAAAGCTGCTGCAGCCATCACAGATCACTGGAGTAGTAAAAAGATATAAATGCAACACCATGTCATAGAAACAATATATACTCTGATATCTTACAAACTCTGTACTAAATTAAATTATACAATTAGAAAAAGACCAAGTAACCCCACTTAGTAGTGCCAATTCATAAAAATCAGCCTTGTCTTACCACCTGTAAAATACTGTAAGAGGCCAAAACTTGAAGCTTGTTTTTTTTTTTTCCTTTTACATTTTTTGGGAGTAGTTTCTTAAAGTAAAAAAAGAAAAAAAAATGTGCTTGGTTGGCAAAAAAGGAAAAAGAAAAAACAATGATGCATGTTGAATTATAGTTACCAAGCTTGGATGTGTTTGTACAACAAGCTTTTAGTAGAAACAAACTCAAGGGGGCGCAGTAAAAACACCCTTGGGCACATGCGCTTCACTGATTAAACGCTAAATCCTCCAGTCCAGTTTCTAAGTGTGCGTTTTTTGTTGTTTTTCCTTCTCTTTGAGCCACCGTCATTCATAAATAGCATGTTGGTAAGTTTAGTTAGCCATGACTGGCTGGAATTGCTGGTTAGAATACTGCATGTTGCTCAGACTGAAGTTGAGACCTTCCATAAGGGACTTGTCGTTGAGGCTTCCGTAGGCTGCAAACATGTCAAAGGCATTGTTGTACTGCAGTGGGCCGAGCCCCAGGGAGCCCTCCCCGGGGAACACGGCTCCAGGGCTGGACTGACCCTGGAGGCTGGGAAACACAAACTCCTTGGCGTTGGGGGACAGAGCAGAGGCCTTCTGCTGCTGCTGCTGCTGGCCCAGGCCCAGCCCGTACAGTGAGTGCATGGATGTGGACATGGCTTTCTGCTTCAGTAGAGTGTTGACATTCAGACCCAGGTTATTGGTTGGGGAGGTGCGGGCCACCTTGCTGTTGCTGCTGCTGCTGTTGTTGTTGTTGCCGTTGTTACCGCGGCCGTTGCTCTTCATCTTAGTGGAGCCAAATTTAGTGGCAGCGAAGGTGGCAGTAGTGAAGGTTAACGGCTGGGTGGAGCGTGGCATGAACGATGGGCTCACAGCAGCAGACTGCCCAAAAGGAGGGGAGGGGGAACTGGACTCAGAAGAAGCCCCGACAGGGTCGCTGATTGGCATGAAGACCTGGGCCTCAGGATTAAAGCTGTTCTTGATCTCCTTGTCCAGCTCTGACCCGTTTTCATTGTTATCATCCACATACAACACCTTGACTGGTCCCTTCTCCCCAATCTGGTAGGAAACCTCAAAAGGGTCAATCCACACACTAAGGTCCTGAGGGAGATTATTCCGGACATCTTCGATGTCCAGCCCGCTCTCTTTGGCTGCCTGCTCCACCACAGGATCCACCTTCTCCCCTACATGGATGCACCTGAACCCCGACCCTTTGTACGGCTTATCCGGATACCAGTGGCCTTCATACTTTTTCTTCAGCTGCCTCTCAAGCTCTTCGCCAAAGATATTCACACGTCGTCTGGGGAGTTTGTTGTACAAATAGGAAATAATAAAGTTGAGTGCTACTTGGATTTCAAGCTGCATAGCTGCTTCAGTGACAATGGGGTTCCTTCTACCTTCAGAGTTGCTTTTTCTTAGCATAAAAAAAAAGAAAAAAAAAACTCCACAGGAAGCAGTTGTTGCACTTCTTCACAAAATAAATATCCTCCCTGCAGAGTTGGGTTCAAGATCTGAAATGAAATAGAAAAGAGGCAAGGAAATATTAAAATGTGACCAAACAAACTGATTAATGTTACTTAATCTCAATTAAGGACAAAATTCACTCTGCAGAGCTGCATCTAGGCTGTACAACATCAACAGCTATAAATAAACACAGGCCACTGACTCAGATGGTGTCAGCAGTGCGTGTTCCCCAGCGGTCTAGTGTGACAGATAAACGCTCCCATGGCTGACCTCTGAGAGGGCGGTGGATCTAATGGCAGGTGTCAATAGTCAGAGATTTACGACTGCCTCACACTGGCACACGGACATGTTTAGACGAAACTCCTCGCTCGTGCATCGCAGTGAAAAACTGAGTTCATTAACCGAACCAAGCAGGTTGTTCTAGTGCTTTCCTGTGCTACAGTAGCCTGAGCGTCACGTACGAGCTCGCGACGAGAATTGCAATTACATAATCACCATTCAAAGTCTGACCACGACCGTGAAGAGAGTCGCTTTATTTCGCGACGACACTGTCAGAGAAAAACATCCATAACGACCACCATTCTCTGTGCTTCCATTTGCTTTGCAAATTAATGAAGGGTGGGAGCAGAAACGTAGCAAGCTAGCCATCTAGACGCCATACTATTAATGTTTAGCTCGAACGGCAGCTTATTAGTGTTTCTCCTGATTACAGTGTGAATAAATAATATATACGCAAACGGTTAGCCAACTGTATGTTTGCTTAATTGACTGTCAACGGCTAAAGTATAAGCAAGACAAATGTATTTATTCGAGCTGACAACCACCTTAGTCGGACCGAGCTATGTAGCATTTTAAATAACTCGTTGGTTACAGACTTAATATTTGAAAGTGTGGCTTGTTTTTCTATAGTATCCCAGATTAAAATTATTTTTACAGAAATTAAAGGAAACAATGTACAACTGTTTCCGCTTGTCGACGCTATATTAGTATTTACTTACAAAGAAATGCGCAGCAGGTCGTTCTAGATCCGCCACAGTCTGCTCCAGGAAATGTTAAGCTCGTACAGCTCCTAGTGTCACTTTCTAAAGGACATGGAAAATGTTGAGCCGACTATATGGCTGATCCAGGCGATTTCGCGTCAGTGAGGTATGATGAATCCGACGTTCAGGTTTCCAAACTTACTCCCCACAGCCTGGGAGTTTTTACAACTCTGCCCTTTAAAACTTGGGTTGGTTTGTTTTTATAGTAGTCCTCCGCCACGGACACCGAAGAGGTGGTGATGCGGCTCGCAGAGGTCAACACCCAGAAACGCTCTCCTATTGGCTAGGTACTGCTTCGTCATCAGCTGCCACCACAACTCAAGCTGTGATTGAACAATTTTGTGCTCAATCAAAGTTAGGTTTCTATTTACGGTAGTGGTTTGCCTTTCATGTGTTTTGGACTACTTTATCGGTCAAGGTTTTAGATAGAAATATGCTTTGAAAGCTTTAGGACAAAGCAAACCCTTAGATGTTTCTGAAAAGAGTCTGAAACCATTATGGATATGTGGGAGCGAGCTGACATGTCTCTTTTTATGTGGTTTGTGTGTACATATATGCATGGCAAAAACTGAACCAATACAATGTTGTAATTATAATCCTTAGCAACCTGCTTAGCAATTCTACATGTCAGCTAGTGACAAGCCTGAAAAGAAACAATATATGACTCCACACTTTCCTCTACAGGGTTAAACAGAGCTACATATCCTCTGTTGCGGAAGGATACGCTTGTCAGTGGTTGTGTTCCTTGCTCCTGCCAATGACATTTTAATGTTCCGTGTACCAGCTGTAGCTGTGTGTCTAAACCTTTCCTAACAGCATTTTCTCACTGACAGTAGTGGATGCTTTTATGATGCAGCACAATTTTCATCTTTCTCTAAACAACCAATATCTTATAAATGTCATCAATGCAAATCTCATGTTATTTACATGTGATTTAATGTATTTTAAGGTCCCTGTCTGTTAAAAATAAATTGGATCTGCACTGCTTTTCTGGTGCCTGCATATTAATTATTTGTTTTGAGCATTTTTGCAGTGCCGAAGTAAAAGCTCTCTCCTGTCAGGCCCAAGGTGTTTGATGGCACAGCCTGTTCTCTTACCTAACATGGACTTCCCAAAGCCTTTGTTTGCACAATAAAAACAAAGTCACATGAATTATACAGTTGTGAAGGAGGGGGCAGAGCAGGAGAGGAGGGGTAGTGAAGGCAGACTGTCCTTCAGAAGGAGGTGGAGAGCTGAGACAAGTATCTCCTATCAACGTCATATGCCGTGTCTTTGAATACTAGCTGTGATCTGATGTATAGGAAAGCTTCCGGCTACTCACACAGAATCTCTGGAGGGAACAGCAGAGGAGTCAGTATAATTTCACAAGTGTACATGACTGAACTCAATCAATAATAATTCATTTAGATGGTGTGTTTTAAGACTTTGGTTCCTCAATACAAACTAATTGCAGATATGATAAACTGTATACATTCAAATTCCATTTCTCTGCCCAGTTACAAATGAACATAAACATCCAAACAGCTATGGACAGCTTGCCAGTGATAATAGGAAAACAGAGGCAGTTTTATACAGTCATTACTTTATATACTGACAGGGTCACTTGAGCAAAATGTAAAGACAGGAGGGATTTTGCACAGCTAAAATTCATAGTGGCCAATGGCACTTAGAGTCATTTAAAATAGTCTATACATTAAAGGTGCAGCATGTGACAAAATCTAAGGTCAGTGACAGAAAAAAAATTAAAATATCATTTAAAAATTGTGTTTCTATTTGAATGCTACTAAAATAACTGTTACATACATATTACATACTACATACATGGCAGCTGCCATATTTGTGCTCCATTTTTTCTACGGAGTCTCTGAATGGACAAACAACTCTGTCTGTGAAGTAAGAACCTCTGAGCTTTGTAACTTCAGTATCAGCTTTGTTTGATAAGTGCTAGGTTAAGTAAGACCTTAAAGGGACCATAAAAGAAGACAGTACACGCGTATGCAATGCTGAAATAGTTACCTGTAGCACAGAAATCACTGCACCTGAGGCCTATAATTCTCCGTTACCTGGGTTGACTTACCCAGGCATTCACAATCCTGATAAGCAGTACTACAAAGCTGGTTATCAACTCAGTAATTCAAGCCAGGGTTTTCCAGTCTTGATCAGTGTGTGCTCACATAAAAGGGGTGGAGTTCACAGCATCTGACCAATCACAGACATGGAAAACCCTGCAGCGTACCCTACTTTACCATGGAGGAGCAGACAATTATTTTTTAAAAATATGAAGAATCCAAACACATCATTCAGGCTAAAATCAACACTGTTGCTGCATCAAAAGCCAGGAAGGAATGCTGGAAGAAAACTGCAGACTCTGTTATTTCAGATGCAACGCCTAGTAGAGCTGAACAGACCTGGGTACAAAACAAGAATAAGGACAAAACCATACTTCAAAGCAGTCAGTGATAAGGCTTTATTTATTCACACTGTCTCTGTTGAATGGATGAAATCAACAGCATTTATTTGATATTATTTGCAGCCCATCTGATGAAATTTGTACCTTTCATGAAGGCTGCGTCTATCCCTAAAAACTCTCTCCTAAGCGTTCCTCTCACGATCCGCCACCAACGTGGATAGGATGTTCTAAGGGGGAGGCCATTTTTCAAGAGAACTGACTGGTTAGGAGATGGTGCTTTTATGCTTGTGGATCTCTTATCCAGAACATAACCTGCTCCAGAGCACATTGTACGTTGTGCAGAAGTTACCATGCCGAGTTACCCCGGTAACAAGTTAACCAGCATAGTAGGACAGAAAAACCCAGATTAACCCCAAAGTCTCGATAAGCGAAAACCCAACTTCGTAGTACAGGCTTCTGAGACCACTCGATCCACTCACAGATGAAAATATGTTTCTTAATTGCAAGTAAAATTAATGACAGACAAAACAGAAACCCCAATCTAAAGAGAAATCAATCTAAAACTGTTTTATCACATTAACCATATGAGAGAGAGGAAAAAAGAAAGTAATAATAAAAACTAAAGGGGAGGGGCAGTGGTGTGCTTACAATCATGATGGGCAGAATAAATAATCAATTTGTGTTATTTATCATGTAATTAAATATATCATATATTAGTTTATAAGACTTGTCATATATACATAATACAATCATATAATATATGATGTGATTATAACAATTCCTCTCATAACAATAACCATATTGTGGTTATTGTTATAAGAGGAATCATCTCTGGTTTTGGCAAAATAATGAAGGCCAGTTTTAATTTCTTTTACCTCATTAAAGATGAAAACATGTTATGAGTATGAAAGAACTTTGACCACTGACAGCCACCGTCCATTCACAGCAGTTCTTGGTATTTGAAGTAATTTCTATGCCAGTCTTTACCACTGAATGTCAGTACTTCTCACACACTCTACCTTTAAATAACAGCTAAATCGATGCTCACTGTTGCAAATTTATGACCAATTGCTTATTTTTTATTTAATTTCCTTATATTTTATTAATTTATTTACTATTATCTATGTGTATTTTTATAATTATTTATTGTTATCGATTTATTTGATATTAAATTATATTTTATGTTATTCCAGTCTTTTTCTTTTTAAAAATCATTTTTCCTGTTTTTATTTTGCTTTTCTGTTATTTTGTTTTTATATAGTTACGGGGTTAACCCATACAGTATATATTCTGCATTTCATTCTGATTTAGCAAAATTAAAAAATATCCTAGCTCTATAGTACTTTAAAATGCATTCCTGTCATAGCCAGAGGGCTGCAGGATGCTGGAAGCACAATGGAGAGTTTTTCCAGTCTCCAGATTGAGTCTCAGCAGGGGTGAGAGATGAGTCCCCCCACCTATGAGGAGCTTGTGTGATGGATGACCCAGGCACAAACTAAACACACCATGGGGGCCTTGGAGACACACCAAGGCCACCCGAGCAGAACAGGCTTTTCTTTTTCCACTCAAAGCACAGGAAATGTGCAACTATTACTATTACTAGTACAAATATTGTGTCACCTTTCACTTTGCACCAGGCTGCATTGTTTCAGCGAGGTTTACGCCTCATCATCTCTGCAAGAAATTCCAAGCAGGTTCATTGTTATTAAGCTGTGCATACTCACTAAGTATCTGTTAGTTTTGGAGGCGGATAGGTGGAATAACAGTCCCACACCATGCTTAACAATGACTTATTTGTTTTTCTCCTCCAGAATGTGGATCTGTTGCATGGTGGACGTTTCCTCCTGCTGTTGTGAGTCTGTCTGGGATCTGGAGGAAAATACAGCTAATGAAGTGAGATGCTTAAGCATGACTCATGCAAAATGTTTCTGTAAAGTCAGTTCAGATTGGCATTTTTCACCTCTCTCTTCACAAAGCTTTGAAATCCTTTTCTCTCTTCTCTGGCTTTGTAGCTTCACAGAAGCTCAAAAATTCCCAGATGTGATCCAAGGATTTTAATACTTACGCAGGATGAAATTAAATTCAACATCAAACAACATGCACTTCCCTTTGCTTCCTTTTCAAGAAATCCTGATTTATAGAAACTATTTTTTGGCACATTAAATTAATTGAATTGCCACAAAAGCTCTGCTCATGTGAACATGCCGTGCTGTACTCATTTCTTTTGGTTATTAGACTAACAGAGAACTCTGGTGTAGTTATTATACCTGTTTCTTTGCGCTGGACTTCAAAGCCCAAATGATGTTCAGAAAGATGATTTCACTCTCTCACGTCCCACATGTGCACCTCCTTGGTATGATAAGTCCAGAATCTTAATTTGAAAGGAAAAAGCCTCTCTTTTATTACTCTTTTTATCTCCAGGTAATGGCAGCTCAGGTGGTTCTTTTTAAGCTGACCGTGTCTTTCATTCGAAGATGAACAACTGTAATTTACACAAACACTTAAGTAAATAGGCTCCTATGACAAGCTACCGACACTCATCTTTCCTGCAATTCTTTAATAAACCTCTTGCCCTTTTGAAGACAGATTCACTTAATCTTCTTTTTCCTTGTACCAGTGTTTTTTGACCTCTGGCAAAGTGCAGCACCATAAATCTGATAAATCCCCATTCTGAATTTCTATTTAGCAATAGTGTTGTCGTTAGCCTAGTTTTGGTCCAGTAGCAGGCAGCTGTCTTTATGGAAGATCAGAAATGCAGTGTATAAATAAATAAATACTTTCTCAAATATATCTTCAAATACAAAAATGAATAATTATGCGATTTATTATTTAGTTTATTTATTTCTACTATGTATGTTCTATCAGGACTGGTCATGCGCTGAATGGTGGTGTGTTTACAAATTTAGGTTTTATTTGTAAGTTACACAAGCCTCATTTAAACCCTGACATGTGAAGTAGAGAGAAATTGTATATTGTTATATAAACATTGTATCCATCCGTCCTTCCATCCTTCCGTCCTTCCGTCCATCCATCCATCCATCCATCCATCCATCCAATCCATCCATCCATCCACTTATCCAAAGTTGGGTCCCAGGTGCAGCAGCTTAAAGGTACAGTGTGTAAGAATTGTAAAGTTACACATAGAAATTACTTCAAGCACAGCTGCAAATAGATGGTGGCCATCAGTGGCCAAAATTCTTCCAGCCATAAACATGTTTTCATGTGTGAGTGGATCCAGTGGTCTCAGGCTCAATGATGACTGTACTACAGGTAACTACTTCAGCACTGTACTGTCTTCTTCTGGTCCTTTTAAAGGATTGCTTATTCCAAACACTGCGCTAGCACTTATCAAACAAGCAGATATTAAATTTTAAAAGCTCAGAGGTTCTTACTTCACATGTAGAGTGATTTGTCCATTCAGAGACACCGCAGAAGAAATGGTGATAAAAAATATGGCAGCTGTCATGTATGTGGACCTGTGGCAAGTAGATATAAATGGCTCATCCTAAGAGAATAAAACCATAACATTTATTTTAGTAAAATTGTTTGATAACATTAAAAAAACATTTTTAATTATTTGTTACATTTTTGTGCCATTGATCTTTGATTTTGTTGAGCAGAGAAGTCCAGATTTCCCTTTGCTCTGCCACTTCTTTCAGCTCCTCCAGAGGAATCCAGAGATAATCCTGAGATGAGACGTAGTCTCTTCAATATGTTGTGGGTCTTCCTCTGAGCCTCGTCCCGGTGGGATGTGGGAGACACCCAGGAGACATCCTGACCAAATGACCAAGCCACTTTAGCTGGCTCTTCTTGATATGATGGATCACTGGCTCTACTTTGAGCCCCTCAGAGCTTCCTACCCTATCTCTCAGGGAAAGCCCAAACATCCCACAGAGGAATTTCCGCTTCACCCTTTTCCAGCTGAGGACCATGGTCTTGGATTTGGAGGTGCTTATCTTCATTGCAGCCACTTCACGCATAGCTGCGAACTACTCCAATGTGTGATGGAGATTTTGGCCCAATTAAATAAATAGGACTCCACCATCTGCAAAATCCAGAGACCCAGTCCTGAGTCTACTAAGCTGGAGCCACTTAAAATTGACCATATGTAGAATTTCTTTCATTATAACACTGAAACATTGAAAACCTGCAGGACTACAGCCTTAGTGGAACTGAATTGAATAGTTATACCCTATAGATGGTGGGATCTTCAAAGTCTTCACAGTTATGTTGAGGAAATTTTTCTGAAATTGTTCCACAATTTTTAGACACAGTTTGATGAAGATTGGTGAACCTTTGTCTAGTTTTGCATACGAGAGGCTCTGCCTCTCTGAAATGCTCCTTTTATGCCCAGTCATGTTACAATATGACCCATTGGCAAATAACCAAATTAGTTGTCAAAGGCTCCATAATTCAAGTTCAATTTATTGTAGTCAAATTTAATCAAATTAATTTTATTTGCATTTATATAATGCACGTTATAAAAAGTTGTCTAGCTAAAGAAACCAGTGGATTGCCTTGAATCTTTACTTCCAATTGGGCCCTATTCTGAATATGCACAGGATGATGGGACCTACAGAAAATTTCAGATTAATAGATTGCAAAGACATATTAGTACAATTGTAATTAAGTGCCAAGATCGCTTGAATTGTCCAAGTGTAATCTTACTGTCAGTGCAGCTGTAACAGTCCTCTGTAGAAAAGTTCCCTTCAACAGGTGAGTGTAAACAATGTTTTTGTACATATCCTGCATGGCATTTACTGGAAAAATAAATATGATCTTGCGTGGAACACTAGTTTTACTTCCTTGTTACTCAAATGCAGTTTTACCCATAGAAAAGAGCTTATCAGCTTTGTAGTGACAGAGATCTAAGGTTACACTTCACACTGAAGTTTACAGCTTCATGCAAACATGTACGAGTACTATTTTATTCATTGTCTGAAATGAAAGAAGTCATGGTCTGCAAATGTTCCACTGTGATAATAAAAGCATTCTCAAAGTTACTGATCTGCATCTTTATTCAGGAAAAAACATCTAAAGTTTGGAAAAAAGAGATGTTTTACAGTCAGTGCTCCTGTGTCAGGAGTGCGTGGAGGTCAGGTGCTACGTGCTGCTTCCTTTTGAGCTGTTTACAAATGCTGTGGCAGGCAGGGGGAGACTACCATGCTCCTTTTCACACCACTGCCAGGAATGTCATTAATATAAGCGATGGTAATGCCCCACCCATCCTTCTGCCTCCCCACACGCACTTACACCTACATGCATGGGCAAACACACATTTCACTAGCTGATTTATTATCTGCAGAAGGGGATGGAAGTGGGGTTTATGTGGAATACTGAGCACATACAAAGCATGTTGTACCCAGCGGTTTCATATTTGAGCCAGGGTACAGTGTTTTGACCCCTGGAAAGATTCATATCAAGCCATCTGGAGGGGAAGGAAGGTTACACAATAGGGGATCAGCTGTGCTCCTCCTATTTAAATACCATTCTGCTCTGCTATTTGGTTTCATGTCAGAGGATTATGTTTAGCATGCCGGCTGCTGTGTCATGAATCAGACAGCAGAACAGAACAGCTTAATAGCACAGCCATGGCACAGAGACAAGATCACTACGTGTTTTTCTGGCTCACACAGAGATCTACATGGCAGTGCCTTGCAGTCAGATTGACTTTTTGAGAAATTCAATTACGCTCTGAAATGAACAGCCAGTGCTTGTGGATAGAATGGGTTTTCGAGCGAGAGCCATCTATTGCTGTAGGAATGTGCCACATATCCATGAATACCGAATGAAGTGTGCTACAGTAAGCGGGCTGTCCCCGTCACTGTGATTTGTATTTTTACCCCCGCCTTTCTCTGCTCTTCTTCCATTTGGACTGTAACCTTCTCCCCCGCACCCGCTGCACACTCCTTAAAACATCTCTCCGTCTTTCTCCTCTCATCTGTGGGGGTGAGACACTTATGTGAACGTCATGCATCATCATGATTTGGATATTGACAGGAACGTGTGCACTTAGAAGCTTAAAGGCATCCTTAAAATGCAGCTCTTTCCAAATCAGTGTGTGCAGAGCCAGGTTTTTAAACAGATCCTCCATTGAGAAGCCTTCAATTCTGTTTGCCAGAAATGATGTCAATGTAGTCATGGCAACTATTCTTACACATTACCCCATGCTCTTCACACAGTTTGAGTAGCACTCAAGTGCTATTTTTCTGACAAATGTCAGCTCTCATCTCCTAAATGGCAATGAGGCTTATTTTTTTCTTTTTTTTCTTTTTTTAAACTGTCAGTATCCAAAAAAGCTAAGCCGGAAGAGTTTTGAATGTGCCACAGAGACAAATGTGATTGCTTTGATCTGGCTTTGTAAACAGCTGACCAGGGTGAAAGGGAATAATGAGCCTGAAATCATGATCACTCACAGAGAAAGGGTAATGATGGGTGTAACTCTCTTAACTCTTCTCATTATATGTTTTGCAAAATACCCTTGTGTGAACTCAGATGGCACCTTCTCCATAGAATTAATAGCTATTGGCTATCAAGAAAAGTGGTAGGAAATAGATATGAGGAGTGCTGGGGTGTATTGTCTGTAGGCCCTAATCTTCCCCCAGCACCACCAAGAGCAGCAGTGCGTGTTCTCTGGTTCAGGGAGCTGACACAGTCCTGCTGGAGTAATAAGAGAAGGTGGAGCAATATTTCGCTGATGGATGTCCTTTGATAGAATACGCAGAAAGGTGATAGGCTGGGGAGAAAAAGAACGAGAACACAAAAAAGAGCCTTGATGCAGAAAAACAAGTGTTTCTGGGGGCTGCTGTTAGTGTGTGCAACTGCATCAGCAACTCAATGCTGTAATCTCCGGGGAGGGAGGAAAGAAAGTAATTGTGACATTGCTTTTTGGCTGGGAATTGCTACACAGTCCAATTCAGCCCAGTAATCAGAAAGTGTTGGGGTGAATAGCCAACACGGTCAACTCAGTCAATTCTGTGAGTTTAGATGATGAATGGAAATAGCAAAGCTTAACTGCAATACACCTGAATGATAAAGAAATGATTATCTGAGAAACTCTGATTGTTATGTCCCGTTAAGTTAGATGTAGTCCTTTACAATTATCCCTAAAACCTGGTGATAGAACACAGAAAATGGCATTTACCTTGGCTACTGTGCTGGAATCAAAAGAAAAGGATATAAAAAAAATAAAAAAGTATGTCAAAATACCATTTGACTACTAAAACTTTGTTTATCTGGCATTTCTGACTAGTATTACATAAAAAGGTTAATAGCTCTCATGTCAGTAAACAACACAAAGTGCTAGCGGAAAGTGACATTTAGCCTAGCTTGAAGTAAATTGGGATAAAAAAACGTTTTGAAATGCACCTACCAGCAACTCTAAACAACTAACCTGTCATATTTTTGTTTATTTCTTTCAAACCTCACTTATACTTACTTACTTATACGAAGCTTGGATTACCAGCTTAGCTAACAAGGTCCAGATATTTTTCCATGCACTTTATATAAACATACATATACAGACTGGTTTTAAAACTTAATGGAGAAATGCTCTAAATTGCTGCTTGACACAGGTGCTAAAAAAGTTTCTGTCTCAAAGAGACTTCCATATAAATACCATAAATAATTTTCAATAAATATTTATTAAACTGTCCCCTCAGACGATGGTGTCATGGCTCATTTAACCCATTTGAATAATTCTGCTGTAAGTTATTTCTTTAAAATGAATGTAAACCAGAACAGGAATGGTTTAAGAGGGAGTTAAGTTGCTTTTTTGTTTGATAGATGTTAACTTAGCTGTCATACTAATCTTGGCTAACCAGCTCCAGCATCCACTGACTTTATTCGTTGACACTAGTTTTAAAGCTTAATGTAGAAATGCTCTAAAGTTCAGCACCTCTGATAGCTGCTTGGCATAGCTACTAAAAGGTTTCTCTTTCCAAGAAGCATTCATAAAAGACCATCAACAAGTTTTATTGAATATTTAGTCGATAAATTGTACCCTCAGATCACGGTATCAGTGGCTCATTTTTTAATCAGTGTGCTTGTGGTCCTCATATATTAACTCCAGTATTAAATGTTCTATTAAATGTACTCTAGACTAATTTAAGGATGTAACTGGTATGATTATCAATCCACTGTCACATTCAGCTTTTTCAGACTGTTACTCTGATTTGATAAAATTCTGATTTTATAAATGCAATGTCATTTGAGAACATCTTCTCATTGAATTCAGCTATATGAACAATGATCTCCAATAGAGAGCGTTAGACGTATCAGATGTTTTTCCCACACAGACAGTGGTATTATAGAGTCCAGTAATACTTTGGTGTACACTTCAGTTACCATCAAATGCTTGTATACAAGGATGGGCATTCTGGTCCAATCAAATGATGAGTAGCTGAACTAATCTGCATGAAACTGGTCTGACTTTTGATGTTATTTTTTTATTCAGTTTTTTCTGTGAGTAATTCTGACTCTTCCTTAAGTAAATAGGACCAATAGGACTCAAGGGATTCTGATATCCAGTATGTTTGTGTTTTTATACCAAGATATGACATTTTTTTATGCATTTATTATGCATTATTATTTATGCTATGAGAAAATGCAATGTGTGTGTGTTTTTTTCCACACATAATGAATTCTCTGTATGAGTTAGACAGGTTTAAAATGCTGCATAATAGAGACTTTATGCATCTTTTCATACCAGTTTTGAACCTGAAATCAGCTTTTAAAAATGTGTTTAAATTCTACATTTTCTCTACATTGACTTGGTTTACGGAGCAAACACATGCTCACAAAAGAAAAACAAAAAAAAACTCTGACATCTTGCTCACTGCTCATGAGTGTGATAAGCCTCTAAATAAACTGAAATTTGACCTTAGTGGGTCACCGTCATCTATGGTTTATCTCTCACCATTTCAGACCGTCGTCATTTGTCCCCTTGTTACGCCACCTTCAGTGTGCACAATGCACAAAGCCATTCAAGGCCACTACAGTGCTCGCCATAATACAGCTGAGCTGTGTCAATCCCACAAAGCTGCCGATGTTAGGAAATATCCACTGCCGAGTGGGACAAAAGTCTCCACACCAACAGCTCAACTTAAACTGCAACAAAGAGAAATTCTTGCCTCCTGTTTACAAGTATAATAAGATTAGTAGTACTTTACAAGACACACTATTCATAGTTGTTATTTACAAATTATTAGTGGTGTAACTCCAGATGTGTCCTTGTGAAATCAGTTACCCTCTTTGGTAAATGTTTTTTCAAGCTATGGTTCTGGATGTATGTGTGCTCACAGCTATTGGTCCAGACATCAATAGCTCAATAATAAAAGAAAAATTCTGCATTTCAGGCCTTCAACACATTCCAGCAAAAATTTAGACGTTTAGCATTTTGCTACATTTTAATGTTTCCAGTCTTTCTCACAATACTTATAAGAAGTATTGGTATTCCAGCCTCTGGCAATGAAACTTGTTTTCGGTGGTATTTGTTGACCATTCTTCCTGTGATTTTAGCCATTACAAGTTCAGTGCTAGCTACACAGGGAGACAGGCATCTAATGAACTTGGTCATGACGTTATCATATTTAATGTGTGATACCAGTTGAATCATACCAGAGTGAAAAGTATGTTTTATGAGCTGATGGAGTAAAAATGGACTGTTTACTGTATTGAAGCTGTAGCAACAGCATGCAGGGGAAAGTGGACGTCACTGAACACACTGCTTTTACCAATGACAAAGTCATCAGTCTGCTGGTTTCTTGATCCTGGCTTGATGTATCCAAGCGCACACTGATGTGGGGCTGATCTGCTTCTGTTTGATGTCTGAATAATTGAAGAGAAACATTACCGTGTTGACAAAGACAGATTACATACCAGACTTTTACAGCCCCAGGTCAGCCAGATTGGCTTATTTATGTGATTTAAATTCTCAACATATTCTCTATTAAGGACCTGTCAGGATTACAGGTAGTCCAGTCAAGTACCTGTAAACTCTTCCTGCACAGCCGTCACAGAAATATAAATGAGTTTTTACAAGAACACCAGTACAAACCCATCACATTGCCTGCTTTTTGGGCTAGTTGCAGGGAAAAAGCCTGGATGGGTTGTTTGGTCTTTGCTCCAGGTCACATGGCATCCTTCTCTCCATAAAAATCTTGAATACGATTGATGTTACCACAGTGCATGTTTCAACTGTGTGACTGTTCACTCCAGATGCCTCCAAGTCCAGAGAAGTTGACAGCTCCTCTGAGCAAGGTTACTATAACCCTTTAAGGCCTGACCTAAGAAACAATAGGGAGAAATGTCCGATTTTTTTTCATATGAACTTTTTCATTTGGCCCTTTAACAAAATGTAAAAAATAATTTACAAAAATCATTTTTTATGTATTTATGTGATATGTCAAAATTATGGTAGTACCTGATCATATTGTTATTGTATCTATCAGGAGAAGAAGACAAGTATCAGATTGTGTACAACAGGGTTTTGAATAAAGTTTTTACCATAAAATGATGGAAAATGTCTCAGAAATATGATACATACACCATTATAGAGATACGGTTTTCTATTTTGTAGAGTAAAGATCTAAAACCTACATTTTTCTTGCTGGTAATTACACATATGTGGGATATTATGGCTGCCTCGTGTATTTTGGTCTGTTTGAAGCGTTCTTCTTTGAAGCATCATTAAAAATGATGGAACGTTTTGAGGACAAGCTAACTGACCAAGTATGAAAATACCCACATCTTTATGATGTAACACTGCCGCTGCACAGTGGCAAATATGGTTGTCATAACAGCTGGAGCAAGATCAGAACTACTTTAGAAGTTGCTGCAGAGACATGCAAAAAGAGGGGGAACAAGTCTAAGATCATTATGTCCATAGACTGAAGAAGCAGGTGGTTGCTTATGCAAACATGAGATTAAACAGCAACTATATTCTCAGCCTATGAGACAGTTGTGAATCTAACTAACTGTAGAGCTTTCACACAGTGATCTCTTACCCATGTGGTTATTTTAGCTGAGGATGAATGATGACTCTTGATGCGGTGCCATCTGAGGGATTAGAGATTGCTTGAATAGTTAGTTATATTATGCACTTTAGAAGGAGAAATATGTAACTCTCATCCGCTCTTATATTGTTTTATAAGCAATTCATTGGCTTTCTCACACATTTATTGACAACCTGATCTTTTGGCCTTCTAGGGCTAAGCAGACATGAGCTTTGTATTTTTTAAAATCAGGTTTATTCTTAAGAACAAAACTCACAGCCACATGTCATTCACAAAAGAAAAACCACAGTCAGTTAGAAAACCTTTTAACTCAAGGTCCAACCAGGCATGGTTCAAAACACGCAACATTAACTTTAAGTGTTTTTCAAAGAGGTGTTCGCCATAGCACATTTTGACATCTCCTGTCCTTTATTTAGTTGGTTTGTAACTCTGCATTTAACTTTAAAAAGTCTTGTTAGTCAGGTTAGCACCAGCACAATCTTGGGTTGATTAGCCATCACAATGCAAACAAACTGCAGCTCAGTACATATTTGTGATGTTAAAGCAAGAAGACACACAGTCTGCCCTGGTTTTCCAGTTCACAAATAAATGTTACAAAACCAGAGCAGATTTTCACCTTTGATTGTGTTTTCCAAAATGTTGGATTTTGGAACCTAATAACTGTATTTGCATGTGGGTGACGGGAAAAATATTTTTATTGGATGTCACTTTTGTACCAAATGATGATTCAATTGATATTTGATATAAAAGAGTTTATTTCTTTGTTTTTTCATTATAAACCCTTTATTTCCCTGCATGTCCATTATTTTCAGATATGTACGAATAGATCTATGTTAGAGCTGTGAATACATTGGATTTTCACTTCATAATTATCAGAAGTATTTACCAATGACATTACTGAAATATCCAAGAAACTTTGAAAAGTATGTTGCTATCAGATATATTTAGCTTTTCTATTTTTTAGGTTTTATTTGACATCTTGTTTTGGCAAATGAATTATCATGATTGTTTTCAGCTTTCTTAGCTTTAGTTGAAGTTGACACATTGAGAAGATGCTCCACTGTGGTCATAAAGGGATGGACATGGTCAGCAACAATACTCAGGTAGGTTGTGCTGGTTAAACCACGTTGGTACTCAGAGGCCCAAAGTGGGCCAAGAAAATATCCCCCCACCATTACACCAGCAGCCTGAAGCGTTGATCCAAGTCAAGATGGAGCCATGTTTTCATGTTTCCACCAAATTCTGAGCCTAGCATCTGAATGTGGAGCTGAAATGGAAACTCATCAGACCAGCAACGTTTCTCCATCTTCTATTGTCCAGTGTTGGTGAGTCTGTGTGAATTGTAGCCTCAGTGGGTACATTGTGTATTCAATTAAAAAAAACATTTTCTGAGCTGTGGTGATTATCAACCAACAAGAAGGCCAGTGATTTGATCCCTGACTTCTCTGAACCCTACATTGTCCCCGATGCATCAGTGAGGGAGTATGTGTGATGAAATAAGGTACTCTCTCTCTCTCTCTCTCTCTCTCTCTATATATATATATATATATATATATATATATACTCCAACCTTCAAACCGTGTGTTAACTTTATCAGAACTCGGTGTGTCTCACAACTAACATGTAATAACATGGTAAGCATATACAACCCAGTGCAGCTAACCCCTTTCCCTCTGAACTGCATCCTGTCAGGTGTTTACTTCATGCAGTGTTTACTGTCTGATACGACCCACGGTGTGGGTGGAGAGACACCCACAGCCCTCAGGAAGGGAGGGAGGATCAGGCCTGGAAGGGAATCGACAGATTGGGAAGAATGTCACAGTAAAGTGGTAAATGATTCCATGTGCATGTGAAAAACCATTAATCACAAATTTGCCCTGATCCAAATGAGAGTTCAAAGCCTGAACCCAAACATTCCTCTCTGTGCATCCTCACTCTCGTCTGACCTCCATTCTTTCCTTTATCTTGGGTCTGTTGTGTAAGGGTTTTCTACTTTAATCTTAACTATATAATATTTGGCTTCTTTTCTTTCCCCTGTGTATGTTTATTCACCTTATCTGTACTTTTTTCCCAATATATGTTTTTTGTTCTCAGTCCCAGCATGAGGGGCTGTAGGCTGGAGAGTCGCCAGTACAAACAGCTTGGGTAAACCTGCTTTCAGAGCAGGGTCGGTAAGGAGCACCCCCGCCCACTCCCTCCCACCAGCTCACATGAGAGAGTATGTCTGGAACACTCACATGACTGAAACCAGGACATAGTGCTATGTGTCTGCAGGACCTTGCAAGTCGACAGCCTCACTTGCTGTTGGTTTGGATTGATGCATTGCTTTTATATTTTATTTATTTATGTTTTTATTTTTAACTTTTGGCGCAGTGCAGCAGTCTGTAACCACGCTCAGACACATCCAGGTTTTTTTTTTTCTTTTTTTACCTCCTCACTTCCTGATTCAAAAAGAGTCAACTTTTTATCACATTGTGTCTGTAATAATTACTGCTTGCTTATTGCTAATTTGCTGCCATCTGTGTTCTCTGAAACCAGGATGTGGTTTTATGTGGACCCACAAAGACTTCTGTCACTGCAGTATTAGCATTTATTTGTTAAAGTATTTCTGGAAATGTAATTTGTTTACTGAAATGGGTTTGATTCAAGGGTGGGTCTAGAAAATTTGTGTTTGGTGGGCCCGCAGGGGTACAGACTGGGAGAAGGGTGGTACTTGTAAATAACATGTAAAACCAAGCAAACAAATAAAATAAATACAAAACAGTTAACTGTTTATTACATCAAAAATAGTCATCACGTGTAAAAAGTAAGCAAAATTTTGATAACGTAAATAGTCAATGATTGTTTATTTAGGACTATTTCGTTTGAATTTAAAACCTTTATACAAAGACACAAGATACTTAATTAATTGGAGAAAAAACAATGGTTTTTATCCCAATCAGAAGATTTATCAATATTCATTCAGCTTCCCAGGACAATTTCCACAGACAATCCAGTGGATTTATGACTTTTACCTCTTTTATTAATAAAATATAAACAGTCTGCATAAACAAATATTATTAACTATGTAAGCTATTGGCAATATAAGGCTCTATATTCAAATACAGGCTTTTGATCAGGAATGTAATTATACTGATGTAGAAATAAAGATAAAATTCCTGATAAAATGCGATGACAGTCTGTGATCTGCAGCCAGATGTGTTGTCTTTTAAACTTGTTGTTGTGTTTCACAGTTGCAAAAAACATTTTTCTATTAAGCTTCTTGATTTTATCAACTTCAGCAATTTTACATTTTAAAGGGCTTCACATGTTTTTGCACTTCACAGAGCAAATGTGCTGCGTTCACTTGCACTGGAACATCTGATGTTTACTAAGCTAAAGTCAGCTTATACTTGATATTTGTTAGAATTCAAGTGTCTGTCCACCTTGGGTGGCTAGTCAGATTTTTGGCCCCTTTGGCCCTGCCCTTGATTTAATTTACCTCATGAGCAACTTTTCCAAGAATTTTCAACAGGCTGAATGTAGTAGCATATCTCAGTAACGTGGCCCAGGTAATTATCAAGACAAAAATTGAATATGAAACTAAACTAAGAATTTGAGAGACATGTAATGGATTTTTGTTTGCCATTCTGGCACAAACTTCTTAGTTGGGAGAATCATTTAAGGGATCTGTTCCTGTTAAAATTTGTTATTTAACAAGACAGTGCCCAGCCATGCTTGTTTTGGCTGACTTTGTGCAGTAGCAACTCTTAGTTCACCATTAGCTAGCTATGCTTGTTTCTTACAAAACTGAAATGTATATTGAAATTTTCTGTTTGTCCTTAGATGTTTGGTTGTTCAAAATAAAAAATAACAATCAAGCCAACTTTTACTATAAAAGTTGGCTTTTAAAATATAACATTAGCTAATATAATCAATCAAACAACTGATAGTTAATTAACCATAGGTCTACTGCTAGTTTACAGGGAGTGCTTTGGGGTTACATATTGCCACAATAACAGTATGTGTGTCTATTTTCATTTCTAGACAGATATTAATGGTGTTTTTATGTTTGATTTTACAAGAATTAGCCATACAAAACATTTAAGCTAAGCTAACATCAATAGAGCTTGCATTAGCTTTTATTAATGAACATGTTAATAAGTCAGAGGAGTCCTCTGAGCTAATCTAATGTCAGTAAAACTTATATTGGCTTTTATTTATAAATATGCTAAGTAGCCATAGAAATCATTTGAGCTAATCGAATGTCATACTCTTAAGCTAATGTCAATAATGTTGAGTCTGAACCTCTGACGTAAGTTCTTCATCTGACTGTGCGTGGGTGAAAAATACTTCACACAACAAGGAATATCCATTTGGGAACTTTACTGAACTTCGGATGGTAAGTACAGAACGTACAGCCATGTACACAGCTATCTGTAATTGCTACTGTGTTGGGTTGTGGTCTCTGGCGCTAGCCTGTCCATGCAGTGGGACGTGAGTACCGTTCAACATCCAACTAAAGACTGCTCAACTTCAGTGAGGCTTTGCTAACATCTCATGCACATGTACGTTACTCTCAGTAACCAATCAAAATACAATATTTAGTATCATGTAGAAGGGCCAGACTTACAATAATTATCAGCATTTTAACATGCGCATCCACTTTTCTTGGTGGAGTTACACAACACTGTAGGACCTGAGCTGGACTTTATACAGCAAAGCTTGGCTTTACTTAAAAATTTAATCCAAAAGCATGAAACCTTGCACTCTATTTCATGAAATAAGCTGTGTTGAAATAAAATATTTTTTTTATGTTTCTTGTGTTAAATTTTTGAAGATCTATTGATTATATACGGCTAGAAAGGCTTAAATATACATACAACTTGGACTTATTGCTGCTTACTTCACCTGCTGATTTCATCACTAAGAAATGTTACTGCATTGCACAATAATTTAATATTGCATCTACATAGGGATTTTTGAAACGGAGCTGTTAGCATGCATCCAACATATACTATATGTTGGAACTCTCTTCTTTTCCATGAAAATACTCTGCTTCTTAAGCATGTTTTCCATGTATAAAATAACAATGGTAATACATAAAAGTGGCTCTGGAGTCATATTAATCACACTAAGCAATCTGCAGCTCATCTCCAAATCCAAACCTGCATCTGTGTGCATGAGCACGACAGATTGCTGTTATTAATGCGAAATGGAGGGGGGGCAACAAAAAAAAAAACAAAAAGAAAAAACATGCATGGATGTTATTCAAACTGTGTCATCATAGCAAACTCCCTGGCTCCAGAGGAAGATCTGTTTTGAGAAGGGAATAAAAAGACTGTTGCCCCAAACTCCAAAAAGAGCTTATTATTATTATTATTAATATAGTTTATAATAAAGTTACTTTCTTTGATGTTCAGATCATACTGTGGATTCTGGAGCAGCACAATTTCCTGACATACCAACCCAGAGGCAAACAGAAGCTGAGTGAAGGGGCTATTTTCCCTTGGAGAAACAAAAAAAGAGTTTCTTTTATCCAGTGAGTGTTATCACTCATCTTTCTTTCAGTTATCACACGTCTTTCTTTCAACATTCAGTCTCGGGAATCTGACCTGATGCAGCCGCACTGTTTCAGCAGGACAGTAGGCAGCTTATGCAAGCATAGCTCTGCTTTTACCAACCACTGCTATCAAGTGCTAACTCACAATCTTGTGTTTGTGTATCCATGTATTCATTATTGGCATGGGGCAGCCTGAGTACAGGATCATAATTGTGTGCAGCCACTGGTGCTGTGAAAGATTTTAGGAGGAGTTGCGTCTAAAATAGAGTGGAGCTGAGTTGCCACAATGCGATATTGTTCTGCTACGTGCTGATGAGAGCTTTCCTGTTATCCATTTTTACCTTAGCAATAATAAAATATGGAGGGGTCGCAGAGAGGAATCAATAATGTGGTTCTAGTGGGAATCTGTCTGTGATTCGAGGCGTTTGGATTTCATTGGACCAGACCGGGGTGAAACTCCAGCCTAGGCCTGGTCTCTGTGGGAATGAGGCAGAGGCAGGTCTGAATACTCCCTATTCATGGATGAAGCCCTCTATCCCTTTCTTTCTCTGACTCCCCTGTAACATGTTAACTCTCTGTTGCCCAGACCAGACCTGAAAGCAAGTTGGGGGTCCAAACCCAACACATGCAGGAGAATTCTCAGGACTTCCATAAAGATTTTCCTGAGACAACAGAAGTAGAAAAAGAAGAGAAGAAAAAAATTAAATAGAAATGAGTGCTTCATAAGAACTTGCTATTGTGAAGCACTTTATTACTTTAATGTAATAAACCTTCTATAAAAAGTGGAACACTGTAAATAAAATGTAAATAAAAGCAGAATGCAGTGATTTGCAAATCTTTTAAACCCAATTTATTCCCAAAAGAATGGAAACATTTAATGTTGAAACTGAGACATTTTATCATTTCATGGAAAATATGAGCTCATTTTGAATCCAACAACACTTCTAGTTGTTGAAACAGGGTGAAGTTTAGCATTGTGTAACATCCCCTCTATGTTGTCCCATTCTAGTCTGATGCAGGATCCTAGCTGCTCTACAGTCCTGGACCTTGGTTGCTGGTTTTGCTTCCATGATGCTCCAGATGTTGTGTACTGGTGGAAGGTCTGGACTGCAGGCAGGCCAGTTCAGCAGCCAGACTCTTCTCCTGTGAAGCCATGCTGCTGTGATGGATGCAGGATGTGGTTCAGCATCGTCTTGCTGAAATCTGCAAGTCCTTCCCTGAAAGAGACGTTGTCTGGATGGAAGCAAATGTTGCTCTAAAGCCTCCATGTACTTTTCAGCATGGAGCTTTACAGATGTGGAAGCTGCCCACGCCATAGGCACTAATGCAGCCCCATCCCATCAGAGATGCAGCTTTTCATCTGTCCACTGATAACAAGCTGGATGTTCCCTCTCCTCTTTAGTCTGCAGGACACGCCGTCCATGCTTTCCACAAACTATTTAACATTTTCATCCATCTGACCACAGAACAGTTTTCCACTTTGCCTCAGAACATTTTAAATGAGCTTTGGTCCAGAGAAGATGGTGGTGTTTCTGGATCCTGAAAACATACAGCTTCTTCTTTGCATGATAGAGCTTTAACCTGCATTTGTGGATTTCAGGGTGAACAGACAGTGGTTTCTGGAAGTCTTCTTGAGTCCATGCAGAGAATTAAAACATTTAACACTTAACATTTTTTACCACAATGAAATTATACTAGAATACAAAAACACATCATATGTCATGTTTATTTCCTTCATGTAATTCTCAGTGGCAAACTTAAAGATGATGGCCATTTTCAGTAATGAAAGTTGTTCATCAAGTTGCACACTATCTTTTTTTTTTTTTTTTTTCTGTGGGGTGAAGCCCACTGCACATACAGATTAGATTCATTTCCTTGTGTTGTCCACTCAGCTCAAGAAAATTAAATTGGAATGACATGTTGAGATGTTGTTTGAACAGTTTTTCAGATGGAAGACTACAGGAGTTAAAAGGTTCTATGTTTTTATTTTCTATAAATGAGTCATGGTTGGCTGCAGAAACAAATGAGCAGCAGTAATAGTAATAAATAGATACCTTTCTAATAATAAATGTGTTGTGATGCTTTTCATTTTGCTCTTTGTCATGATGCCTGATGATGGTAGCTTCCAATTAGCTGATCATGGGAAAAAGGGAAAATTCAATCATGTAATTGCTACTTGAGGCCACAGCTGATGCATTTCAAATGCAAAAACAATATTAGTCTCTTTTTGTCCCACATCACAAAGCAAACAGTTTCTGATTTACACACACAGCAGAGAAACAAAAATGTCCTATCTTCTGGTCATCTGGTGACCTGCTATGTTTTTATATTTTCAGTTTTGTTCAGCTTCTTTCTAGTTTTGTATGTTTATTTATCTTGACGTTTTTTTATTATACAAAAAATATTAGTGCAGTTGATAAATGCAGATGAAGACTAATTCCTTCCTTCTAATCCTCATTTAAAGAACAGGAAAATGGCAGTTTGCGTATCTAATCATGCGCTACACTTGTGTGAGAGCAGGTGTGTGTTTGTGTGACTGTGCAAGACAGTAGGTAACGTACTGAGCTCTTCTCTAGTTTCCATCCTGTACTCAGTTTCACTCTATTTCAGAGTTAGCTAATTAATCATGCATTATTGAGAGACACAACCAGGGAGTTTAATAGCCTTCACTGCAGTCCCAGCACAAAACACAACCATGTATTAATGACTGACTCTGTGTGTGTTTGAGGGAGGCGTTCAAGGTCAGACAGAGAGTAACTAAATGTTTTTTATTCCTGTCTGTGTTCTTTGGTGTGTTTAAGGACAGCCTCGCTCTGTATGTGAATCATCATCTCAGAATCTGCCGTGTCGGTTCTGTTCTCATTTGCTCGGGTTTAGCTGGCCGTGGAGATCAAACCCTGTTTTTACAGTGACTGAAGACAGAGCTTTCTAATCCCTCTTCATCGTCTTTCAGGAAGATGCTGGTTTGCTGGTTAGCTAGTTAGAGCTGTAACGAGCAACCCTTGCATCGTCACGGGTCAGCGTCAGTTTTTGCTTCACATGCCACCCTCATTCCTCACTTCCTCTCTCAGCAGGCACCAGTTCGGACGGACTAATACATAGTCAGTGACTCGATCCAACACACCCCTCCTCTTCCTCCTACTCCCCCCCTTTTTACTCCCCTCAGAAGATAACGTGGGCCAGTGTACACGTGCAGACAGAGCTGCGCCGCTCTCCCCATCCCCACCTCACACACAGACATGCTCTTTCTCCCTGTGCACACACACAAGTCCACATGAGTTCTTGGCAGGATGAAGACCTTGCTTCAAGGGTTTAATCAGAGGCGAAGGGACTCTTGTCTGCAGGCGGCCGCTCTGAAAAACAACACACACATCGAGCGGACATGGGGTGCTGCAGTCCACTTTGCAATCAGACATTTTGAATACTAATCAAACATGTAGCACAGAAGTGATGTGGAGGAGCCATCTGTCCACTGATTAGCTGGACACCACAGAGATCACGCTTCTCGTGGAAGCCATACATAACACATTAGAAACACACTTGATTCAGCTGTAAGACTGCGATAGTTACAAACAGTTTGAACACACTGGCTCATCATTACACTGCTTATTTGAGACTTTCCACCCAATCTCCACCCAGGTTGAGCAGCTAGAATCCTGCATCAGACCAGAATGGGACAACATTCCTCTTCTAAAATTCCAGCAACCAGTCTCCTCACTTCCCACATGTTTCCAAACAGTTGTTAAAACAAGAGGGGATCCTACACAATGCTAAACATCACCCTGGAGCTATACAGATGTGTTGCTGCCATCAAATTCACATGTGTTTGACCTCTGTCCATCTTGACATCTGAGAGACTCTGCCTCTCTGAAATGCTCCTTTTATACCCAGTCATGTTTCTTACTTGTTGCCAATGAACCTAATTAGCTGTCAAATGTCCTCCAGTTGTTACTGATTTTGGTTCCAGCCTATTGTTGACCCTGTTCCAACTTTTCACAGATGTGCTGCTGCCATCAGTTTAAAATCAGCTCATATTTTCCATGAAATGGCTAAATGTCTCAGGTTCAACATCTGACATGTTTATGGTCTGCTTGTTATTCTCAGAATTTCCAACACCAGAATGGAGGCTTTAGGTTTGAGGGGAGTGGTGGCCAAGTAGCCACAGAGGGGGATTTGGAGCACCTGGGCTCAAGTCCCACAGCACCAAAATATGGCAGCCCATTGTTCTCTTGTAAATCCGTTAAAAATACACTACCAGTCAAAAGTTTGGACACACGTACCTATTGGACTTAATGGGAGTAGTAGTGTAGGTAAAATGAAGAGCCTAATTTCCCAATTTGGGTACTAGAGTAAAGATTATTAGTTTTCAGGTGCTTATCTGGTTGAACAAGCTCCCAGTTTGGACCACAATTCCCTGATTTTTTTTTAATATATATATATAAATAAGCTACAGCATCTCTTTAATGCAGCTTTTACTTAATTTATTGACATTTTTATGTTGATGTCTTTTCACTGTTTACTGTTGTTTAAATTGAAATTTCTGTTTTAATTCTGCAATTCTTTAATTTGCTTTGTGAAGCACTTTGGGTTGCATTTTGATTACTTAAAAATTGCTATATAAGATGAAAACTGACACAATATGATTTTGTCATATCATATCCATAAACAGCTCATGTCAGGGCTGCCATTTGCTTTACCAAAGCAACTTATCACACACTCAGCCTGCTGTGCCAGTTTAACCCAAAGAGCATCACCAAGCACCAGATTAGGACTTGTGGGATTTCCTGTGCAAGTAATCAACCAGTTGTGAAGGGCTGCTGTTACGAGCTGTACATCAGTTCCAATGCATCAGAAAGTGATGATAAAGGGTTGACTAGTGCATTGAAAACTGACACAAAGGACTCATTATAAGGAGGCAGAGTCACCTCTGAAATCCGATTGGACATCCCAGGTGCCTCCTCAGGTGATTTGCAGGTCACTGGAGAAGGAGAGACATACCTTTCCAGACCTTCATTTATCACCAGTATCAGTACACCAGTTTGAATTAAATTTAAAGATCTGATCTCATTACTACCTCATTAAGCTCCACATACTGCACCCCAAAACAACCATCTTACCTTTCTATGGACCTCTTTGAACTTGTTGCATATATTTCAACTTGATCCAGATGATTAATATGAATATGTTTTATTTCACATGTCTTTATAATGTGACCACAGTTATCACAGCAGTGTATATGAGTGTGTGTTAAAGAGAGGAACACAATCATTGTTTTTATTAGTATATATCCCCCTGATAAAGTCTTGCTCACCCTCTGGCCCCCCATGTCAGTCTCACTCCACCACTGTTTTTGATCAATTCACATGCTGAATGTAATAATGTGTTGAAACAAAAAGGAAAACATAGACAGTATAAAAGCCAGTGGTGGGTAAATCAAGTTATTTTAGCTGTAAATTAAATAATACAGAAGAGGACAAACCTCACAGTTTTGTATGGCTTTTACATTCACTGTGTTGTCTTGTTTATTGTAAGAAATGTCTAAAAAAAATGGGGAAAAAAATGATATTATACTGAATCTGATGTGATCTGTGCATATAGTATTTTTCCACTGACCACAATGTAATTCTGCAGTTGACACAACCAACAAAATGATGTCATATGCTGTAAATTCAAGATTTATGAATTTAAGCTCAATCTATGATCTTTTACAAACCCTAACAAGATTATTTTCATTCCTAGCTTTGACCAAGTACTTAGCTAAATCTGACCAGGGATCAGTATTATGTAACACCAACAAAGTACTTGTGATGTGGAAACAGTAGCTGGAACTGAAAGAAAATAATTAATGAATCAAAACAAAGAAGGGAAAAAGTGTTGCTGTTTTTTGATCTGGAGCTGGAACCGAACAGCTGAACACTGTCAGGGTTCCTGTCTGACTCACCGTAACAAACACACTTCTAACCCTCCTTCCTCATAATGAGGAGGCTGGTTCATCTAAACATGACAACTGTGACATCTTGCTAGTCTCCAGAAAAAGTACTTACTGGTCCATAAGAGATGAAAGTGAGGTGAATGGTATGAAAACAATAAGATTGAGTGGACATTCTGCCACACTTTAAGCCTCTGCAGCTGTTCTGACTCAAATCCTCTAAAACTGCTGTTGTGACGTTACGTCAGCCTCGTAAGTTGTGCGCAAAGAGCTGATCAGCCTAACTCATCGTAGGCCAGAGTATGTGTGATGAACTTGTTCTTGATTGATTAAAAATGCCTTACAACAAACATCCAAAATTAGTCCTTTTTGTTACTTTTATGGTGTTAAACTCTGCAGGTCACCCCTAAAAATTTTGATTCCAGAATTATTCAAAGTGTGAACTTTGTCACAAAGGCTAATAGCTACTAACCTTTTAAATAATTGATATGAGATTTTTCCAGTGTTACAAGTATCTTCATCTGTATCATTTGTTAATTAAAATAGAGAACAAGACTAGGTGTGTGTTTAAATTCTTATTTTATATTGTTGTTCTTATTATGTAAAGTACTCTGGACTATTTCTAAATGAAAGTGCTTCATATATCAGCCCACACTATTAATGTGTTAAATATACATGCTGTTGGCAGACTTAATGATTGTAGATCACTGCATTAGCCAATACATTCAGCAGGTACTTTTACTTTTAACACTATAAGTATATCAAAAGCAAGTACTTACTTACTTTTACTCAAGTTAAAAGCTTTATAGAATAGAATTAAAGCTTTATTGTCATTGTACAAGAATACAGTGAAATTTTGTTGGGCAGCATCTATTAGCAAGAAAAATATGACAAAGAAAAAAAGTGTATAACTAACAAAGTGCGTAATATGGCATATTTACTTTACTAGAATATATATTTGTCTGTTTATGTACACTTTTACTAAAGTATGGTGTCTGGACTGGGACAAAAAGTCAGGCCAGAAGTCATACACTCACCCAGTACACTCACTCATTCATATACTACACACATATGCTCACATACAAGTGCACACACCTATGATGTGGAAACAGCAGCTGGAACTATGATCTTTTACAAACCCTAACAAGATTATTAGTGATCCATATTCTGTATTAGTGAGCCCCAACCCTGGTGCTCAAGGCCCACTATCCTGCAGGTCTTGGATGGCTCCCTGCTGCAGCTGATTCAAATTAAATGGATCTCTGACAAGATCGTCTGCTAATGAGGGATTAAGTTGAGTCAGGTGTGTTGCAGCATGAAAACATTGAAAGGCTGCAGGACAGTGGGCCTTGAGGACCAGAGCTGGGATCATTGTTCTATACAGACTAACATTCACACAGAACTATCAGCCACTAGTCCAGAGTTTTTCTCTCTCTTACTCTCATGAAAAGACTCAATACAACAGTCACAGCAGGACTCCATTAATTATATCATGATATTATGTTAATGGGAAACAACATGATTGTGTCATTTTGTCAGGAAATAATTTAGTTTACCATAAATACACTAACATCACTAATCGCTTGTAAAAACAAGAAGCGGTCAACAGAAACCTCACCTGATGTGATTCAGCTAACATTAGAAAATGAAAAATGCGACTCAACTTAGGCAGATGAGAGACTGTCCAACCTTAAGAAGGGTTCCCAAACTTATCCATGCAGCAGCGAACCTGTGGAGGTATGTTTGGTCCAGCAGGACCCACCAAATATTTCATGCAGTAAAATAAGCCAACAAGCATAAAACACTGCAATCGCGTCATTTACAACTAGATAAACACACTGATGAAGTCACTAAGTTTTCAGCTTGTATGTTTGGGCTGACGAGCGATATAACAGCACAGCAACAAGCCACAGCAACATTTTCGCCATTTTGACCAATCGCTACTATTAGTGACAGCTGACAAGCACAAATGATTTTGTCTGTGCACAGGTGTCAGAGCCAGGCAGATCAATCAATCACATCGATGTAATGCACTATGATTTTTAATTTATTTATCTGACAAGCAGGCCAGTCAGGCCACTTTTGGGTCCAGGCCACTGGGAATTGTTCCACTTCTCCCGTGTGCCAGTCCAGGTGTCTGATTACTCCCCTACCACTCTATGTAATAAAAACAGTTGTACAGCAATCTGCAGCAATCTGCTGGGGCAGCGGCATCAGAACCAGAGACTTGAAAAGAATTAACAAACTGATCAAGAAAGCCGGTTCTGTGCTTGGAGTAACTCTGGAGCCGCTGGAGTTGATCATCAAAAAAAGAATTCTGTACAAGCTGACGAAGATAATGGAAGATCCTTCACACCCTCTACACAACGCCGTGACGAAACAACAGAGTGTGTTCAGTGGGAGGCTTGTTCAAGTCCGATGCAAGACAGAGAGATACAGAAGATCCTTCCTTCCAGCAGCTATCAGGCTGAAGAACAAAGCCCTTAATTAATTAATGTGATTGTTTTACTAAAAAATTACTACTACTACAATATTGAATTTCCCTTTGGGATTAATAAAGTATTTTTCATTCATTCATTCATTCATTCAGCCACGCTGTGGTCAACTCGCTACTAACTCAGGGTAGACTGATAAACAGGACTGACCTTAGTCCATTTTAACAATGGTGCCTTTTATGATTTTGTTTATGCATGATTCTTGTCCCTATATGAGATGTTGCTGATTGTATCAGCTGCATACAGAAAAGCAGAATAATGCACTAATACATATGCATGTGCATATTGGGAAGTTGTGGTGCACGTCCAAAAATAAGGCTCCCCAAAACCCCCCCATGTGATTCAAACCCTGCCAACAACAACACACTAATTAATGTCTTAGTTTTATTCACCAGGATGTCCTAGCAATCTTCCTGATGAAGGCGACATAGAGTGGACTAGTCCTGAATCTAGACCAGGGGTGCCCAAAGTCGGTCCTCGAGGGCCACTGTCCTGCAGATTTTCCAATGTTTCCTGCTTCAACACACCTGACTCAAATGAAATATATCCAACAGCCTATTAGGTTTTGCACAATGACTCAGCAATTTGAGTCAGGTGGTTTTGGAGTAGGGACATATCAAAAACCTGCAGGATTGTGGCCTTTGAGGACTGGAGCTGGGCACCCCTGATCTAGACCATGATAGAGTGAAACAGCTGGTAGTGGTTTGTTTAATCACATGTAACAACAATGCTACAAAAACACCAAAATGTTTACTTATGGAAGAAGAATCAATGCAGGATTTGTCAAGAAGGATCTTTATCCCATCCGGAAGCTATAGACTTCCAAGATTTTCCATTATTTTATCTGCTTGGCCGTGTAGACGCGTGGTTCAAAGCATAAATCTTTTTTGGATAAAATAGAAAGATCTATGCCATACCGTAGCTCAATTTTTTTTAGGTTTCTATGAGCTCATCTAAACTGTGAAAATACTTCAACATCTTGCATTTTTCTTGCACATTAGACATTTTGGTGAAAGTTTGCTCACTAGAAGACTGTGAGTCTTGCACACAAAGTAATTCTCTCTATGAAGTGTCTGAACTTGTTTAGGCAACAGTTGCAGATTTGATCCCCACCCTCTTTAAGTTTGGATTGATAAATATTCCCTCAATCTCGTCTAGTAATTGGGATTTCAACTTCATATACAGTACCAGTCAAAAAGCTTACCAGTCATCATGAATTATCAGCTTGTCCACAGTTTTGACTTGTACTGCATATTAGTCTTTCAACTGGAAAAACAGATGTCATCATGACAAATTAGAAACTCCTGTTGACTTAAAGCAGTATAATATACTACAACAGAGAATTGGGCCTGCAACCATATGGTATTTTTTATATCCTTTATACACAAGCTGCGGTTTGGAAGGCCTGTAGATGCGTTGCAAAGTCAAAAGAAAAAGTCACCACCAAATAACAAGTTCACACACTCTAATATTTCATTGGACCACCTTTAGCTTTGATTCTAGCAGCACTCACTGTGGCATTGTTTGGATAAGCTTCTGCAGTGTTACAACATTTATTTCCACCCAGCCTTGCATTCATTTTTCACCAAGATCTTATATTGATAATGAGAAATTCTGACCTCTGTGCAAAGCCTTCTCACATCTCAATGAGGTTCAGGTCTGGACTCCGTGTGGCCAATCCATGTGTGAAAATGATGTCTCCTGTTCCCTGAACCACTGTTTTACAATCTGAGCCTGATGAATCCTGGCATTGTCATCCTGGAATATGGCCGTGCCACATTTCAGTAATTTCATTTAAAAAGTGATACTTGTATAATGTAGACATTCATTCCTCACAGACTGAAATATTTCAAATGTTTATTTCTTTTCATTTTGATGATTATAACTGACAACTAATGAAAACCCAAATTCAGTATCCCAGAAAATTAGAATATTACTTCAGACCGATACAAAAAAAGGATTTCTTGAAATGTTGGCCAACTGAACAGTATGAACATGAAAAGTATGAGCATATACAGCACTCAATACTTAGTTGGGGCTCCTTTTCCCTGAATTACTGCAGCAATGCGGCGTGGCATGGAGTCCATCAGTCTGTGGCACTGCTCAGGTGTTATAAGAGCCCAGGTTGCTCTGATAGTGGCCTTCAGCTCTTCTGCATTGTTGGCTCTGGCATATCGCATCTTCCTCTTCACAATACCACATATTCTATGGGGTTAAGGTCAGGCGAGTTTGCTGGCCAATTAAGAACAGGGATACCATGGTCCTTAAACCAGGTACTGGTAGCTTTGGCACTGTGTGCAGGTGCAAAGTCCTGTTGTAAAATGAAATCTGCATCTCCATAAAGTTAGTCAGCAGCAGGAAGAATGAAGTGCTCTAAAACTTCCTGGTAGACGGCTGCGTTGACCGTGGACCTAAGAAAACACAGTGTGGACCAACACCAGCAGATGACATGGCACCCAAACCATCACTGACTGTGGAAACTTTACACTCCACCACAATCAATGTGGATTCTGTGCCTCTCCTCTCTTCTACCAGACTCCGGAACCTTGATTTCCAAAGGACATGAAAATGTACTTTCATCAGAGAACATAACTTTGGACCACTCAGCAGCATTCCAGTCCTTTTTGTCTTTAGCCCAGGCGAGACTCTTCTGACGCTGTCTCTTGTTCAAGAGTGGCTTGACACAAGGAAAGTGACAGCTGAAACCATGT
Source organism: Melanotaenia boesemani (assembly GCF_017639745.1). Lineage (NCBI taxonomy): Eukaryota > Metazoa > Chordata > Actinopteri > Atheriniformes > Melanotaeniidae > Melanotaenia > Melanotaenia boesemani. The sequence goes on along the minus strand of NC_055702.1, from coordinate 24,437,299 downwards.
CTTGCATACGTCTGTGAGTGGTAGTTTCTGAAGCACTGACTCCAGCTACAGTCCACTCTTTGTGAATTTCCTCCACATTTTTGAAAGGGTTTCGTTTTACAATCCTCTCCAGGGTGCGGTTATCCCTATTGCTTGTACACTTTTTTCTACCACATCTTTTCCTTCCCTTCACCTCTCTATTAATGTACTTGGAGCCCTTTTAGCTATGACCTTTTGTGTCTTGCCCTCTTTATGCAAGGTGTCAATGATCATCTTTTGGACAACTGTCATGTCAGCAGTCTTCCACATGATTGTGTAGCCAACAGAACTAGACTGAGAGACCATTTAAAGGCCTTTGCAGGCGTTTTGAGTTAATTAGCTGAATATAGTGTGCCCCCAGGTGTCTTCAATATTGAACCTTTCCACAATATTCAAATTTTCTGAGATACTCAATTTGGGGTTTTCATTAGTTGTCAGTTAAAATCCTCAAAATTAAAAGAAATAAACATTTGAAATATGTCAGTCTTTGAGGAGTTAATGTTTATATCATACAAGTTTCACTTTCTGAATGGAATTACTGAAATAAATCAACTTTATCATGATAGTCTAATTTTAGGACGAGCACCTGTATATTCAGGTAGTCAGCTGACCTCATTCTTTGGACACATAATGTTGCTGAACCTAGACCTGAACCTAGACCTGACCAACTGCAGCAATCCCAGATCACGGACTGTCATCACAGGCTTGTACAGTAGATACTAAGCATGATGGCTGCATTACTTCATCTGGCTCTTACCCTGATGCCCCCTGATGGGTAAATCTGGACTCATCAGACCACATGACCTTCTTCCATTGCTCCAAAGTCCTGTCTTTCTGCTCCCTAACAAATTGAAGCTTTTTTCTCTGGTTAGCTGGGGTTAAAAAAACATGTTGCCAGCTGATAGATAATCACCCACACAGTAATTATCCAATAGGAGGCTTCTTCCTATCTGCTGAGTTAAATCCAGGTGGCGATAGTTTTTTGGGTCAGGCAGTGTATAATCAGAGTATTTTCCTGTCTTTATTTCCACACAACCAGAGCAGTTGCATCACATTGTGAGCAGCTCCAGTACCCTGGTGACCTAGAACTCAATACGATGCACACACTTCTTCACAGCTTACCTCAAGTGATAAAAACACTGAAATGAGAGCCAAGTTAGGTTAAAGTGGAATCATCCTTTAAATATTTATCCCACTCTGTTCTTGCAGCAACTGATCCTGATCAGTGTCAATTTCCAGTTATTTTTCCAGGTGTGTTAAATACCCTCACTGGTCTCATGTATAACTCGTCATACTTTTAAAAACAACTAACTTTTGACCGCTGCGGCACATGATTTGTTGTGGCTGTGGTCAAAGCTCCAGCCCCGCCTCTGGGACTTTTTTTTTTCCTCCTGCTAGTGTGCATTTAATACAATATTTTGCACAGGACAGGACTTTGGGAAAATGCTGGGAAGGCCTCGCCTAACCTCACCACTCACTGAAAGCATGTAGCCCCACTCAGCTCTGAATAATCTGCAGTTAGGAGTCAAAATAAACCAAAGTCAAGCCCACCGAGGTAGAGAGAGCAAAGCAGACCAGCTCATCTATACATCAGGCTCCAGTTACATGAGGTGAGCTCACGATTTCTGCCTTGCTGCTCTTCATCGCGAGGAAGTGGTCAAACCAATCGCTGACAGAGGGAGTGACCCTGAAAACGTGACTCGCAGATAAAAACACTGGAGCGTTTGGCCCGGTGATATCCTGAGCCTGTAACATAATATGCTGCTGTTTTATGCTGTGACTAAAGTGTAACCTGTATTCTCCAGCTGTGGAAACCTAACAACTGAAGAGTGCTCACAGTGAGCCCAAAATATTTTTCCATTTCAGTGCACAGGGGTACCATTTTTCTTCTTTTTTTTAATAATAGTAAAAAAAAATCCTGATTAAACAATGCAATGTAAAAGAGAGAAAATAAAATACAGAAAAAAAGAAAAAACACTGAAAGAAGGGAAAATAAAAAAAAGGTAAAGATATTGTAAGTGGGTAATTAAGTAGGGCATATTTGGCTTGTCCTTGGTTGTATGACTCTAACATGTATTATTATTTATTTAAGTCATGAGGCACAGAATAACCATAGATATCTATGATACAGGCTAGATGGCTCAACCGCATGTAATAATTCAAATTATTTTGTTGTATTAGTAATAGTTATATTATTATAACAAATTATAATATATTTATATTACATTATTCTTATTCTTTTCAATGTTTGTACCGTCTTGGACAGAAAATACTTTTGCAATACAAAATAGGTACAAGATTTACAAATTTACATGAAGGAATGCAGCTTGTTGAAATCCTCACTCTGTACGGAGAACTAGACTGTTGTGGGGATTTACACATGGAGGATAGAGATAAAAACAGAGAGATGTGTGAGTGAAACAGTGGAATTGAATTTAACACTGAAAAGGCTCCGAGTTATACTGATATGCAATTAAATTAACCAAGTTAAGATTTCACTAGACAGATACACTGTCATGGTCCATGCTCATTACCGCTTCCTGCTGACCATATTTGGCTTGCCAATCATCACCGCTGTTTGGACAGCACAGCTGGAGAACATCAAGTCATCATTCTCATCGCCATATAAACCTCACCCGGACCTCCAGTCATCGCTGGATTATACTACTCATCGTGGTAACCAGTCGTGCACATGATCTATATCGTATTGTATCTGAACCGACCTAACTTGTACCCTCTCTCTTCCAAGAACCGTACCTGAACCTCGTCCACACCACGGAGAATCCTGTCTGCCCGCTCCAGCCCGTCCTTCCAGCAAACCCTGCATACTGCACAGCACAATTCTAATAAAGTGTCTCTGATCATTCTCCGAGCGCTCCTCTCTTTGGATCCATACACCCAATCCATGACAGAATAATCCAGCCAAACAATATGGATCCTACGGAGCAAGCCGCCAGGAAAGCCGAACCCGGAAGCGATCTGCATCATGCCGTGTCTGCACACGGGAATCTCCTTGGTCAACACTCGCAGGTACTCCGATCTCTAGGAGAAGGACAACACGCTTTGCAAAAACAATTAGACGACATCGCCAGATCTTTGTCAGCCCTGTTTAATCAACCTGCTCAGCTTTCAATCCCCGCAGCTCCTCAGCCTGTCCCCGAGCCGACTCCGCCCACTCCGGTGCGGGACGTACACATTCCGGATCCCAGACCGTTTTCCGGCGAGTTGGGGAAATGCAGAGGATTCCTTCTCCAGTGTACTCTTATCTTCGACCAGAAACCGCACACTTACTCCTCGGATCGCTCGAAGGTATCATATATAATTGGTCTGCTTACTTCCAGGGCACTTACATGGGCAGAGGCATACCTTGAGACCACGCCCCTCCACACGCTATCACTGCAGGCTTTCACAGCCGACTTATTAAAAGTTTTTGATGGTCCAGTTCGGGGCCGTGAGACGGCCAAGCGCCTGATGTCTATTCGTCAAGGGAACCAGAGTGTGGCTGAATTTTCGGTGGAGTTCAGGACGTTGGCTGCCGACTCTGGGTGGAACTCAGCTGCATTAAAGGACCATTTTTTACATTGTTTAACAGATACCCTGAAGGACGAACTGGCAACTCTGGACCTTCCAGCTACTCTGGATTCCCTGATAGACCTAGCCACCCGTCTGGATAACCGCCTCCGGGAAAGGACCCGAGAACGCCGTAGTCCTCGCCCGGGTCTGTCTCATAGGTGGTTTCCTTCTTCTTCACCTGAACCATCTCCGGACTTCCTCCCTGTTTCGGCCGCCGAACCCATGCAGGTGGGTCGCGCACACCTGACCCCGACGGAGAGGCAGAGACGGCTACAGGCAGGAGCGTGTCTGTATTGTGGTGAAGAAGGGCATTTCCGGGCTACCTGTCCTGTTCGGCCAAAAGACCAGGCCCGTCAGTTCAGGTCGGGATTCTGACGGGCCAGACCCAGACAAAGACCCAGATCCCGGCAACACTAACCTTTTCAGATCAATCCCTCACCATACAGGCCTTAATCGACTCAGGAGCAGAGGACAGTTTTCTGGACATCCGCCTGGCTGAGGAAGCCAAGATCCCTCAGGTACCGCTAGTTCAACCCATAACAGCCAAGGCCTTGGATGGTCGCACCCTTGCCCAGGTAACACACACCACTGCACCCATAAAATTAAAACTCTCTGGAAACCACACTGAAGTAATAGAGTTCAAGTTGATTTCAGCCCCCGAATCCCCGCTGGTGCTCGGTCATCCCTGGTTGTCTCTCCACAACCCTCACATCAACTGGGCCTCCCGAACCATCATGGGTTGGAGTGAGGAATGTCACCAGTCCTGCCTTCGATCAGCCATACTCCCAGCCGACATAGACTCCAGCAAAGCAGAAGCCCCGGATCTGACCTCCGTCCCGACCGAGTACCATGACCTGGCCGAGGTATTTAGTAAACTCAAAGCGTCCTCTCTGCCTCCCCACAGGCCCTATGACTGCGCCATAGAGCTCCTGCCTGGTTCCCCGCTTCCAAACAGTAGGCTGTATAACATCTCCAGGCCAGAGCGGGAAACCATGGAGAAGTACATCCAGGAGTCTCTCGATGCCGGCATAATCCGACATTCCTCCTCCCCGTTGGCCGCTGGGTTTTTCTTTGTCACAAAAAAGGATAAAACCCTGCGTCCCTGCATCGATTACCGGGCCCTGAACAAGATCACCATACGTAACAAGTATCCTCTCCCCCTAATTGACTCCGCCTTTGAGGCGTTACTAGGTTCCACGATCTTCACCAAACTCGACCTCCGTAACGCCTATTATCTGGTCCGCGTAAGGGAAGGTGATGAGTGGAAGACCGCCTTCAAGACCCCTCTGGGTCATTTCGAATATCTAGTCATGCCCTTTGGCCTAACCAACGCCCCGGCAGTATTCCAAGCCCTAGTCAATGACGTGCTCCGGGACTTCCTCAACCGTTTTGTTTTCGTCTATCTCGATGACATTCTGATCTACTCACAGACCCAGTCCGAACACAAGAAGCACGTCCGTTTGGTTCTCCAGAGACTCCTCGAAAATAAACTGTATGTAAAGGCGGAGAAGTGTCAGTTTCACTCAGACACCGTCGGCTTCTTGGGCTACGTCTTCGCGAGCGGGCAGATGAAGGCAGACCAGGCAAAGGTTCAGGCGGTATTGGACTGGCCCACACCGGACTCTGTTAAATCTCTGCAGCGCTTCTTGGGTTTTGCAAATTTCTACCGCCGCTTCATTAAAAACTTCAGCCTGGTGGCAGCCCCCCTTACGAAACTGACTTCTCCCAAGACTCCGTTCCATTGGTCAGACAGTGCGAAGTCCGCTTTTCAGGACCTTAAGGCGCGTTTCGCCTCAGCTCCGGTCCTCACTCAGCCGGACCCTTCACGACAGTTCGTGGTCGAGGTGGACGCCTCTGATTCCGGGGTGGGGGCGGTACTATCCCAGCGCTCGGAACAGACGGGCGAATTACACCCATGTGCCTTTTTTTCCCGGCGCCTCACCCCAGCCGAACGCAACTATGACGTGGGGGAACGCGAGCTTCTGGCTGTTAAGTTTGCGTTGGAGGAGTGGCGCCACTGGCTGGAGGGTGCAGCTCAACCCTTCATCGTGTGGACGGATCACCGCAACCTTGAGTACATCCAGTCGGCCAAGCGGCTGAATTCCCGTCAGGCCAGGTGGGCTTTATTCTTCGGCCGATTTAACTTCTCTTTGACCTACAGGCCGGGATCCAAGAACGTCAAACCCGACGCCCTGTCACGCCAGTTCAGCTCCGGTGGCCCGTCCTCAGATCCAGACACCATCCTGCCTGCGTCCTGTGTTGTGGCTGCCGTAACATGGGAGGTGGAACAAAACGTCCGGGAAGCCCAGCGAGCGCATCCAGACCCAGGTACCGGTCCGCCTAACAGACTCTTTGTTCCTGACCAAGTCCGCTCTCAGGTTCTTCAATGGGGACATTCATCCCGGGTTGCCTGCCACTCTGGCCGCGCACGCACAGCGGTCCTCATCAGACGGCGGTTCTGGTGGCCAACCCTGGAAAAAGACGTCCGGGAGTTCGTGGCCGCTTGTCCTGTCTGTGCCCGGGGAAAGATGTCCTCCCAGGCTCCAGCTGGTCTTCTTCGGCCTCTCCCCATTCCCCGACGACCCTGGTCCCACATAGCACTGGATTTCGTTACTGGCCTCCCTCCGTCCCAAGGTAACACTACCATCTTGACCATCACTGACCGCTTTTCCAAAGCAGCTCACTTCGTGGCGCTGCCCAAATTGCCCACTGCTTTGGAAACCGCAGACATCATGTCCATGTCTTCCGTCTCCATGGCATCCCTGTGGACATCGTTTCTGACCGAGGGCCCCAGTTCGTGTCACGGGTCTGGAAGGCATTCTGCTCCGAGCTTGGGGCGACCGTCAGCCTGAGTTCGGGGTTCCACCCTCAGACCAACGGTCAAGCAGAACGCCTTAACCAAGAGTTGGAGTCCGCCCTGCGCTGCGTGGCTGCCGACGACCCCTCCGCCTGGAGCAGCCACCTGTGCTGGGTGGAGTATGCCCACAATTCACATGTCTCCTCCGCCACAGGTCTCTCCCCTTTCGAGGCCTCCCTGGGGTATCAACCACCTCTCTTCCCGGACCAGGAGGCTGAGCTCGCTGTTCCCTCCGTCCAGCATCACCTGGGTCGCTGTCGCCGGCTGTGGCGGGCTACCAGGGCGGCCCTGGTGCGGACCTCAGTCAGGAACCGCCGGGGTGCGGATAGGCGCAGGATCCCCGCACCTCCGTACCGTGTTGGGCAGCAGGTCTGGCTGTCCTCCAGGTACGTGCCCCTACACACGGACTCACGCAAGCTGTCTCCCCGGTTCCTCGGCCCCTTTGAAGTCCTGGAGATACGGAGCCCTGTGGTCGTGAAGCTGCGGCTGCCGCGCTCCATGCGCATCCACCCTGTTTTCCATGTCTCCCAGCTCAAGCCGGTCTCCTTCAGTCCATTGATCCCTCCTTCCAGGCCCCCTCCACCCGCCCGGGTCATTGACGGTGATCCGGCCTTTTCCGTCCGTCGCCTCCTGGATGTCCGCCGCCGGGGTCGTGGTCTGCAGTACCTTGTGGACTGGGAGGGCTATGGCCCGGAGGAACGGTCTTGGGTCCCTCGCTCATTCATCCTGGACGCTGACCTCATCCGGGATTTTCGTCGCCGTCAGGCTGCTGGGTCGCCCGGGGGCTCCCCTTGAGGGGGGGGCACTGTCATGGTCCATGCTCATTACCGCTTCCTGCTGACCATATTTGGCTTGCCAATCATCACCGCTGTTTGGACAGCACAGCTGGAGAACATCAAGTCATCATTCTCATCGCCATATAAACCTCACCCGGACCTCCAGTCATCGCTGGATTATACTACTCATCGTGGTAACCAGTCGTGCACATGATCTATATCGTATTGTATCTGAACCGACCTAACTTGTACCCTCTCTCTTCCAAGAACCGTACCTGAACCTCGTCCACACCACGGAGAATCCTGTCTGCCCGCTCCAGCCCGTCCTTCCAGCAAACCCTGCATACTGCACAGCACAATTCTAATAAAGTGTCTCTGATCATTCTCCGAGCGCTCCTCTCTTTGGATCCATACACCCAATCCATGACATACACAGGGTATAGCAGAGTGAGAGAAAACTTCAAATGAACACATCTAAGTAATAAAAGTACAAGCTCTTGTAAAACAATATTAAAAAGAAAAAAAAAAAACAATCCAAATAACATGACTTGGCTAAACCCTTTGAAAAGGGCTGTGTTGTTGAGCTTCTGGTTATTGTTGTTTCTCTGGAAGCTGAGTGTCATCATCTTGGCAATTCAGTGCTGCCTTAGCTTAAACAACAGGGACACAACTAATGTCAGCAGCATATGGTGGTAACTCTCTACGCCACACTGTGTGCAGCCGATGTGCTCCTCGAGCAAAAACACATCCTCCGACCCAATCTGTACAGTGTACAGGACCTGCAGCAGTCTGATGGACTGTGATTGTCTGGAACTAGCTGATGCCTGCCGAATGAGCCGCTCTGATGAGGGCGATTAGAGCATCTGTAGGCTGCACAAAAGTCTGGCATCTTCAACTTTGACTTCTATCTTCTGTCAGTGGGAAAAAACATTACATTATGTTAGCAACTATGGTTTTGGGAAACGCACCCTGGCTAACAACTACAACCACATCCATAAAGATTGTAATTTAGACAAAACATTAGTTTGTCATAAATATTGGTGTCAGAAAAACCTAGCTATATAATTTAATTCTTAATTGTGGTCTCAGCCTTGATAACTTCATCAAGCAGACTAGCTATAGTAGCTGTAATACACAATTTTACTGCACAATTAAGTTGTTTTTCAAAGACAAAAGCTGTAATTTCAACATGTTCAAATATGCAGAATTTTAGCGAAATAAGAGTATTTGCATTTGTGCAGACCACTCACCTAATCTCAGTTACCACAGATCCCGCTAGAGATCTTCTCTGTGGCAAGATGGCCACTGGTGATGTCATTCAAAACTCAGCAATAAAGCATCTAGCCTTTATTATATGTATCTGAGAAAAACTGTATGATCAAAAATAAATAAATAAGTAAATAAAAAAGATGCTGCCAAATATCCAAAGATGATTGACATGTTTGGCACAGCAGGACCTTCATCAGCTGTTGCAGACGATGATGATGGTAGAAGCTTTCATCACTGAGGTTTTGTTCTCAGTAAAGAGACCAAGTAAACCCTGTTAGCCTAATCCATACAAGTCAGTTAGCGGTTAACACGCTAACAGTTAGCAGTGAACACGTTAGCTGTTTACAGAGTTATGATTAAACAGCTGTTTTATCACCACCTTTTTTTGTCTCCTTACATTTATTAAATTAGTTTATGTCAGAGGAGAACAGCTGGTTAACTGGCTGTATTCACTGGTTAAAACAGCAGATCTTAAATTTTGTTCTTTTAACTAAATAGTCTTGTTGAAAGTGAGAAGAGGATTTTTAAACCATCATTCATCAACATTAATAGTGAGTCAGCAGATTCCTGATTTTATTTATAAGTCTATCTTTGGTTGTGGCTGATAGTTAAATACAACTGGGTCTAAATGTGTAAAAGGCAGTGAACTGTGTAGGTGTTTATGGACAATACAGACATTTATTTACATTTTTTTTTTTCCATATGTTAATCCCGATGCAGCTGTCTCCCTCTTTATCAGAGAATCCAATAATTCTGGACCTGACTGCATCATTACGTTAAAATAAAATAAATAAATAAAAGGTCTGCATTGAGTCTTTAGTTGAACCTGGTTGAGATAACATCTCAAGGCAACAGACACAGAGACACTGTTTTTACACTCTGTCCGGGAACATTTTTAATCTGATCTCATGTCTTGTTTTCTTTTTCCCACAAACACAAAATAGGATGAATGCTTCTCTAATCTTCAACACTGTGATGGAGGATAGATGCTTATTACAATATTAAATTACAATATTGGGAAATATTAAATGTGTCCACTCTCACTGCATGGTTTTAGTGGTTTTAAGGAGTTCCAATTTTTGGTATTAGTCAGTTCATATTTTTGTATAACCTTAAAAAAATGGACAATGAACAAACAAAACCCATGAGATATAGTAATACTGATTATTATTATTTTCGTCTGTCATGATATTGAACAAGACAGGTAAAAATAAACTTCCAGAGAAAAAGGTCTCTTCCTGTAAAGGTGACAGAGACAAAGACTCACTTCCCAGAGGTGTCATTTCAAGCCTGTCCTACTTTCTTTGGGATTGTATTATTCCTTAATTAATTATCAATATTTCCTGATGTGATGCATTAACCCTTTAAGGCCCTGCTCGACAATTTGGAAGAATACACTTTCAGCGACTATAATGAAGGTTATTGAAAATTGTAGTAAACCTGCCCGAGTCAGCGCTACCTCTTGGTTTGGGCATGTAATACCAACAGTAAGTGTCTATTATACCATTACTATTTCAAGTTTTGACCATTTTGCTATTAAGTCATTAACTGCTGTCTCAACCATTTGTTGAAACTTTTTTTATTTCTTAGTGTGAATATTAAAGGGTTAAAAACACTCATGGCTTACAGTGCAGATGCAGCCCAGGATGGAAGTCACCAGCTTGTCTTGCTTCCCACCCCTTTTCCTCTTCCTTTTTCTTCCCTATATTTCGCTCTCCTTCCCTTTTTGTGTCTTATTACCATACCATACCATACCATACCACACCCCACCACACCGCACTGCACTGCATCATACCAAACCATACCATACCATTCCATACCATACCATACCACACCACACCCCACCACACCGCACTGCACTGCATCATACCAAACCAAACCATACCATACCATTCCATACCATACCACACCATACCATACCATACCATACCATACCATGACATACCATACCATACCACACCCTACCATACCATACCATGCCATACCACACCACACCACATCACACCACACCACACCACACCACACCTAACCACACCATACCACACCACACCACACCATACCATACCATACCATACCATACCATACCACGCCATGCCATACCACACCACACCACACCATACCACACCACACCATACCACTCCACACCATACCATACCATACAATACCATACCATACCATACCATACCATACCATACCATACCATACCATACCATGCCATACCACACCACACCCTACCATACCATACCACACCACACCACACCACACCATACCACACCATACCATACCACAGCACACCACACCACACCACACCATACCATACCATACCACACCACACCATACCATACAATACCATACCACACCATACCACACCATACCATACCATACCACAGCACAGCACACCACACCACACCATACCACACAATACCATACCATACCATACTATACCATACCATACCACACCACACCATACCATACCATACCATACCATACCATACCACACCACACCACACCACACCACACCACACGGAACGGCACCGCATCATACCATACCACACCATATCATACCACACAATACCATACCATACCACACCATACCATACCATACCACACCACACCATACCACACAATACCATACCATACCATACCATACCATACCATACCACACCACGCCACATCATACCATACCATACCATACCATACCACACCACACGGAACGGCACCGCATCATACCATACCACACCATACCATACCACACCATACCATACCATACCATACCATACCATACCATACCATACCACACCATACCTTACCACACCGCACCGCATCATACCACACCATACCATACCACACCATACCATACCATACCATACCATACCATACCACACCATACCTTACCACACCGCATCGCATCATACCACACCATACCACACCATACCATACCATCTTTATTTATAAAGCACTTTCACACAACCACAAAGTTCTGTACATCAATATCAAATTTAAAAAAAGACAAAAAGCAAATAATAAAACAATAAAATACAACAGAAACACAAGTTTTAAAAAAAGTCCTATAATTTAAACAATAAAAAAATTAAATGCATCATACTGAGTTCAAAGCCGATGGTTTTAAGATATGTCTTAAATTGGAAAAAATTAAGCCATTTTTTTTTATCTTTTTTGGTGTGAGGGGGATTCTGATTGCTCAGCAGAAGCTTATTCTTGTCGCTGCTCTCTTGAGTTACACCACCTAACCACTGGCATGCAAACATCAGGTGGCGTCACCCTCAACGAGGACTGGATATTTGAGCTTCTTACAAGACCATAAAAGATATTTTACAAGTCTCAAGCCATAAAGCTGTTCATGTTGGAAGCTTAACTGGTTATCGGTCCTGTGCAGCTCTGGGTCACGCTTCTGACATTAATGAGAATATGATTGATCACATGGGGGATAATTCAAATTGATTAATCATTTGAGAGCAGGAACTTAATCTTGGCAGTCTTCTGGAGTTATAGAGGTTATGAAGCAGTGGTGAGATTCCAGATTATCCTATACAGGCCAGCAGTGCAGACCAATCAAAACAAGCAGAGAGCTGAGTGGCCAGCCATGACAGCTGATTTTTATTCCCCAGAAGGTTTAGAAGAAGTGAGTGGTGAGGAAGTTGTTGAAATCCTTGAATTGCACCTCCAGGGAACGCTTGACACAATGAATAACGTGCTCAGCATGGCCAGGGCAGGGGCTGCCTTCATAAGTTATAGTTGCATAATTTGATGTTGCATGGCAAAACCTGAGGATTTGAGTGATAAATAGTCAGAGAGAGATGTGTTTGTACACCCACCACATCTGGCTCGTCTCGCTCAGGCTACATACTCTGACAGGAAGTGGATTAGAGGGCTGTTCAGCTTGATGAGGACAAGCCCACAGAGAATATCTATAATCTGGACACACACAGATCTAATAGAAATAGCGGAAGCGTCTTCTGGGCACACTAAAAGATCTGATTGAAGCAACCAGCTGTTACAGAGACACAGCCAGAGAGCAGGCATGCTCTAACACATTTACTACATCAGAAAAATGGGACTTAAATGCAACTAGCTCTGGTTCCATGACATCAAGTTTGGGTTTGTTGTGAACAGATGTCATCTGGGTCCAACTTGTAATAGCAGGTGATGTTAAGCACCCACTTAGATTGTTTGATCATCCATTTACATTTTAGAGTTGCTGTGTTTTCTCCATCTGAGTCTCCTGGCACACGATGGCAAAAATAAACCATCGGAAAGCTTTGAGGCTTACAGCCCTTCTGTTGCTTTGCATATTAGGCAGGCTGTGGAAGCTTGACTTTTAAAGATAATTCCTGTCCCATTTGGCTGCAATGAAAACCTCTTACCCCAAATTTAAAAAAAAGTTAGAGAAACTATTAAAAGTACTGATACAAGAAAGGAAAATTCAAAGATTGAAGGAGTTGATTTTTATTTTTTTTTTTTTTTGGTATTTTTTATCCAGACTGCAGAGCTTATATTTCCTTCATTGATCATTAAGCTTAATTACACATTATTTCTTACATTAGTCTATATGAAGGCTGGCACTGGAGAGAAGTCAGACTATTAAACAGGCTGCAGCTCAGCCAAGTATTCACAACACTTTCTCTTGATTTATGAACAGAATTTTTATGAATAAGTTGGAGAATTTAACAATGTAAATCTGTAAACTGTGTTGTATTTAAAGCACAACAGACACATCTAGAGGCATAAATAAGGACATATGATCCATTAATGTAGATTTTTGTGTCAAAAATATGTATTATAGTTTCCCAAAGCTGTTGTTCCTCATTATAAAGTTCAGTTTGATGGGATGCACCCTCCTCCATGGAAACCATTTCTAAGATCTCAGATAATCTTTCAGATAATCGTCATCCTTCCAGTTCATTTCAGTCTTTTAGCCATCATACATCCGGTTGTTACTAAATCCTGCTCAATGCCAGATCACAATGGAGAGTGAAGTCAATCATCTTAACAAATCATCGTAACAGTTCCCAAAATGTTTTTTTGCATTTACCATCCATAAACCTACATAAACAACATAAAGCTTTTTAAAAAGACTTTTGATAAAAGCATATATCTCTCTGAACTATCAATATTTATCAGGGTGTGGAAGAAGGACCCAAATCCAGGACTACTGTCAGAAGGAAAGAATAAACTAAGGTGCTACTAAGTCAATAAAATCAAGACTCCAGAGTCTGGACAGACAGAGAAACTAAGACTGGGACAAGGAAGACGAGGAAACAACAAGAAAACAATGACGATCCGGCAGAGAGCAAAAGAAAACAAAGAATATATTTGCACTGACGGAGCAATAACAGCAAGAGGAACAGGTGAAGCAAATTAACAAATGAAACCAGGTGTGAAAAGAACAGGAAGTAAGGCAAGAGAGGAGGTTACATCGTGGACAGGTTGCAAATCAGTGTTACCTTCACATACTATATAAATAAATTATCCATGCCATAGATGGTTTTTGCAGCATTCACTGATGATCGATGATCTTTATCATCTTTTGCACTCGATAGTGTGTGTGTGTGTGTGTGTGTGCCATTCTTCAGCTAAAGAACCACCGAATAACCCATTTTTATGTCTCTGTTTTTAATATACAAATAAGTAAATAAATAAAGCAGCACTTTTATGGGCTAACATGTTAAAATTCATTTATGCTAGGTTAGCACCAGTGCTAGCGTGGCTACGTCCTCCTATAGACCACATTAAAAACATAACAAAGGACTTGGCGACTTAGAGTATGATGTCACAAAAACTCGGTTTTCCAGCACACATATAAAAGTTGAAGTCGAACTCAATGAAAATCGCAACCTGAAACAGATCCTCAGATTGAAGCTCAAAACCTGCATTCAGTGCTCAGTTTTGAACAGCTCTAACAAGGAAAAAGAACATGAGGAGTTCTTTGTTTTTCAGTTAAAAATGTTCTAATCAAACCAGCATTTTTCTGGATCCCTGAGCAAACGTTATGCCTGAGAGCCATGCTGTGCCATGGTGAAATCTTCTTGTGTTCAGATCCAAACAGGACAAACACAAATTTTAGATCCAACATGCTCAGATCTGGATTCCAAAACACAAAGCTGCATTCTTCCTTTAACTTCCACTCACACATTGTTGCATAACTGAGCTGGTGCCAGTTCTTCTAAAATCATCTGCCTCTGTCACTTACATAAAAGTCACTTTGACATTGTTTTTTCCCCACAGCGTGCTCCTCAGTGAAGGATTGCCTCCCCTCATCTCATAATGCCCCAGTTTTAATGCTGTCTTCTCCCGTATTTTTGCCCCAAACCCTCCCTTCACTTCCTGCTCAAAATGCAAACATAGCAGATGTAAATATATCCCAACAGCATGGAGCAAAAACATATCAACAGAAGTTTCCATTTTTAAAGGCTGAAAATATCATCCAGACTGGTTGCTGAGACTCCCGCCTTATATAACACTAATTCCAAAAGAAGTTGGGACGCTGTATAAAAATAAACATAATGCAATGATTTCCAGATCTCATCAACCCACATTTTATTCCCAATAGAGCATAAACATCATATCACATGTTGAAAGTGAGACATTTTACCATTTCAAAAAAAATATGAGCTAATTTTAAATCTGATGGCAGCAACACGTGTAAAAAGTTGCAATAGGATGATGTTTACCCTTGTGTAGCACCTCCTCTTCTTTCAACTATAGTTTTCCACTGTGTCTGAAACTGCTAAAACTGAGCCTTGGTCCACAAACCAAAGGCTTCTTCTCGAGCTTTAACCTGCATTTGTGGATTTCAGGGTGAACAGACAGCGGTTTCTGGAAGTCTTACTGAGTCCATGCAGTGATTTCCAGTACAGAATCATTACTGGTTTTAATGCAGTGTTGCCTGAGGTACCCAAGATCACAGCACCCAGATTTGACCTTTAGCCTTGTCCCATGCGCACAGAGATTTCTCCAGATTCTCTAAATCTTTCATGAAATCCTCAAAATGCAATTTTACATTGAGAAATCCATCCATCCATCCATCCATCCATCCATCCATCCATCCATCCATTCTCTATACTGCTTATTCCAGTTTAGGGTTGCAGGGAAGCTGGAGCCTAACCCAACAATTAGCAGGCAAGAGGCAGGGTACTTCCTGGACAGGTCACCAATACATCATAAAACAACTACTCATACTCACTTTTTCTAAAATAGTTCCTTAGCTTTTAGAGCCAATTTGTCTCAGATTAGTGAACCTCTCCCCATCTTTCCATCTGAGAGATTCTGCCTCTCTGAAATGCTCCTTTTATACCCAGTCATGCTACTGACCTGTTGCCAGATAACCTGATACGTGTGAATGCTCCTCCAGTTGTTTTTTGTTTTTAAATTATGACCATTACTTTTCCAACCTGTTGCCATTGTTATAACTTTTTACAGATGTGTGGCTGCCATCAGATTCAAAATAAGCTCATATTTTCCATGAAATTGTAAAATGTGGATTTATGAGATTTCCAAATCATTGCATTCTGTTTTTAGCTGCATTTTATGCAGCGTCCATATTTTTGGGGAATTGAGGTTGCATTTGATCCACATCCATAAAACTATGAGCACACAGCAATATCTGAACTGCAGTAGCAGGAATAGATAAAAAATACATAAGCAGTCTGAATAGCAGGTTTGAAGAACATCTTTCTAATTAATGGCACCCAGTCATGCTAATTTCAACATGTTTCATTTTAATATAACATACCACAGTCTCTGTTAAAAGCCCTTGTAATCAAACAACATGAGAACAACGGTGTGAGGCTCATTAGTCCTACTCAGAATTTTTATTTTAGCTATTTTAAGTTTGAGGTTTCTGAAGTTTCTCAGTTTATTTTCATTATTTCTGTTACAGTAATTCCCGACATAAGTAGTGTTTTTAATTTGATACTGAAAGCTAAAGTGCAGTTTATATCATTGGGTTTTTTTGGATCATTGCACAGTTTCAGAGACTGTACATATGCAGAGTGTGAGTCGGACACACAGTAGTCACATGTATCGTTCACATGTAATGGTCAATTGATAAGTTTTATTCATTCAGATCTTTCATGGCTACAGAGTGTAGGTTCAGTTTAGTTCGTGAAATGTAGCTGCAAAGTTCTCTGCAGCTGTTTTATGTAACCCAGGGCTCTCTATGACCGACTCAGTTGATTCATTACTCTGAAAGTGGCCTCAGGTTAGATGATTTCTCAGAGTCAGAGGTCGACGTTGCCGGCTATCAGCCACAAACAGACAAGGTTTGTGGCTGAGAGCTGCATTCGTCATGTTTCTGGAGGTTGCGGAGTGATGTTGCACTGCCGATGTTATTCATGTTTCCAAGTAGGGATGGGAGTATCGATACTCTGGAGCCGATATTTCAATATCAGCCAGTAAAAATAGTGGATTCAATACCTTTTTGAATATCAAGATTAAAAACACACCGTTTGTTTTAACCTCTGAGAGTTTTAGACAATAAAATAGCCTGTGAAGCCCATCAGTGCATATATGTTGTTTATCACGTCATGATGTCATAATGATGCTGCTACTGAAACTGATGATGAGGTTTGATTTTGACATTTTACTGGTTTAATGCAGGTTATTGTGAATTATGTTTTATTATGTTTATCATATTACTAATATAGATGTTTTTATTTAGCATTTAATAAATGTAAATGATCTTATTATTATCTGTAGTTTATTTCATCATTTAAAAAAATTATTTTGATCTTAAATTTGTTTAATGTACTCATCAGTATAATTTATTATTGTTTTAAAATAATTTCTTTCAAGTATTGATAATCCTGAGTTTTACTTGTATTTCATACTGCCCTTGCAATATAAATATTAATGTACACTTTACAATTGTGATTTTCCTTTATGGGGCAAAAAGAATCAATATAGGTATTAATGATAAAGTACTATAGACTAATGGTATCGTTTCTACAGGGAAAATCTTGGTATCACCCATCCCTTTTCCAAGGCAGATTTTAGCCACCACTTCTTTGTCTTTGCTTGTTTATGTTTTCCTGTAATTTCATGAAATTCAAATGAAATCTAAACCGTGCCCAGAAGTCCTCTCTGAAACCATTATAGATATTTTTTCCACACTCATTGATCGAACTCTACTTTCCTCTGTTATACTGCCTAGCATAGCAATGTAGCATTAGCATAACTCTGCTAAAGAAAATAGAGCTACAGTCATGTTAAAGACCATGTACACTTTCTTTCTTTTACCTTTCCATATTTTTATGTTAAAAACAAAAATAATCTGGTCCTTACAAGGTTTTGAAATAAGGAAAATACAACTTCAGATTAATTACAATATGTTATTATTCACTTAAAGAAGTTTTTTGTTTGGTTTTTGTTATTGTTTTTACAGCTCTCTTATGGTCCATGTTACTTCAGTCAGGTTGAGGTCTGGACTTTGACTGGATCATGTCAACATCTTGATTCTTTTCTTTTTCAGTCATTCTGTTGTAAATTTGCTCCCTTGTTTAGGATCTTTGTCCTGCTATTTGAGTCAATTTCAGCTAAGCTTTAGTTCTCAGTCAGATGGTCTCACATTTAACTCTAGAAAACATTGGTATCCAGGAGGAGTTCGGGGTCCTGGAAGGTGTCCAGGCCCTGTAGCTGCAGAACAAGCCCAGATCTTCAGCTCTCCAGAACTGTGCTCCACTGTATGTATGAGACGTTTGTTTGTTCATGTGTTTTACTTTCACCAAACATTGGACATTATGGTGGCATTCTTACCAAACATCTCCATGAACTTTAACATTCATCAAGCTAACTGAGGCCCGGAGACTCTGAAATGTAGTCCTTGGGGGTTTATTTGCAGTTTCTCTGAGCATCACATGGTCCGACATTGGGCTGAACTATAGGTAGAATTGGTAGCTGTCTTGAATGTTTTCCACTTGTGAATAAACTTTCTCTTAGAAGAATGAGAAATTATTTTCTAAGCCTTCCCAGACTGATGGGCAGCAACAGTTGCTTCTCTAAGATAATTTCTGATGTCTTTCCTCCTTGGCATCTGAATGCTGCAAACCAGCAAATTGCCAAAACTTCTGCTCTTATAGAGGAGCCCACACACATGATCATCAGTTAATCAGTGCATTTAATCAGTGCATTGGATACTTCTGTATTTCCTTGGAAGCAGTAACAAAGTATTTAGTTTTTCACACAATTAACTGAGCTTTAGTTTAATAAATAATGAGCACATTTTTAGAACTAATGAGGCTGTAGTTTATTTTTCACATGACTGTATGTAATGTAACTTCTGCAGTTGCATGCTATGTATTTTAGTAAACTGTCAAGAATATAAAAAATGTATATTTTCTACTGTTTCTGTCAGTTGTGAGAGAAGTGGAGTGTAAGTGTGTAGTTGCTGTGGGAGAGAAGTTTGGACAGACTGCTGGGTGGAAGTCTGAATACATCAAAGATGATGAAGGTAGCCTCTGATGGCTTGTTTTCCATCAATAATTTCCAAGTTTCAAATTCATATTTTATCCATTAGCTCTGAAAATGTATGGAGACTGAAAGAGACAGAGCAGTGAGGATGAAGAAGCATCTAGCCGAGGTGAGATGAAGTCGATTTATTATTAACTTTCACAGATCTAGAGTTATATTTTAGGTTTTCTACATGTAAAATCTGATTTTAACTCAGCAAATCTATCAGATAATCATCGCTGTCTAATGAGAGAGGATTATTAATGATGAGAAGATGCCTAAATGAAAATAAATCAGTGGTTTATTGTTGGATGTATGATGAATATTTCACTTTAAAGGATGTGGCAGCACTTTCAACCCTCTGTGCTTTCCCCACAGTGTTTCTAATAAAATTGGGTCAGTTTCTAAGAGCCACCTTCAAATAGCAGAAATAAATATCTGCTGGCTGATGGGTTGATAAGAAAAAACAACTTTGGGCTCCCTGGAGGATGTGACTGGAGCTGGCTGGTCTCAGAGGCTCACAAACAGTCTGATTCAGGCTGACAGCCTTCTGCAGATGAGGTCTGAGTGAAAGAAACTGCAGTAACAGTGTGAATGACAAATGTCACAAGACCTTGGAAAGATAAATACTGTGATCAAATATCAGTGTGAGGCTGAATTGTAGAAACGTAGACGACAGAAATGTGAAGGGGAACTTCAAAGTGGCATCGCCTCATTTAAACTGACAAAACAAAGGCTCATGCTTGAAAAATTTTAGTGACAGTTCTCTTTCCACCCATCAAAATGAATAAAACCAGGCTCCTTTTTAATATATTTATGTAAATATTGGGATCTACAAAAGGGACATGAAAAACACCTTAGAGAGGCATGTGGTGTGTTTCAAATCAATGGTCCACATTAAACAAGTCAGTTTAGACTAAAGTTTTATTCAAGAATTGCAACCTGATTTATCTGCATTTGGAGAAATAAAGTGTCTTGCAGGAGTTTGTATTTAACTTTTTTTTTTTTTTTTTACTTTTAAGTCAGACAGCAGCTGATTTGAACAAGAGTTGAGAATCTGTAAAAATGACTTATCCAAGCTTATATCATCCACCTATTCAGGGTCTGCAGCAATTGTGTGATGCTGTCATGTCAATATGGAGCAAAATCTTTGAGGAATGTTTCCAACACCTTGTTTAATCTACTGTAACAGTCAAAAGTTTGGACACTTTCCCATTCAATCTAATGGAAAAGAGTCCAAACCTTTGACTGGTACAGTATGACACGAATAATTGAGGCAGTTGTGAAAGTAAAAGGGAGTCCAACCTGGTACTTGCAAGGTGGACCTGATAAAGTGGATGATGAATGTATGAGAGTCTGAGGACTGGTTTGTTCATTGACACATTAGGTGAGGAGGGATTTTACTGGTTTTCCCAAAGAAAACACAAAACAGCCACAAAGGCCAAACAACCAGGACATGCAAAAGAAAGTAATCAGAGTTGGACATATTTTTCACATTGACTCCAACAAAGTTCAGGAGCATTGACCCAGTAATTTTCCACATAGCTGAGGTATTGTCTTTGAAAAGGCCCTGCAAGTAGGTCAGAGTCATTTTTAGCATCACAGATGTTCCTGACTTATGAACCTAGAGTGCATGTGTCAGACCTTTAGACCTTTAAACCAAGCTGTAAACTACTTGAAATTAGAAACCCAAAGTGCTGACCACCATGTGAGAGCGCTCTGTATGTGTGGACTTAATCTCACAAAAATTCTGAACATTTTACCCCGTCTTGTTTCTTTGTTGGGCTATTCAAAATACGAAAAATGCAAATTGAGCACTGCTGTGGAAAGAAGCACATTATAGAAAAGAGAAGATGGCTCTCAAGCATCGTAAATCTCCAAATTGATTCACAGTACGATTTCTACAGCCTCTCAGACACTCGCGCACACATCCTGTTTGTGTAAAGACTGTAGGCTTCATCAGAGTTGCATTATATTCACAAAAGTACACATTAGCACATGAATGAGCATCAAAACAGGTGAATCAGAGCTCCCCGATGCTTTCAACATGTCCTTTTCCTTCTATCGCTTCCATCCACAAACTAAACTCAAGGCTCTCCACAGGCTCCTATTCTCTTTTCCTTTGTGTGATGAAAGGATGAAAGCAACCTGGGTGAAGTGGGGGGGAAACAGTGAAAGCTATTCCTGTAAAACCAGAAGAGGGCAAGCCTCGGCGAGGTGAGCGTGCGTCACAGGTGTTTGTGCTCTTGTGACGCTTCCCTATTGCTGTGCGAGGGCAAGATATTTTTGCTCTTGTTCCCACAAATGCTGAGAACATTTTGGCCTCAGTCCTGCTGCGCTCAGAGGAACAAAGAGCAGGAGGGGAAAAAGTGAGGGACCGCCACAGAGAGAGAAAACATAAGGTGGGGGGACGGGGAGGTGAGGGAGCAGAATAAATGAGAACATAAATCATCTGAATGAGGCAGCAGTAAGCAGAATTTTACCATCAGCAACTTGGCTAACAGGAACTTTTAAGGACGAGGATTTTGTTTTGTTTTTGTCACATTGATTGTCAACGTACTTACCAAGTGTTTTTGTGTATATCTTCCATAGACTATAAAAGATGGACAGAACCTTCGTGACATTACCCGTGGGTTTCTGAAGAGCAAAAGTGAAGCTCATTGAGCGGTTCCTACCATCGCCATCTTGGCCTGCCGTCTCCTGGAAAATACAAAAATGGGCAAAGTGGCGGAGCTGAGAGGAAGGCTGTGAGCGGGGGTGAATGATTGACATCTATCAAACTCCGAGCTGCCTGTAGCTAAGAGCTAACTTAGCCAACTCGGATCTAATGTGAGCTAACCGGCTAATGAAGGTAGGTGGGCAAAAGCTAAGGCGAGCTGTTAGCCGGCTAAAATCTGCAGCTGTGCTACACTCTCCCTTCTTTCTGTGGATATTGGATACCTGTTAATCAAAAGGACACGCCCCTAATTATGCCAAATTACAAGATTAAAAAACATCCAAACTGATGAGTTAGAAAAAAATTCACCCCCCTCACAGTTGTGATGAAGGTAAACTTGACCTATTAATCCTAAAATGGATTTTTGTACCAGGCTTTAAACGTGTTTATTTCTACTGTGAAGCTGGTCTTTTGGAAGTCTATGGGGATTTGCTCTGTTTTGGACCCAGCCCCTAGCGGATGAGGGGTGAACTGCATTTTTTTGCACTTCCACATAGGCTCCACATTTTACTGCAGCTTGGTATTTGCATGTAGTTCATTTCTGCTAGTGTTGTGTTAGTTCAGTTAAACGTTAAAATGAAAAGTTCACGTTCAAAGTTCACCATTTCAATTTTGAACTAGTTCAAAGTTCAGTTCATTTCCATTTTTTTAGGCTAAATGTGAGAGTGAAAGACTGGACTTGAGAAAGAAAATAAAATCAAGGTGAAATCTGTTTTACTAGACCTTAAATTCCACCACACAACATATGCATGTGGAACACATGTGTGAAGAGAGAAAAAAAATAACCGTTTTCAGTCTAACAGATGTAAAAAAAAAATTTAAACAGCTATTTCCAACTGAACTCTTCCTAAATTTAAAGCAAGAAATAATAAAATACTGTAAAATATTGAAATATTATAATTTACAAATTATATATAATATATCACTCTGGAAAGATACTTCAACTCCACATCTTTTATCAGGATAGAAGCTGATTAAGCTGACGTTCTGACTTGTTTTTTAAGCACAGGTGGACATAATTTGCACAGAAATGTTAGATATCTACACAGCTATGTAATATTGATGTAAATAATCATAAGCAGACGAAGCGTCTGATGTGCACGCTGCGTCTGCATCACCTTTCTTTTCACATGTACCTGCTGTTTTACACCAGAACTTCACTGTACTTGCCACAGAGTGTTCCTGGGTTTTTATGCTTGAGTGAGCAGTGCATTGTGGGTAACGTGGTGTGAGAGGTGTAGCGCCGGGGAAATGTAGGCAGAGACTGTTGCAGGACGTGTCATACTCTGCCCACATTCACGTTCAAGTTTATTATTTGCAAACATGTTTTATGCAGTTTAACGTTCAAAGAAAAACAAATTATTTTGAACTCGTTCGTGCACAACACTGGGGTCTGCTACGGAATAAAAGTTGAGCAGAAATATTTAGACCCTGGTACTGAGAGAAACCGTGCAGTGTTTGTGTTTGTACGGACAATAGACCAGGGGTGGGCAAAGTTGATCCTCGAGGGCCACAGTCCTTCAGGTTTTGGATGTTTCCTGTTGCAGCACACCTGAACCAGGTTCATAGGTCAACAGGCTTGACAACAAGGCATTATATTTATCCAGGTGTGTTGGAGCAGGGAAGCATCTAATACCTGCAGGACTGCAGCCCTGGAAGACCAGAGTTGCCCATCCCTGCAACAGACAAATGTTATACATAAACATAACCAAAAGAATGTCCAGTAACATCTCAACAAAACCAGTTTTAGTAATGCTTTTCTTCATGCATGAATGACCATATCTGAAGGTTATGTGTTATTTATTATGTCCTGATACATAAAACCATTAAATTGAAAGACATTGCACTTTCTTTATCATATGACTGTAGCTCTCCTGTTGTGACCATGTTAATGATAATTGTTGTCATTGGGGGGCAAAATTAGGTGACATGGATTTGTGTTTGCATGCGTGACGATTCAGCTTTGATCCCCATTCACATCCTGATTTCTATCCCCCCATCATACTTTTTCTTTCAGCAATCATAGCACAGTTAAGGTCAAATTAAAAACGTGGTGTCAAGCTGCAGCTCTTTCTTTATCTGTCCTCCTTAAAATGTCCCAGCTTCGGTTCAGTCTTCCTCACCCACATTGTCTTGTTTTTAGTTACAACAAGTAGTTGTTTCCAGTCACAAATTTCTACAAACTCTCTGTCCACTACCTGCCAAGCACAAATTAGCAGATATTTTGCCACCACTCAGTGAACAGATGGTATCAGGGTCTTTAACAACTTATACACATTCTTGTTTCAAAAGTGGTATTGACCAAAAACGGAGCAGACTATACGGCTTCGCTGTTATAAGAGTGTCAAGATGTCATTCACTGACTCTACCAAAGTCCTGTGTATTTATTTATCATCATCAGTTCCAATCTGCATTGATGGAAACACAAGAACTGGGTGCAAATTCATTTTCAATAAGGGTGCTACAGTCAGGGCTGCAACAGTAGGCATAGTTCACTTTCTTTCTACAGAAACACATTTGCCAAATGCCACATCTTACATGGAGGGTCTGAAGTTAGCAGCAGTCACTTGACTTGCCTTGACTGATTGATTTTACTGTCTGTAAGACAGCTAGAAGTTTTCTTTCAGTCCTATTAGAGCTGATTCCTTCAGTCCTGTCAGAAATTTACTAAATTATCCCATTTATCTCAGAAAGTTTTGTTTTTTCAGGAATTGCTGGACCAACAATGCCTGCAGGGTACAATAAAATGCCCTCCCTTGATGTTGTTGTAACTTTCAGATGTTTCCTCAGGAAGGTACTGGTAAACTTTAGAAAAAATAAATAAATAAATAAATAAATAAAACTGGTGAAGGGCCAGAAAATGTAACTAAAACTAAATTGTAAAGTTGGGGTAAATTTCCATGATAAAAAATAGAGTTTCCACCTTTATCTTTACAGGAGGTCATTTGTTTTATTACATATTTTAAATGTTTAATGAAAGACATTAGCATGAATAAGAATGAAATTACCTATAAATATGGTCAAAAACAGCAAAAGTACATATACATGTCTAAAAATAAAAGACTGCTATTGTTAATCGGTTTTATCATGTAATTATATGGAAGATTCTTGTGTTTAGTTTAGTAAGGATTTTTCTTACTACTGTATTCACATCATAGGCGACCTTCTGGTGGTACATTACTCCACCTTCACTAGTCAGTGGTGGGACTAACAGGAATGTTATCCATGATCTTATGTCTCAGGTCGGATAGTCTCTCATCCACCTCAACAAGCAGTGGTCTTTAGTACTCAATCTCAGATATCTCTGATCCAGTATCCTGGCTCCCCCTTCCTCATACCCTGTGTCTAATAGACAAAATCTTTATTTTTTTAATCAGATTGTATTTATTTACTTATTTTCTTTATTTATCTAATCATCATGTTGACTATTGTTTGGTTTTGATGTTTTTATTTGTTTAATATCATTTTTGGATCTTTGGTTTTCTTTCACAGAAGCCCTTCCTCCGTTGTGTGTGAGGGTGGGGTTGGACTAATTTGTTGGCATTGCAACCTTTTGTTTTGTTTTGAGATGCTCAATATATGAAAAGGGTTATATAAAGATTGATTGATTGGTTGGTTTCTAGAATCTGCTAGAAAATGAATCTATTCTGCAGAAAGAAGCAGGCTTGGAGGAAATCACTGCTTTGTGAAGAGGAAAATAGCTAGAACTGGTAAAATTACAGCTTTATTCTCATAATATTATGACTTTTTCTCTCGTAACATTACAACATTTTTCCATGTAAAATTAAAACATTTTCTAGTAAAATTTATACTTTATTCTCGAAACTTGAGAAAAAATATTTTTCTTAATGTGGCCGTAATACTCAGCTGTAAAGGTCCAAGGTCGATGTTGAATTTTGGAATTTTATTGAAGGAATTCTTTTTCACTTTAAGACTGAAAAGATTCATTCATTACCTGTCATCAAGCTTTCCACCAATTTACATGAAATTTAGTCTGGTCATTTTTGCATTACTTTCCAAACACACCAGTGATAAAGAGCAATGGCCTAATGAGCAAACAGCAACCAGCCTGCTGGTCTGTAAAAAGCATTAAAGGCAGATTTATACTCAGGCTGCATCTGTGTCACTGCCATAGCCTCGGCGTAGTTCTGCAGAGGCTAGACGCGCACCTCTTCCAGACCTGACGTGCACCCCTGCTACGCAGATGGTTACTCAGAGGTACTCCCTAGTGATTGGTCAGTTTGGCATCACGTGTTTCCGGAGTTGTGGCTCTTCTCGTTGAATTTATGTGGTAACCACTGTTTTTAAAAGCAATAACCAGTGGATCAAGTTGATGAGAGGCTGTTAGAATTATTTCTTCGTTTTCTTCCACAAGCTAATAAAGACACTGAACCATACTGGTTGTTGTTTTAAAACAGAAAATACCTACCGAACTGAAGTGAACCATCAAAATAACTCCAACCTGGTGAGTTTACCGGCCGATACCACCCCTGCTGCCACCTTCAGATTAGGAAGAGAAACTGCAACACAACACCAAAACGACGCGCACCTCCTGTGCTGGAGTGCGAGAAAAAACTCACCAGCGTCAGCTAACGTTGCAGCTGACCGCACGCAGACGCGAAGGCTTGAGTTATGATGAACCAGATTTGTCCTTTAAAAAAAGATATTTCAGTCAAATAATGAATGGAATGAGGCAGCATGTGTGTGTGTGTGTGTGTGTGTGTGTATGTGTGTGTGTGGGTGTGTGTGTGTTTGTACAGGAAGTCTGTTTGTGTCCATGGTGGGGTATGTTAGTCATACCCTTAGCAACTGTCCCCAGTAGAGCCAAGTGGCCTCCTTGTCAGCAAACGTAATCCTCAGCCGGTGGGAATTTTGGGATACAGCTCTCACCCCATCGTCAAGACTTTGTGACCTGGAACTTTTTGATTGACCTCAAGAGGATTTGGGATAAAAGCAGGGGTATAATATGTGTGTGTGTGTGTATGGGATGGTCTGGGTTTTAAGGTAATCCTGCTGGAATATAATTCAAACCTTGGGTAGATACACACTGATGGCCAAGCATAGATGGAGATGCAGAGACAGAGGATTTTAGCCTTGTGGAAACATTAAGTCAGAAGTTATATAATAGATACATGTACATACGGTATACACCATCCCACCATCTCTCTCTCTCTCATTTACTTCCTCCCTCTACCTCACACTCCTACATAGTTGCAGCGTGTGCTGGACCCGAGGCGCTGAGAGAGGTTAATATATTATGACCAATCGCCACTCCAACCTACACAAAAACCTCAAATAGATTCTGGATTCCTAGCATGTGCATCCAAGAACTGAAGTCAAATGGACCCTATAAGCCTTGGAGTTATAATTATATATCTGTCCAGAGTCTTGATTTAATTTATTTGAATCTTTTGATCAGGACCCAGGGGAAAACCGTGAGTCTGAAAATTTCTGTAATCAGACCCAATGTTTGAGCTCATGTCACAAATACTTAAATAACATTTGATGAAATGTTTAAGCTGAGATGAATCAACCCATTCTCACTCTCATCTTGTCACTAATGCTTATTCAGACACCCCATGTATCAGTTTTGAATGTACATGGTACCCCTCACCACACCATCCTTACTGGATGTGTAGGGTTTTCTGAGCTGGTAATGTAGCTATGACAGAATGGGTAGCTATAGTGATTCTGTTAAAGCTTTCTGTAAGTTTTTTATTGCATGTATTTTAATAACTATTATATTTTCTTGACTTCAAGGAGGAGAAAAACAGCATTCCCAAGGCTAAACAAAAAAAATTTGTCCTGTTCTTGTGTATGTCCTTTCTTATCCCGTGTTATATGTTAATAAGTGAGCTTTGTCTCCATCTTCTCTTGGCAACACCTTTCAGATTTTCACAGCATGTTGCACCACAGCGTAACCTGCAACGTGCAGATGTACAGAAGCTCTTTGTGCTTCAGCAAGCGACAGTAACAGGATACCTTGCACATTCAAAACTGACACGAAAGACTCTTAATCAAATATCGGCGAGTGAAGAGTTGGTAATAAGACTGTGTTAAACTCACAGGGAATTATCACCTACCACTGCAATTTCCTTCAGATTATCACAGCATGATGACGTCTTTTGAGACACTGTTATGGTTTTATAGATGCAACTTTAATGCACATTTATCTGCAGTGGTAATTATACACTTAAAAGTGCCGAATAGAATATTTGGCCTAAATGTGGGTTGTAGCTGGGATGTAAGTGGTCCAGCTTAGGCCCAAATCTGGCACAAATGTCTCAGCTACCTTTGCTGTTTGCCAAGAAGAGAGAGAAGAAGAACATCAACAACGTACAGGTGGTAGAATCAACACCAAGATCTTTGTTTTACTGGAGTAATTCTGACAGACGAACCCTGATCAAGTCCTGTTTTAAGCTTCCTCTAAATATCATTTGTATATTTCAACACTTGGCTTAATCTAGCTAAGAGACTAAAAGCTAAGTGGCTAAAGCTAGCTAAGTACCAGAGTCGTCACTATTGGATCTACAGAGTATTTTCTTACTAAATTGAACCATACTGGTCAAATTTGCACTGTAATTTCAATGCCCAACACCGATTACAACAGGCAAATGAGGAATGAGGGAAAACCAATAACATGCTTGCATCCTGTCTAACACTCGCTTGAAATTTGTGAATTAAGGGCTTTATTTAAAAAGGGCTTTATTATTATTATTATTATTATTATTATTAATAATAATAATTATAATTATAATTTTATTATTATTATTATTATTATTATTAAACTATCTGTTAGTGTTTTTCTCTATCAGCTCATGGGTTTGCTGTGCAGAGAAGGGGAGAGCATGCTTACATGCTACTTAGCACAGCAGCCTAGTGACGCTCTGAGCCTCTTACACAAGTCCATTAGCAAGTTTGTGTGTGCTCACGCACACACATATTGGGATTAGTTGTCGTCACACCAAGCACCATGGCTGCTGGAATGTGGACAGGGTTTCCTCATATGAGGTGGCTTAAATTAGGGAAAGGAAATAAGAAGGGAAGTCAGATGGGGCTGCCACTGAAAGGTCAAAGATATGAGAGAAGGCCTGACAATGACAGCCTTCAACTCAGACACACGCTAACATGATTTTAGCAGCTGTGCATCATAAACAAGCCTCTGAGCTGACCCCTGTTGAGTAAAATCAGATAAGGGGGTGACACCCAGACAGAGGGTCATACTTCTTCGCTTTTCCAGTTATCAGTATCAGTGTGTGACAACAAACTTGCTAATAGGTTTTTTTCAGCTGCAGCTTTTCACAGTGCTCTGTTTTTATTCACTCTCTGTCTTTGACCAAGGTGAAGCATCGCTTGATAGGATTTTCTGTCAGATTTTGAAAGTCATGATGACTTGTTTGCTCGGTAAGTTAGGACAGATGCATGAATGGGGAGATAACTGGCCCCAAACATGGGGAATAATACTGCAGGAAGCGTTTGGTGTAATGTTCTCTGGTAAATTATAAAAAAATCAACGTGACACTTTCCACTCCACCATCTCTGATTACCTGCATTCACCCTTGGGTGAGAATAACCTGAGCACCTGCTCTTAAAAAAACTCCTGTTGCCCTCTTCTTACAGGAAAACAAATCTGCTCTTCTCTTTTCGCCATCTATCATATCAAACTGGAATTTCCTTCACCATTTTCATCTAATTTTTATCTAAATGATGCAGTTAGTGTTGCCCACAATTATATGACCGTATGAAAACAGCTACAGAACTGAGCATGCTTCTTATGTCTTTTTATGATTAACATTTTACTGAGAAAGAAGATATATCATGATAAAGATATAATAATCTTTTGCAGCTATGCAAGGTGTGGCACTTTAAAGTAGCACTATGTACTTTTTTTAATCTTATGAATAGGTGTTTCTGACTTGTTTGATAGCATAGTTGCATTTATAATGTACAATCCTGGAGCCCTCTTTGCCTTGCAGTGTCCTGAGGCCAAGAAGCCACACTTTGCACATTTGTGTTTCAGCCTGGAGCATCATGTTACAGCTAAGTTTAGCTTTACACACCCCATCACACACCAGCAACTGGACATCAATACACCGGTAGTTTTAAACATGCATCATGGTTGATTCACCAAATAAACAGAAGAGGACATTATCAAAGGAAGAGAGGAAAGGAAAGAGAGTATGACAAAGCAAGAAATAAGATTAAAGTCAACATCTGGCTGACTTTTACTGGCTGAAGAGAGCTCAGAGTAAGATGGATGCTGAATCAGCCTTCATAGGGACGCCTCACTTAGAAAATCTGCCAAAGTTCAATCATGCTTCTTTAAAGCCTGACGCAGAAGGCTCTGTCAGTTGTCAGAGGTACCCTCTATTATGAGAATAGAGTTAATAGATTTTAAAACATAAACTCTGGTTGACACTGAAAATAAATGTGGCTGCTTTGGACTGTTCTGCCCTGCTTCTTCTATAAACAGAATGCTTCTTGGTCCCTGATGTTGGTGGCAGTGGGCGGGTGCTGCAGCAGTCTGTAGACTCCTGGAGGACTATGAGGTGCCAGTCCATCTCATTTCTTAATTACTGTCGTCCCTGAGACCCAGTCGGCTAATGACTGCCCCACTCCTGCAGCAAGCCTGAGACTCCACTGAGCGCAAGCAGATGGAAGGGAGAGAGAGAAACTCTCTGCTTCACAGGCAGCCAGAACAGAGGGCTAAACAAGGCCTTTCTTGACCATCTGTACCAATCCAAAGCATGCCATATGCACACAAACGTGTATTTTTGTCATAACACAGGCCATGCACAACCCTGCTCCCTCTGACAACTGATTTGTAAGGATGTTTGTCTTCAGCGTTACCTCTGAGCACCATTACAGATGCTCTTGGCTGGGAACCAGCAGCATGAATACCTGGTAAAGAAAGTACAGTACATATGCTGCTGATAGCTCCACAAAACACAGTCTGTTAGTATTAGGCCTTTAAATGTTCAGGCCAGATAAAGTAGTGTCCTCACTGTAAATAGAAGTGTGTTACTGTAAATACACACAGCTTTAACCTGGTTAGTGCACGTAACTGCTTTGGAGCTTCCCTTTCTGAGAACATATGGGTGGATGAGGATCAATGGCAGATGTGGGCCAGCATTAGCACCGACACTAACAGGGCTAATCTCCCTAACTTTCTAAGATGTTCTTCTCACTGCTGCGATCACTCTTTCACACACACTGACCTCAATCCTCCTCCCCTTCCTCCTCCTCTTCTTCATGCAGGCCTGTGGATCTAAGGGTGCGGGCTTTGTTTCAAAGCTCTTTTGAACAAAGTTAAAGCAACACATCACAGCTGTTCTTTGGCAAAATGCACCATCTAAAATATTTACAACGTATTTGATAAACAGATAAACAAAAGGCTTTTAAAAAATGTTGAATATGAGCTCAGTCACAAAGACGGCGTCACTTCAGTGTTTTAAGTAAATTAATGAGAGATTATTAATAATTCCTTTAAAGTTAAGCAGTTGTCAAATATGAGAATCATGTAAAAGTCACTGTGAAGCATCATTAGCTACGTTTACATGGAGTTCAGGATTATTGAGCATTTTGATGAACAAAAGGTTAAAAAAAAAAAAAAGAAAACACTTATTCTGAACTAGTAGGTACTACGCATGTCAAAAGCGTTATAATCAAATTAAATTTATTAGTAGTTTAAAGACAGATCAGATCATTTTATCCAGCACCCATGTAAGCATGTCAGCTGGAATCTCTGATCAGATTGATTTCAATCAGATAGATGAAATATTTTTCCATGAAAACATAGTTATTGTAAAGTCATTGTTTTGTCATTTTTTGTAATAAGCTCATGCAAGATTAAAGAAACAGTTTAATACAGAACTGAGTAATGTAAAACTAAAGCCTATGTCCAGTTTGTTTTTCCAAACACTCATTCAAATTTTTGCTAAGGTCACACCCACACAGAGAATAAACTTTTCTCTTTTTTTTTCTTTTTTTAATTCATACAGATGAAAGCTTTTCCAGAAAGGTGTGTGTCTTCACATTCCCAGTGAAAACGCTGTAGTATCGATACCAGGCCAGTACGTGGTGCTGCAACACTGCCACAGAAAAACACCAAAAACAGAGAAGAAGACATGGAGCATGCTCAGATGCAAACTATCAGCAAATAAGAAGTAGAAAAAGAACAAGAGGGAGGTCTTCACTAGTGCTTTCACGCAGACATGGTTCTGGTTCTAGCTCCGTTCTGAAGTCTCAGAAAGTCGATGCTTTCTGGCGAACCAGCTCGCACTTACACCAGTATAACCAGAACAACGTGGGAGGACTTTACTGTGTGGAAGTAAACATCAACATCTTGGAGATTTTGTTCTGAAGGTTGATAGTTAAGTCGTCAGGCTCCATCATTTCTCAAAGTAAGAATCCATCGTGCAGACTGCCCGGGTTTACTTCCTGGACTTCCTGAGGCGATGCAACGACAAAAGATGAATCTAGGTTGTCCACACAGTGTCTGCAAACCTATTCTCTTTGGGAAAACAGTGGTTTCGTACTCCAGAAACACTTCTGTGTGGACGAAATCTCGAAACAATAAACAACTGTTGAAGAATCATTTAAACTCCTCCCTGTGTGGTTAGGACCTTGCACATGATTCTTAGAATGTATCTGCAATTTAAATATACAAGCAAGGCTCGAATTACACAGGGGCTTTCAGGGAGCCTTATTTTCAGGCGTGTACCACAACATTGCAAGTCACGCGCATATCTGTAGATTACTGCATGGTAGAACGTTCAAAAGCATTGTTACAGCCAGCTGCTCACCACTGTAAGCTGACCCAATCAGAAACATCTCATAAAGGGACGGAAAGTTCTTCTAACAACCACAAAACTTAACAAACGTAGTGGTGTCTGTTTAGACATCTCACACTACAAAACAAAAGAAATAGAACTGATCACCTGCGTAGTTTGGAAATTTTAATAATTAAATTAAATAAATGACAATGCACAATGCTGACAAATTAATGATATTCATTTTAAAAAACATCGGGAACCTTATGGGAAAAACTGAATGTAACCTAGATTGCATTCACACAGTGATAGTACAGGGGGACTTGGTTCAATTGGGAAAATTTGTCATCTTTGTTTGGTTTGCTTTCACACTGCACTTTACTCAATGGGACCAATCCTCCTTGACCATGTCATTCAGGTTCAACAGCTGCCTACTCGGGGCATCAAAAAGAAAGAAGAAAATCAGACTCATCAATTAGCCAAGACTGAAAACAGCTCTTTCATCATAAGTAAATAGTGCTGGGCGATATGACGATACATATCGTGGGGACGATAGAAAAGTGTCTATCGTGCCATTTCTCTTCTATCATTTCTATCGTTTCTAACCTAATTTTATCAATTATTACAACAAATATATCATTAAACAGGCTGTGACGATTTTATTAACGTTGTCTTGTCACTATGCATACTCTAAGTTTATATAAGTGAAAATAAAGAAGAATAAAAAAAGATTTTTTGCAAAGAAACTCCGTCTGGTGGTTTTGCGACATGACGCTGCTTTACGTTCTTTGACTCTCACGCGGGTTTGCAAAATGCTTTACGTTAATCATGAGTGCTGAACGATGGACGTGGAACAGGTTGATGTTTCACGCCCAGAGTCGCAGATAGAGACAGCTACGCAGGCAGCCCAAGAAGAAGCACTTTTACCCAAAAGAGGGGGTACGTCTGTGATTTGGTTACATTTTGGGTTCAAGAAGTCCGACACGGATCAGAAGATGGCCATATGCAAACTATGCCAAAAGACTATTCCTGTGCCCGATGCCAACACAACAAACCTCTTCTATCACCTTAAGAAGGTCCACGAAAAAGAATACATGACAATCCAAAAAATCCGAGCTAAACCAAGTGGAACAGCGGGGGCAAGTTGCGAAAAGAAAAACTATAGCCAGCCGAAGATAAAGCAGTCTTTCGCACAAGGTACGCCATATGAGAAGGCGTCCCAGCGCCATAAACAAATCACATGTGCCATCTCGCGTTGCATCTGTAAAGGCATGGCTCCCGTGTATATAGTTGAGAAGGACAGCTTTCGAGACCTTAAATTAATTAATTAAATAGTGTTTATTTTGACAGTTGAGTTTAAATAACTGTATGATTTTGAAAAAAATGTGAAGGCTACTGTACCTCAACCACAGCTGTTTTCATTTGATACATTTATATTGCTGCACTAAAATGTATGTTTCTCATTTGTGACAGTACAGTTAAATGTCACTTCAAAATAAAGCTGGAGAAAAGTAAGCAATGAAATTTTTGTCAAACTTTTCAGAGAATAACTGAAAACATACTTTATTGTGGTATATCGTGATATATATCGTTATTGTGATATAAAATAATCCATATCGTGATATATGATTTTTTCCATATCGCCCAGCACTATAAGTAAACATGGGATTTAAAAAAAGTGTTTTAATTCTTGGGGTTTCTGTTTTTACTTTGGTGTTGAAACCTTATCTGTCACCAGAATATGTCCAGTATGAGCAGCAGGAGAGACAGCAAGATGGCCGACATGTTGCGCTACATCGCATCATGCATGAATTCCTTTCTTTGGTTCACTGCAGTAACATGCGAGAGGTTCATAAGAACTATTCAAATGGCAGCATGTTGATGCCTGGAAATGTTTCATATCTCTTCAGCATTCCTCTCTCTCATTCATACACCAACACAAACACACAAAGGAACATATTTGGCTTAGAAAGAACCTCTTTTATAGCAACAAGATGTATAGAGTAAATTTGCCCTCTTCGTGTGTTCTAAACAATTCATATTCATTCTAAACAAAGTAAGCCAAGGCACGGAAAGTTTATTTGTACAGTACAATTCAACAACAGGGTGATTCAAAGGGCTTTACAGAATACAAGAAGCATAATTTAATATTTAAAAAAGGAAAAGGACAAAGAAAGAGCATTGGATAAAACCTAATACAACATGATCAAGTATTAAAAATTCAAGTTTAAAAGAAACAGATCTAGATTTTGACAAAAACTATTGAATTGCAGCAGAGAACAGGTGGGTCTTTAACCTGGAGTTAAATAAACTGAGTGTTTCAGCTGATCTGGGAGTTTGTTCCAGGCATGTGGAGCATAGAAGCTGAATGCGGCTTTTCCGTGTCAGGTTCTGACTCTGGGAACTGATAAGTAAAGTATAGAGATGTGAGCTGCCTCATCTCAGGTTTCTGCCCTGGATTTGTGCAGGAAATACACAAATTCAGCTATTTTACTTAAGAAAATGTTAAAAATGTTTGGAGTCATGCAGAAAACACATTTGTAATACAGATCAGTGGACTAGTATTAAAATTATGTTATAATTATTAGGTTTTTTTATTGTGCACGACAGGTGAGGCTCTGTCTCACCTGCCTCCCCTTACTGTACGCCACTGGTTCACTGGATGGTCAGTTTACATTCCTACTGTGCACTGGACCAGTATTTGCTTCGGAATACACGTTCACATTGCTTCAAACGAACATGACCATCCGTGGAAGCAGACCAGCAGTGCCAGTGTGAATGCACCCTTAAAAATTTTATTTTCAGCCAAGAACATCATGTTACAGCTGCATTTGATTTTATGGCACTGCATCACATACCAGCAACTGGATATCAACACTAGTTCTTTTGGATGTGAAGCATGGCTGATTCAACTAAGAAACGCAAAAGGAAAGTATTGAAAGTAGAGAAGAAAAAAGAAAGAAAGTGAGACAGCAAGAGATTAGAATCTACATTGCATTGACTTTTACTGGCTGGAGAGATCTCAGAGAAGAGACAGGATGCAAGACATATGCTGAATTAGCCGTCGGTTGGGGGGCAAAAGAGGAAAAGTTCAGTAGTGCAGCTTTAACGTGTATTTTTTTTCTGAACGTCACAGACAAACGAACTGATGAGAGCATCAGTGGTTTCAGTAACTTGCCCAGAGACACGTCTCCTACTGAACTACTCCATGCAACCTAACCACTCAGACGAGCCTAAAACTCAGACGAACCCATCTGGCACCAACAACCATGCCACATTTAAAGTCATTTATATCCCCTTTCTTTCTCATTCTGATGCTTCAGGAAGTCGTTTTGATCATGCCTGCATCATTAAATGCAATGAGTTGATGCCATGTGATTAGCTGATTAGATATTGACCATGTATACTTAATAAAGTGTTTTTCAGTTGCTCTACTTGATTTCTATAATCCTTCTTCCTTAGTACACACCATAATCAGTTTTTCACTTTGGGTTTGCAAAGAGTTGGTACTTAAATATCACCAGTTATTTGGTGCAAAAATCCTAAATTCCCACTTAACCAAACCAGCACAAAAACCAATTTGAAGGAAAAACTTTCCCTTAAAATGTTTGAATGAGTGTCTGAGGTTTATATTTCAGTCGTTGCCTAGATCAGTGGTTTCTAACCTATTTTCCTTTCATGTAAATACTAAAAAGCCATGGACCCCTGACCTGCTGAAACCATGCTTGGTTTAATGCTTTCAAAAGTAAGATTCTCACCATAAATAATGTATTCTGGCTGAGTCCTGTCCTCCCATAAATGTTATAAAGGTTATATGTTGTTAAAATAACAACATATAACCTTCCTTTTTTTTTCTTCAAAAAAGGACAATGTGTGGACATTAAACACAATGGCTCTGAATGTTCACACCTCAGGGACCCCCTGTGCTCTTTGGGGGACCCTTTGGAGGGTCCCAGACCCCAGGTTGGGAACCACCTGCATAGATAACTTTGCCTTTAAATGTTAATGAAGAACAATTTGAGCATAATGCCAAAGCAAACCTGACAGAGAAAACTCCTTATCTAGCAGTGAAAGCCATATTCTCTTATTGCTGTTCACTATTCCACATAAAAACAGAATCAGTGCTGGTCTCTTTTCCAGTGTGGGTTCACCTGTACTTGTTATGCGTAGCTGCATGGCCTTGATCAAACTGTGAAAATAATTCAAGACATGACGACTAAACAATCAAGATAGTTGGGTTTGTTTTCTTTCCATCCACACCTTCTGAGTAGCTCCCTATTTGCCATTTCAGTTGATGTCAAGACAGGTCATCTGTCGTCGTGCTGCTATTTCTACAGCTCTCCATGTTCACCTCGGTGCCCTCACGCTGCAATCCTGAGGTTTTTATTCAGAGTCCAGTCTCCGTGGAAACAGCCAGCTCTCATCTATGTGCGTGCAGTCATTTTTCTGACTCAACAAACACAGTGAATAGAACTACAGGTGCTTTTTGTTTGGGTTTTTGTGGGTCTGAATGTCTTGATGAAAGTATTAAAACATGGCTGGTACTTCAGCTGGAATGCAGCCTGGACAGGAGTGGATTTCAGCTCACCTCGACCTACATGTTACAGACAAAACAATAGCCCATAAAAACAACAGCCGTTCAGAGGTAATGCAAATAAGTCCCATTAACCTTTGCAAGTTCACACTCTGTGTCTCCGCCTGTCCTCGGTAGCCCCGGCTCCACACTGTTTTCCCATCTCTCATGAATGTTTGATAGTGCTGCCAGCTGCTCTCTAAGTCCGAGGGCGGCACGTGTTCATGCTCACAAACACCCGTCCTGTGTTGTTTTTGCCCTCAGTGGACGCTGGAAAACAACACCGTGTACAAAATGAAAAAAGAGCTCTGATGGTGAGATTTTTGTCAAAGAGGAAAATGAATCAGCCGATGCTATTTTATTT
Organism: Melanotaenia boesemani; assembly: GCF_017639745.1. Classification (NCBI taxonomy): domain Eukaryota; kingdom Metazoa; phylum Chordata; class Actinopteri; order Atheriniformes; family Melanotaeniidae; genus Melanotaenia; species Melanotaenia boesemani. The sequence goes on along the minus strand of NC_055702.1, from coordinate 24,399,914 downwards.
AAATACATGCTGTAGGAAAGTCATTGTTTTGCCTCCAAGCACCAGCACCTCAGTCATTTCAAAAATCTTTCACAAATGAAGTGTGGGCACTGTTTCCTCCCACATAAATGACTGTGTTTTTGTGTGCAGCCATTAGTTTTTCTACAGTATTCTTCTTCTATTGTTGAACTTTTTTTTCTCCAAACTGTAGCATCCTTGATCATAAATTCCTGGGTGGTTGTTTGCCATCACAGATGAGCTGAGCATGTGGGTGGTGGAGGATGGACGGGTATTTCACACACAAAAACATTTCTAATGTGTGCTATGAATTGTAAATTCTGTCACTTTCTTTCTTTCAAGCCTTGCACAAACTCTCAGCGAGGTCTTATTTTCTGACACCTTGAGGGTTCTCTGAAAAAGCCATATGTTTCCTCTGCATCGTCAGAACAATCTCAGAACTATTGTGCATTTTTCTCCTGATATGCAAATGAAGCAGGAATCCAGACTCAGTGGCTTACAAGCTGACAGACAAAGCTGACTGTATGGACTGGGCTGGTTATACAAGTGAAACAGATTGCAACTGATGGCAACTGATCTACACCCACCCACCAGTCCACTTGCTAGTACCAGGTTGGACCCTTTTTTCTTCCAGAACTGTCTTAATTCTTGGTGTCATAGATTCATGTTACCCATGAGGTCTCACAAATGACCCCATGGGCAACATTCCTCAGAGGTTTTCTCCATATTGACATGACAGCATCACACAGTTGCTGCAGGTTTGTCGGCTGCATCCATGATGAGAATCTCCCGTTCCACCACATCCCAAAGCTGCTCTACTGGACTGAGATCTGGTGGCTGTGGAGGCCGTTGGAGTCCAGTGAACTCATCGTCATGTTCTAGAAAGCAGGTGGAGATGATCTGAGCTTTGTGACATGGTGCATTATCCTGCTGGAAGTAGCATCAGAAGATGCTCCACTGTGGTCATAAAGGGATGGACATGGTCAGCAACAATACTCAGGTAGACTGTGGTGGTTAAACCAGGACACGTTGGCCCAAAGTGGGCCAAGAAAATCTCCCCCTACCATTACACCAGCAGCAGCCTGACGGTTAATCCAAGGCAGGATGGATCCATGTTTTCATGACGTTTTCACCAGATTCTGAACCTAGCATCTGAATGTGGAGCTGAAATGGAGACTCATCAGACCAGCAACATTTCTCCATCTTCTATTGTCCAGTGTTGATGAGTGTGTGTGAATTGTAGCCTCAGTTTCCTGTTCTTAGCTGGCAGGAGGAACCCGGTGTGGTCTTCTGCTGCTGTAGCCCATCTGCTTCAAGGTTGGACGTGTTGTGTGTTCAGAGATGCTGTTCTGCAGACCTTGGTTGGAACCAGTGCTTATTGGACTTCCTGTTGTCTTTATATCATCTCCAACCAGTCTGTCCATTCTCCTCTGACCTCTGACATCAACAAGACATTCTGGTCCAGACAACTGCTGCTCACTGGATATTTTCCCTCCTTCAGACCATTCTCTGGAAACCCTAAAGATGGTTGTGTGTCAAAATCCCAGTAGATACTCAGACCAACAACCATGCCCCTTTCTTCCTGTGATGGCCCGCCACACATGGTAATATCCACACCTCACCACAAGTGTAGATCTACTTTAATTTACTAAATTTACTAAATTACTTTAATTTTTCATACCTAACAATGTTAAACACATTACAGTCAATCTCTGCACTGTAAGATTAAATTAGGTTTTGTATTAATATTTATTTCTTTTTTTGAATTACCTGGAGTTCAGCCTCTCCTTCATGCTGCAGCAAAGGCGTGGCCAAGGGCTGAGGACTTTGATAGGCTGCTGCCAGCTCCATTGGACTTGACCACATGCCGCAGTGTTATAGGGGTGTTTGGGGATTTAGTTTGAGGTTTTGGTTAGTGCAATTTTTAGTAGCCATTGTATTTCCCCTTTTTGTGTTGTACTCTTGGTTTAGCTCAACTTGTATTTAAGTTCACCTGTTTGATTGTTCAGGAGGTCAGTTTGTTTAAGTTCATTCAGTTGTTTGCTTGCTTAAGTTCTACTTTGTTCTGATTTTGAGTCTAGTTATATTTAGTTGGCCTTTTTCAGTTTGAACTTCAGTAAGTCGGTTTTTTAGCATGTCTACATGATTAGTTGCTGCCATGTGATTGGCTGATTAGGTATTTGTGTTAACAAGCAGTTGAACAGGTGGACCTGATAAAGTTTGCTCTACTTCTATCTCCATTTGTTTCCACAACAATACACTCAGATCTTTATTACTTTTGCTATTCATTTTATTTTACTTGCAAGTATTAGAACATTTTAATAAATTACCCAACGGTTGTAGCATTGGTGAGATTTCCTGTATTCCAAATTTAAACATCAGGTGTAAATATACATGATTAATTTATGCATAAATGAATACAATAAGCTGCATCGTTCCCTCACAACAAGTAGGTTCCAGGTTTGAACCTTGACTGGGTTAGCTTGTTCTCCTGAATGTGGAAACTGTCCTCCTCTCACAAATGACCTCATGGGTAATTTATTCATGCACGCAAAAATGAGCTGTAATTCCATAAAAATAAAAGTGGTATGTGAAATCTAATTGAAGTAAAGTGTGAAAAAAGCATATATTTAAACTACAGCATTGTATGAAGAAGGTATTTTAGTCCTAACGATGATCTTTACAACTTAAACCAAGTCGTTTTGATTTCTAACAATGAGGAAGGGATGTTATTGTCTAAACAAACCAAGAAGTGACTGTCAACCTAACATGCGGTGTTACAGAAACAACCAGCAAAATGGATCCAATTAAGGTGAAGGTAGCATTGTATAAAATAAATGTATTTCAGCATGTATTTCTAATCCTATCCTAACCAGGTTTTCTTTATTTGTCATACCAGAGGCAAAAAATGTAAATGTGTAAACCCGACCAGGAAATGACCAAAATCTTTTTGGTAGGTTTTTGTTTTATCATGGACTTACTCATAAGTAAAAAGATATCTGTAAGGCTTGTGAAATGCTCCAAAATAATATTTCCTCCTATTTGACTAGTATTTCCCTCCAACTGTGGGAGCACTACATTAGCCCTATATGGGCAAATATTTCTTACTTCATACACTGGTTTCTGAGGCCTCTGCACCACCATCTTAATCAAAATGTTTGTTTAAAAGTGACAGTGAAATTTCTGTCTCATATATAAATGATCTTTTCAATCAGCTATTGTCATTACTCAGGAATAAGGAATAAGTTTCTTCTTATATCTCTTTGTCCTCTCACATTAAGGGGGTTTAGATGTTTATATTTTCCATTTTCAGGTGGAAAGAAACCTCCTCTAGCGATGAGACGAGAGTTGAACTCTAACACTTGCTCCCTGGTCGTTGCCAGCAGTGGAAACTGATGCCAGTTAAAAAACACACAGCAGTGTGTTAAAGTAATACAAAATAATTTTGGTCATTTCTTTTGAAATAGTTAATCACTAAGTTTTTGTTCATACACTGATTTAACAGGTTTGCTGATGATGTAAATGTAATTTTCAGTGTCTTAATTAAACTCTCTCCCGTCAGTCTCCCATGTCACATGTCCATCTCCTTTCCACAACTCTGTCCAGGCAAGAGGAAGACAGAAATGGGTCATGGTGAACCTGAGGCCTGGAGCTCTGGTTATATTACCTCTAGAATCGGGACCTCGAGGCCTCGAATAGGATCCAAACATCAAAGTTAGGGTCAGAGTGCTGTCATTGTCAGCAGGGATGTTCCAGACCAACAAACAGCCTTCCCTCGACAGCTGATATAAATGATGAGTTTTGGACTCGTTTGTTGTCTGTAACACATTTTTCCAACTGTGATGGCAAAGTGGCTAAAAGAGCTGATCTGAGTTCAGCGTGTAAATGTAGGTCATAGTTCTGCACAGGCTGCAGATGCTCTGATTGTGATAAATTTAGAGAACCTAAACTTACAGCTGACTATCCCCAAACCTTTGTAAAACATTACTTTTTAGAAAGTCTGTAAACCCCTTTTCCGGGACATTGTGTAAAATGTAAATAAAACAGAATGCAATGATTTACAAATCTCATAAAACCATATTTTATTCCAAACAAAACATAAACAACATATCAGATGTTGAAAGTGAGACATTTTACAATTTCATGAAAATATGAGCTAATTTTGAAACAGCAACACATCTGTAAAAAGATGGAACAGAAGCAAAAGAACGGCTGGAAAAGTAATTGAAAAAACAGCTGGAGGAGCCTTTAGGTTAACTGGCAACAGGTGAGAAGCATGACTGGGTTAAAAAGGAGCATTTCAGAGAGGCAGAGTCTCTCAGATGAAAAGCTGGACAGAGACTCACCAATCTGAGACAAACTGCATCTATAAATTGTGGAACAATTAAAGAAATATGCTCCTCAACATAAAATTATAAAGATTTTGGAGATTCCACCATCTACAGTGTATAAGCATACAATTGTGGTAATCAGGAGGAATCTCAAAACAAAAAAGGCCAAATGTCAAAACGGGATGCTCATGGTCTCCAGGGCCCTCATTGTATTAAAAATAAGCATGCTTCTCTACTGGAAATCACTGCATGGGCTCCGGAAGACTTCCAGAAATCACTGTTTGTGAACACAGTTCACAGAAGAAAAAGGAGAAGAAGAAGCCATTTGTGAACAGGATCCAGAAATGCTGCTGTCGTCTCTGGAGCAAAGCTCATTTAAAATGTCCTGAGACAAAGTGGAAAACTGTTCTGTGGACAGATGGATGAAAATGTAAACTAGTTTCTGGAAAGCATGGAAAACATGCCCTGCAGACTAAAGAGGAGAGGGAACATCCAGTGGACAGTTGAAAAGTCTGCATCTTTGATGGTATGGGGTTGCATGGTTGATGGTACGGGGTTTCTTATGGCATGGGCAGCTTCCACGTCTGTGAAGCTCCATCAGTGCTGAACAGTAGATTCATCTGAAGATAGAAAAACTTCATAACAACTAAAAACTCAATGTAAAGTCAATGTGAACATACTAGGTAGTTGTTGCCCTACTCAGGTTACAATGGCTGGCCCTGTACATGCTGAGATTGCTCTTTAATCATCTAAACAATTTTCTTAATTTGAAAGAGCCTCACACTTTTTTACAACTGTAAGAGAAAGCCTTACCCTAAATCACACCACTAACATATTTACAATGTAATGGACACATATCAGAGCACTTTAGTGTAAGCCGTGACTCATCTTTCTGAATATTGCCTGGTCAGTTAAGTGATGCATCAGTGTGACTCAGGAGGTAAACATATAACCGAACAATCTGAAATAACTCTCTATTGTTTGAGCTCTACATGCAAAATCTTCAGTCAGCAGGGCTGCTCTTTCCATGGTGATTCGAGGTATCATAAGAATGAGCTCTTCAATAGTTGGAGGATTGTTCATATCACATGATCACGTGGATTAATTCCACATAGCTCTGAAATGAAGCCTGTGCACTTTAAAATGATTTAGAGGATAGATACTGTATATGTGACATTTGCCTGTGCAGACAGGGAGCAAGCAAAAGGTTTCATCATGCAACCTTTTAAATCTCTTCCTCTGACAGCACGCCCAGAAGGGTTTACCAAGAAGGTTGCATACACAATACATTGTTTTTACCTTGACAGTGCAGAAAATTAAAGTTAAAGCCTATATATATATATATATATATATATATATATATATATGTATACTACCGTTCAAAAGTTTGGGGTCACTTAGCCATGGGATTCAATAGGGAAGTGACCCCAAACTTTTGAACAGTAGTGTATATATATATATATATATATATATATATATTCCTGCTCAGGATAAAGGATATGTGATGGGTCTGACAAAACTCTCTGCACCTGTCTGGGAACAGACTGATCATGCATGAATTGGAGAAAGGTTTCCAGTCCTCCTATTCACTGCCATGGCAAACTGTAAAAAACATGTTCTTTCTGCACATCACATAAGTTCAAACTCACTGTACCTGCAATAGCTGGAAGATGTTGAAATATAAAACAATGGATTTGTTGTTTGGAAGAGGGCTTAGCAGTTTGTATAGATCTTCTGAATAACTGATCAGATTTCTAGCTAAATATTCTCTGACCCCCTAAACATCAGAAATTGTGGGCAGGAGAATGGAGGGCAAATGGCCAAAGAGGAAAGTTAAGCACACACACACACACACAATGTTTGGCTCTGTGTTTTGGATCTCTGTGATCTGCACGGTTGAGGTAGTTCTTCTTCTTCTTCTTCTTCTTCTTCTTCTTCTTCTTCTTCTTCTTCTTCTTCTTCTTCCCCCCAATCCCAAACCGAAAACTTGAGCACTCGCCCTGAGCCCCTGATGACTAAATGACATCACCTGCATGAGGAGTCGAGGGTGACAGGCCACAAGGGCTCGAAATGCTTTAAATAGGATTGGGACAGCACTTTGAGACCTGCACTGCAAGGAGAGAGACGCCAAAACGAGAGGATTACAATTCTTTAAAAAAAAAAAAAAAATGACAGAAGAGAAGTTGCTGCAGCGACGATTTGTCTGTAAGTATAAAACACTGCAGCCATGATTTATTGTCATGAATGTCTGAAAGAATGTGGCTAATAACAACGTAATATCTCCATCAACAGGGTCTGAAGACCAAACCAAAAAATTAATTTGTCTCAGGATAAAACATGAAGCGCTATTTACGGGCTTCCGCAACGCGTCCTTACAAGGATTTGAGTAAGTGTTGAGTTCTTGTAATCCATATAAAAGTAAATGGGCTGAAAACAAAAGAAAACCAGTGTTGATGAGCAGCATTTGTGTCTGTGTGCGTATGTGTATAGTGTTATCATTGCAGAAATGGGTCTGCAGAAGGTTGTGACCCCCAGCCAGGCTGCAAAGAAATGGGAAAACTTAAAGAAGAAATATAGGGTTAACCTGTTTAATGTTTATGCACATGGGTTGCTGGGTAACGACCCAGCGCCACAATACTGAAGAACATGTTTCACACGTCGGCTTCTCTCGGTAAACTCCGTGTTTCACGTGACATCGCAGTGATTTATGGGTAATTCCTTAGCGAAAGTTGGCATCGATGCTGACTTATGGAAAGGGGGCAGAAAGGGCTCAGAAATGTCCGCCATCATCCCTTGATCACTCACACAATTCCAATTGGAATACCACTGAACCCTCGAGCCCCTCGCGGGAGCGCGCCCGTGAGTGCAGGAGTGCTCAAGTGTTCCATTTGGGATTCGACCTTCTTCTTCTTCTTCTTCTTCTTCTTCTTCTTCTGCTTCTGCTTTTTTACTCCAACTTCCATCACAACAGTGCTCCCTGTAGGCCACAATCAATGTTTGTACATGTGTGTTTGTATACATACATCTTAATGACAGCTAGGGCCATGTGGCCCAAAATTAAGATGACATGGGCTCAAGTTCAAGTTTTTAACTAAGATTATAGACCCTGCAACAACTACCACAGTTATAATACATGGGAGGTTATTGGATAAACCATCTGTCTGTCAATGTCTATCACAAGCAAACATTAATCAGGGAAGTGCCTCCTGTAGAGTAAGCTTTTAATGGCTGCCAGCAGGACGCAATAATTGGTCTAAACCTGTGTGTTTTATTAACAAATAGATACCTTGGAATTTGGCATCATAGAGTCTTCCATGAAGCGAGTTGTGTAGGTGTGTTATAATAACATTTTGAATGTGAAATATAGCTAAAATCAGAGGATATGATTGCTAAAAAAAAAAAAATTATTTTAAATAAATTAATAAATAAAAACAGCCTTTGAGCAGATTTGATGACTCCTTTAGCCCCTTTCTGCACATCAATCACAGCTAAGATCATGAAACTGGCATAACTCAACAAGTTTTTGCTGGCATTGAATACAAAGAGAAGCAGAAGAAAGTTGATCTTTTTATATTTTTTAAGGCCTTCACTGCCTCTGACCAGTCTGCTGCCTTCTACATGTGCATCTACTCTGCACAGAGTAGCAGGACGGGTCAGAGAACAGCTCACCATGGCGACAGCATCCAGGGTTCAAACAAGTGCATACACTGATTGACTCAACGCTAGTCAGCCTGAGAACTGGCACTGTTCAGCATCCCGACACCATGATGGCCTTCTCATGAGGACATGCATGTGATGTGATATTGCTATGTCTGAGAGATTTTATATATATTTATATATATATATTTTATATTGACTTGGTGCTGACCAGAAACTGCTCCACAGCCGACCTGTCTGTCACCCCACTGCACCTCTCTGACCACTTCCTGGTTAAATTCTCTGTCTTCCTTCCTCATGTCAATCAAGCGGCTCCAAAAATGGTGTCCTACCGCAGAAACTTGAGATCCCTCAGACCTACACAGCTGTCTGATGAGGTTTACTCTACCCTCCCTTCCCACTCAGACTTCTCCTTACTGTCTGTTAATGAGGCTACAGAAACACTCTGCTCCTCTCTCGCCTCCTCTCTGGACAAACTCTGTCCTCTGGTGTCAAAACCAGCCAGACAAAACCCTCCCAGTCCATGGCTCACAGAGGCTCTAAGGGATCACAGAACCGGACTCAGGGCGGCTGAAAGAAAGTGGCGCAAATCAAAAGAGCACACTGACTTGTCTGAGTACTAGCAAAAACTTGTAACTTTCACATCCAGCCTAAAGGCGGCCAAGATAGCCTTTTATCAGAACAAGATCCGCAATGCTCCCAACACACGACAACTGTTCATGGCGTTTAACTCTCTTCTATCTCCACCACCTGCTCAGCCTCCCACTGTGCTGACTGCAGAAATGTTTGCTTCCTACTTCACTGAAAAGGTTGCTACCATCAGTAACCAATTCACTGAGCCTGACCAACTCAGCCTTACCAAACCAGCTACTGGTACCTCACTCTGCTCTTTCCGCTCTCTAAATGAGGACGAAGTCTCTCAACTTCTAGTCAGCTCAAAACCCACAACCTGTCCTCTTGATCCTGTTCCCTCTGACATCCTGCAGAGCATTTTACCTACAGTCAAATCTGCAGTAACTCATATTATCAACTCCTCTCTTAAGTCCGGTGTCTTTCCTTCTGCCTTCAAGCAAGCTCGGGTTACCCCACTGCTGAAGAAACCCACACTCAACCCAGCCCAGGTTGAAAACTACCGGCCGGTCTCACTGCTTCCATTCATGTCTAAATTACTAGAGCGTGCCGTCTTCAGTCAGGTCTCACAGTTCCTCCAAGACAACAACCTGTTAGATCCATATCAATCTGGATATAGGCAAGGTCACTCTACTGAAACTGCTCTCCTGTCAGTTACTGATTCCCTACGGCTTGCCAGATCCACTGGTCAATCCTCAGTCCTTATACTGCTGGACCTGTCGGCTGCCTTTGACACTGTCAACCATCATATACTGTTCTCCAAACTCTTAGAGCTTGGCATCTCAGGATCTGTCCTCTCGTGGTTTACATCCTACCTCACAGGGAGATCATTCAAAGTATCTTGGCGAGGGGGCGTGTCCAGATCACATGGGCTGACAACAGGGGTGCCTCAGGGCTCGGTGCTCGGCCCTCTTCTCTTTTCCCTATACACCTCCTCACTCGGTGCAGTCATTAGCTCTCATGGTTTCTCCTACCACTGCTATGCAGATGACACTCAGCTTTTCCTTTCTTTCCCACCTGATGACACAACCGTCTCAATGCGAATATCAGCATGCCTTGCTGATATCTCTGCATGGATGAAGGATCGCCACCTTCAGCTAAATCTGTCCAAGACTGAGCTTATTGTCTTCCCAGCCAGTCCTTCTTTACCACCACAGATAAGTGTGCAGCTTGACTCAATCACACTAGTGCCTACATCTTCTACCAGGAATCTTGGTGTCATGGTAGACAACCAGCTGACCTTTAAGGACCATGTTGCCTCGGTTTCCCGGTCTTGCCGATTTGCTCTCTACAACATCAGGAGGATCAGACCCTACCTGACTGAACACACGACCCAGCTCCTGGTCCAGGCTCTGGTCATTTCATGCATTGACTACTGCAACTCCTTACTGGCTGGCCTGCCTGCATGCTCAGTTAAACCTCTGCAGATGATCCAGAACGCAGCAGCACGTCTGGTCTTCAACCAGCCCAAAAGAGCTCATGTCACTCCGCTGCTAATTGCTCTTCACTGGCTTCCAGTTGCAGCACGCATCAAATTCAAAGCTCTGCTTCTGGCTTACAAAACAATAACCCAAACGGCTCCGGTCTACCTTCACTCCTTAATCCAGAGCTACACTCCCTCTCGAAACTTACGCTCTACCAGTGAAAGACGCCTAGTGCTCCCACCACAACGTGGCGCAAAATCAGTAGCTAGACTCTTCTCCTCTGTTGTTCCCCGGTGGTGGAACGATCTACCAAACTCCGTCCGATCCGCAGAGTCCGTATCCACTTTTAAGACCAAGCTAAAGACTCAGCTGTTTAAGGAGCATTTCCACATTTAGCTTAACTAAATGAGTCAGAAAGATTTGTCCAGCTTTTTGGCTCAACCAAGTACTGAAGAAGCTGTGTGCACTTATGCCCAAGATGATATTGTGTGATGAAATCATGCACTTATGCCCAAGTTGATATTATGTGATGAAATCATGCACTTATGACCTACTTGATATTGTGTGATGAAATCGTGATCCTGTATTTAAATAAAATGACTAAAAAAAAAAAAAAAAAAAAAAAAAAAAAAATTATATGCACTGCACTAGCACTACATGACAGCACCTGGGTCCAACTGGACTCAAAAGCGGTCTGACTATCACTTAATTATGACGTCCCATCTTGTTTGAATTCATGCTTGTGTTGTTCTTCCTCTCAAATGTAAGTCGCTTTGGATAAAAGCGTCTGCTAAATGACTGTAGAATAGAATAGAATAGAATATATATATATATATATATATATATATATATATATATATATATATATAGTTTTAAAGGGGATGATCATCCATGCCTTTTGTCCGTGGGTTATGCAACTTTCAGTCAAGATTTCTCTCTGAGGAATAGACTCGGCTGAATGATACTCACGGCTGAAAATGAAAACGACAAGACAGGGAGCGGCTCATTGTTGCTAATGAAAAAGACTTGGGAAAATGTCATATTTTGTGCTTTGTGGCGACATGGCTCATCATTAGATTACATTTGGTCACGCTGTGAGCAAACACTCACAGGAAGTACCACAAGTACACTTTGTGCAGCTGACAGGTTGAGTGCAGCTCTCTTGTGTCCGAGTGTGTGAACCCATGCGTGGATGAAAGTTAGCGCTGAGCAGAGCAAGAGGGCAAGGACAGTGTGGGGGAGAGGTTGAATGGATGTGTGAGCTTGCATGCTATGTAAAACCCAATTTAGTTCTATGGCTTTGGGAGGGTGGGGTGACTAATCTTGTCCTCTGGCTTCTTTTCCAAAAGTTTATCTAATGCATCCTTTGCTTTCTCACCTTTCCCCTTGTCTGTTTATTTTCATATCTCATCAGTAAACTTCCCTGTGATTTTAACCACAATTTAAAACCATCTTTCTGCCTGTCAGTTTTAAGAATGCATCTTCAGTTTTTTAAGGCAGGAAAGAGGAAGGGGCTGGGGATGATGAAGAGTGAGGCAGACAGGCAGACGGGCTGACAGACGAGCAACAGCGAGGGCAGAGGATGGAGTAAATGCTAAAGGCTCATTCATCCTGACAGTGTTCGTGGGACCAGCCAGGCAAACAAAAAAGACAGAGGGAGGGAGGAAAGACCAGACCACTGACTCACAGATAGCCTGACCGGCTTCACCTCCTCGGTGCAGGCAACAACACTGACAGACTTATCATCTGCACTGCATGCAATAGTGATAATCTGCGTTAGGATAGCACATGTCTAGTGAGTGCATTTTCATATTATTTTCTTATCAGCAGGCTCTGTTTATCTAACCAGATAAACATACCTCTGACTTATGGTTGGTGAGCGTTGGATGTATCTGTGTAGGTGCAAAGGTAGCCCTGGACTGAAGCATGTAACACAAAACTTAGTCTTTTTAATGCATCTTAAAAAACAGGAACATTGTGGTGATAAATAAGCTTCAGAAGTGCTGAACATTCCTTAAGTTTAGAATTAATCTTTTCTAGCAGAGGCTAGCAACTAGCATCCACTTGTTTGGCCAGCCCCAATCCAACCCCAGTCCCAGCAACTAGTAACTAGGTGGCTAACAGTTAGGCCAGAGGTGCCTAAGTCCAGTCCTCGAGATCTACCATCCTGCAACTTTTAGATGCAACCCTTCTCCAACACACCTGATTTAAATGACTGGCTCATTACCAGGCCTCTGAAGAGCTGAATGACATGCAGATGACATCTGATTCAAGTGTGTTGGAGAAGGGTTGCATGTAAAAGTTGCAGGATGGTAGATCTCGAGGACCGAACTTGGGCACCCCGAGTTAGGCTCTGTTTGCTAGGCCAAGCTCAGTAGCTTCTACACAGCGGCTAACTTTTCCTCAATGCTTTCTAGCTTCTCATTTAAACTGTTTTTCATAGTGCATGAAAAATGGCTGATTTGTGTTTTTTCACACTAAAAACTTACACTACTGTTCAAAAGTTTGGGGTCACTTCCCTATTGAATCCCATGGCAAAGTGACCCCAAACTTTTGAACGCTAGTGTATGAACACTTTTTTTTTTTCGCAGATGAGAGACTTATCTAGATACTTATGGTCGTTTAACATGATTAATATCTGTAGGGGGCTGTATCTGTAGAGGTAGGCTACAATGGTAGCTTTGGACTGAAAGCTACGCAAAATCTCTAAGTCTAGTAGCATGTAGCAGAAAATTGAGACTTTTTAATTGCTGCTCAAGTACATTTTAAAGAAATTGGGTACGGTGTGATGATCAATAATGGTGCGTTCGATTTGATTCGGTGGTCGGAAGGTGAACATCTGGGAATTAGCAGCCATCTTTAATGGCTGGTGTCAGAGCAAGGGATTATTTCCCAACTTTCCGAGTTGGATATCCAACTTTAAGGGGTGTTCTTGTTTAATTTCCGACTGGGAACTCTGAAAATCCGACTTCCAAGTCAGCATCAGAAGTAATAAACATTCCCCACCTATAGTCTTAATGCTAAGCTAACTCACCAGCTAACTCCTTGCATTGATCTGTGAGCTTAGCTTAGCTGGAAAACATAAGCAACATGAACATGCAAGACTGCAAGAAGGTTTTTGAACTGAAAGACAACATCTCTGACTGTGAACTCATGTGATGCAAGGGTCAGACTACATGATATTTCAATTTAGAAAGATCATCATAGACCAACCCCATGCTGTCATCTCTCATAAGATGTTCAATGTCATTAAAAATGAGGTGGTGTGGATGAAACTGGCTTTTTGGAAAAGCTTAAAAACCAAAGACATGATAACTGGATTGTACAAAGCAGCCAGTATACTGTACATTTTCATTTCTCAAAGTTCCATTCAAGCATGTGTATGACTCAGTACACCTCTAGAAAGAAGCTACTACTACGCTACAGGCCTCACCATACAAGTACATACAAGTATATTACCACATAAGTTCTCTAGTGCTCTGAGGCGGTAGGTGGTGCTCTCCAGATTCAAAGCAGAAAGCATGATTTGTGTTTGAACACACTAAAAACAAGGTTAAAATCTTTAACAGAGGAGGGACCTTCAGGCCAAAATTATTGATTTCGAGTCCTTACATACTTTCAACAATACCACCAGCGTTATTCTTTTCAGTTGTGGTCTCAAAATTATCCAAATACTGACTTCCTCTATTGTCAGCATGTTTGTCATCTTGTTTACACCCTAGAAATTTGGTACCTCTATCTGGTCTGAGTTTTTTAATGTGCCTCCTTGTGGAATGCTCCAGTAGCAAGCATAGTAAACAGACAAACATGCCAAAGATCAGATTCATGACAGAGGTGGTTGCTTACACAAATACAACCTTAAAAAACAAGCAAATTCTCCACCTGAGAAGCAGGTGACCAAAGTCTTCAACTTTATGTCTGAAGGAAACAGTCTTTAAAGGTACCATATTATAAATCTCTTTTCAACAATTTTCATATGGGTATCAGAAGTTTAACAACATTGTTTTCAAAGTGTATTACCATCATGTTAAGGCTGTAAACACTCAGCATTCACCCACACTGGTGTGTCTGACGTGACCTCCTATCAGGACTGTATGTTGTGAAAACATCCAGGCTTGCTGTCACATACAACAAGTCTCCCAATCTCTGCCACATTTGATTTTTATAATTGTGATAATTAATCATTTAATAATTAAAAAACTATTTTGCTCTAAAATGTCAAAAGCCAATTAAAAGATGTCCATCATTCTGTTTTACTGGCTCAAATAAACATATTCTGATTTCTGAGAAAGCTGAAAGATCTTGGGTAAAAAATATTAAATCATTATCAGCTTTTCAAAACAGTTAATTATTTTTCTGTTGACTGATGATTTCACTGGTTCATTACTTGGAAAATAATGTAGCTGATTTATAGAAAAGCAATAGAAAGCCTCAAAATAAACCTCGGTAACAACAGAAGTCATGAAGCCATGATTATATGTTCTATGAATTATACAGGTGCAATGTTTAGGAAAATCAATAGTTATTAGTCTATACTATACTTGTCTCGTTTAATAAATAAAAAGTGCCAGCTGGCATTAATCCTGATTTAATTAGATATTTCTTCATCTTTAATGAGGTTGTATATGTAGATACATTTTGATTTTGCATAAATACATACAGCAAGCTGATGAAGTCTCTCTTCAGAGAGTACCCCTCAGGGAAAAACCTTTGTATTTTTGCAGGCTTTTTGCACTTTTTAACCATTCTTTTATTTTTGCATATTACATGTTTCTGGTCACACCTACCCAAACAGAAACAGTAAGCTTTTTGTTTACCCTTCTGCTTATTCATAATTATCTGAAACATGTAAATGTTAGTGTTACCTGCTGTCTGAGTGATGGTATAACCTTTTTGATGGTATTCTGTAATAATAACTTAAATAGAACAGAAAAAATACTCTTTGGAATTAATTCAGAATAAAAATGTGCAGTAAATGTGCTTTGATTACAATGAACAATAGCTTATGAGGCAGCATGTTAAAGGGTTTGTAAGATACAGCTCAGTCTTCTGATATAAAAATGAATAATTGAAAATGGTAATAGTAAATTCTTTCTATACTGCTTTTTTAGGTTTTATTTTATTCATAAAGATGGCTCTTCTACTTGACAGTGACCATTTATCTAGCACAAAAGACCTGCAGGGTATTTTGACCAAAATCAATTTATTGACAGGATATTGACATATATAAAGACCTCAGGAAACAGAATGCAATATAAATGCTCTAAATGTGTTAATTTCTTTCAATAAAATTCCACAAATAGTTATATGATCCCTGATTGACAACTTTACACCCTACAAATAAAATGTTTCTTAAAAACCTGCTGGATCCAGTTTAACACATCTACTGTAACCTAGTCAATTCATGAATGTTATGTATGTAGCATTCCTTCAGCCATTGGTTATGCCAATTACAAAAAGAAGGGCCACAAAAAAAAAGTTTCATTTTGTGTAAAGGTACAAAAAAATCACAGGGTTTAGTACATTCTTCTGCTGGAGAGAAATCATTTGATTTATCTTTAACAGCTGCAGAAGTGTAGATTTCACTTTCATAGTAGAATAATGCTAATGCTATTGGTTAGCTGCCAGTAGCTTGAAGAAATTGGAAAATGCTTATTTCTGTCAGTGGGGGTCTGCAAGGAAATATTTTTGTTGATGGGCACATCTGACGTTTGGACCTGTGCTTCCTTTTGAAAAAAGAGCTATTCTCAACTTTGAGCTAGCTGCTTTTTTTTATTTTTAAAGGCAGGCTAGGCTAGCTAGTAGCTTACCTAGCTAACCTCACTGGTTAGCTTAGTCTACTAGCCGGCTGTCTATTGCTTCTATGAACAATCTAAGCCAACAAGTGAGCTACATGTGACAGAGTGACATAGGTTATGGTGTTTAACATATTGTCACTATTGACATTTTTAACAGGAACAAGAAAGTGTTATCGTGTAACAGCAGTTAGCTTCATGCTGCTGGCTTCCTGTAATAGGACTGATCTTAAGGTTTGAAATAATTAGTTCTGGAACATGAAAACAAAATAAGGCATAAATTAATTTGTCTATTCGCCTATAGCTCACATAAATCAGTTGGAAAAAAATGATAAAACTATATTTGATTACAACATTAAGAAATGACAAAAAGAAAGTTTGCAAAAAGGAGTGAGAAGCTATGCTAACTCCAACCCTTTTACCACAATTATAAATTACATTACTTGTACCACTTCCTTAACCGCCCTTCAATACAATGCTCAAAAAATAACAACAAAATAGAAGGTAAATAATTAAAAAGAAAAAACAAAAAGCAAATAGAAAGAAAACAAACCTCATTGTTTAAAAATCTTTTTTCCTTGTATCTCTTAAGGGTCATGTGTTAGACCTGTCTTGAACTGCTTAATGTTTCAACATTGCTTCAGTTTGTTGTTTTGATTGTTCCATAGGTTCCCCCACATATACACAAAAACTTTTGCTTTCAGAGGCAGATAGCTGCCTCCCCTTACCTAGTGGCTTAAAGCTGTGCTAACAAATGAGGTATGTTTAACAGAACAGGAGCAAGATACAATCATGTAAAGAAAACATGTATTAGCTTAACACCACTGGCTTCCCATTTGTTATAGGATTAATCTTAAGATTTTAAAGACTCCGGTCTGGATTACATTTATTTACAAAGGAACTTCTGCTCTACCTGGAAAGCTGACCATGACTGTGCATTTGCATTGGCTGCTCTTAATATTTGCAGTCTTAAATATTGAAGGTCTTTAGAAATGCTGTAAATTACCCACTACATCTAATTGGCATTCAGTTCAAGTAGCTTAGAGTTTAACCTTTATGCTTTATTGTGTTTTCATGCATTTTTGTTTTACTACTTTTATTACATTCTATTCATTTTATTGAACTACCTTTTTTTAAAAAAAAAAAAACATTAACTGTGTTTTGCTATTTTATTACTAATTGTTTGTTTTTGTTTGTCCTGGTTAGTTTTTTTGTTTTATGTATTATTTATTTATTTTACTTTTATAAGTAACAGGCAAAAGCTTAAGTAAGCATACAGACCTTTTTGCCCATCAGAGGAAGTTTTGTCGCCTTTTCTTATTTATATTTTCTAAGTGCACATGAGTAACTTTGCCTCGGATAACAGGCAGCAGCAGTATGGGACACAACCTGCCTGGGTCAGCGAGAAAAGTCCATTAATAATTACATAGAGATGTCAAGTGCATAAATGTGTTATTACAAAGTTGATTTCATAAATGGGAATTTGGTTTGCACAGATGAAGTTATCATTTAGAGATTTACAGAATCAGTGTGAAGGAAGACTGGGACACAGTGGTGTCCCAAGTACTTTCTAGGACATGTCATGGTGATTATTCTCAAGCATGTAACCATGCATGACGCTAAAGGCAATAAAAAAAAACAACACCCCAAGATCAACATCTAAACCGAAGTACAGCCGGCAAACGTCACTAACAGGGTAGAGGGTTAAAAGTGAAGCACAAAATGCACGAGAGAGTCTCTTCTTTGTCTTTGCCTCAGGCTCTTGGCTGGTGAAAAAGAGATGAGTGTGTATAATCATTGTCCGTGTATTTGTACAGGCTGAATGTGTGCGCTCAGTTTGTGTAGCACTGACGAAGCAGATTAAAGAGCCATGGAGACTGGAACCAGTGAGCAGGCGAAACAAAGAACTGTGAAGCTGCAGGATTCTTGACAGTGTCGCATAGAGTTTGCTGTCAACTCATTTTAAAATGATCTGAGAGCCACAAACACAAAAAAGGAGAGGAAAAGACCCAGTGGTGACAAGGATGGTCGTCGCTGAAAGGAAGTCCTCACATCACATAAGTAGAAAACAGAGGAAATAAATGGAGAAAGAAAGAGGAAGACAGTGTGAAAAGAATGATGATTCACACTGAGGATAGAAATAGATGGGTATACGTATAAATCAGAGGGGGCTCCAGCTGTGAGTTTACCCTGCACTTATAAAGAGAGCGTCAAGCCAGCTGAGATGGCAGTGCAGATAAGAGCTGTGCAATGTCAAAACACACTCTAAATGATGAATAAATACACTGCAGCAAATAGCCGTTTGTACATTTAGCAAAAATGTTGTATTCCATGAAGAAAGAATTCCACTTATTACAGCCATATGACCTCTGAAATACATAAAACAATCAATAAATACACTATAAACCTCAGTTTTACTGAGTTTGTGGCTCTGCCTTACTGTAAACACACAGTTCTAATAGTATTGGTAGGTCAGTTAATCTGTAGCATCCAGGGCAGCAGTCACCACGAGAAGACTCAGAGGTTATGCTTGTTTTGGGACCTGGGTAGCATCCCCTTACAACCCTGCAGCCACCATCTGGCTAGCTTGCATAACTGCTGAGACTATGAGATGGCACTATTAGATAATGCAGATGGGCAGAGTGGAGTCTTCCCCAGTGTTAGCTGCTAGAAAAGTGCCTATGGCCTTTATTCTGAATAAACTGAACGTGTTATCAAGTTATATTTTAAGTTTTTTTCAGAGTAAAGATTTATTTGTTCTTCATGGTTACAGCCCTGAGTTTTATCATGTGGACAGTTTGGCCTCAAAACTATTTAAAATATCTTTAAAACTCAATTACATGGAACTGTGTAGCTAACAATATCAGCACACACACTGGTTGCTACTAAAGCTTCTTTTTCTCTACAAAAAGTAGCTTATACTGGCTAATCTTAGCTAACTTTAGATTCTGCATACTTCTCCCACTGCTACACTGTTTAACATGCCACATGTCATGTGAATATTTTAGGTGAAACTAGGTTACATGCTAAACAAATGCTTGTTTGTTGTCCAGACTGGATATTAAATGGCAATTTCCAAACTTAGGCTTTCCAATCTGCAACCAATTAAAATAAAGTAACATATATGTGTGTATATATATATATATATATATGTATGTATGTATATAAACAAACATCTGCATCAACCTGAAATCCTTCTTACTTACTTAATCCAAATCCATTATGATCCAAATCAATTAATATCAGTTTCATTTATTAAGTCTGTAAACAATTGGCTAGCTAAGGGAACTAACAAGTTGCACTGGATCCTGAGGGGATTGAAGTGGGGTGAGGATTTGATGTCTCCCTTTCAACAGGAAGGGCAACACAACCAGGGACGGGTAGCCATCTGCATGGATCAGTTGAAGGGTTAAAGGACAAGATGGAAGCACCAACAAACATAAAACATCATGGCTGAGGATGCATGACCTGCTATGGGAAAAGAAAACCAAATGGAGGACAAAGTTTACGATAATAATGGAAAATGCATTTAGAGAGAATAAAACTGAGTTATGAAATGTGCTTTACTGGGAGGTCCCCTAGCGGTTTAGGCCTATGGCAACATGGCTTTGCACACAGAGGTGTCTCCAGAGTTTCTAGTGCTGTAGATGATTATTATGTTTTGCAATTATACGTTGAGGAAAATTATTCAGAAACTGCTCAACAATTGGTACTTTTTGTCATGATCTGTGGGGTTATGTTGTGTTTTAGTTTGTATGCATTCTGTGGAATGTCCTTGTTTACCTGCTATGGCCCCTACATGTCCTCAATCTGCTCATTAGATCACTGAGTTGAGTAACTCCATCAGTCCACATCGATGCATTGCTTAAAAGAACAATGAGCCAATGGCATTGATACCAAGCATCAATACAATAATTGATAAATCATGATTCTAAAACAAAAATGTCTCAAATCTAATGAGTAAAAAAGAAATATATATATATATATAAAACCCTGATATATGATGAAGTCAGACTGGAATAACTTGTCTATTATACCTAAGTTGTAAAATATCTGCTTTAACACTCCAAATAGAAGTCAGAGTTACACTATATCCTGCTTTAAAGTCTGTAAATGTAAATGTATTCTGTTTTCTTCTCCATGATGTAAATATTTTTAAGCTCAGTATAAAAATGTGTTTTTTTTTGTTTTGTTTTTTTTTTACATTAAAATGATTGAGTTCAGAGGAAATTTTTTTTTTTTATATTTAGTTGCCTTTTTTGCAATTTGATATGAATGGAAATTATTGTGTTTCGAAAGCCAGTGAATAGATAGATTACATGATTAAACTTATGATTAAACCCCCATTTATCAACCTTTCCTTGATGCTCATTACCAACCTGTATCCATTCATCCTTCTCTTCGGTTCTAATCATTCTTTGCCAGACTGTTATCCATAACGTCCAGGTTGGTCGTTTTCATCAGGTTTATCTTTGCTCCAATCAGCCAGTTCTTAGTTTTCAGCTGTGTAGTTTATTTAAAACAAAAAAAGCACAGCAGGATTAACAAACTACTGAATTCCAACATCAGCTTGCCTCTCACCTCCTACTCTTGCATTTTGTACCTACCTTTCTTTACACTGTGACTTCACAATTTTTTTTAGATTGCTGAAACCCCACCCATCTTCTGAGAGACTCTACCTCTGTAAGGTGCTCTTTTAGTCAGTTATGTTACTGACATATTGCCAATCAACCATACTAGTGGCAACCGCTTCATTTTTATTTTATTACCAATTTTATTACCATTACTATTCTAGCCTTCTGTTGCTTCTGTTCCAACTTTGAGATGCGTTGCTGCCTTCAAATCCAAGATGAGGAGATGAATTTAATGAAACACTGAATTGGTCTTTATGCTTTATTGTAAATAAAATGCTTATTTGTAAGATCTACAAACCATTGCATTTTGGGTTTAAATAAATTTAACAATTTTTCATGACTTTTTGGGGAATATGTAACTCTGGGAACCACAAGTGACCCTGCAGTCTGACTGAAGCACATAATGTTAAATTATGAAGTCAACATGTTCCAGTACAACATGCCTTTTTAAATATGAATAAAAAAATAAATCAGTGAATATTTTCAATTATTAAATACATGGTGAAAATTATAAATGGAAACTCAAAATCCTTTATTGTCAGTTCTCTAGAACTTTTATGCAAATCAGCTTGGCCTGACATTCATGCTCATTGGTTTATGTAAACACAAACATGCATGTCTGACAGAAACTTGTGATGAGCCGTGACAGTTTTATCTGGATTATGCACTTTTGGAGTACTCCAACGGTGATGAAATAGCAGTTCTTTTCAGACCAATGAGCTGGTGGGAGCTGAAGTTGTTTTCCCTCAGTGTTAATATTTTAGCTTATTGGACACATTTATTCAGATGTTCAATTCGCTGAAGGTTTCAACCTTTTTGTCCAAACACAATGATGAGCAGCTCAAAATCAAGGCTGACTTTTAAAGAAAACACTTGTGTATGTGTATTATTTAACCTCGTACTCCACTGACTGAGATCCAGAACAGCCGGGCATTCTTTTAAGAACTTAGGAGAGATTAAAGCCTTTTCGTCTTTCAGCCGGCTGAGCAGCAGCTCAGTACATTCAAACAAGGCCCTGAATAGTACAGCCAATCACAGGCAGGGGAGGGGAGCCTCTCTCCTGATATAGTTGCTGGGAAAACCTCCACTATTCACGGCCAAGCTTGCCACCTAGTGTCTGTTAAGAGAAACATGTCTGTGATCTTGTTTAGCCAGTTTAGGATGTTCAGTTATGAATGTATTAAATAACATCCTCTATATTCTCTTATGTTTTTTTTTTTTTTTTAAGTCCCCGTCCGACTGAAGGTGACTTCCAGCACACAATAAGGACAGAAGAAAAATCTAAAGTAACCAAGCCAAACTGATGAATTTTTGCTGGGACACTGATCCTGATGCTCCGTATGATGCCATAAAGTTGTGTATTCAACTTTAACATGTCAGTAAAGTAAATTAAATGACACATAAAAACACAGCCAAAGGATTTGCCCACAAAAGTTGCTTTAATCGATTGTTACAAATGAGTAAGGCTTGAGATGCTGCAGAGGTACAACATGATTGTGTGTGCTGCAGAAGAGAGGCCCAAGTTATTCAAACGTAATAATGCAGACTAGAAGGATGACACGACTTTGAGAAAGTCTCCCATGTTGTGCTGTGTTGGGATGAAGCTGCCGGCCGGCTGGGGTTAAGTTCGACCGTATTCCTCCCCTTCGCTGTGAGATGAAAGCCGACTGCGATTGGACAGCGTCGGGATCTCTACTTAATAATCTCTCCCCTTAGACACACGCTGCATAGCTGAGTAAAGTTACCTTCTGCAAATCCACTACATCATTCCAACAGCAACAACTGTTGTGAAAACAATAAACCCACACCTTCTTCATATTTCTTACATATATAATCATATATTCATATTCAATGTACAAAGAAACATTCTCAATTGCAAAGGCTCAATCACTGTAAATAAATACTGAAATGGCTAAACTGCAATATTTCTCTTCTCTCGTGGAGAGAAGGCACACACACTTAAACACACACTCTTGCATGATGAAAACGGGCCTTTCTGATATTGTTCAATACAAAAGGAACAAAACAAAAATAAACATGAGTGCAGTGGTGCACAGAGGCCAGAAAAACCATCTCAAAAAAAACCCAAAGGAACTTTTTTTTTTTTTTTTTTTCCTGCACTGTGCTGAGAGGACAGTCTAAAAATAGATATTACACATAAAAGCTCATAAAATCAGCAAAACTTTCCCTGTTTTGCCATGAGGATGGGTAACGTCAGATAACATACACAGGCTTGTACAAAGGGAGCAGAGCAGCTCTGCAAAACCAAAGATGTCCGAGTTCTGACCTCTAAATGTCAACGTAATGATTAGTGAGGGCTGTTATGTAATCTGCAGCAAGGCTGCTCGTTCACGGTTACTGGTCCAGCACGTTCGCTTCTCTCACGCCTTCAAAATATTTCAGGTTCTAAATACAAAAGTCTAAAAATATATCTCATCAATCTGCTTGGATTTGTGTTACAAAAACCTTCATGTTGTGAACACAGAGGCAAACAAGACACATTATTAGCTCAGCTTGTGGCTAAGTATCACTCTTTAGGCTTTGGTAGGAAACCGAACATTCTTTAGAGAAAAATAAACAATCATGCTTGAAAAGCTTTCACTCAATCCTTTCCAACCTTCATATCTAAGGCATTTCTTAAAGTGTCTACTGAGTGGAGCTGGTGGGTGGAGGGAGATCAGAGGGCCGACAATGTGATGATGATGATGATGCGACAAATGAAACAAGTTTATAGTCTATTGCAAGTTAAAACTGGGGTAAGCAGATATGTTTGAAGAGAACAGGGTTCGTCGTTAACATTCACCACAGCCGTTTATCTGCTTTCATGACAGTAAATCTACCAACACAATCTAACCGACCAAAACAGACGGATGACGACTTCATCACTGGTCCGGAGGAAGACAACAAGCTTGATATGTTGTGATTACTGAGCATCATTTGCTATTAATAAGAATGTTATTGCCTTTAATATGGGAGTAATGTCTGTAGAAGGAAGATGAAGCGTGCTAGTAATTGAGAACAATTGGAAACAACCTCACAAAAAAAAAAATCCAATAGGAGGCAGATGTTTGGTTTCCTCTCAGAGATAAACTTAGATTTTCCAATGAAACAACCCCCCCCCCCCCCCCAAATCTCATGCTAACGATGTGTTTTGATCATCAGGACACAGGTGCATCATCTTTGGCACAATCAAAACCTGCAAATCAAAGAGGGCTGCTGGTGCTAGCGGTGCTACAGTTAGCATCACTCTGCAAATCCACATGACATCATCCAACCACAGCTGCCATGATCCACTAACCTAACGTTCTACACTGGAACCAGTAAGACCAGGATATGGGACACTGCCTACCCCAGCTTTAATAGGTAATGAGCGCGGAGTCTGATGTATCGCTCCAGTTTGTGCTACTCATGCATTACAATAAAGTCACAGCACAGAGTTGGGTTTTCTAACAGTAGCTATAGTTGCTCCTCTGACATGCTGTACATGCTAACAGCAGCTAATTCCCATCAAACATGGCTTCACAGTTATTAAACCCTATTTAAAAGTTAACCTCACAGAGGTCTTTGACTTGACTGTAATAATTTTAAGCCTGTCAACAACAAACGAAGATATTTAGTTAGGAAATTGAAATACAGTTTGTTAAAGGTGCTTAGAGTTTCTGATTTTACTTCAGGAACAATTAAATCTGCCCACAAATTCATAGCATTGTAGCCAAAAAGGGCAACTTTTTTTATCATTTTGTAAAAATACATTCAAGTTTGTTTATGGAGATATTACACTGATTTTGTCAGGATTTCATTTAAAATTATTTTTAAGTGGACAGAATAGTTTTTCCACCAGTATGGATGAAAAAAAAAGAATCAAATGTACTAATCATGAGATTTATTTTTAGGAAACCTACATGATCTGTGACTTAAAGGGTTTTTATGAGGCACCAACTGGTCTTTCACTGCTACTCATTTTGTCGGAATAAATGTTAGTGGATTAATTCATCTGCTTGGCTTTTAAAATTTAAAGATCTCAAAAGAAGAAAACCAAAAACATGAATAAAGGATCTGATGATGGATCCCATGTGATTGACACCCGCGTGTATGTCCATCGTACATTCATTAAGGGCAACAGGTGAGCAGGTTCGAGCAGAGGGAGGAAAATGACATGAAATGAAAAGTTGTGTCCCTAAAGAAGGCTTCAACTCAGTTAAAATAGTATGAGGCATAGTAACAGATTGTTTTCAAATCCATAAAATGAAACAAAACAAAACAATATGCATCCAGGGTTATAATTAGAGAGGCTCTCAGAGCAGTTTTTGCTTTCACTCTTATTGTTCAGGACTGAGGAAACAAAAATAAGTGCTGATCGAACTTTAATCAAAAGAGCGAAGTCGCGTCGACTCCTCTGAGGCTGACGTTTGGACGGGGGGGTCGGAAGGTCTGTGTTCAGTCCTCATTGACAAACACCTGCCAGACTATAAGGTGGCTGCGCTCGGCTTTGGCCAGGAAGGGCTGCAGCTTCATCGGAGCATCCTCTGCCTCGTCTGCCTCGCCGTCCTCGTCGCCTGCAGACATGCAGGGTTGTAAAGTTGTCCTCCACTTTCTACTGAACTGATTAGTCTTCTGTTTGTGTTACGTGAAGTAAACTCACCCATTCTGAAGTCGATGTAGCCCTCTCCTCCGCTCATCACCAGCATGGACTTGCTTCCTTCCTGAGTTGTGGCGTCGGCGGCCTTGTCTCCCGCTGCGTCTCCTCCGCTGGACGCAGATGGAACTGCATGACCTGAAATCAGATGAACAGATGCAAAACACCCACAGCTTAATAATCAATATCACAGCGGTACTATGGCCAGAAAACACTGATTTATAAAGTCTTCAATTTCACTCTTTAATGCCTAATATTTTATATTTCATAAGCTTCTGAGACCTTTTGCATTACTATATTGTTAAAAGAAAGGCTCAAAACCCTGTTGTTTACAATCTGCTACTTGTCTTACACCCCCTAGTGGATGATTTTTACTATACAATATAACACAGTAATAAACCATTCATATATGCAAATAATCATTTCTTCTAAATAAGTCACTGCTTTATGAACTAACAGCAACCAAACAGGAAGCCAGTGTAAAGATCTGAGGACTGGAGTTCTAGGATTTATTCCTTGGTCTTAGTGAGGACTGGAGCAGCAGCGCTCTGGACTAACTGCAGCTTTCTGATGGACTTTTAGGGAGACCTGTGAGGCCACCATTACAAGAACATATCAAGGATTGTTCTTTAAGTGATAACAGACTTCACAACAGCCTGAATGTGAAGCTGAAATTCAGGTCTGAGTCCCAGATTTCTGGCTTGGTTGTTGGTTTTTAGCATCACTGTTTGAAGCTGAGTGCTGATTTTTAATTTAAGTAGCATTATTTAATTAAAACATCTACATACTGTACTAAAGTTCTGACAGCTTTATACGTACATAAAACATAATATTAAAAACTGGATTAGAAAAAGATATATTACTGTAAGGGTGCAGTGCAGACAGTCTGCGGGATCATCATTCTTTATTAACTAAAAACATTTTCCCTACCACTTTTTGGCAGTCATGAGCCAGGAGAAATAATGAAACATGTCCACTAAATAAAGCGTTTTGTCTCACTCAAACTAGATGTAACTGATGCTAAAAGCCTTCAAACTAACATTTATATGAGCTGCCATTGTTGTTTCTGATCACTTTAAACTAACCAGGACTGCATCTGGCAGGACAAAGTCCCAGATCTGACTTGCCTGGAACAGCAGCGAAGAACTTGACCGCATCCCGGTGACCGTGGAAGCAGAGTTGAGCGTGAGCCATGGAGCAGTAGGGAACAAACGTCCCAGCTGTCACTTTGTCGCCGCTGTCGTCACCGTACACACGAACCACGCCTCCAGGATGGTTACCTGCTGCCTTGGTTACCTTGTTGGCTGCTGTAGTGCATGAGAGGAACGCATCTTCATGTGACATTCACAATGGACTACAAATATGTCCGTCTAACATCAAAACAAACCAGTAAGCAACTAAAGATCAAACAAAGATAAATATAAATGTCTTTGTTATCCCCAAAACATTCAAAAGAAGAGATGAAATAAACTGTTTGAGCTTACTGTCTGTCACAGGGATGGAGATGATGACTCCGTTACCAGTACCAATCCACAGGCGGTCACATGACACCATGAGAGCGGTGATCCTGACAAATGAGAAGCCCAGTTTGCCCGTACCTGGAGGACAGTCATACATGACCCTCTAAACCAAACCTGAGATGGTGATACACATCCATCTAACCCCGAACAAAGAGTTTTCTCTCTGAACTGACCGAGCATCTTGCTGACGTAAGGCTCGATGTCGACGTCCTGCAGGTGCTGGTAGGTGTGAGCGTGGAACAGCCTGAGAGTGGAGTCCAGCCTGATGGACACCCAGATCCCATCGCCGTGCCAGGCCAGCTGACGCACCTGACTGTCCTTCCGAGGGTGGGCATCGAATGATTTCTGCAGAAGAAAGAAGCAGCTTCAGAAAAATAAAAACATGTTTAAAGGCATCCCTGAGGTGTTAAATCTTTCTTTACCTCTATCTTCATGGCTTTAGGCTGCACCACATAGATCTTGTTCCGGTAGCCACACCACACCTTGTCATGAACTACCGTCATGCAGCGGATGGACTCATGCTGCCTCCCCAGGTCTAACAGATGGTAATTGGTCAGGTCCCACTGTCCGTCTGAGAAAGAAAAATCAGCGTACATGCTCACAATAATTATTCTCACATCAGCTGTGCAGACATTTTAACAGAGAAGGAGGTAAAGTGGGTGTTCCCTCACCTACTCCTCTGTGGAAAATGGCTAGCGTGCCATCAGACAGACTGACCAGGACACGTCCTTTCACATGTCTGTGGGAGAGATGCACTTAAACAAGCAGGCGATGACAGAGAAACGCTGACCTGCAGCAGCTGTTTGTATGAATGGACTTACACGATGCCGAGCACAGACTCCTTCAGCTTTATCGAATGGAGACACCTCTTCCAGTGAGCCACAGAGGAGTGGACGTACACGCTGGGACCAGATGAAGATTCATCAGCAATAAAGAGGATTTCCAGAAATTCAGAAAAATGACCAAATAAAACACTCACCATCCGTTCTGCGCCCCCAGCCACATCGTGGACAGGACGCTGCTCATCTTCTGAGCCTCTTCGATCATCAGGTCCTGCTCCTCGGCGCTGGGGTTTGAACTCACTCCGTCTTTCAGCAGATCGCTCTCCCTGCTCAGAAACAACGTAGACACTGAGGATTATTATCAGTTCTTCAGGTTTGCTTTAAACACATTTAGCTTGGGCTTAGAGTTATGACACAACAGTGAGTCTGATCAGACGAGCTCCTTTAGTAAGATACCATGTATAGCCTGCCGTGTGTACCATAGCCTTATCTGTTGGTTTAGACTACTTTATCTAACTGGCATAGCTATGTATTCAGTTTTGATAGGCTACAATATTTAATATTTTATTTGGCAAAAGTCATTTCAAAGTTAATCATTAAATGTTAAACAGTTTTGCGGCATCTTCCTTCTGAAAACTCAACCACTGCCAGACGATAGATCCACAGCTGTTCTTCTTCTGAACCAAATTATCTCACATTCAGCTTTAGTCTCTTGTTGCTTATTACTGGAGATGTCTCCTCTCTCCTGATACAACAACAGGACAGTTTTCTGGATCGGTGGGGGAGTTGCTGTCTGCTGTGAGCGGGGCATCAGAGTGTGAGAGAAGCCAAACTATGAAGTAAATCACACGAAGACTCTTAAAACACTGCTGTGACTGTTTGTACTTGATGTTCCTGATATATTCACTTTATAGACCGCATGCTGAACGGGAGTATTTTTGATGTATAGCCCACCACTTTATGCTGTTACAGACTGGTGAAGAAGCTTTCTGGCAGCGGTACCGAACGTGTCACAAATGCTCAAATCAGCAAAAGCAAGACAAGTTACATTTAGACTGAGACCATGTGGGGAGTTACGGGCACAAGAGTTGGACGTGAACTGATGATCACGTATCTGTCCTGTCTCAGTCAGAGCTGCTCGCTCATGTAAACTGTCTTTGTTGAAGTCTCATTATGTTTTCTCTCGTTTATTTAGGACAGAATCATGCAGGATTATCATCATTCTTCTTTTCTGTTTGGATACTCTGTAATCATGAAGTGAAAAACCTGACCTCGTCTCATTATGACTGAAGGGTCTGTGATTACTTCTAGCCGCTGCGACTGCGCTCCTTAGACTAAAACAAATCATCATTTATTCTAAAAGTCATTCATTTGGCCATCAGGCAACTGAATTCTTGGCTTCTCGATTCAATTAAGATTTGTAAATGTTCAAAATCGATTATTTTTCATACTAATTAAATGACAAGAACACGGCTGCAAAGTGCGGCAGGACCATAAAAGTCCCACGTGCTGCCCGGACATATTAAGGGGACGGATCGGTTCGAGTGGTAAATAAACAGAGATTCCAAGAAGGCACTTGCAAAAACATTGCCAGAAAAAACTGTACTGTAAGTAAAATTTTACACTTCATCTGGGTTTTTTTCATGCATTTCCCCTTTAGCTATAGTCATACAAGAGATGCACTTGAGCAAAGGGCAGTTATTATGCAACATAATAACTAAACTAACTCATGGCTTCACAGTTGACTGTATGCTGATGTAGTTTCTGAGCAGTCGGTGGTGCTGAATTTACAGGTAATTTGCAGTTTTCTGTGCTAAACATGCTCATTAAACAAAGGTTGCTATTCTGACAACATATGCCAAACCAACAGAACACCGGTTGTTGCTTCTAACTATTCTAACATCTTTCCTTTATGAATATAATGTGAAAAATAGGTTGGTTATTTGTTGGAGTTATTTATTTTTAACAAAAATAAAACAGAGTTTAAATAATTTTGTTTGGTCACTTGAATTAATGGATTTAAAAGTATGACGGAGTGAGAAAAAAGACGCCGAAAAGGGAAAAAAGATGATCTGAAAATCCTGATAATTGTTGAATAATTCATTTATTAAAAGAATTGGAGCACCCTGATCATAATTGAGGTACTTGAGATGGCACATGAATTTTTTTTAAATGACTGATATTTAACCAGGACTTTTTTCCTTCCATCTTTCCTTTTATTTACTATTATCTTACTGATGTTTTCATGCATTTTGTTCCCTTTTTTCCTTTATTTTTTATTTAAAGTAGCACTGTGTAACAAAATATGTGTTTCTAACTCTTTTAAATGGCAAAGTGACATTTTTATGTGCATTCCTGAAGCCGTTGTTGCCCGTTTTCGGCATCCTGAGGCTGAAAAATTACAATTAATTTCTTTTTCTGGGATTCAGCGTCACTTTACAGCAGCATTTTGCTTTATGGCACCATGTCACACGCCATCAACTGGACATCAACACAGTGGCTGTTTCGAACGCACTCAATGGTTGATTTATCAAAGAAACTAAAAGGGACGTTATTGGATGAAAAGAGAAAAAGAAAGAGAGAACAACAGATAAGACAAGACTTAACTTTTACTATTTGGAGAGAACTCAGGGAAGAGGTTGGATGCAAAATGGATGCTTTAATTCTAGTGTTAGGATAGTTTTGTCTGCCGTAGACCATTGTTCTACTGACTGATTTGACGTGTTAAGTAGATGTGGGTGAGCTGCACATGAATTGCTCTTTTGGATGAATAATATTGTCTAAATCTGATTTACAGGAGCTGTAATGTGGACACAGATTTCCACATACAGACAACTGTCATTTCCATATGAAGGGACTCTGGTCTCATCTGTCTCCATGGGAACAGAAAAGCATCATTTATT
This sequence comes from Melanotaenia boesemani, assembly GCF_017639745.1. Lineage (NCBI taxonomy): Eukaryota > Metazoa > Chordata > Actinopteri > Atheriniformes > Melanotaeniidae > Melanotaenia > Melanotaenia boesemani. Next base: position 24,369,605 of record NC_055702.1, on the reverse strand, counting down.
AAAGAAAAACTTAAAGGTTTACTCACTACACAACAATATGGTTGATATTACTGAGAGTTGTGGGACAGTGTTGGTTAAAGAAGCTGCTGGCGTTACCTCTGAGAGTAGTTTGCTGGAGTCTCTGTCTGCTTAGCTCCGAGTGGATCTGTGAAGATGTGCTCTGTGTAGATGCCCCTCAGGCTTTCTCTGTGGTCAGCAGCACCTGAGCTGGTCTCTGTCGCCTCTGTGGCTTCCTCTGCTGGTCTGGATTCTGGAGACAGGATCATTGTGACTGTACCAGATAAATGAATCTGAGCATCAGTGATCCAGACAGCTCTTCTTGTTCTGTACCTGGATGTTCTGCTGTCTGAGGAACAGCTGTTGCTCCTTCAGCATCACAGCCCACCACCGTGATGCCTCCGAGAAGGCTGTCACCTCCTGGTGAGCTGCTTTTGTCTGCTGACAAGCTGTCGTCTCCGACTGACGCTGCCTCACATTGTGGAGACACTTCCTCTCCAGCCGGGTAGTCCGTCTCTCTCGCACCTGAATGTTCACATCACACACGAGGAAGTATTAAGAGAAACCAGATGGAGTGAATTCAAAGCAAGACATGTGCATGTATTCATTTCGACCTGCTGACCTGGTACACTGGCGATGCAGAGGACGTGGGAGTCACAAACAAAGAAGCTCTCCAGGATGTTTCCAGGCTGGTTGGCGTCAATGACGACAACTTTTGAGGTGGACTGGGTGCTGGTGCAAATCCACACCAGTGATGACAACTCGTCCTGATGCAGAAGCTCCTTCTGCTGATCCTGCATGAACAAAAACAAAAATATCCAAAGCTGGATTTCTACGACTTATCTGCTGTCAAGGTTTCGGTTTATCAAGCCATCTATGAACAAAACTATAGCTCTATAACAGAACTCAGACTTAAACAGATGGTCATTAATCCCTGGGAAAATGTATAATCTGTAAATAATCTGTGAATATGTACAAGTGACATTCCAGACATTACAGCTGTTAAAGTATGAATGAGGAATGCCTTCACCCCGTTAGGAAGATTACATTTATCAAGCTGCACAATTATAAGTTCTGATATGCTGGATTGATCCTAAGTATGAATCTAAAAGGAAAACTTTAGAAAAAGGTCTAATGAAGGTACATCCATCAGCTTTATTTGGAGATTAACTTTGAATAAATACCTTTTTGAGGAAACAAGCAAGTGGTTCTCAGTACCTTTAGGTGTTTGGTAAAAGAAACCGAAAGACCAAAAGTTTGTGAGGAAGGAACAAATGTTCCGTTGGCCATCTCATGATATAGATTTCCCACACAATGGGAAAGAAAAGGAATACCTCATATTGTATAATATCAGAAATGGGGCAACGTTCCTCGTGTCCCTGAATTGGACTAAAGGCCCATTTATGCTTTACACAGAAGACGGACAAACAGACGGTCGGACACTTCTGTCTGTCTCCTGCATCGTTTACGCAGCTAATTTGGTCTGTTTTACTTTACGTAGTAAATGAAGCAATACCACCAGAAACCATGGGGGCAGTGTTGAACAGTATAGCTGACATGTGACCAGCAAAATGAACAAACCAGAGAAGAAGAGGAGGAAGAGGAGGAGAAGAAAAAGACGAGGGTGCAGAGAGCAACAACGGTAGAGATGGCGAGAGCTTTTGAAAAAAAAGGATGTGCAAGTGTGTCGAGCAGCAAACAACTTTATCGCCAACAACCGCTGTCTGAAACCGACATCAAAACACAGACGTGAGCTCTGAACTCAGCACTGCCCAGTAGTGGACGAACTGACGTAACCATGGCGATGTAGAAGACAAGTAAATATGAGGGTGGCGACGTATGACAATGTTTGAAACGGACATACATACGTAAGGAAGCACAATGGGCTTTAAGCAGTATAGAGGATGGACCGATGGATGGATGGATGGATGGATGGATGGATGAACGGACGGACGGACGGACGGACGGACGGTTGGTTGGATGGATGGATGGGTGGATGGGTGGATGAACGGACGGATTGATGGACGGACGGACTTTATTTTACTTTTAGAATTGAGTCAACTGTCAGAAAAATATTAATTTAAAATCTTAGTAATAAGTTGATTTATTTTGCCCAGTCTTTACCTACAACTGTCTAAGGATAAAGGGAGGCTTCGTCTGAGGGCCACTTGCTTGTATCTTTGTGTTTTTTGTTGTAAATGTATTGTATGTGTGACATGCTTGTGTTGTTGTCTGAGGTCTGCCAAGGGACAAAATACGTAAATCTGCTGCTATGCTAACTCTGCACATTTACATTTTGTATTTTTCTTAAGTCCATTGCAGTATGTCCCTTTTAACTAAATAAATAAATAAATGGATTAATTTAATATCAAACTAAAATTGGAGAAATTGGCTAAACTGACATTAATGGATGAAAACTGGACAAATATTTGGAAATTGCAGTTCTCTACCACACACTCAGATTTATGGAAAAACACTGGAATTTTTATGATTCCACAAACAAAGGAAATGGCATATAAGAAGACAGAATATGGGCAGAGTGGTAATGTGTGGTAATTTATCAGCAAATTATTTTCATATCTTTTAGGAAAGTCCAGGTATTACTGGATCCTGGCTGCAGGTGAAAGGAAAATAACAGGATCTGGACTGAATTAGGGAAAACATAAGAACTGCCCTGTGAGCATACCCAGATGTTTGTTTTTTCTCCTCTATACCACCAGAATAAAAAGAAAAGATCCATCAAAAACAAGCTTAAAAAAGTTCTGTTTATATCAGCACGTGCAAAGCTGTGTGTGTACCTTAAGTTCTTGATCCAGTTTGTCCAGGCTACTCTGAGATCCGATCTTCTTTTTAGGGCTCTGTGGGCTTGACACATCACTGTAAAACACACTAGCTCCCACTATTGAGCCTCCATCTCTGGTTTTCCCTCCAGATAGGTTCACACCAGCAGCACACCACAGCTAGAGGAAGAACAAAGAGTTACAGCAGCCAACTACCAACAACTCACATTTTATCATGCATCTACACTGCAGCACGTATGTAGTTTATGTTGAGAAAACCATATGAATGTCATGCTGATGAGTTGGAGGAAACACCTTCACAGAAGCATCTTTCTCGTCCAGTGGCCTGAGGAAGACAGGAACAGGTAGATTCTTCATCTTGCCCTCTGACTGACCACCATTAGCCTACAAAAGCAGATCAAAGTTACAGCTGTAGCTTACATATAGTGTAAACTCACTTTGAATACAGGGTTCGAAGTTTGTGCATGTAAAACTGGAGCAGTGCATCGAATTTTTAACAGCACGTGCACCTGTACAAGAAAGGAAATGCCAGTAACTCGCATTGTTGCCAACTTAATGACTCTGTCGCTATACTGAGTGAATTTTCAGACCTTTTAGTGACTTTTTTTGTTTTTAAATGACTAACAACATATCTAACAACTTTTTCTGGTGGTCCCACCTGGCTGCCCCAGATGTTCACCTCTGCACCCAGGCTGAAAATGAAACACATATGTGAAGCGGCCGCTGACTTACAGTCAGGTATTAATGCAGACTGTAGACAAAAAAACTGAAAAATTAAAGACGTTTTACTGTAAAATGTTACTCTTTATTATAAATGGGGCTGGGCACATTGACGCATTTTCGCTTTAACTCTTTATAGTTTTGAATCACTTGTATGTAACAATGAGCCTCATTCACCAATATCTTCTTACAAATTTGTTTTTAGTTTGTATATGTTAGAAGTTTCTTTTACGTAAACACTCCTTCCCTCTTAGATTTGTGAATAACAATCTCTCATAAGCTGAAAGGATAGACCAGCTGGCCCAACTTCACATAGGTAAACACCCCCCCATAAAAATGCCCGTAACGGCCGTGTGCAAACAGACACGGAGAAACTGATGAGGAAAAATAACGAACAGAATGACAAAATGATTAATGACTACAATAAAAAAATATTAAAGATGTGCAATGAAGCCTGATTTCCCTCATTTTTAAGTGTTTGCTTGATCATTTATAATCACATGATGAGCTACAAATAATATAAAAACAGCTTTTAGACAAACGGATCATTTGTTTCTCCTGAACTTGGGCAGCAGCCTGCAGTCTGGTCCCATGCGCGAGTCAAGGTGTGCATCCTTCGTGGTGTCGTGGCTAAAAGGTACACTGTAGAATAAAATTTCATTACTTAGCTTACTGTACCTTATAGTTTGTAAAGCCAGTTTCTTTCTGCTGTGGCGGTATTTTGGGATGGTGGTGCATCTGATGAATCCTCTGATAGGTGTTATTAACCAGGAATTAACCTTGATATCTTAATAAAAGTAATTATGATAAAAAGACACGTAGTAAATTTTAATTATTAAAGACCGCATTCAGCAGGTGGATCTCAACGTGTGGTTGAGGCAACGGATCTGACGTGTGTGCAGAATGACACCCGTCTTGACTGCGACTTGTTCTTGAATGAATGAAATGAATAAAAAAATAGTTTAATTTTCCCTTAAAGGAAATTCTAGCGTTTAGATCTGCAATATTTTGCTATTTATCTTAAACAGCAAAATGCTTTGTGCTTCACCAAATCTGACAAAAACATTACTGGAGTTTTATTTTTTTTTGTGTGTGTGTGTTACACAAAATTTATTTTAATTACCAGAAGGACAGGAAAACAACACTAACGCTGATTCTGTTCGAACACATCCGCTTTCAGATGTTTGTAAGAGTACCACTGAGTGTTCGTAGGATTTGTTCTTTTTAGCTTAGAACAAATCCAAGATACGAAGATCCTGGTGAAGGCTGCAATTTCCATAAAATGTTCATAAGTATGGTTTAAAAACAGATTTGTTCGTAAGAAAGTTGGTGAATAAGGGCCAGTGTTATTAAACGTGATTTTAAAAAAACAAACCAGACTGAAGAAACTAAAAAAAAGAAAAAAAAAAAAAAAATTTTTGTGTTTTAGTTTTTGGAACATTTTCATAAGATTTTGTAAGTTTAAATTTAAGATTAATATTTCACAAATTCGGGTTGTGCACCTAAATTATTTTTGGTGCATTACTTTTGGCATCAGTGCACCTTTACTCAAACCTGTATTTCACACTGGACAATGAAAACATTTTGGTTCTCGTCTTCGTACTTTGTATTTCTTGGGTAAGCTCCAGCCGTACGCCTGCACTCTGCCGTCCTCCTTCTGGACGTGGGCTTTGACCTGCTGGTACTGAGCTCGCTTCTGCTCCCGCCTGGACACCACGTTATCAGCCGGCTGTCTGTGGGACAAAACCACACAACTACACAATCTACTCTGCACTTTTACAAACATTCCCGTCAGTCATATCCATTAAACACAATCTGAAATCTGATGAATGAATGATTTGATTAACTGATTCAGTCGTTAAAAGTCTACTTTGTACACCTTGGCAAATACATATTTCATCTTATTGCTTTACTTTTATTTTCTCTTTTTTGTTGTTTTTTTAAAGCAGAAAACTTAAACACTGATAGTTTTCTTTGTCATGTGAAGCAGTGGACCGAAGTTCTTTTTAACAAAAGCACATTTAGATGTTACTGAAAATTTATGCAAATCTAAGAATTTTTGCAGTACAACAAATTAATGTCTCGATGATCTGGAGATGTTTCACGTTGATATCTTAAAAGTTAAATAGCGATTCTCAGTTCAAATGTGGAATTTTACAATCTATCTTTCCAACATGAGTTTCCTCTCACACTGAGGCAGAAATCTCCACTCCAGTAGAACCAATACAAACCAAAACTTTCTAGGATATTCCCCACTGTATTCTAGGGAACTTTAAGGAAAAATATATTCACCATCCACTTCATCAGGTCAACCTTGTTAGTGACTTCTTCCTCTAAAACTATGTTAATTCTTGGTGTGATAGATTGAACAAGTTGTTGGAAACCTTCTTCAGACGTTTTCTCCATATTGACATGACAGCATCACACAGTTGCTGCAGGTTTGTCGGCTGCATCCATGATGAGAATCTCCCGTTCCACCACATCCCAAAGCTGCTCTACTGGACTGAGATCTGGTGGCTGTGGAGGCCGTTGGAGTCCAGTGAACTCATTGTCATGTTCTAGAAAGCAGCTGGAGATGATCTGAGCTTTGTGACATGGTGCATTATCCTGCTGGAAGTAGCATCAGAAGATGCTCCACTGTGGTCATAAAGGGAAGGACATGGTCAGCAACAGTACTCAGGTAGGCTGTGCTGGTTAAACCAGGCCACGTTGGTACTAAGGGGCCCAAAGTGGGCCAAGAAAATCTCCCCCCACCATTACACCAGCAGCAGCCTGAAGCGTTGATTCAAGGCAGGATGGATCCATGTTTTCATGGTGTTTCCAGCAGATTCTGAGCCTAGCATCTGAATGTGGAGCTGAAATGGAGACTCATCAGACCTGCAACGTTTCTCCATCTTCTATTGTCCAGTGTTGGTGAGTGTGTGTGAATTGTAGCCTCAGTTTCCTGTTCTTAGCCGACAGGAGGAACCCGGTGTGTCTTCTGCTGCTGTAGCCCATCTGCTTCAAGGTTGGACGTGTTGTGTGTTCAGAGATGCTGTTCTGCAGACCTTGGTTGGAACCAGTGCTTATTGGACTTCCTGTTGTCTTTCTATCATCTCCAACCAGTCTGTCCATTCTCCTTTGACCTCTGACATCAACAAGACATTCTGGTCCAAACAACTGCTGCTCGCTGGATATTTTCTGTTCTTCAGAACATTCTCTGGAAACCCTAGAGATGGTTGTTTGTGAAAATCCCAGTAGATACTCAGACCAACAGCCATGCCACATTCAAAGACACTTAAATCCCTTTTCTTCCTCATTCTGATGCTCAGTTTGAACTTCAGCAAGTCGTCTTCACCATGTTTACATGACTAGATGAGTTTATCTGCTGCCATGTGATTGGCTGATTAGATATTTGTTATAAGAAGCACAGGTGAACCTGGTAAAGTGGCTGGTGAGTGTATGTCCATATCTCAACTACAGCCTGATTCATAGTTTATTTCATTAATCAAGGAACTGCAATGTTTTCAGATCTTGAGACATTTGTTTTGAATTTTTAGTCAAATTAGTGATAATTAAAAAATTCCCTTAATTGTTCATTTAATGATCACATTTCTTAAGTCTTGTAAAGGAAAAAAATGTCTAATTAATAAACTGATAAGTTTCACATTTGTTTTGTTTTTTCAATGCTCACCTGTGGGGTCCTGCAAACAGGTAATCAGTTAAAAGTAAAATTACTGACATCTTATTTAGATCTTTTGTTTTTTTTTTCCAGTGGGTTTCTGCTCATCTTTGAGGCATCAGACTGGAAGGGATCTTAGTCAAAGCTGCTAACATTATCTGCATGTGATCAGACTCACTCCTCATTGAGGAAATCAAAGGCTTTGCTCTTGTCGCTGGGCAGCTGCTGCAGCGTGCTGCTCTTCTTCTTGACGGACGGCTGAATCTGAGAGGTCGGCGCGTTGTACTTGACGTTCACCGGGGCCTCCACCGGCGGCTTCTTGCCTGCTCCGCTCGACGAGCTAAACAAACGGCTGAAACTGGAGGTGTAAGGGCGGGGAAGTGGGGAAAAAAGAGGGGGAGGCGGAGCACACACAGACAAACATATAGAGGGGTGGACAAAAGCAATAGCTCCAGCAGCAGAGATAGGGTCCAACATTTATGAGCAAAAAGGATTCCCTTCTAATGCCGACACACCATGCTTGCTAGCTGTCATTCAGGTAGCTGCTATGCTGATACACATATCCCCATAAACTTCCCAACCATCGTTCAGAAAGCTGCAGAGCAGGAGGGCGAGTTAATGATGAGCACTGACTAGGATGTTAGTCAACAACACAGAACAGGCCTGACCAGAAAGCACTAAACTTCCCCATCGCTCCACACGATGCACCATTTTACATTTAGCAGCTTTTCTCTAGCAAGTAATATTCTAAGTGTGTTCTTCATTAAATAAATAACAACCAGTTAAATCTATCTTTCCCTCATATTCCCGCCTTCCCTCCCATTACCACAGAAGCCCTGCCAACACACCTCCTGCACACAGACATCACAACATTAGGCAGAATATGAAGGAACACACACACAAACAGGGCAGAGATGGCAGATCTGTCAGATGTTGTTCTCTTCGTCCCGGCCCAAACAACATCTCTCTTCAAACCAAACCAAACTCAGTCTTTGTAAAACTCAACAGAGGAGAGCAAAGATATAACAAAACAAATGCTTGATTGTCTTTCTTACAGAAGGCCGTGGCTGATGTTTATAACTTAATTTAGCTTTAAAGAGCTCTCCTCTGTTTAGACTTTGTTATTGGTCATGAAAACATCAAACCTCAAGCAAAATTTACCTACATCCTGGAGACAACAACCGCACAACAAAAGAAAACAAAAAAAACACATAAATGACAAATGAAGTTATTTAGGATGTCAAATAAAAAGAAAAGAGAAGCTTACAACTGCCAGAGGCTGGATTTCTTCTTCTCTGGAAGAGCTGGATTCTCCTTTGAAGCCCTGAGGGGAAAAAAAATCCAGTTCAGACAGCACCTCGATTTCTTCTTCTTCTTGGCCTTAATATGTTGTTATTGCCCTGCTTAAATGTACTTTTCATTTTATCTGTGCAATGCATTCTGGGACCATGATCTAGAATATGTAAATATGTAACAATACTAAAAAACATGGTTAAAAACAAACAAACAGGTGTTACTACAGGTGTTCAATAAAAACTCTAGAAAGCTGCAGGAACAAAAGACCTTCTGAAGCCTTCAGTAGAACACAGAGGCATGACCTTTACTAATGCAGTTTCCAGAAAGAAGCCTCTAAGGTCCAGGTAGCGGTACGGTAGCCTTTTCCATCTGTTTCTCTGAGAGAAATCCAGAGTTAATGTGTAGGATTTATTTATTTTTTACAAAACAGAGGAGATCTAGTTGTAATGAGACTTCTTGGTTACTTTACATTGTTATATTATTTTGTTATTTTGTTATGTTGAAAACAAATTATAGAAATAAATAAAGCTTAAAGACCTAAACGGAGTGTTTAGGTGATTTAACTAATTTTATGTTGGGAAATTAACACATTATAATTGTAACAGTCGTAAAATTGTGATTTTTTCTTTGACAATAATCGTATTAGGAACATCGATATGTGACATCCCGACTGGAGAGCGGCGCTCTATGCAGCAACCTCGTCGCTGAGTTGGTATCGACAAGCAGCTGCTGTACAAACTTCAGATATTTTGGTTGACTCTGTCTTCTTCACCCACCTGGTCATCCTTATTTTTAAGTGTATTTTCACTCATATCTTCTTCATTGATGGTGTGGTGTGCTCAGGTTCAAAGGGAAAAGACTAAAGAGAAAACACTGAGCCTATGTACTTTTAGAGCTGGGATATACTTTTCTATTCTATTCTATTCTATTCTATTCTACAGTCATTTAGCAGACGCTTTTATCCAAAGTGACTTACATTTGAGAGGAAGAACAACACAAGCATGAATTCGAACAAGATGGGACATCATAATTAAGTGATAGACTGCTTTGAGTCCAGTTGGACCCTGTCATGTAGTGCTAGAGGCAGTGCATATAATTTTTTCTTTTTTTTTGTAGTTTTTGTAAGTCATTTTGTTTAAATACAAACATCACGATTTCATCACACAATATCATCTTGGGCAGAAGTGCACACAGCTTCTTCAGTACTTTGAGTTGAGCCAAAGAGCTGAACAAATCTTTCTAACTCATTCTGTTGAGTAGAAGAGTTAAGCTAAGTGTGGAAATACTCCTTAAACAACTGAGTCTTTAGCTTGCTCTTAAAAGTGGATAAGGACTCTGCGGATAGGACGGAGTTTGGTAGATCGTTCCACCACCAGGGGACAATACAGCAGAAGAGTCTAGCTACTGATTTTGTGCCACGTTGTGGTGGGAGCACTAGGCGTTTTTCGCTGGCAAAGCATAACTGTGGAGAGGGAGTGTAGCTCTGGATTAAGGAGTGAAGGTAGACCGGAGCCGTTTGGGTTATTGTTTTGTAAGCCAGAAGCAGAGCTTTGAATCTGATGCGCTGCAACTGGAAGCCAGTGAAGAGCGATTAGCAGAGGAGTGACATGAGCTCTTTTGGGCTGGTTGAAGACCAAACGTGCTGCTGCATTCTGGATCATCTGCAGAGGTTTTAACTGAGCATGCAGGCAGGCCAGCCAGTAAGGAGTTGCAGTAGTCAATGTGTGAAATGACCAGAGCCTGGACCAGGAGCTGGGCCGTGTGTTCAGTCAGGTAGGGTCTGATCCTCCTGATGTTGTAGAGAGCAAATCGGCAAGACCGGGAAACCGAGGCAACGTGGTTCTTAAAGGTCAGCTGGTTGTCTACCATGACACCAAGATTCCTGGTAGAAGACGTAGGCACAAGCGTGATAGAGTCAAGCTGCACACTTATCTGTGGCGGTAAAGAAGGATTGGCTAGAAAGACAATAAGCTCAGTCTTGGACAGATTTAACTGAAGGTGGCGATCCTTCATCCATGTGGAGATATCAGCAAGGCATGCTGATATTCGCATTGAGACGGTTGTGTCGTCAGGTGGTAAAGAAAGGAAAAGCTGAGTGTCATCTGCATAGCAGTGGTAGGAGAAACCATGAGAGTTAATGACTGCACCGAGTGAGGAGGTGTATAGTGAAAAGAGAAGAGGACCAAGCACCGAGCCCCGAGGCACCCCTGTTGTCAGCCCATGTGATCTGGACATTCCCCCTTGCCAAGATACTTTGAATGATCCCCCTGTGAGGTAGGACGTAAACCATGAGAGGACAGATCCTGAAATGCCAAGCTCCGAGAGTGTGGAGAAGAATATATGATGGTTGACCGTGTCAAAGGCAGCAGACAGGTCCAGTAGTATAAGGACTGAGGATTGACCAGTGGATCTGGCAAGCTGTTAGCAATGCGTCTGTATCATGGCTGCCATGATTTCCTAGCGTTTGTTTGGCACATACGCTGCTCACGTTGACGCTAGGTAATGTGTTTCGTGCGCGAGCTGCAATATTGACTTGCTGGAGGCACTTATGTGAACAAGAGCATGAACACGACAGCTCTGAGGTAAACACAACGGCTGATAGCTTCGAAGACTGTTTCTCGGACCTTTTGCACAACTACTATAAACATTCTTGCCTTAACAGTTGGCAACGTGTTGCAAGTGTTTTTTTGGGGTTGATGCCCGGAAATACAATGTGACCAGTACAGTGTGTGCAGAATTATTAGGCAAGTTGTATTTTTGAGGATTAATTTTATTACTGAACAACAACTATGTTCGCAATGAACACAAAAAACTCAAAAGACTAAATATCAAAGCTGAATATTTTTGGAAGTTGGAGTGGGGCTTTTTTAGTTTTAGTATATTAGGAGGATGTCTGTGTGTGCAGGTGACTATTACTGTACATAATTATTAGGCAACTTAACAAAAACCAAATATATATCCATTTCACTTATTTATTTTCACCAGGGAAACCAATATAACAACTCAAAATTTACAAATATACATTTCTGGCATTCAAAAACAGAACAAAAACAAACAGTGACCAATATAACCACCTTTCTTTGCGAGGACACTCAAAAGCCTGCCATCCATAGATTCTGTCAGTGTCTTGATCTGTTCACGATCAACATTGCGTGCAGCAGCAACCACAGCCTCCCAGACACTGTTCAGAGAGGTGTACCGTTTTCCCTCCCTGTAGATCTCACATTTGATGAGGTACCACAGGTTCTCTATGGGGTTAAGATCAGGTGAACAAGGAGGCCATGTCATTATTTTTTCTTCTTTTAGACCTTTTCTGGCCAGCCACGCAGTGGAGTACTTGGATGCGTGTGATGGAGCATTGTCCTGCATGAAAATCATGTTTTTCTTGAACGATGCTGACTTCTTCCTGTACCACTGCTTGAAGAAGGTGTCTTCCAGAAACTGGCAGTAGGACTGGGAGTTGAACTTGACTCCATCCTCAACCCGAAAAGGTCCCACAAGCTCATCTTTGATGATACCAGCCCATACCAGTACCCCACCTCCACCTTGCTGGCGTCTGAGTTGGAGTGGAGCTCTCTGCCCTGTACTGATCCAGCCACGGGCCCATCCATCTGGCCCATCAAGACTCACTCTCATTTCATCAGTCCATAAAACCTTAGAAAAATCAGTCTTATGACATTTCTTGGCCCAGTCTTGACGTTTTATCTTGTGTGTCTTGTTCAGTGGTGGTCGTTTTTCAGCCTTCCTTACCTTGGCCATGTCTCTGAGTATTGCACACCTTGTGCTTCTTGGCACTCCAGTGATGTTGCAGCTCTGAAATTTGGCAAAACTGGTGGCCAATGGCATCTTGGCAGCTTCACGCTTGATTTTCCTCAGTTCATGGGCAGTTATTTTGCGCCTTGTTTTTTTCAACACGCTTCTTGCGACCCTGTTGACTATTTTGAATGAAACGCTTGATTGTTCCATGATCACGCCTCAAAAGCTTGGCAATTTTAAGAGTGCTGCATCCCTCTGCAAGACATCTCACTATTTTTGACTTTTCAGAGTCCGTCAAATCTCTCTTCTGACCCATTTTGCCAAAGGAATGGAAGTTGCCTAATAATTATGCACACCTGATATAGGGTGTTGATGTCATTAGACCACACCCCTTCTCATTACAGAGATGCACATCACCTGATATGCTTAATTGGTAGTAGGCTTTCAAGCCTGTACCGGTTGGAGTAGAACAACACAGGATGATGTGGTCAAAAAACTCATTTGCCTAATAATTCTGCACACCCTGTAGAATGACCTTTTCACTATTTCAGAGTCCAAATGCTGCGTACTTCCCCTAGCCTTGACCTCCAGTATTTAGCGTTTTTGCGGTGTCATGCTTCTGTTGTTTGCAGCAAAACATAGCAGAACGTTGACATGTACGCTTGCATATATCCCAGCCCTTAGATTGGGCAAAGACCACAGTGACCATATAACATCTTTACCCAGAATGCATTGCAACTTAAAAAATACAATAATGTACAAATGAAATTCTTTTTATTTTTTTTTTAAATACAGACTAAGAGTATTTTTAAGATGACATTTTTATAGCTGAAGCACGTTTATCAAACAAGGTTTATCAATCCTCCAAGTGTCTGTTCCCTTTAAACCTTTTTAAACATTTACTCTGTGTGTGTATTATGTAGTAATTCTAAAAAGAGTAACTCATATTAGCAAGACACAGATAGAGAGCAGCTGTCAGCACAGCTTGTGCCATCCTACCGGATCATCTCGGTCCATCTGACAGCTTCCTGCAGCTCCATCAGCCTCTCCTTATACTGGTTCCTCTCCATCAGGACTCTGGCCATCTCCACCCTGGTAAAGCGCTTCCTCTGAGCCGTGGGGACGTCACTCTGCAACCCAAACATGATGAGCCACGGCTCATCTGTTCAGGTTTTCTTACAGATGCTCACACTCACACATCGTTTTAGCTCATAACCAGTTATGAGAAAAGTACAAACAACTCACATCATCCTCATTGTCATTCTTGACCTTGTGTTTGGTGTCCTCCAGTTCTGCTTTAACTCTGTAATAAAAACCAAAACAAGCAAAAAATTCTTGACCGGTGAGCAGGAATGTTTGTAAACTGTGTTTTCAAGCCGACTCACTTCTTGAGCTCCTCCTCTAATTCTCTGTTCTTCTCCTCCAGTTTGGTCTTTGCTTGAGTGACAGCATCCAGCTCTCCTCGCAGAACTTCCTTCTCACACGACAGCTCGTCCACTTGAGCGATCAGGTCGTTCTTCACTACATTCAGAGCATTTCTGACAGAAAAAAAACCAAAACAAATAACTCTTATGTGACGTCTACACACAAGATGGCAGCAGGGTCCCATTTAGTTACTAAAAACAGATCAGGAAATATGTTTCTGCACTGGATGTATTCACAATTTATCCTAAATAGAAAAAGAAAAACCTCCAGGTCATTTGCACTTTTTCTGCCCTTTAAGCACACAAAGCAGCTACTGAAAAGAAAAGCCTGAAACTGAAGAAAAATGTCTCTAGCATCTGCATAAATGCAATCCTAAAATTGCTAAACACACTTACTCATTAAAAGAAAAGCAGTCCAGTAACTGCAGGGAAACTCTAGCAGCTTATTAAAAACCAGCTCTACATGCTTGCAGGACAAAAATGCTTTTTTTTCTTTTTTAGCAAGAACAAGTTTTTTTTTTTTTTTATCTGGAGAAACTGTTCTAGTGTTCACATCATATGTATGGCTTTAAAAAGCAACTAAACACCACATACACAGCCTGCTGTAAAAAAGAAATAAAATAAAATAAAGGTACAAATGCGGATTTCAGCCGCATTTGCTGTAGCAATGTTTCTATAAGCGTCTGCAATGTCACAAGATTTATTTCCATCCAGTGTTGCCTTCCTTCTTCACCAAGATCTTATACTGATGATGGAAGAGTCGGATCACTGAGCAAAGCCTTCTCCAGCACATCCCAAAGAGTCTCAATAAGGTTCAGGTCTGGACTCCATTGTGGCCAATCCATGTGTGAAAATGTTATCCCTTGCTTCCTGAACTACTCTTTCAGCTTGATGAATCCTGGCTTTGTCATCATGGAGTGTGCCCATTCCACCAGGGAAGAAAAATCCATAGATGAAATAATCTGCTCATTCAGGATTTCCAGGTATCTGCTGATTTCATTCTTTGAACACATAATGTAGCTGAACCTAGACCTGACCAACTGCAGCAACCCCAGATCATAGACTTTCTCCATAGGCTTGTACAGTAGCACTAGGCATGATGGCTGCATCACTTCATCCTCCTTTCTTCTTACCCTGATGCTCCATCACTCTGAGTCCAGATCTACCCTGTTCCAAACTGAAGCCTTTATCTCTGGTTAGTCTCGCTGATTAGTTGTTTTCTTTTGGCTACACAGCTGATCAGTCCCAACCCCCTGAGTTCCTTCACACTGTTCATGTGGAAATGTTCTTACTTTCACTATTAAACACAGCCCTGTGTTCTACTTGTGTTTTATGATTTGATTTTTCCAAACGAAGTGGTCACCCATCACCATCTTTCAGGATTTTTTTCTGACCACATTTCTTCCTGGACGATGATGATTCCTCATTATCCTTCCAGTTTTTAATAATGTGTTGGACAGTTCCTAAACCAGTTTTGGTAGTTTTAGCATCTCAAGATTTTTCCCACGACCACACAATGTGTTTTCTGATTCTTCTGGTTGTTCAAGTAATGAGAAGCAACTCACTGCATCAGTTGGGGTTAAATAACTTGTTGCAGCTGAAACATCATCCATGCAGTAATTATCCAATGGGAGGTTTGTACCTATTTGCTAAGTTAAATCAAATTTTTTTTTTTTTTTGAACAGGCAGCGTATTTACAGCAAAACAAAGGGGGCAATATTAACATATATACCATCAACGAAATAAGTTAAACACACATAAAAGATGCAAATGTCAATACTTTGCCCTTAGAGTGCAGCAACAACATGGCTTCTTTAATTCTCATCATGCTTTGGTGTTTGACCAACATGAGAAAACGATTCCTCTTCAGTAGTAGATCAATACTTACTTGGTTTCCAGCAGCTGGGTGTTCTCGTGGATAAGGTGTTCAACTTCCCGACCCATACCTGAAAACGATCATCCACATCGAGTCAGGGAAAATGTGCAAGCTCGTCCTCTCTTCTATCTTTAAAAAAAGTGCAATTACTCATTTCTTTGTTTCTACGTCTATCGTATATGTCGGTATAGGACTCTCTTAGCCTTACCTAAAAAGTTGTAGTCTGAGAGTCGTGTAAAGAACAATCAGAGATGTTTATCAAACTCTGTTAGTGAAAACTGTGTAATTTAAAAAGGTTTCTGGTCAACAGTATCTTTCAAAACAATGTAGTATCACTAATGTATTCTAGGTGTCCATAACTAGAGCTACAAACAGTGGACAATGTAGGGACACGATTAATCCAAGGGGAACTGGTCCATAGATCTGTGGCTTAAAGGCTGATACACACCAGAAAACTCATCTGTGAGACGATTAAGCCCGACAGCCAAAGAAAAAGACAATTCAGAAAATTCAGAAGAGGAGGGAAATTGTAGAAGAAAAAGAAGCAAAGGCCAAATGGACAAGGTTTTTTACCGAGCAGGTCAGCTCCTTCATCTACGTCTCCTATCAAGTCGTTTCCTGCAGACGACAGCTCCTCAAACAGAGAGTCGGTGTTTCGGTTGAATGCCAGGTTCTCTATGCCAGCTTTAGCTGGTGTGCTGCAGGAGAGGAAGCGGTGCAGGGAGGAGATGTGAAACAGAAGAGGGAAAAAAAGGTAGATTATCAGGATAAATAATGCATCATATCACATTTGTCTTCCTTTGCATTTTCTTTTGACACTTCCAGATGAAACTGGATTGTGTTTACATTTCAAATTAAAATACAAATCAAAATTACTGAGAATTATTCAACTATTCTTTTAACACTGAGTGTACTTCTCATGTATGGTATCATCAGTCTTGTGCTGATGGATGGGACTCAGGCTCAACAAACTCCATCAAACTTAAAAAAAAAAAAAGTTAAACTAAAATGATGAAAAAGCTGCCAGTGACGGCTGCTTTTTACCTTCTGCTGAATGTTTCACCCTCCAACGACTCTTCAGTGGTGGTAGATATGCTAGCTTTACCTGGCAGAGCTCTGCACCTCATTTCCATTTATTTTCTTGAAGAGGTTCCATGCAAAACCTTTTTTAATTCAGACCTCGTGTCTGCACATTTCTTATATTTGTTCTCCATTAGAATCGACTCTTACAGCACAGGGAACTTTTTCTGTTTTAAGTCGGGTAAATTGATGCCTCCTTGTGGTGGAAGTTACACTTTTACTACCTGGTTAAAACAAGACAGCAGCATCCAACTACCTACTTCAGTCTGCCCTCAATGGCCCTTTGCTGCTTGAGACTACTTTTTATTGTTGAGGTTACTGATATCATTATCATGTTTATTAGTAGTTGTATATCAATATAGTTTTTTTTGCATTATTTCTTTTCCCCAATTTAAAACTGGTTTATTTATGCGGTGTCTTCTTTTCGAACCAAACATGTACCTGCTCTATTGTGTCTGTCTCTTCCCATAAGTTTGAATAATCTCCCATGTCCTGTCTTCCCATCACAAAAAAAAAAAAAAAAAAAAAAATCACAACTGAATGACTATTTTAAAACTCATTAAACTAAAATTACTACAGGATAAATAAACTGAACCTGAACTTAAAATGCACAAATATTAATAAGCTGTGATGAGAACACAATTTATGTAGATTAATTTACCTTAATAATAATAATAATAAAAGTTTGTTCTAGAGTATCTAAACCAACGTAGAGGAACAAGGCGTAAGGATTCGCCCACTGAGTCTGATGGGCCAGGTTGACAGATAAAATAAATTCATGATGCACTGCAACACAGGACCATGAAATAAATAATTAAATAGTGAAATTATATATCAATAATCATATATTAATGAATTAAATATATATTAATGAATGAATAATACATTTAATAACATTTATGTATTTAATTATCATTTTAATTATTTAATGACACATTTGAGTAATTATTTAATTATGTATTTAATTAATTCATTGTGTCACTTTACCTCCTCCATATATTAAAGAGACCTGGGTCAGATTTGGAAAAAAAAATGGAATTGTGCTGCTCAGACTGTTATAATAATAATAATAATAATAAAAAAAAAATCGGATGTGTGTCTCATATGGACAAAAGAGTCAGATTTTGGCCACTTTCGCCTGCAGTGTGAACAAAGCCAAATGGGAAAAAAATCGAATCTGCAATTTAATCAGAGCTGCAGTTAATTCTTGAGTTCTAATGGCAGATTTTACCTTGTTCCTCTACAGCCTTCCAGGTCCATGTCCAGTTCAGGTGTGGACTCAATGATTGCCTGCACCTCAGTCTTCTCGTCTTCATCTAGAAGAGCAGAAAGGTACTCAGGTTTAGCCTTTACAAGACTTAAAAAACTACTGACTGCATACAACTGCAGCACTGACCATCACTTTTCAGAGCAGCGTTGGCAGACTCCTGCTGTCCTTCCTGCACTGCTGTCATGTTCTTACTGCCCTCTGGTTTGCCACTCTTCCAGTCCAGGTTCTTGTTGAGCCCGTCTGAAGGTTCCTGTTCCTGTAGACGTGACTCCATGGCAACATCAGAGGGAGGAGCAGATCGCAGAGCAGAGGAGGCAGACCCTTCTTCAAAATTGGACACATCTTGGGGAGACGGTGGTGTTGTGGACTGAGAACCACTATGAGTAGTAGGTGTGCTGGATTTGGAGGGACCACCCTGAGAGGATATGAAAGTGCTGGCTTTGGACCCTCCATCATTTCCACTTTTTGAAACGCTTCCCTGCTTGGTTGGTGTGCCGGACTTAGAGCTTCCACGGTTCATATGGGCCAATTCATCCTGATGGTGATGGGGGGGGGGGAGTGAGAGCAGACAAGAATTCAACCTCCGTTTCAGATTCAGAAGGAGGCTGTAGTTAAGCAAATCAATGCAAATAAGGTGTGATCAAGCCAAGTTAAAAAGAAAAACTCCTACCATAACAAGTCACACCTGAATGCAGCACAGCAGCATTTCCCCGACAATTATTCAAGCCTGAGAGCAATCCAGGGGAAATACTGCATTACATGCAAACAACACAGAAGCACACCATGCCTCTAGGTACCGACGCTGACTTTGATCCTGTGCACTTAACTTTACAGGATCACACCAATTTTTCCCAACAGCAAAACCACATCAAATGACAGTTATTCCTGCATGATCCAAACAGGGACACTCACTACACACAGCTCCAGTAAGTCAGCAAACAGATGTACACAAAACAGGACTTCTACCAAACGGGACATATATAACAACCAAACACGAGTTGCATGTTGGTGTAGGTGTGTTTATCTTTTATATTCTTGTAGTTTTTGTTATACTTTATTTAGACTTAAATTCTAAAAATTTCCACGAGGAGATTTGCTCGTTGGTCTGTGGATGCTAAAAGTTTCTGACTGAGTTAAAATGATCTGTGCAAAACTAAGACAGTAAGACTGAACCGGAATCACTTTGTAATAGCTGTAATAGACACCCGAAAAGGCTCCACAAATATATTTAAAGAATGTATTCATATGATCACGTGAGGTTATTCATTTAAATCCAGATTTAAGTTTTAATGCATATTTTATGACCTAACATCAGTCTCATTCCTGACTGGAAAACTATTCTGTTGGACAAAACACAAACAAGATCATGGTGCATTTTTAATCAAATAACAAGGCACCGTCAGTGTGTTAGTATAATCTGACACAGGCATAGGTTAGTGCTGATGTTACAGTCTCTTTATGAGAAACAGGTCTACCTGCTGCTTAGCCTGTTGACTGGGAAAATTCTCCTGAGAGCTTCCACAACCCACTGTGACCGGGGAAAACAATTCCTCAAACTGAGAGAAATTAAAGACTGTACTCATTAATCGGACAAAATAATGTAAAACCATCCGAAAGAATTTTTCTTTACTCAAAAGTATGTCAAGAAAAAACAGAAATGGTCCTTTATTCTAAGTACTGATATAAACTCGCCTTGGGAATAATAAATACATCAATAAATAAATAGAGAAGTGTTGGAAAAGCCTGAACTGAACTCCTCTAGAGCAGATTGTGACCTGCTTGGCGAGGGCTCTCAGTGTAAATAAATCAATTAATCTAATACTGTAGTGTTCTCAGCTTTCACTGTGGCATTGAGAAACTTCAACCCTGCTTTGTTTTTTCCTGTTAGTACCATCACCTCTGCTCTATAAATAGCACAGCGCTGATGGAAAAGAATCCGGACATTAGCAAAGCATCTCTTTTGATCCCTTCGTCACCTTGAGCAAAGAACAAAAGTACAATAAACACCAAGGAAAACAGCACAATGGACTTTTAAATCCATGAAAACACACTTTAAAGTTCAATAAACCAGTATTAGTCTATTTTTTTTTTTATTGTACTCTTTCTTAATTTTGTTTTCTGTTTCTTCTGTGAACCTTTTCTCTTACGGGAGTATTGGCTTCCACAATTCATGCTGGCGTCATCCTTTTGTTGCTATAGCAGCACCCTATCGAGCCCCTCCTGTGTCTGCTGTGGCTCTGCTCCGACCGCCCAACAAAAACATTCACACATCAACACACACACCTGAACACGGTGGGCGGGAAGGGATCAACGATCATAAATCCCTTGAAAATGTCAACAGTAAAAACACAATCACACACATAATATATAAAAGATAAAAAATATAAATAAAAAAACTGAAAATAATACATAACTGAAAAACAAAAAATACAAAGAAATGGAGAAATAAAATAAAAAAAATATATATAATAGAGACATAAAGTAAAATACAGAAAAAATAAAATAAAATAAAGGAGTAAAAAATAAAATAGAGAAATAGTGAAATAAAATAAGAGTGAAGTTAATTTTTTCATGTTTATTTTTTGTCACTATAATAATAAAAGTTTTTAATACACACACGTCATCAAAACAAATTACTCGAGAAGCAACAGTACATTTATATTAAATCCGAGTGAACGTCATCCTTCATTTTGCTATATAAGTTTGGGAAAGTAGTTTTTCAGTTTCTGAACTAAAAAATTGTTTCTGATACGTTTTTGATGCCACACTGAAACTTATTATGTACATCCCCGGAGCCGTCGCGGTCCGGCAGCATTGTGAAATTAAGAAACCACACTTCACAAATGTTTCTTCCAGGACGCTGCGTCCCTTCACTGCACAGCGTCGCTCATCACTGGACTTTTACTGGCTGTGGAGAGTTCAGAGAAGAGACAGGATGCTGGATGGATGCTAAATTAGGTGTTAGGGCTCAGTCAGAAAATCTACCGCAGTTCAGCAGTGCTTCTACGTTCTATAACTTTTTCTACATTTCTTTAAAAGCTGGTTGAATGGATGTATTGTTTGGAGTTTATCCTGTCCATTTTTATTTGATCACATGTTGAAAAGCTTCGGCAGGAGCCAGTAGCTGAGAGAGACCTGAAGTTGGGGCTTTTGTTTCAAGCTTGTTGAACCGGATGAGGTGGTTGAGAAGATCATTTTTCAGGCTTATTCTATCCTGTCTTTATTGCAAATCCGTCAAATCGGTTTTTCCGAGTTTTCCTTTTTTTATTTGGCTTAAACCCAGAACGTTGCTAACCAATTCTCCTGGAATTTTAATTTTCAGATAACCTTTTTTTATATATATATAAAACACTGAGCCCATCAAAATCATATATATTGGAGTAATCAGATTACTGTAATAATAATGTTGCTTCTAGGTGGATTTAGAATTTTTATCATCGGGTGTCCAGAAACAAAGTTATTACGATATGATTTTCTTGGTGAGAGAAGCTGATTTTGGGCAGAAGAGACACAGGCAACCTTTTAATTAAATATATTTCTAAGATCTCGCTGAGCGTCACATGAGAGCAGGATCACTGTGAAAGAAATCATAAACAGGATGAATCTGATGCAGGCTGCTTTCATTTTCTGGCAACACCCCTCTGAGTTTATCAGCGAGTATATTCTCAACCTGCTTCAACCGAAAAACAGAAACAGCTTTTTAACTTTGTCTAGAGCTCCGCGACGCTGAATTTATTTTGTTTCTGTCAGCCTCTGGTCCTCTGCTAAAATTCTGGGTGAGATTTAATCATCATTTCAGACGTAAAAATGCATTTAACTACATCCAGCTTTTCTTTGGCTCAGACACCATGAAATATGAATTGATGAGTATAAGAGATCACACCCACATATGAGCAAATTCCAGTATTTTCCACATTTTACAATTGATTCCACTTTCATTGTCAAATACCACAATTTCATCCGAGTTTACCACATCTCAGAAATCATCGGTACCTTTGTGTGTTTTCTCAGCCTCAGGACAACAACGGCTCCACAAATATACATAACGTATGTCAGCATACCATCAAAACGAGTCAGAGGCTCAGTTTTAAGTACGGATGCACCAATCCGATTTTGGTATCGGAAGAAATTTCTGCATCGGGTATCGTGACTTTGGGCCCGATCCATAGGAACAGATCTATTTAGTGTAATTCTATGCTGTGCACTTTGAGTGACGTAATGTGCTAACATTTGTTTTTAAAGTGGAGCGACTAAGGGATCGGCCATCAGGAACTACCTCCGCCAACACATTCATCGGCTACATGGAAAACCTGCACAGCAAACGTTCCGAGAAGGCTGAGAAATCTGCTTGAGCAGGTCACCGCAGATTAAATCTATGCTAGACCACAGGTTGCTACGATACGGTGAAAACGTTGATGAATAGCTGTAAATGTTAAATAAAACTACACCGATGTTGACGGTGGATGAAGAAATTATAGAATAGCTGTACTCCAACAGATAATGGAGATTAAATAAATACAAACACTATAATTTATAATTGCTAAACCATTTTAAAGAGCTGATTTCTGATTATTTTGAATATCTACCAACCACGCTAGTGGAGCTATTGTTGCTTTGTTTTTTACCCTTTAATCTCAGCTCCTTTATTGCTTATTTTACATTGGATTTTGAACTCTTAATTGAACTGATTGAACCATTTCAAAGAGGTTTTGTTTATTTTTACAGGTGGTTTAATCAAGGTAGTCAAACTATTGTTTTTGTTTAGTTTCAGTACTTTTATTATTTTATTTTGTTTTTTTTTTTTACTCCTACTGGCACTGAATGAACCAGGAGAAGTTTTGTTATACTTTTACATGTTTGACCAAGTTAACGTTTATTTAAAATGGCTGTACTGGTGCATAGATGTCAATTAAAATAAGTAATTGAGTATATTTATATCTGTTTTTAAAAATTATGAAAGACATTTTTAAGTCAAGTCTGATGTTGCCTTGCACAAAAGAAAGATCTCAGTCTTTTCCACACAATAAAACATCATTTGTTGGGTAATTCAGTGCTTTATTTCTAAATCGGATCGATATCGGTTAATACTAAATCTCAGATATCTGTTTTGTAAGTGAAAAAAGTGGATCAGTGCATTCCTAGTTTTAAGGTCGGGAACTTATGTAGTGTTAATTTAAAGAATTTACAAATTGCAGGTCATGTTGGCTGCCAGTTATTAAACTATAAACAGTCCTTAAACCTGAATAAAAATGTAGGTAATCAAAAGTCAAAAGTTGTTCCCAACTTATGCAACGTCATTGTGAAGCTGTACTAGTAGAAAAATACAAGGAATACTTATTAGATGATCATTAATATTCATGCGGGAGCCTTGCTGGAGGCATGGTCTCCAACAGCAACAATGTGAAGACACTGTGTCCTTTCCACCCTCCCATGAGGTTAAAGGCAGGCCCCAGAATGGTACCACTTCCCCTGCTTCTGGGCTCCAAGCCATCACATCACACACACACGCTTACAAGCTGCTAAAAATTCAGGACACACTGAACAATCCATTCTCTCTAAAGAGAAATGTACTCTCTCTTTTGAGTTTGCTGGCAGGGGGTATTTGCATTTTCTTTCCACAACCTCTAGAGTGAACAAGGGGTGATGTCACCGGCCTGATCCGTGGGAAGATCAGTGACTTTTTACTTCCTACCTGCTGATATCAAAACTAGGATAAGTTTTAAGCCAGGACTTAATGGTAAAATTATACCTTGAGGCTGGTGTTGGACCGTGGATGGCTGAGGTTGTTGAATCTCCATGGTTCTGATGGGTCAACAGGTTCTCTATGGAATTCAGGGGTCATACCATCAGTCCCAGGGAGCTGGAATATTCCCATGGAAATGGGACGCTCCTTCCTGGAGATGGAGAAAAACAAGAGGAAGGATAATTCTTCAATTAAGAAAAAAATTAATAAAAACTGAAATCACAAGCATCTTTTATGGAAGCTACACTTGAAGAGCAGAGTCAGTTTGTAAAAAATAGTCAGTGAAAATGCAGATTTTAATCAAGTGTATTATTTACTACTGTAAATTCGCCATCTTAGCTCAGAACATTAGGATTCTAGAAGGTAGAAAAAGTTGTGTTAGAGATCCACCGTAACGACTACGCTGATGTATTAAAAACATAGATTTTAACCATGTTTGAACATTTTAACTGTTAATAACACAATGTTGAGGAACGCAAAAGGTGAAACTTGAAATTACGCAGGTGTAGCACCCAGACCATCGGAGGCATGAACATAACAGATACGATGAGCGGGAAATCCCACCGCTACCCGCTTCATTAAAGAAGCACCGTGGAACTTTCCGACCTTAAAATTCTGGTTTTATAGACTGGTTTCATTTCTGGAGCCATCGCTGCCCAGCAGCTTCCCAGGACTAGGAAATCACACTTTTTCTTGCAGGACGCTGCATGACGATGCAGCTCAGTTTCACTTTATGTACCACATCACTAGCAAAACCGGCCGTTTTGAACACGAACTGTGATTGATTCAGCAAAGAAATGCCAGAGGACATTATTGGAGGAAGAGAGGAAAAGAAAGAACAGAGAATGATGAGACGGGAGTCAAGATAAGACTGTCTTAGGTAGGATGCAAGATGGATGCTGGATTAGACATCGGTAGGGGATGCGTCACTGAGAAAATGTGCAAAAGTTGGTGCATCTTTACAAGCTTAATTTGCCCGAAAAGCCTGGTTTGTGTGTGGAAATAGAATTTGACCTTTTTTAACCAACAGATGATCAAGTTTTCTTCTTCATTGTTTGCAAAGCAACCATCTGAATCATAAGCTGATTGAATGGTGATTCTAGCATTAGCTAATGAGCAATAAACACAAAGTGTGACTGAAGTCAATGACAACAACTTTCCTTTTGCATCTATCAGGTCATTAAACTCAAAATTAAACTAAAATGTCATGGTGAAGATCCACAAGCAACTTCTAAAAGTTCATAAGAGGTTGTTGAATGTGTGAACCAAATTTCAGAGTAATCCAATTATTGGTCGTCGGTTCATTTTACAGAAAACTACACAAAACATGTTCGTAGCACCACAGGAAAAGTCAGGTCATCAAAGTCAGTAGGATTCATCCTCTGAGGAAAAATTAATAAAAATCAACCTTATAGAAATGAACTTTTCCCTGCTGGCGGTGACAAAGATAATTAAAGTTAATAAAATAAATTTGTGGAGTATCATTAGCATTTATCAAATATTTTGTGGTAACCCATCTAATAATTTGAAATTGAGACACTTTTGTGTGTTTACAGCAACAAATAGTAAGAAGATGTCCTCTGATGGCAAAAGGAGCCCTCAAGAAAAAGAAAAGATGCTCAGTATGATGCAAAAACACAATTTATAGCCTGCAATAAGGAGAAAGAATAGTTAGCAAGATGCTCCACAAACCAAGTATGACATCTTTCATTAGTTTGAATGCTTTTAGTATCACTCCCCATGTGATCAAATCACAGAGTGATTTGAACAGCTACGGTATTTAACTACGTCTAAGGACGCTCATATAAATTAATTAATCTGCTTCGGCTAAATTAAATGGGCACTACATCGTCCATTTTCCAGTGCCGTGGAAGCAGATCAGCATAATGTAATCAGACAAAACAACCTGTTGGTGACAAGATTGAGAGGAGACTACCTTGGAGCTGAAATAGTGGGAGGAAAAATACAACTGGCTGCTTCAAAATCTCTTTTTGTAGCAGTTTATATGACATTGAGGCATACTTTTAACTGGATGAACTGAAAGACAAATAATGTCCAATAACCCACTGAAATACACGCATACTATGGCTTTTACTATAGCTGAGTAAGCATACAGCAGCTTTTAGGTGTGAGAAAATATCGAACCGAGGGATCAGAACAATGGCTGCCGTGGGGAACATTGCAGCCGGCAAAGAGGGATGACAAGCAGAAGCCCAAATACAATGGCCACACCACCATATTGAGAGGAAAGGGTCAAATGAAGGCTGCTGATAGTGACCACGATGGTAACCGTGATTATCCAACTGAGCAGAGAGAAAATATTTAAATGAAATCACACATTATGCTCAACAATATCAGCTTGAGTTTAAACAAATATATTTAAATCTATTAAAACAATACTAAACAGTGACAAGTTTGAATTAAATTCAATGATCTAAATGGGATGTGGTCAAGAAATGACTCATGTCAGCTGTACCTCTCTCTTTTGACCTAATTTCAGTGTGTAACACAACACGGCAGCAACGAGGAGACTGCATGGCTACAACCTGGCTGGGGCAACAAAGACAACCCACAGACGCAAAGATTAACTGATTCACACAGTTATGAACTTAAAATAGGATAGAGTTAGTACCTGCTTTGTCTGGGCAAGGAGGGGAAGGAAGGCAGGGCAGGTAAGCCTCCGGTAGAAACAGAGTAGTGAACCAGCAGCAGCACTGACAGAGAGACCAGCACAGCAGAGTTGATGACCACTGCTCCCCCAACAAAGCCAAAAACAAACAGCAGCATACACCCGGGGCTCATGGCCCCCACTGGCTCATGACCCAGTGCCTCTCGGCAGACCAAGAGGTTTGAGAGTGCTGCTGATGAAAGAAGGGAGGAGAAACGATCAGCTGCCTTGGTTGTACTGCTGTTAGTGCATGTACAGCAGAGATGGTTTGTCCCTGCGGCTTGAACACTGCAGCTCAGTGCGGAGGCAGAAAGAGTTGGAGCTCAATGTGTCAGCAGCAGCCACAACAACAGTAATCCTGATGGCTTCAGCAGCAGCAGCAGGGGGCGATCCACAGAGAGCCGGGAGAGGCCGGTGGCAGCTCCTCTCCCCTGACAATAGATTTCCTTCCTCCTTTACTATTCCTATGATCTGGTGAGATGCGACGTAGCATCCGCTGTGCGGTCTAGAACACTTGTCAACGCTGCCCTCTTGCTGTCATAGCACCCAGCCAGCACCCCTCCCTCTCCGTCTCTCTTCGTCTCCCTCTCTCTTTTGGATGCTGAGGCAGCTTGTTCCATATGCTTCTTCTCAGGCTGCAGCATGGAGCCTGACCCAAAAGTGTTTCCACATGAGGGTGCTATACAGAATGTGGACGACACTGTCCAAAATGCATCTAAAAGTTAAAATAATAGTGACCATTGTCTTTAAAAGTATCTGTGCTGCTTTCACCTTGAAACAGATTTTGAATCAATTTAATTGATTTAATGGTTTATCGTGACACAAAATGAATACCAAAGCAACTTTCTAGAAAGAATTTTATTAATCCTCAAAAGGGTAACAGCATCTACAACCCCAATTCCCCCAAAAATTGTGAAATTGTGTAAAATGTAAATAAAAACTTAATACAATAATTTTTAAATCTAATAAACCCATATTTTATTCCCAATAGAACATAAACATATCAGGTGTTGAAACATGGGCATTTTACCATTTCATGGAAAATGTGATCTCACTTTTTATTTTGATGGCAGCGTTCATCCCCAAATGTTCTCTGTGGGATTTAAATCAGAGGAACATGTGGAACGGTCTAAAAGAGCGTCATCGGGAGGGATGCCTGCTGCACCATCTCAAAGCCAGCTGCTGTTTGACGTTTGTTCCACTGAAGGAAAAGACGGTGATGGAGCCTCCTTCACTGTGCCATGTAGAAAACATCTCCAGTGGGATCGCCTTGTCATGCCAGTAATGTTAGATGCCATCAAAAATAAAACTTTACTCCACCTTTCTGTGTCTTATTTTGGTGCTTCCTTGCAAAGTCCAAACGGGCAAGTTTGTGGTGTGGGAGGAGATGTGGCCCATCTCCAGCAGGTGCCATCTTATGGTTATTGGGCTGCAGACAGCATCAATAAGAGCCTTAATATGGGTTGAGGATCGGCCTGTGTCTCCAGGGAGATAACCCTCATGCACTTTTAAAAAATTTAAAATGACTATCTTACTGCACCCAACCTCAGCAGCGATGGCGCATTGCAAGAGGACTTGCTTGTACAGCTCAGCGATGCTGCCACATTCAGACAGAAAGTCAGGAGGTCATGACACGGTGAATGCAAAAAGGAAATTGTCATGAATTTTGCATATTTTTTAAACTTTTAACTAACTGAAAAACATCTTGTTTAAATGCAGTTTTCAATAAATTACATGCTTTAAATTTGTGTCCCTTTTTTTGAAGTTCTACTTGAAACCTGGTTGTGATTCACCAGTGCAAAATGTAAATACTTGTACTTTTTCCCCTAGTCTTATGATATTGTTCAGGAGGTGCTGGTGCTATAGAATCAAACACAACTAGTCCAGGCATGTTTTTGGGATCCAGGAGTAGACACTATCCACACCTGCAGCCTTGTTTCGGTTAAGTCCGTCTCATATTTCATTCCTGGCCAAAGCAGCTGACAAACAAAAGCAACAGACATTGCCAACTTCAGATCACAGCTCAGCAGCTGTCTCTAAAAATAGCCACAATCAGGACAAATATTCCAAACAAAAAAAGTCTGATCTGATTATTGAACAGTACATTTCTGAACAGGACCCTCTGCACTGTGAAAAGGGAAATAATGACCCATTACGATGGCTGTGGACACTGGATGAACAACAAAGCAAAATAGAGTCATGACAACGTTGTACTTAACCAGAAAAAGAAACGTAAAGAAGACTTGGACAATGAAGTAGAAACCCTCCATGAAATGTAACAGAAGGAATGTTGCTAAAATAGAGCTTTTTGATATCTGGAACTAACAGAATATTGTATATTACCCAAAGCAAGCCTGAAGTGTGGAGATATTTTGGGTTGGGATGCTTCCCAGCAGGCTGCAGCAATGACTCGATAGTGATGTTAACAGATGGGATTGACTTTTATCTCTGTATAAACCACATGTTGGAAAAAACGACATACAAACAATGCTGAGAGTCCTCTGATCTCCTGGCTGCCTGCAGCATGGAGCTCAGTCATAATCTACTCTGCTAAATGAGCAATGGACCACAAAGCTCATCAACCCACTGAAGCAGATTACAGGCAACAAAGCATCTCCTAGATCTACGCAGCATCCACGGTGTCCCTGATCTGCCCCACTACATTCTAGCTTCAGTGCTTCCTGCAGCTTTTAATGACAACCTGTGGTCATATGCACCCCTCTTTTACACAGCATGTCAAAATCCAAATGTATTAATTACTATATACAACCAATTTCTTCTTTTTTTTTTTTCATCTAAGCAGTTTTAGTTTTTCTCTTGACTTGAAATTAGAGATACACAATATAATCGCCACGATATCTGTATCGGGCAATATTGGCTTCAAAACTAAATATCGGATATCAGGCATTCCCCAGATATAATTAACCAATAAAAAACGGCGCTTGGAAGAACATAATCCAAGTCCGTTTTAAGGAGAATGAGAAGCAATGATTGTAATGATTCAACTTGACCTGTTGCACATGATGTAAGTTGAAAAGTTTTTCTTAATTTGCACAAGGAATGAATGAAACTTTATTGTCATTGCAACAGGTGCAGCGAAACTTTTTTTCCCAGTACAAACCTGTCCAAGAGTAGACAACAACAACATATAAACATAAACAGCAGTGAATACTACATCATTTCAGATTTTCTTTTACATCTGCATTTGCCAACAGGTCAGCATGACAAAGAGGAGGCAGAATAATTCTGTATACTAAATTCACAACAGCTGCAATTAGGTTTGGGGGGTGCTGGTATCAGTTATACTTGTCATTTATAGAATTTTATTCTACAAATGACAAGAGTTCATATCTGTTAAACAAATCTAAATATGGTAATTTACTGTACAGAAAATCAGCTTTAAAAAGTGCTTCTTAATGAGTAAGAGAGATTCAAGACCAGGTTGCTGTATTCAAGTTAATCAACGACCCTAAGAAAAAGGCCTTGGTGGTGATTAGTAGTTATAGATTTGTGTGGAAGAGACAGATTTCTAAAGGCCACAACCACGATCAATCCAATCAATCACCTGTTTCCAAAGGGAAGGTAAATGAGGCACAGTAGATTTAGATGAACAAACTGTGTTGTACAAAGCAGAGTTAGAGTCCAGCCAAATATCAGGATCTAATCAGTGCTAAACCAATATGAAACAGTGAATAACGTTGAGATCACCAGGTAAGATGCCTTCATCTGTAAACTGCTGTGCATTGCTGTCGGTCCAGCTATCCATGTCGCTGTCACTGTCAGCAGCAGACATTTGGGAATTACGACTTGCCACCGTATCAATGGCAGCAAGATGACAGAACTCACACACCAACCACCAGATTTGTCTATAAAGTAAGAAACAAGAGTTGTGGTTTTCTAACCGTGTTCTAACTGGTGCGGCTGTATCCGAGGGCTCTGCTAATCCTGCTGCATGTTGGTGTTTAGTCCGTTCCAAGTGCTCCATGTAACTGTGGATCATCTGGAAGGCAGACAGGAGATGCATGTAATTATAGGTTTAGCTGTAAATAATATACTGGATGTACATTACAAGATGATTAAAAGTACCCCTATGCACTGATTTAAGTCTGCAAATTAAGACCAAATGCATTTAAAGCTTATCAGGAGCACTACTGGTATTGTTACTCACATTTAAGTACACTGTTCAGGCACAACAGTAACAGCCAGAACCAAAACATAATGTAGTGTGTAGGTAACTACTTTCAATAGGCTGTCATCCCCTCTATTCAACATTAGCATTATTGGCACTGGGATGCAGAAGGTTGAGTGGCTGGTTTGGACATTTGGAGGCATTTGTTAGTGATATATAATGGAGAAATGACTGAGCTGGACCAAACAATCAGTAGCAACTGCTAGGCCTGCTGCTAGCCTTTTACTTCTAAATGTAAAATAATTTAGAAGTCACCTGTGTAACCATTAATAAACCTAAACTTAACATTGTGTTATTTTATTTTGTTCGACCAAAACTTAAGCTTTGTATTTAGAGGTTTATATTAAGATATTTCCTGTTAACAGAGTAGAATGACAATTACTGAGTATTTCATTTATATATTGACTATTTCTTCTGCATTCTGTGCATTTAAAAACATAACAGGTGCACTTGTGGGCAACCAGTAAATTAATCCCAGGCTCACTTGTGAATAATCACCAAGTGGCCTTACATTACAGATTAGACCAGGTCATCATGGTGCTGTGTTTAGCAGTTAACATCTGGGACTTCATTTATAATTTTACCCAGACAGAGCACTTAGATATGTGTAATTGATTTTAAGCAGCGATACTGGGGCTGATGTAGGCTTACTTAAAAAAGTGCTGTGTTAGCTTAAATACACTAAATAAAATCAGATCATTTTGTCCTTAGTTATGCCACGATTTGTCCATCTTAGCCAACAGGTTATCCTGCGTTGCTTTATTTTACCACAGCCTGGCTCATGTATGAGAACACTACATGCTTATGAGAAGGCCATAGCAAACATAAAACTAAATAGTTTATTTAATCTCAGACCGACCTACCTCAGTGTGTCTCTGATGAAGAGCATTGTACTCCTTTTTGAGCTCTGTTTCTCTATCCTCGAATCTGCTAACTGAATGAGAAAGAAAGTATTACAACCGTAAAAAAACAACTGTACAGTAACTTAAATATATATACCGACAACAAAATGGAACTTAAATACTCTTATGCAGTTGTTCTGTATAAAAGTTAATGGGAAATGCAGCATTTTCCATCCTGTATCGCTCAGTAAGGTATTTCATGGTACTGCCATCTCAAACCAGCAGAGGGCCACAATAAATCAAGCAAACCCTTGATTTATTGTGGGACGTGAACAGGATCAATTTTCAACTCTTTTAGTTATTTATGAGACCAAAAGTTTTCATTATCATCATTCTAGTGTTTGAAAACAAGTTGAAATCTCAGTCTAAAACATTTCAGCTCCGTGGCTCTGTTATTGTGGAGCTCTGAAGATATTTTAGTGCCTTTTGACTCTTAAACAAAAAAATAACCGAAATATCATTTTTGTTCTTTTTTTCTTAAATCAAATTGGAAAAATAAACTTTTGCTATGCAAAAGGAATAAAAACCAAGATTAAATGGATCAAAATAAATTTCTATCTCAGCTTTATCCATCCACAACTTACTGCTTCCTGTATTCGAGTGTCTCGGGTGGCTCAGTTGGTTGGCTAAACAGCAAAGCAGCTGTTACGAATATTATTTAGAGGCAAGTGCGTCGAGAGGTAAAAATGAAAAGTCTCCTCTGAATCTGATTCCCAGAGAGTCCGCAGAGCTGATAGGGCTCCCCTCTTACTGAAGTCTGAAACCGTGGATGTTTAACACAAACGATGCTCGTAGACCAGCTGTATGTGTAACGTGATGAAAACTGATTGTTGGGTTTTGGGGAAACAGAGATAAAAGAGTAGAGCAGAAAAAGCTCAGGTCTGGTACAGGGATGTGCAGAGAAAAATGAAGTGAAAGCCCCACATGCAAAGCCTTGATGTTTCCAGCTGAGAGAAAACATAACCAATAGAATTAAAATAGAGTTTGCGCTATTTATGGAAGCAGTGTTAAAATATAGAGTTTCATTCAGGAGATAAACATGTCATTGTTAAAAGATTAATCAGCAGGACAAGAGCAAAAAACAAAGTCACTCAATCTGTTTAACATTTTTTGTGTCTTCATTTGCCCCAATCCAAAAAAACAACATATTAAAAAGAATAGACAGCTATTTTAAGTCAGAGCGTGTTTGAGATTGCAGTTGTCAAAGCTTTATGTGATTTTTAGTGATATAACACAAACAGGCAAAAAGTAACAAAAAGAAAGATATGAAGAGACTAAACCAAAAAAGCAGACAGAAATATAAAAGGGGAAGTGTTGCATTAGTGGAAATAAAAAGAAAGTAGCTGAGAACTCTCAAATTTCCCTTCAGTGTAATATTAACTGGTGTACGTCATGATGCTGTGGGGGAACAAACACACTGTCAACAGCACAGTCATGCACACATCATGAGGGTTTCTTTCTTTTCATGCCCTGGAAACAACCAAACTCCCTCACATTTCAATCAGTTTCTACTTTAAAAACAGATGCAGAAAATAACAAATGCTCATTACATTTTCTTTTCAGGCATGTGGATGTTTTTACTATTGGTTATCAGATCAATACTATTGAATTGAAATAAATTAAATAAAGAATCTAGACAAAAATGACAGACAAGAAAAGTTTGATGAGGGTAAAACTGTTCTGAAGTCAACCGTTCCTGGCCTGGCTGATGTTTAGTCTTCAATTAGAGTTCGTTTAGCAGACTTGGCGAGCAAACATTCACAGTATGTTACTATGGCCTTGATTCAGCAGGGACACTGAAGTCCATCTACCCTCTGGCACATCACGGTCACAAGACCAGCAATCTGTCGATGCTGCTCATGCAGTCTCTGCTCCGGCTGTCCAATAATAGAGCAACCACAGATGTCGCATGAAGTGGACTTACTCTGGTCTGCATAGTTTTTAGTTTTGAGCTCTAGCTGTCGAGCATGAGACTCCAACGTCACCACTCGACACTGGAGATCCTTCTTCTCGCCATCTTGGGAGTCCTCCAAGGTGATGTACTTCTGCAGATAAATACAAAGACAACAGACATTTAGCATCATGTCACTGATTAAACAGAAGTAATACATGTGAACTTCCACTGGCAGGTTGTCAGTCATGTTCTGAAATGTCCCGCACATGTGAGGAGAGAAATAAGAGACAGTCCAATTATCTGATGATACATACAAACGTGCAGACACACACACACAAACAAACACACTTATTGTCATGGGCATGCAGGCAGAAATCCTTACTATTTACACCAGAACAAAGTAGCCGTTTTATTATTATTATTTTACTTTTTTTGTTTAGATTTTGTGTCACAGTGACCTGGAATCTGGAAATTTGACAGATTTAATAAAAATTCTAAATTTGTTCTGGTTTGTGTCATGAGGCATTGTTGTTGCTCAGTGGGAAACCATATGACAAGCATAAATCAACTAGATTTGACTTTCCAAATAAATGCAAACCATGATGAAAATCCAGATTTTATCCTGCTATGACCAGGAGGGGGTGGGGGCAGTACTGCTTTTATGACTTTTTATGAGTTTACAAAATTTTTTGTCACAGGGATTTCAGTGTCTGTTAGGATTACTCACAGACACGCTCCTGGAAAATATTTCTTCACTGCAACCATTCTGGGGCTCTTATTAACTACATAACCATTTAAGTTAAAAATTAAGTGTTTTGCAGCCATGATTTACACAAGGATAGAGGTCTGTGGGGGAGGGGCTAAAATGGGGACATTTTGACTTCATTTTTACAAAACTTCAGTGGGTTTCCTGTAAAGAAATGGTAA
Source organism: Melanotaenia boesemani (assembly GCF_017639745.1). Taxonomy (NCBI): domain Eukaryota; kingdom Metazoa; phylum Chordata; class Actinopteri; order Atheriniformes; family Melanotaeniidae; genus Melanotaenia; species Melanotaenia boesemani. The sequence continues at coordinate 24,335,401 of NC_055702.1, read as the reverse complement.
ATTACAGGAAAAATGTGTTTCACTTTAAAGAATGAAGTGAATAAATAAGTTAGAACAAAAGTTTATGGTACAAATCTTGTAGTTATAGGTCAAATGATGCAACTCAAGAATGTCAAGATTTACTGAAAACACAATTCCTTCCCAATTTTCATGTGTGGGGCACAATCACAGCCAAATACTCCCAATAAATACACCTAAATACACTAATTTCCCTACAAGGCATCAGGGTTAATGAGCACGCAATCAGCACCATCTATGACATATGACACGAGTACACATGTGAGAAAGTAAAATGGATATGATGCATGGGATAAATCTAGAATCTGTGCGTTTCAGATAGGGATGGGAATCGAAAACCAGTTCCACTCTGGAACCAGTTCTAATTTTCCCAAAACACCGGAATCAATACTTCTATCAGTGCCGACAAATAAACACTGTCACCGTTTTGCTGCTGCCATTGCTCGAGTCTTCTCTGAAACTCATCACGTAACCCCACGTGGTTCAAGCATGCTCAGAGGCAACATGCACCACAGAATGATCGGAATGAGTGTTTACATGGTCATTTTTTCCAGCTGATCCGATCGTAAAGAGGTTTAAACCACCCCTCTCGATCGGATTGAAAAATCTTTCCAATCGAAGCCGATCAGATCAGCTGACATGTTTACATGAGGCATTTTTATTCTGACTGGACGTTCGATGGGATTAAAATACTCCATGTAAACGTAGCTAGTGAGCATTTCTGTGAGGTGCAGTCAAAAGCCTGGGATGAGTATGTGATGTGAAAAACAACGGGTCGTTTAGCGGGGTGATTAGATGTGATAGAGGGAGGGGGACGCCATGAGAGGCTGGAAATCCTGGGAATTCTCGTCACAATACAGTAGTCAGGGTTTATTTTATTGCATTCTTGGTTGACTTGACTTCTACAGAGTTTTTATTTTAAGTGACGTATTAGTTTCCTTTTGTCCGAGCAGGTCTATACTTCTGGCATCCAGATCAGACTGAAGATAGTACTGATCTGATTAATTTTCTTGTTTGTGAAGCGTTGACAAAGATTTTAAACTCAGTTTACTCTTTTTAGATATTAAATAGACAATTTTTTAACACCATAAATCTGTGGTTTGGCCAGGAATTAATAAGGGAATCGATAAAGAACCGGATTGACAGACAGAACTGATCAAGGCATTGATAAATAAAATCTTATTAATTCCCATCCCTAGTTTCAGATACGTTACTACAGGCTTTGTGTCTGTGCATACAAACACACACATACAATTTTCTAATGAAAATAGTATCATTGTCATGGTTGTTTCATCAGTCTTCACAGTACCAGCTGTGACTAACCTCAGTCCTTATTTTTTCAATGGATACTCAACAACCAAGTGAGATAAAACATTCACAACACCATTTAACAATGATAACTATCTGATTACTGATTTAATCTGATTACTTCATTAATCCCAGCAAGGTAACTGCAAATCAGATGAAACTGAAAGGCCAGTTGGAGCAGCTCCTCAAACACTTTCTAGCCATCAGCCAACAAATCTAATCGGTTCCCCACCTCAACCACTGCTCCCTGACGGCTATTCACACTTTGCTTTATGAGTACATTAAATTGATCTACTCGTAATTAAATGAGCTCTGAAGAGAAACTGAACTGTGAAGGAACAAATTATAATAGAAGTGACATACCAAAATACTACTCCGGCCCATAAATGAGTTGTTGCCATATTTATTTTGAAATCTAGAGATGGTACTATGGGTAGACATCTACTACCGTATGCCAACAGTTTCCTCTTGTTGTAAAGCTGAAGAGGATTACAATACAATACTCTTGCATTGATTACTAGTGTATTTATGTTAATAAATGCTTAATAATGAGCTGGGAATTTCTGCAAATAGACTGTGATGCTTTGTACTTTTTATAGAACATCCTGAGTAGACAAAATTTCCAGGTTTACATTAAGCAGTTACCTGAGCCATGTCCAGAACTCAGTTTGGAAGTTAATGTGGTTATTTTTGAGTAACATGAGGCGGAGTCTTTACATGGGTGAGTAAAGTGTGCAGCCGAAAAATGCCTCATACTTCCTGGAACCCCGAGGTCTTTTAAACACACTATGGGTCTTTCACAAGTTAAGATACTTATAGGAGCTTTCAGAAAGCGACTACAGCTTCAGACTTTTCGTTCGTCCGTCCGTCCATCCATCTTCTCCTGCTTATCCAAGGTTGGGTCACAGGGGCAGCAGATTAAACCAAGAAGTATTCACCATCATTCCTGCTCCCAGGCCTGGCTCCAGACAGGGGACCCAGTGACCCCGATCCAGGCTAAGGAGAGTAAAATCCATTGTTCTTATCGTAGGTTGTCTTTTTGAACAATTCTCTACCTTTTCCCTTACCTAGGACCAAGGAATGACTCTCTAAATGTTCTCTAAGAGTGAGTGTGAGTGGTTGTTTGTTTCTCTGTATGAAGGACTGGCGGCCTGTCCAGCCACCCCAAACCCTGCATTAGAATAAGCAGGTATAGACATTAATGGAATTGTAAGCCAATGTTCAATGACCAGTGTGAAAATGAGCTACCACAACCAAAATACCAAAGCAAACAGTTTTAACACTGAGTTTCATTTAAAAGGACAAAATTGCCCAAAAAACAGATTTCAGCTTGAGACCATGTTCATAATGATGATGGGCTATTGTGCTAGTAGGAAAAAAAATGTTAATGAATGCATTAAAAAAAAATACACACGTGCATATGAGCACATGCCTCGCATCAGGACTGAAGTTGATTTAGAAGCATACTGTCAATGAATGAATATCTAACGCAGACCAGTTCCTTCACGGCTGATTCACAACATAATTAATGAAAGGTCAGCATCGGCACAGACACTTATCCACTCAACCAAATCAATCCCTTTAAAAAAGTCCACTATTCATTTGCTGCTTGTGTGACTTAACATGCTAGAGTTTCTACATCCACACTGAGGAAACCATCTCCTGGTTTTCTTTGTCTTCTATAGAAACATGAAATTAGTAGTAGTAGCATCTGCATCGCCATTTAAATTGTTCAGACCTGCAAATAGCTGTATCTTTAAATGCTAATAACTAGCATTATGAGTCAATGTCACCTCCTTGTTTGGTTGGTTTGTATTGACACTGAAGCTGATCAGCTGAGTCAGGCGTCTAAAGCAGGGCATATAAACATGTGGTCTTGTGATGTGGGTGCTCTCTGGGGAGGAGAGGCCCAGCGGTTTGGGCCACAGCTATCTGCAAAGAGATGAGGGTCACCTGGGCATCAGATTACAAAAGCTCCTTGGTCATATACACGTCACACTGAGGCCAGAGGCTTCCAACAAAGGTGTTTCATTAAGACGCCTTTGTGAGTCTTTTAAAAACAAGTCATTCATTTGTGAACTGCCTCTCGCTTCCCGAGGGATCAAACTATTTCAGCACAGGGCGCTTTACTTATCATCTTTGAATCTGTTCTTTTTGGAGTCAGAACAAAGGCAGGCACTTTGTATTGATAGAAATTTTGTTGAGTTTGTACTAAAGGCTTCAAAATGCAATTCTTGAAAATAACTCAATATTTAAACCATGTTGCTGAGAGATGTATGGAAGGTCAAGAAAACCCAGAGAGTTACTTAAGAACCAGTTAGTATGTTTACAAGGAAAATGTTGTATTTCTAAGAGCATTAACATAGCACGTGGCTAGACTGCAGATGGACGGGTTTATGGGAATGGAGGTGAAACTCTAATCTGTAAATGTATATAAGTCTAACAGAGTTGGGCAAGCTGAAGCCATTTCTGAAGTTTAAACGTCTTCTATTTCTAAGTGAGATCTTCAGTAATTCAGAGAAAAATACACTTTAACAAAATGACACACAAACTGAAGCCTATGAAACGTCCACTTCCTGCATTAACACATTCATTAGGACAGCTCCCACATCTTTCTCTCTAGCTATGCTGCTCCTCATATGACCCAGGAAAGAGACTTGTGCATATGACAACGCTCCAGAGAATAAGTGTTCTGCCATTTTAACATGCTCTCTTCCCCAATGCTGCATCTATAATGCCGCCTTTGTCCACCGAGCACCAACCCACACTCTAATACACACAAACACATGTGAATCTAGAACAAGTGTACACACTCCCACACAGACAGGGCTCCACTGTATTGGCACTCAATTGACAGAGTAAAATAAGCTCCTTTTAGTGGATTTGGCCTCAGGATGCTGCTCGGGCATGTAAGATAGCTGGGCTGAGGGAGGCCTTGGCCATCCGATACAATGAACTAACTGCAGAACTGCTGCACAAATCAAAAGTTACAGCGTCAACCATCTTAATATTTGCAATTAGCGAGGTGCTCTGCATATTATCTGCAGGTTTTTCAAGGAGTCAAATCTCAAACTCAAGTGTCTTCCTCAGAGCTGCAATAACATGCTCATCAGTGGATTAGTTGATCAAAAGAAAATTAATGTGCATTATTTACACAACCCATTCATCTTAATGCAATATTTTCAAAGCAATGCACTAAAAATTTGATTGATCTGTGCCCCGTAATACAAGAATTACATTACAGTTAATTGATTATTACAGCTAATAAAAGTTAATGATTGGATGTAGTCTCAGTGAGGCTGTATTTACTGGAGAGATGCTGCAGAACTTTGAGAATCTTCAGAATATATATGAAGACGTCCACATCTTAAATTATATAAAATCACAGCTTAAACAAAAACGATAAATTCCAATTTATCGTGAGAAGAACATGAATGCTGCCACCAAAATGGATGAAGACCTTTTACTCTCAGGGGTGGTGATAAAAGTCAACCAGCTTCATTATCTGTCTGTACAAAGCTGATTGAATTATCTGGATTTTTTAAGTCATAAAGAATCTAAATCACTGAAGATTTCCCAGGGATCTTTCATGGTGGTGCAAGAGGAAGAGCCAGAGGGGTCACAAGGGTCCTTTAAAAAGATTTACACTGTAGACTAAAGGCAGATACATCCTACAAGAGCAGAGAAATTTGTTCTTGTTCTGGTGGCTTCAAGAAAAAAAAATGACATAATTTTGTTCTTGTAACTTGGTCTCTCATCATCTGGGCATAAGTTTTTTTTCTCGTGTAAGACTCCATATGCTTGAAGAGAAGCAAATTCAAGAAGCAGAATACAACCAAAACACGTGTGCATGTAGGACGATGGGCAGGAGAAATGGCTCGCAGTCAGACATGGAAGAACTCTGTAAAAGTTCTGACACAATTATGATCAATCCAAGACCGCTAGGATTTAGATACGTTATTTAAAAGGTCCGGTTCATTTGACTAAGTGCAGTGTGAAAGCAAACTTGGACCAAAAGAATGTTGCAACCCCAAATCGTACCAAGTCTAATGGACTAATAGATGTGAATAATAATAACTACTGAAAAATTATTAATAATAATCATGTATTCTGATTCTGAATGCACGCCAAGATTGTGCATATTGTAAGGTAACATTTAGTGAAATATTTTATTCTGGATCAGACAGCTGATGTCACTCTTTTATGGAGTAAAACCACTAATATGGATAAAAACCTCAGTCATGGTTCTATAATTCTTATCCTCAGCAGTCAAATGAGTAATGCTCACACTATAAACAACTAAGCTTGCGATCTGGTATCTCTTAGTATGTGTTACTGATGCATGGTGGCCAAATCAGCTGGCATTATGTCCAAGTAAGCTGTGGTCCTTCGAGGGTTAGCGGAGAACCCTGACAAAAGACCTGAGGGAAGTTCTGTCTTTCCCAAAGAATTTCCTGCCATGCCTTTTCCTCTCCTCTACTGGGAAAAGCCAGTAAAGAAACACATTTCTCTGGGCTCAGAGCAGAGAGAGAAAACACAACTTGGCTCATAAACAGTGTTTGTTTGGTAAGATTAATCTGCTTCTAGTGACTTATTGTCCAAATAAGCAGCTTAGCAACTGAATCTGTGCCACAGAGGTCATTAGCCTGCTTTGAATGGGCCGTGGCTTTAGTTTTGTGTGACACACAGTGTTTTAAACAGACAGAGTGTGTTATCAAATTGCTTTTTTGTGGCAACAGATGAGGAAAGACACAGCCTAAACATAGGGTAGTGCAGGTGTATGTCTGCATAAAGAAACAGAAACACCACCATCAGTGGTCCTACTCACTGTACTGACACTGTCAAACAAACATCCATTTTGCATTCATCTATGACAAACAAAACTTCATTTCTTGTTTATTCTCTCTCTTTTTTTTTTACAAGCAGTTCTCTTGAAATTCTTTGATGGGTGATGTTTTATGGCTCAGATGGGGGAAATCTTTTTTTAAAGAAACAGAAGAAGAAGTGAGCAGAGGAACTAGGGCTGGGCGATTAATCGATAAAATCGATAAATCGAATTTTCCATTTCTGGTGATTTATTTTTATGAAAAATCAGGATTTTTTACCATAGTTAGTTAGCAGCAGACTTAGCCCTCCCTCCACACCAGAATGGTGTTTGTCTGACAGATTTTCAGTGTAGTGACCCTTCAGTCACGCCTGGGATTTAGCTGTGCGTATAACTGCAGTAAGAAATGCTGCTCTCTACGAGATGCAGAAGTCAACTTAACCCACAAATTCTAGTTAAGAGACAACCTTCATCAGGGGAATTATTTCTGCATTGGATCCTGTATGATAAGGATCCAGATGGAAAGAGATCACGGATGCATTGTGTTGCATATTTCTATGTAAGATATGAAGTTGTTTATATGGTGGGAAAGCTATGACATTATATGCATTATTTTTGCTACCATTCATCTATATAAACAAATAGATGTTTTTAATAAGTTTATTTATGTTTTGTAAAAGAAAAGAAAAAAAAATTGATTAAAATCAGAAATCGGATTTGGTTATCAAAAAAAAAAAAAGATTTTATTTTTAGGCCATATCGCCCAGCACTAAGAGGAACCAATCAGTGTTATTTCTGGTGGTACCTGCATAAACTCAAATTTCAAATATCCACAGAAAGTTTACATTACTTTAACTTTGAAACTTACATATAAGAAAGTCAAAATTACTGAACCAAGTACAACTACAACTGATTTAATCTACTAGAACTTTAATATATAGAAATGGTGATACTACCTTCTTACAGATATTTGTACATCAGAAAATAGACTTTTGTTTTTTTTTTAGCTAAACATTCTATAGAGTCTCGACATACAGCTCTGTGCCAGCCCTTTATATTTTCCCTTCAATAAGCCAGTGTGTCCTTGATCTTTTCCAGATTTTGTCATTTTGTTTAATCCCTTTAACTCAGACCTATGAAGAATTCAAGCAGGAACATACAGCTAACTCAGGGGATGAACCAGCGTCTTTATACACAACTAGAAAAATGAAACCATTTTAAATGTATTGTTTGGCCCTTTGCTTAAAGTAGCCTACCACAAAGAGATATTTCCAACTGCTTTCATAGCATCTAAAACAAAAAGCAAAAACAACACAATCTGACAGACAAAACAGTATTTTTACCCTAACAAGAAGAAGATTTCCAAGGAGCCATTAGATGAAAAGATCTTGGTATATCTCAGCTTGGTGACCAGTGTGTCCTTAAAAAAAAAACACCAAACTGGACAAAAGAAGCAATGTCCAACTTTAAAAACTGTCTGCTGCAGACAAGCATTATCTGACGTTTATGTATTAAAAAATAAATAATGAATAAAATCCCCTGTCACAGGACCTGAGGGATACATCTAGACCTTCAGCTGATTCATCTACTGTTGGCCAAAGCCTCATCAGAAAGGTCTCAGTGGAAGGATGGCTGTCAAGAAGCCATTTCTTTCCAATATGCTAATGACAACACAAAGTGAACAGCATTTCCTGTTTGCTTCGATACATTTGGTTGATACAACAGAAGCCTGTTCAGCATGCGTACTACAAAGAAAAAACCCATTACCACCAGCTCTGAGCGCACTGATAACCATTAGGAATAAACTCCAAAACATTTCTGCTTTATCAGGAGAGTCAACTTCATGAAAAAACAGGTTATAAACAGTGCCATGAGCTTAATTATGTCGTTTAAATAAGATAAGAATCTTTATTGTCTGTCACAAGTGACAGAAATTTCTCTTTGACAGGCTCCAGATAAAAACATCAACACAAAAAACAATAAAAAATAACTGTGCTGACGTCTCTTTCATTATTGAAGATATAAAGCAGTTTTCAGCTACAGAGACAACCTGTAACAGTCATATTAGTACTATTCTACAGAGAAGTCAGATGTTAGTGATGGCCAACCAGGGCTGGGTCCTCTCATGGTTCTTTCACATAACCAAAGAGGCAACTCTGAGTCATTGAAGTATTCAGCCTCAATTCAGCATGAGAGGAAGAAGTCGCTCTTCCCAGATATTTAGTCTTTTTTTTTTTTACTTTGACTCAACCTGTTTGAAGACAAGAAATCAATTAGTAGAGCTGGGCATTTAAGCGTTTGCGAGGTTGTAATTTAAGAGCATGGTTAATGTAAAACCGTGACGTTTGTTTTTATGCTATGCTTGTCCTTTCTTGTGCAGTCTTTACAACATCCCCCGCCCTGGCCACTGGCATCAGTAAATGCCAAAAACGGATCCCTGCACTGAGGAAAGATTGAATTGTGCAAGAGATGGGTTTTCTGTCCATATGTGGGAAAATTTTAAAAAAGAAAATCACATGAAAAGCATCAGAAAAGATGCAGAGACACACTAATGATTCCCTTTAAAAAAGAAAAAAGGCTGAAACTGCTACGTCCTAAAACAAGAACGAGACCCAAGATGAAATCCTGACTGACGATCACACCAACATGACTAACTGATATTCCGTGTGATGGAAAATCCCTTGTGTTCAGGTCTTTTTTAAAAGCTACAGCAACATGTTATAACATGACATCAATTATTAACGCAATGCTCTGTGACCTGTTGAGCTTGTCATTCAAAATTAAACTGTCACGGCAAATGTCAAAGAAAAACAATGCACATGTACAGCGATGTGACTTCCTGAATGCATCCCAAATAAAGACGATATTTATCTTTCAATATTGCTTTTGTCAAAATGGGGAAAAAAATATAAACATTTATAGCCATTTTAACTCTAAACCGGGTGACTAATTCTGTGGAGATCATAACATGCAGGTGGAAAAATAAGGCAGATTAAAAGTAAACCCTTACTATCAAGCAATGTTGTTTTAGATAAACAATGAAATGAAAGGCTCGTTAACAGGCTTGCAAAGAACTCGATGGGGAAGTTCATTAGTCTAAATCATGTTTGTTCAAGTAGGAATCCAACATTTGGGGGAAATGGTTGCTGAGGACCTGGATTGAGAACCACTGATCTAAAGGACATCATGCAAGACAAAAATGAAGAAAACATGGCTTATATCAATTTTAACCTTAGTGAGCTGTACTCAAGCGACATGGTGACAAGTTGTGGCAGCAGAACCGACTCCCAGCTTCCCCAGCCCCCCTTTAAAATTGTCCTTAGGCAACATGTTGAAATCCTGAATTGCTCCCTTAACGTAATTAAAAAGAATCTGCTAAATAAATGCAAATTATTTTGTCAGTAGCCACTGTAACATACTGAAACATAACCTCAAACTAGTTATTTGAAGAAGCAGCATTTTCCGTCTGAATGACAAAGAAATAGACTTGATTCAATGATATACTGCCAGGATTAAAGGAAATACAGGCAGTGATTTAAACACGTGCAAACATGAAAGGAAATACAGTATATGAGGTTTGTAAAATCCTGTCAAACTGATGTCTCAGCATCTGCCAAATTCTTGAGTCACATCTTGTTTCTTCATCAGTCCATCAGACTTGTTGTCAATGAGTTTTTTGTTAGGAATTTGTGCTTATTTTGGCAGTTTTTGAATACTTTTAATTTTTATTGCACATTAAAAATCTTTACCAAACTCATGTCTGGGCTCTGTTTTTTCTTTTACCCCCAAAAATATACAATAATTATTTAATCTATTATTTACACTAGGATAAATATTTTGTACCATTAATTTGAAACTATCTTCGGTTTTACATGGTCTATCAACATCAAACAAAACCTGGAAGAAAATTTTAAATCTGCACTTTCAGATAAAGTTTACAGGTGTGGTCTAAGCAACTTGATTGTTTTGTTATTTTGGGGGAGGTTTTTTGTTATTGTGCTTTGAAAACATTACATGATCTGGTCACCTTGTCATGATCATCAACCTCTGAGGGTTAATAGTGGCTTGACAGCCACGTTTCCATGGAGACCATTTCTGAGGAGGCTTTGGTAAACAGTAGATGGATCAGCTAAAGGTCCAGATGCATCTCTCAGGTCTTGCATCAGGTCGTTGCTGGATTTGTTTTTTCCTTTTTTTCATCAAATCCTGTTCATTAGGTGCAGATAGTTATTTAGACCTGACATTTTATTTTTAAAATCCACCCCTCTAAAGAAATAAGCTCCCAATTCATAGATAAGTGCCTTAAACAAAAAACACATTTCTCTGAAAATGGTCAGGGAGAATTAACTGGACTGAAAATTACTTTTAAATATGCAGCCAAAGAAAAACTCCTTCAAAAGACCTCCAGAAAACCTCAAGATCACATTAAAGATTACAGGAAAGTCTGGATCCCTGGAAGCAAAATATACAGAAATGAGGGCTCGAACAAGACTTGTGCTCAAGCTGCATAATTCCCAAATTCAAGGATTATGATTTCATGGTGATCTTTTAAATACAGTTGTCAGCGATCAATATGTCTGATAAGTTTTTGAATTGTGAGCATCCTGCACTTTTATTTTAAGGCTTGGAAACCTTATAATATGCCCTGGTTGCATCTTTGCAGGTCATGCTGCTGGTGTGACCTTTCTAATCTGTTGTCTTGGTTTATGGCACAGATGTGGAAAAGTGAGACAGCTTTGTGCATAAATGTACAACTTTTGCCAACATGCACCTCTGTGGGGTGATGGACCGCAAAGCAAAGATGGGCTGTCAAGACACAAAGCTTTATGTGATCACTGAGATTGAAACTTGTATTTGTTAAATGCAAAAATCGACACCTGGAAAACAAATGCTGGTTTAATCTGAGGCTTGACTGACTTGTGAGCCTCAAGAGATGCATCCATAATGACTAACTTGCAGCACATGCACAGCGACTGTGATGAGTCCCCTCTAACAGAAAGGACTATTTTCTTTGAATCTGCAGACTTGTCATTTAGGAAAGGGATCAAACTAGTGCAGCTGTAATTGTTTACACAACATTATCCAATCAAAGTCAATTTTTACCGCTTATTTATTTAATTTTACGCCAAACTGCCCGACAGAGGATACTTCAAAGTACCTATAATAAGTTTAAAGGTGTAATTCCTCCTCAGAAATTAACTTTGTGGAAGTATGTATGTCGATCTAAAAATAGTTCAGAAAAAATTAAAGAAATTTGAGATTTTATGTGTACTTATGTGAAATGAAAAGCCAGGCTTTTCCAACTGAGACTGGCATTTAATCTTTTTATTATAAGTACATAATACCAGTTCATAATCTATAATCCGAGTCATAAATTAGTTTTTGCGATGGCACAGAGAGACCCACCTCTTCTGCGTGTTTTCTCAGGGCTTTCTCCCGTTCATACTGGGTGACCAGTTGCTCGTTGTCCTCCTTCAGCAGCTCCAGCTCCACTTCGCGCTCCTGGTTGACAGCGAACACCGAGTCCAGGTTTTCCAACACGGCAACGACCAGCGGCATCAGCTCTTTCACTACGTCCTCGTCGTACTTTTCGATGAGCCGCTCAAACTCTCGGTATATCGAGCTGGCTAGACCAGAGACCCGCTCGGACATCATGGTAGAGTTGCCGGAGTCGTCCTGATACAGGACTACGTCGTCCAGCTCCATTTTCTTGCCTCCACTTGCACTTCTTTTCCCCGCTAACGTTAATGAGCTAGCCACAAGCTTTGGCTGGCCGGAGGCTGTTCGCTTTATACTTAAAGCGCAACGGGAAAACTGCTTCTAAAACATAGCTGGGGTGTTGTTTTTTCTACATAGGAGATTCTGTGTGTCATAAACAAAGTCCGTCCTCCTGTGTCGTTTGAAGCTCTGACTTTAAAGTCGTGCTAGCCAAATAGCTAGCAGTATTGAAAAGTCTTTACTTGGCTCCTGATTAGTTTCCCTGTCCAACAGATGAGCTTCTGCTGCTGCATTCAGGTGCTGTCGGAAAGATTGGAATGGACGCAGTTTAAGATTCAGCGAAATAGTAACTCTGCAGAAATACTCTTTTAAATTAGTAAAAAAAAATAGACAGGAGAGCGCAGTGTTGCTGATGGGTAGCAACTAATATAGTTTTCACCTGTGAAGCAAAAAAAATTCTTTCTGTTCCTCATTTATAGTTACATTAAGATGACGTTTGGAGGTGGTGGAAGGAAAAAAAACGCGTCGGAGGGGGAGATGAGGGGCGGGCGGGTGATTTCAAGAAATGGCAGCTTTTTCTGTCTGCTCAGGCATAAGCTGGCTTGTTTCTTTTCACTTTATGCTCAACTTTAACTTGATACATTCCACTACATGACATTTCTTTTAACATTCAAATACTTTACATTTCCTTTCTTAGGTTCAGCACAAATAGAAGAGTTATTTAGGTCTAAAATATGTCTAAAATGTTTGTTTTGAGTCAACATTAAAACTTTAGAGCATATATCGCACCGTACTTTAAAATGTCAAAGTTTTGAATCAAGTCTTACGAGCATCACTTGAATATGTCATGTCTTGGTGACGGGATGTCGTGTTGACGTCATATGCTAAAGAAGGCCGGGAGGGACAGAAAGTTAAAACCAACTACAACTTGCTCCAGAAACATGTCATAGTCATTCCCTCCCTTTACTGATATGGCGTATTGACCCTGTTAATCATTTAAGTTTTTTTTTGTTTTTTGGCTTTAACAAATGCGGTTATGTTTTGGGGATTTTATGAGACTAACAACCTCAATTCCAAAGGGATGCTGCTTAAAATGTAAATTAAAAACAATGCAATGATTTGCAATATCACAAACCCATTTTTATTATTTTCAATAGAATATAGACATTTTACCATTTCATGTAAAATATTAGCTCATTATGAATTTAATAGCGGTACATCATTGTTTTTATTTATACTGTATTTTACACAGCATCCCACCATTTTTGGAATTAGGTTGTAGAAAAAAAAGTATGTTCTTCACAAATGCTTTTATTTGCATCAAGAAATCAACTGCATTCCTTTGAAGTTGTGAAATAGTTATGCAGACATGAGCCGACTCAAATTTTAACATCACAGATCACCTGAAAAACAGATGAAATATCCATGGCAAGTAAACAGATAATCACAAAATGTTTAAGAACAATCATTTTATCGCTTGTGACCATCACGTTTGTGCCATAATAACATCATGCACTGTTCAAACTGCAGTCAAACTTCCCGTAAACACACCACCTTTCTGTAAAGTAATGTTGTAGGCTTGCTTTTCCCTAAATGCATAGGCACTGTTCACCCTGATGTCTCAAGACAATAAACACAAGACACATTAACTACAATTACTACACGACATTTTGAAGTAAAACCTAACATTATTTGCTTTCTTATAATGTTTGCCAATCACTGTTATTAAGTTACCCTCATAAACAAACTCAGAGTAACATGGGCAGGGGCAGTTTTTACCAGTCATACACCTCTCATACAGCACAAAACATAACACTGACATTTCAGTTAAACAGCAGCATTGTAAAATACATTACACAGCACACATTCAAATATCATGGCATGGAGCTTTTCTATAATAACTATGAGTCAAAACTAGCTTTTTTTGCATTAAATAAAAAGTGCAACAGAACAACATGTGCTCTTTTGTGTTTACAAATCAGGATCAATCTCACAAAATCACAACAGGCAAACATCCACACACTTTCACATCTTCCATCATTATTACAATCAATTCTAGATGTTGGAGAAGCAGAATAATCAGGCATGTCAGGAAATGTTGGGATGTCAGGCAAAGTGAAGTAGCTGAAGCTGTCCTGGATCAGACGTTAAGACGGAAACAGAATTTGGCTTGAGATGCTGTCGAGTCTGTAAGAAGTGAGTCATAAGAGTGCATCTTAGATTGTGTTATGCTGGCTGCTGTTTGAAGATGACTGGCAGAGGGAGAAGGGCCTGTCGGCGGTCAGGCTGTTGAGTGCTCGGAGCACAGCGTCGGGCATGTGATCTGTGAGCATCCTGGGGCTGATCAAAATACTCCTGAACGCCATTTCATTGGACCATTCTGCACGGTACCGAACCTGGGAGAAACAGGATCTAAGGATGGAAAATAAGAAACGGAGACAAAGAACGTTGGTTTTCTGGAGCTTATTATGTGCAGGATGCTGAAGGACACGAATTGTTCAAGTGACCATCATCAAAGTCACCTGTAGCTTAACAAAGGTGAAATTATGCTTTCTGCTAAATACCAGGTGATTTGAGATAGTTGAAGTGGAAGTTAAATGACAGATTTTCTATCTATCTATCTATCTATCTATCTATCTATCTATCTCTCTCTCTCTATACATATATATATATATATATATATATACACACTGTACTGATAAATAAAACTAAAAGAAAAAAAAATACATTAACAAAATGATTAAATAAAATAGAATGAAAATAAAATTTAATATAATTTAAAAAAGTAAAACAAAAGAGAAACAAAAAAAATTTAACAGAATTGTGAAGAATAAAAGTGTTGGTGACTAATTCATCCAATTTATAGATGAAGATGAAGTCTGGAGAGAAGTTGGCACATTTCAAGCAAATGAAGTGTGTGTAACGGCTTACAGCAGTTCAAATCATGTTAGATGGAGCAGATCTTATCAGGAGGAAGGAGACAGCTAACGTGTCAGCTGAGAAGAAAAAGATGCCATTTGAAATGTCAGCTGATGTGTACAGTACAGGACACGAAGCAGACTAGCTTCCACGTACCGCCTGTCTCAACACCGGGAGAGGGAACCTGAGGCAACATGTCAACACCAACTATTTCCAGTTCTGTGATTCATATTGTTAGTTTGAAGTAATAATAACAAAAAGAGGAACCGCATTTTGGTTTTGTTTTTTCTTTTTTGCTAAAGTTCACTGTGACGCATAATAATGATTCCTCCTTCTTTTCTGCTGAGCTGTAGTTGAATAATACAATCATTTAAATATGAGGTGAAACAACCTCAGATGAACAACACGACATAGTAACTTTCAAAATTTGTTTTGTCGTTTGTCAAAATGTGGAAGCAATGTACGAAAACTAAGTTCACTAAGTTCACTCTCACCAATCGATTCTTTTGAACGGCTCTTTTAACTGAATGATGGGAACCGAGTCGCAGCTGTGAGTCATTTATTCTTTTTATATACAAATTATCCATGCTACCTTAAACTGCCCCATTTGTACATAAAACTGCTTTTATATGATTTATTTCTCACTGTGTGATTATTTATAATCATGTAATGAGGACAAACAGGATTTTGTACGAAAAGTGCTACATAAATAAAGTTTATTTGATTGATAAACACCAAGTTAAAAACCCTGTTTAGACATGAATTCAGAAGTCAAGCATCTTCAGACTGACCTCCGTGACGGCCCGTCTTCTGTGATGTGCAGGACACGTCCAGGTAGGAAGAGAGGCAGGTGCGCAGCTGTGTGGGCGGGTGAGTCATCCGACGCCAGGCTCTGATAGGACGACGAGTGGCGAATCATCAGGGACTCCTCCCCCAGCAGCGGCTGGCTGAGCTGCTCCTCCCTCCTGTTTTCCATCTCGGTGGGAAAATCGTCCGGGTCTCCTCCGAACAGCTCATACCAACAGCCCTGCAGCAGGATGCGGTACTGCCACACAGGAGCAATGACAAACATCACATACAGAAGAGTCTAAGTGTAAAAGTAAACCTACATATGAGCACTGAGTGATCTTTACTTTTGGCTTGTTGCAGTTTGAAACCATTTTAAGTATCCGTCTCTTCAGATCCTCCATGTTGGGAATGCTCAGTCTGTGGAACAAGCAGCATTGTGAGGATGTACAATAAAAGCTGTACATGTAGGATGCAAGATGGATGCTGAATTAGTCGTTGATAGAAGTTCTGTAGTGCGTCTTTATGATCCACTGAGAATAATAATAATAAAGACAAACAGTGAATACACCATTGGTTCTTACCTGGGAACCAGATCCTTTCCCAGAACAACCGACACCACGAAGCTCTTGGAGTAATCAGCTAAAGCTTTACTGTACATAACAAAGAGGAAAATCATTTCATTGTTAACATGGAAACAATAGCTTGTTTTTAAATGCTGTGCTCATACTAGATAAGTTTAAGAAATGGCAGGAGACGAAGTCAGAACAGGAACTTCATACAAGTGGAGCTTTTATAACTAACTCACCACAAAACCAAACCTGAAAAAGCTAGAAAGTGACTGGTTGGAGATGATAGAAAGACAACAGGAAGTCCAATAAGCACTGGTTCCAACCAAGGTCTGCAGAACAGCATCTCTGAACACACAACACGTCCAGCCTTGAAGTAGATGGACTACAGCAGCAGAAGACCACACCGAGTGTCTCCTGTCAGCTAAGAACAGGAAACTGAGGCTACAATTCACACACACTCACCAACACTGGACAATAGAAGATGGAGAAACGTTGCTGGTCTGATGAGTCTCCATTTCAGCTCCACATTCAGATGCTAGGCTCAGAATTTAGTGGAAACATCATGAAAACATGGATCCATCCTGCCTTGGATCAACGCTTCAGGCTGCTGCTGGTGTAATGGTGTGGGGGAGATTTTCTTGGCCCACTTAAGTCCCCTTAGTACCAACGTGGCCTGGTTTAACCACCACAGCCTACCTGAGTCTTGTTGCTGACTATGTCTATCCCTTTATGACCACACCTTGTTGCTTTTGTTTATGTTGATAGTGACAATATTTATGAACACATCATTTTTCTCAAAAAATCTGGAGGGAAAAACAGCAGTTTTAATGTGGCTAACACATTTTTTTTGTTAAAATAGTCTGAGCTTTTAGTGAGAAAAGAGTTTCCATGAATTTCTTCATGGCTTATTGACACTGAACATATTTGAAATATGTACTTTTCAAATGTTTGAAATTTAAAAGTGTTTCTTTAGTTACAAATGTTAACAAATCAGGCACTAATGGCACACTGTTGTTTCCAACCAAGGGCCTTACGTTTTTAGGGGGGTGCCTAGCTGAAAGATTTTCCACAGGGGGTACAATGCTGAAAAAAAGCTTGAGAAGCACTGTAGAATATACAGCCGTTATCTTACCTCAGGAGTCCCCCTGGTGGAGAGAATGAGTAGCACTGCAGGGTGGGGAAGGAATTTCGCAGGAGGATAGCCAACAGTGAAGCTGTGCCAGCCCCCAAACTGTGGCCAGTGATGACAAGTTTGTACTCCTACAAACACAGGAAGACACAAACATTTAGAAAGTTAGCCACAATGTGTCAGCAGTTAAAATTAACAGCCTGAATTATGGAAAGTCAGATGTTTATTTTCTTCCTGATGTTTTTTTATTTTATTACATTCAGTTAAGAGACAGTAACTAGGGATGGGAGTTCATGTTTGTACAGAATGGGGTATGGGCGGGAGGGAGGTGTGCCCATGCACTTTGTATGTGTGTGAGATTGTGAAAGAGACTACAGTGAGGTGTGTTTTAATTTTCTGTTATATTCTCTAGTATGTGAAGGCTTTTAAATTTTGTTTTTATTATGCATAATTTATTTTTATTAGGTAAAGCACTATGTGTCGCTTCATGCATGAAAAGCGCTCTATAAATAAAATTTGATGGATTGACTGATTAATTGATTCCTCACACAGATTCATGCTTTACAATGAAACTCTAACCAGGTTTATGGAGAAGAAAAACAGAGCAGAGGTTTTCTTTTGAATCACAGACAAAATGAGATGAGCTGCAGCTTCAATTTTTACCGGTGCAATGGAGAATGCCTGGTTCAAGATGCCATCGTTGACCAGCTTTTTGTAGATGTAGCCTGCTGCCTGGCACATACCCTGCAGTAGACACAGTCGTTTGTTAGGAAAAAACACACCTAAATCTGGATCAAGAAAGACAGGTTTACCTCACCTTATGAGCGTAGGAGGCTCCAGAAACTCCATCTACAGGCAGATTCTCACATTCAGCAGACAGGTCTGTCAGGGCATCCTGCAGGATACACATGGCGTCAGACAAACAACTATCTTCAAGTCACAGGTGAGAGAGTTTAGCATGAGAGCAGCTACAGCGGTTTCAGACTTCTGGATAAAGATGAGGAGAAAATTTGCCAACAAATAATCAGAATTACAGTCACTGTTTCCTCTGAATACTTCATAAAGGAGTCACATGACATTGGATTATGGAGGGATCGGCCATAATATTATGGCCACTGGCCCAATATTGAGTAGATCCCGTTGCATGGACTACAGTAGACCTCTGAAGGTGTGCTGGGGTATCTGCTACCAAGCGGTTAGTAACAAATCCTTCAAGTCCTCCAAGTCTGAAGAAAAGGCCTCTTTGGATCGGATTTGTATGTCCGGTTCATCCCAAACATGCTCAGCCGGACTGATTTCTGCAGGATTTGGAAATGAAGTCAACAACTCAAGCTCGCTGAACCAAATCCTTGAACCATTTTTGCAGTGTGACAGGGCGCGTTATCCCAGTGAGCGAGGCCACTGCCAGCAGGGAATATAAACACTGAACAGATGCACACAGCAGCAGTATTTAGGTAGATGGGATATATCCACATGGATGACAAGATGAGAGGTTTCCCAGCAGACTTTTCCCCAAAGCTTCATGCTTTCCTCTGGTGAATGATGCACACAGACCCGATTATCTACATGCTGTGAATGAAAACAGGATCAAACCAGACCACCTTCTTCCATTGCTTCATGGTCCAGCTGATGCTCATGCATCCTTTGTAGGAGCATGTAGTGGCGCACATGTGTCAGAATGGGCACAGACGAGTGTGCACTTTGTGTTCTGACACTTTTCTATGAACCAGCGTTAACTTGTATCAGTACTTTGAGTTACAGCATCTCTTCTGTTGAATCAGACATCAACATGTTGATGACTGATTGATGATGACTGGAAAAAAATGTACAAAGGCTGCAGTTGTGGAGATGCTTTCCATCAGCCTGGATGCACAAATCACCCACTTTTCCTGCTTCCAACACATCGACTTTAAGGACAGACGGTTCACTTGCTGCCTACAACAGCACCTGGCAGTGGGTGGGATATAAATAAACAATGTCTTAGTCAGTCAGAGGTCATACTGGTGTGTGTTTCTCTCCTTTTAGCTGCACAATTATCCACAGAAATAAGGAAGTGATCATCATCATTACAGGAAACGAAGAGAAACAGCCATACGTATAAATACACAGCAGCTGTACAGAGAAAATACTCATGAGTTCAGAAAACTGGATATTTTAGTAAAAGTCAGTTTTCCAGAGAAACGTTTAATGCAAACTAAAAGAAATTGTCTTTCTCAGTCATGTTGTAAAATAGTCCCTAGTCCTGAATAAATTAAGCTGATTTCCGGAAGGAAGATCAAAGCTACTCCAGGTTTAAAGTAAACCTCCCTGGATGTAGATATGACTCAGGTAAAGTACATGATGGTGTTGTTTAAAGCCGTTTCCAGTAAATTACACTTCCATTCAAACCAAAAAATGCTGCATCAACCTCCTGAAACAGCACACATGTCCAAGTTTCCTAGAGCAAGACATTTCACCCTCCTTGCTTGCAGTGTTGGCATCACTGGTGTGTGAGTTTGCATGAATGTTCGGTGGTGGTCGGAGAGGCTGCTGGCGTGGAGTGGCTGCAGCGTTTACATCAGTCTGCCACTGGACAGCTGTGGCCACACAAAATATGAATGAGGACCGGATAAATAATGGATCCAATGTAAAGTGCTTTGAGTGCCTTGAAAAGTGCTTTATAAATATAATCCATAATTATTATGTATGCTTTGTAATATCTGAGACCTTCATTTCTACGTTTCATGGTGAATCTTCATTTTCATTTCTTGCTTTTTAATATATGCTGCCCAAACCAAAAGAAAGTCATGACTTGAATTTAACTAAGCAAACAGGTTACAGCCTCCCATTGGATAATAACTGTTGGAAAACACATCCTGTGGAGGTGGAAAAGATGGCAATCTGTGTCAGAAGGGTCAAATTACCAGCATCAAGCAAAGAAAGCATCTAAGGAGATGCAGAAACTACTAAAACTGGGTTAAGAACTGTCCAACACATTATTAAAACCTGGAAGGATAGTGGGGACCCATCGTCCTACAGGAAGAACTGTGGCCGGGAAAAAATCCTGAATGAATTATTTATTTCTATTTCTTTATTTTTCCACAAAATCTCTATTAAAATAAAACTTTAATGTCAACCCATTAATATCAGGAACCAGTAATACAGCTGGTAAACACTGCAAGGCAACATTTTTTGTTGAGTTATTGTATTGTTGTTTAAAGTGTTTATTTGTGCTGAATTGATCGCAGGTGTTTTTCCACTTTTCTTGGATTCCACAGCAGATGTTTGATGATTATCTTCAGTGACTGCTCACTGTGAGCCTGTAAAGTGTTACGATAGGAGCTTCTTTTCTGTGGTCAAGGTTTTCTAGGATTTGTTGCTCCAGCTTAATTTGATTTTAGAACCCCAGTCCTGCTAATTCAGAATAACATGGGTGGTTTTAAATTAAGTCCAAGACCTCACAAGCCAAGTTCTGGGAATTTTTACTTAGTCTATGTTTCAGAAATCAGTGCTGAAGCTTTGGCTAACTGTTCACCATAAAAGTGAGAGTTCGGAGTCCCAGCTTACCTTCAGTGAAAGTGTCCCTCTTACAGCTACTAGAACAGCCTCCCTCTTATGATCCAGAGCCACAAAAAATGGGATCTCATAGATCTGTAACACAACATGCATGTTTAGACAATCCTAATAAAGATGTATAAAAAGCATGAAGATAGGACTAACTGCTGACACACCTACCTGGTTGTGGAAGCTGACATGGATAAAGTCTCTGTACTGCAAACCAGTGCTCTGCAGAATGGATGAGAAGTGGCAGCCAAGGTGGTCTCCCCCGACGATGTCGTACTCAGCAGCCCGACTCCTGCAGCTGAAACACACAGATTCATGTTCGGACAGAACTTTGCTCAAATGAAGGCAACACAAAGCTGTTTTTATCCTGAGCAGCAGACATCATAAGATAATAATAAAAAAATAATAAAATAATAACTTCTTACCAGTCTCCACTGAGCTTGCAGGGTCCAGTGAGGGGGTTGGAGTAAATGTACAACGGCCAGCCGTAAGCTGCTGCAGCAAACTGCATGCAGTGTGCCGCTTTCTCCAACTCAATCTCCAGATCTTGTCCCTTCAAACAGAAAATGATATTGGAACAATAAGAACATGTTGCTGTTTCTGAGTTCGGCTTCTTCTTTATAACTGATGACTTACAATTGGAGAAGAAGGGCTGTGAGTAACAATGACGTCTGGGTCTCTGCTCAGCTCCATCTTATCCTGCTCCTGATGGAGCAGAGCCAAACCAGCTGCTATGTCACTGGGAACCAGGTCTGTATCCTGCAGCAAATATGTCACAACACAAATTATCTCACAACATGTTTGATGTCAGTTTAACGTCTTCTTGGCTATTTTTCTTCCTCCTGTCTGAAATGACACGCCCAAAATAAATAAAGTTTATCTTCACAACTACAAGGGCTGTATGTATAATGCTGGTCTCTACAGAAAGCTGAGACGTGTGAGATTACTACAGAAGTGTCAGAATCAAGATGTGTTACTGTGTCACAGTAAACACAGGAGAAAATGTAAATGGTTATCTCTTCCTGAGAGAAAACACATTACTTTCAGTCAGAACCAAAGGATGGCCGCCCAGTTCATCTAGGAATTAGTACAGTAATGTCTGATGAGGAACTGTGCAACAGTAGAAGGTAAAAAGTGAACCTGAGCAGTTTTAAAAGTGTTATAATAGAGGTGTTACCCAGGTAAATATCTCAGGAAGATATGGGGTAGATGAAGAACACCTCTATCAATGGTCAGAGTCAAGAGGGTCCAGGGATAGCCCCACATTCACCTTAGAAACACCATGAGGATCCAGAAAGAAGTGAAGTCCAAGATAGTAAATGATAGGAAGAATGAATCCTTCACTATAAAACCTCTTTTATCTCCATGGAAACTAGCAGGACTTGGAATCCAGGAGTCATAGGAGAACATATTAGCAATGTTTTAAAGCTGGAATTAAACTTTTCACCACAAAACAGCAAAAGTAAGACATGATTTCTGATTCTGGCTGCTAGTTTCCAGAGTTTCTGTCCCACAGTGATGAGACAGACGTCTTTGTAACCAGCAGTCTCTGTCATACAACACCTTGTTTGTGTGGTTCGCTTGAAGTGGAGAAATGAGCAAAGTGGACAGTTCTGTTCTCATGGTTTTGTTGCATTCCAATATAATTGCTTGGGGTTTGAACTGTGTTTCGTTCAGATGCCAATGCTTGGTAGTCTTTTAGCAGAGTTTCTCCCCATCATGCTGCTATACTACATGTTAGCATTGCTGCTTACTAGTGTGTGGAAAGATCTTCTGTTCTGCATATATCTCATGCTGCCCCCTGCATAATTTGCCCTTACAGAGAAGAAGTTGCTGAAGAGCTGCGCGATGCTGGAGAAGGCAGCTCGGTGGCTTTCATCCTGCGGCAGACAGCAGCACAGGAGCCGGATCCGGCTCTCCCACACCTTCACAGCCAGGGAGCGGGCAGTGGACAGGAACTGGGTGCCCTCGCTGCTCTCCATGTCTCGCACTCCCAGCGGCTCCGTGGCAGCCTGCTGAGGACGGGGGCTGCCCAACGGATCGAAGACGAAAACTACTCCCAACCCCGTGAACAGCAGGATGATCCAGCTTTTGAAACAACGAGAGAAGGTTGCTAGACCAAAATTATCTTTTTTTTTTTTTTAAATACAAAATGGAAAAAAAAAAAAAAAAAAAAAAGCTACCTGGTAACTACCGCAGCGATGACAGAACCCACTGTGGCAGGATCACAACCCCGACTTTCATCAGACACCCAGACAGCTCCCAGACAGGCCCAAACCAGCTCAGGGATGTAGAGAAGAGCTCGCAGGTAGACCAGCGCAGGCATGGAACGCCGTGGGCCGGGGTTCGTAATGGTACCTGAGGAAAAAATATATATACAGTATATTTGTCAAATACATAAGAACATTTTTAGCAGCTACATTCTTAATTACATTTATTACATTTTTAATAGTTGTATAAATGATGACGTGTGAATTTACAGACTGCACAAAAAGGCACTTGGTGATGTCACGTGCCTCAATCGATCAGCGTAGTGAAATCTCAGACAGGAAATTTGTTTGGCTTTATTTGGTAATAAACTATTTCCTCCACTTTTAGCACCATTCATCTGAGCAGAATGAGGCAGACTAAAAACAGAGGCTCAGACTTGCTGTGCAACACACTATTAAGTCATTATAGGAAATATCAAAAATCTGGAACAGTGATTAAAACAGGCTTGTGTTGATATGGAGCTTTTATGGACACATAGGTTTTATGAGTTAAAAAAAAGAAGTCCTTCACCTCCAAATCTGAGCGGAAACATAGTGAAAGAGAACTGGAATTTGAGTAGGCGTAATCTGCACTGTGGGGCAATATGAGAAAAAACCACAAGGCCTGCCACTAAGACCATCAAGCTGGTGAAAGAACACAAAAGTGCCTTCATTACTCCATAAATGATAAGGCGCAGGTCTGTCGTCATCCTTAATGTCATTTCTTAAAATTATTTTTAAGACTCTAGTACAGTGGTCACCAAGCACTGGAGTAGGATGGGCTTCAAATTAACTACAACATTGCTTTCCTCCTTGGACTCTTGGAACAGCTGGTATACACTCAGACCTTGGGCTGTTTTAGTTATACTGGAGGGTTGCAACCCTTTTAGTCTTAAACCCATAAATTCATTTCATATTTAATAGTATTTTATCTTATTCAAATAATTTTTTTTCCTTATTTTGTTCCAGTATTTATTTTGTTTGCATATAATTGTAAATAAATTCAGGTGTTAATAGGAAGCTACATACCATCTATTATCAAACACTAAATATTATCATGATTATTTTAAATTTAACTATAGCTTTAAGTTGGTAAAAGATTAAAAAAAATGTCCACATTTCAATGTAAAAACTGCATATGAACAGAAAAAGTTTGAGGGTGAAGGTTTATGACATCACTGCACACTTGCCTGAACATTTAACATAAAATTTCTTTCACAAAAACATAAATTACACTTGTGCAGAAACCTTAAAAGATACAGAAAATACAAATTCAGTCAGGAAAAGTCCAAACATTTAGGTTTTCAATGATGCTTCCAATGTAAAGTGCTGTAAACTGTAGAGCCCATTGCTCTATATAAGAAAATGTTTGCAGACATTGTAAATAAATCTCTGCCAAAACTCAAACCACACCACTTCTGATCAAACCACAGCGTTCTCTCAAAACATTTTTGTGGCAGAACAGTAATAAGTGGTTTTGCATTAGCACACTGTATCATAATGTTGCTGCAAGTGTCACCTGATGGCAAAAAAATCCAGTGTTTCATCAGAGCATCCTTTCACATAAGAATTACACAGTCAAAAGATATTTATGTAATTGGCACAGTATTATTTACATAAAACAGACACTTCATAATTCAGGGTTCTAATATTGGAGGAAAAAAAGCTTGAATAAAGCTAGAAATATTTTCATATAAAGGTTGGCACACTTACACAGTCCCCCAACCATTTCCTAAAGCTATGAAGACAAGCACCAGTCTTGCAAACTTCCTGCATATTGCACAATTCCTTGTATTTTCACATCCCTGTTGCTATTTAGTCATTTCTACCCTTAAAATGTGGTTCACATCAGCTCGTTTGTGCAGATTAATGACACAAAATCTTAAAAATGAAGACCTGACAGCTTAGTTACCTTGGGCACTGACATAGACGATGGCACACAGTGACAGGATGATGAGTGCCAGAACAACCAGCAGTCCAACCAGGTAAGTGTGTAAGATCCCTCCTCCATTGCAATCAAAATTACCCTTGTGATAAGTGAACAAGACCATGGTGCCACACCACCTGGAGAGAAAGGCCAGCAGAGATCACATCAGAACCAAGTCATAGAGTGAAAAGCTTGTGTCTGGTTAGCTAAGACTGCGAGGTGTTCACATCAAACGGGAATTAGGAAAGCAAAGAACATACCAAATGACACGGAGCCACAGTTCAAAGGAGCCGGGGAAAACAAGGTCGTCACTGGCGATCCCCCACCGCCGTCCGAAAACCACTATTCCAGGCATTTTGCAGCTAAACACGCCGAAATACCTTACTGACTGTAACCGACGCTTCTGGCTACTATGACATGTAATAGAATTCTCTTGAGCAAGAGACGCATAACGTCAGGGATGACTTCACCGACTGTGCGGCATTTACTCCAACTGGCAACGATCTTCGCCCTTTACTGGCATATTATACTTCTTCAGTGACATAGTTAAATGGAATAACGACAAAAATGGGTGTGTTCGCTAACGTTGACTAATTAAACGCGAGCCACCGAAGCCCAAGCTAAAATTGCGATATAATATTGAGGTTAACTACCTATTGATGCACGGCTTTCTGGTGTTGCCAGGTTAACGAGAAGTAGCAAAACGTATTTCGCCGCGGTAATTATTAGCTTCCAACCTTAGCAATAGTGCTAAAAAAATACACACCAAAGCTAACTCAATAAATTGATTTCGAATTTTGCGTGACAAACGTGACTACTATTTTATTGGAAACATATTAAGAAAGTCTTTGGCATATGTCGTTGCCTATTATTGTCAAATGTTAAGATAACATGTAAATAATAAGTAAAGGGTTTGTTTTGTTTTGTTGATCAAGAGCAGGCTTCGAGTCCGTCTGTAAATGTTGTCGAACTGAAACAGAGTATAAAACAAGAGTTCCGGTGTGCGCTCTATCGGGATCGGTGTATATATATAGATATATATAGATATATCTATATATATATATAATATTTTCTTTATGATGGGGTGGTAACAATAAACATAACATTCATAATTTTAACATTCTTAACTTAACATTCTGCTGTAATGAAGACATTTTTCAGTCTTACCTTATCTGAGTTGTCTAATCATTAATGTTGGGCATTTAGCAGTTAAACATTTGTGAGTGCATTGCTGTTTTGAAGCCCTTTTTAAGAATAAACAAGCACCCTCACATTTGACTGTAGATTTATTCACACCCATTATCATTATGATGACAAAGCAAGGACCAGGGTTTCTCTTGTCCGGACATGGGTCACCAGGGCCCAGGTGAGGCGGTGGACATTGAGTCCGAATGGGCTGTGTTCCGTGCCTCTATTGTCGAGGCGGCCAGCTGCAGCTGTGGCCGTAAGATCGTCGGTGCCTGTCGTGGCAGTAACCCCCGAACTCGTTGGTGGACACCAGCAGTAAGGGATGCCGTCAAGCTGAAGGAGTCGGGCAGAGGCAGCTGATGGGTATCGGCGGGCTAAGGGGAGGAGTTTGGAGAGGCCATGGAGAATGACTTCCATACCGCTTCAAGGAGATTCTGGTCCACCATCCGACGGCTCAGGAGGGGAAGCAGTGCTCTGTCAACATTATGTACAGTGGGGATGGGGGGGATGCTGACCTCGACTCAGGACATTGTGAGTCGGTGGAAGGAATACTTCGAAGACCTTCTCAATCCCACCAACACGTCTTCTGATGAGAAAGCAGAGTCTGGGGTAGCTGGTGCTGGTTCTCCTATCTCTGGGGCTGAGGTCACTGAGGTTGTTAAAAAGCTCCTCGGTGGCAAGGCCCCGGGGATGGATGAGGTCTGCCTAGAGTTCCTTAAGGCTCTGGGTGCTGTAGGGCTGTCTTGGTTGACATGCCTCTGCAGCATTGCGTGGACATTGGGGACAGTTCCCCTGGACTGGCAGACTGGGGTGGTGGTCCCCCTCTTAAAAAAGGGGGACCGGAGGGTGTGCTCCAACTACAGGGGGATCACACTTCTCAGCCTCCCTGGTAAGGTCTATTCAGGGGTGCTGCAGAGGAGGGTCCGTCGGATAGTCAAACCTTGGATTGAGGAGGAGCAGTGTGGTTTTCGTCCAAGTCGTGGAACAGTGGACCAGCTCTAAACCCTCTTCAGGGTCTTTGAGGGGGCATGGGAGTTTGCTGTGCTTCATGGACTTTGAGAAGGCATTCAACCGTGTCCCCCGGGGACTCCTGTGGGGGGTACTCCGGGAGTATGGAGTGCCGGACCCACTTGTACAAGCTGTCCGGTCCGTGTACGACCGGTGTCAGAGCTTGGTCCGCATTGCCGGTCTTGTGCGAAATTCAGTTCCCCTGAAATAATCTGTTTCCCCTGCGTCGGGAGCGCGCACTGCAGCCAGAGAGGCTGCGCCGCCCGTCTGCAGGGCATTTCCGACCGATTTCACATCAAAAATGACTCCACGTAATCATGCCAAGGTTCAAACTTTAATTTTAATCGACAAATCCTGCTATATATATATCATATAGACAAAACAACAGTAACAAATAAACCTGGTCTTGTGTTTTTTGTTGTTGTTTGTTTCGTGTTGTTTTTTAATCGCCGAGAGAAGACCTTTCCAGCTTTTGTCATGTTCAGTTGAGCCTTACAGATTTCAGGTAGCTGGCGAACACTGTTTTTTAACACATTGCGTATATTTAGATTTTTTTTATTTATTTATTTTCATTTTTTATTTTTTGCCAAAATGGATGGAACCTAGCTGTTGGCATGATAGGAAGAATTAGACTGCTTAAAAACAATGAGTGTGGCTTTCAGGTAAATTCTTATGTAAAATATGACACATTATTGGATAAAAATGTATTTAGAGCTGCTTATTTTTGGTAGTTAATATCTGTTGTTTTTCCAAAATAATCACCTCTTTTATTAAATGCCTTGTAATATTCCTTGGTTAATGTGATGTATGAGAACACGTGGCTCTTTTCAAAGGAGAAAAATACTTGTATAAAAAGTGAAGGGAAACACAATATTGTACACAATATATGAAAACATTTGCTCTGTATTTTCCAAAGTTACCAGGGGGAACCAAACATTTTAGCTGTCTGAAATATACTGTTCCCCCTCTATATCACAGGAACAGATTAATTTATCAGCAGGTCCCAAACTCTGGTTACTCCTCTCATCATGGACAACAAGTCCTGTGGATATGAAGACACTTGCTCTTTATCTGCCAAAGTTACCAGGGGGAACCAAATATTTTAGCTGTCTGAAATATACTGTTCACGAGTGAGGGAAGGATGGAGCGGGAGATCGACAGGCGGATCGGTGCCCCGTCTGCAGTGATGCGGACTCTGCATCGGTCTGTCGTGGCGAAGAAGGAGCTGAGCCAAAAGGCGAAGCTCTCGATTTACCGGTCGATCTATGTTCCCACCCTCACCTATGGTCACGGGCTGTGGGTAGTGACCGAAAGAACAAGATCGCGGCCGAAATGAGTTTTCTCCGCAGGGTGGCCGGGCGGATGAGCTGGTGAGTGTGGCCAGGGAGAGGGAAGTCTGGGTTTCCCTTCTTAGGCAGCTGCCCCCGCGACCCGACTCCAGATAAGCGGCAGAAAATGGATGGATGGCATCGTGGACTCGTGTCAGAACTGCTCAAAACTCTGTTTGGTGAATATTTTGGTAAGTTGCAAATAAAGTTCCAAATAAAGGATGTTTATCACCAAACACAAAATGTTATGATGAATCTTCAAAACTTGGCTACATTTGTTGAGAAATAGTATCCATCCATCCAACCGTCTGTATCAATAAGCTAATAACCACGCGATGTCGAGCTATGCAATGAATCAATAAACAAATAAATGATTGCTAACATGGTGTATGTATAGATATGAATTTAAATCTTTCCGACGAATCAGTGCAGATGGTTCCATGGTGTAATGGTTAGCACTCTGGACTCTGAATCCAGCGATCCGAGTTCAAATCTCGGTGGAACCTGTGTTTTTCTCTTCCTGTTAAATAAATTGTTTTTTTATCCTGCTATTATCATTTACGGCACAGCTAACGTAAACACCAACTGTATGTCACAGCAAATCTATATTACCTTTTTTTAAGCTATCAGCAGACGTTACAAAACAGCAAACCTGAACTTAACTTCACTCGTCATTTATTACGTCAATCCAACATGGCGGCACACATTTCACGATGTTCTTATTTACTTTTTAGTACAGCATGTAGTAAGGTGATTCCACGGCGTGTTGAACTCAGGAGTGTTGCAGTAGGACGAATTTACTGCTCTTTCTCTTCGAGAGTTTGTTACGGGACACGAGGAACAGACACAGAGGTCAGTGAAGTGAACGCCAGCAATCTACACCAGCGTTTATGTTGCTGTGACTCACTTAGATACAGTACTGCATTTGCCACATTTTATGTTCTGAAACCTTCACAAATTGAATTATTGAGAGGTCTAGTTCATTGTCATGTTGATATAATCTGACTAGTGAGTGGAGTTTAATCCAAACACAGATGCGATACGATAAATATATCATATAAAGCTGTAATATTTTTATATGTCTTGTTCTTGCTTTCACAGGATACTCAAGTGCATATTCCAGTTGGTAAATATACACTCGGATATATTTTAGAGGTGAAACGGAATATAAGTTCTGGCCAACGTCTTTTGATATGTATATGTTTATTTTCTCAGACCGTCTGACGGTGTCGTACAGCAGAAGCAGTGGTCCCGGTGGTCAGCACGTCAATAAAGGTGGTAGTTCTGAAATGGTAGTAATAGGTAGTTATGAATAGGTGCCTATTCATGGACCACAAAGATGCAAACGGTTAGCTCCTCTGTGACATGATACATTATCATAAAAATTTACTTTGTCATTTATAAACCTTCTTTTGATTGATAACAATCATCAAACCTGCAAACATAAAAAAAAATAAAAGTTCCAGCATCATCTTTTTGCACAATGTGATGTGATTCATCACTGGTTATCACTTTGATCCTGTCATCTACAGTCAATGATTGCTTCTCTTTAGCCCACATGGGTCATTCCATGTCATTTCTACACATTTTTAGCACATCAGTTATATTATATATTATATATTAGTTGGCTGGCTCAATGGATTAACTAGGGCATCACACCCATGGGAGATGAGGATGTTTTCATCTTTTCGTGGTGAGTTGGTGAAAGAAAGAAAGAAAACTTTAAACGTAGTTTTGCACAAACGTCGCTGTCTGGTCTTAGCACGGCATCCTCCCCCTCCTGTCCTGAATCATGACTGGTTGGCGGTGATCAGCTGATGCTAGCACCGTCTCTCGTGTTGCGTTTTTATTGTGCAGCTGATAAGATGAAAACGAGCAGTTCACGGTTCACACCGGCACATTTACCCAAAACTGTTAGCAACAGTAAGCTAAATTTGTCAGTCTCATGTCCATCAGACCCATGTTACTGTCACATGAAGCTGAAGAATCAAAAAAGTTGATAACAGCAGCCCATTTTAATTAGACATGGTTTCCCTTTAATTCCTATAATTTTTAGTATTAATGAGGTTGTGACACAGCAGTAAAATCTACCGGGGAAAACTATCTGAGGAAGTGAGATGAAGAAATCAGACATTTCACCTCCCATAAACTACTGGATTAACAAACTTGGCTTGTTTTTTTGTTCGTTTGTTTGTTTGATTTTAATGATGTCGTTTTCCATCCATAGTCAACACAAAAGCAGAAGTTCGATTCCATGTGCACACAGCAGACTGGATCCCAGAGGATGTTCGGGAAAAAATCTTTGAAAAGGTTTTCCTTAATTTTTTTTTTTGTTTGTTTGTTTGTTTGTTTGTTTGATTTGTTTTACAACTGACCAGTTCTTGTCCATTTTTTCCTCATCCACTGACGTCCCGATGTGTGTATTTTCCTAAATTTGAAACTGCACTCTATGAAACAAATGCTATAGAACAAAAACCGCATCAATAAGGCCGGGGAGCTGCTGGTAACATCAGAGACGAGCAGGAGTCAGCAGAGGAACCTCTCCGACTGCATACAAAAGATCTCCACCATCATAGCTGAGGCCAGTGAGAAGCCCCAGGAGCCCACAGCTGAAGACGTCGCTCTGAGGGCAGCCAGGTACTATTCTGCTGTAAAATCCTGCTTCATTTTGTAAGTCTGGTATGAACGTTTGATGTGAAATTTGTTGTGCAGGTTAGAGAAGAGGAACGAGGACCGACTCAAACAGAAGAAAAAACACTCAGCGATCAAGAGCAATAGACGGGTCGATTTTGATTGATTGATTGTAATGTTTTTAGGCCATATGATTGTATTTTTCTTAACATTTATATGTACATAGTATTTACTAAGTATTGTCTTCAATATTTCTGTTCAATAAAATAAAGCAGAACACGTTTTGTAAGATATTTGTTTAAAGTTTTCTGCTTCTAGTTCAATTCAGAAAACTCTTTTAATAGATTAATTAATGAAAGATGTCTTAAGCTGCTTCTGCTTTAAACCAACAATAACTGAATGATTAAATAGTGTTACTAACAGCTTTATTTTCTTCAATAACTAGTAATCTTACTAATTACTATTGCCATAGTACTGTTACTGACCAAAAAAAAAAAAGCGCTGCACCTTATTATTATTAGTGAAACCAATTTAGGCACATGTAAAATGTACACATTCACATGTAAAACCCATACATATTCTCATGTGTAACACGTATAATCACATGTAAAACCCATAGAATCATGTGAAATTCATATTCACATGTGAAACTCATATAATCATGTGAAATCCATGTAATGAAATGTGAATCTCACATATTCACATGTAACATGCATGCATGTTACCCCTATAATCACATGTGAAACCAATTGCACAATGCCACTTCTATGTGAACACATGCACACCCATGTGAATTCGGTCTCTGTTTATATCATTCTGTGTTTTATAATAAAATAATAAAAGCAACCTGAATGGAAATATTAACACAGAAAAATTATATGAATGAATGAATGAATACCGGTATTCATTCATGCAATAATAGCAGTAACAAGGTAAAATAAACTAGCATTAAGAAAAAAAAAAAAAAAAAAAATAGCAGAGGATGGTTTCGATCCATCGACCTCTGGGTTATGGGCCCAGCACGCTTCCGCTGCGCCACTCTGCTGTTTGTAGACGAAGAATGGTCAGTCTTTTTCAAAAAGATAACAGCGATGTCGTTGTGTTCATGACTAGAGAGATCTTTCATTGATCACCGAGACATCAGGTAAAATAAAATAAAAAAAAGTAGTACAAACTATTAGCCTGAACAGCTAAGTACATATAAGTTACGATTAGTGCACCATACTGGGAAGATACATCTTATATAGTTACTCGTGTGCAAAAACAATACGTATGAATGATATGACTACGCTATGTACCGAAAAAAAAATCCTTTTATGGGGTGGGAAGGTAATGGGAATGTATAAATATAATAACTCAAACAAAAAGTACGACCACGAAGGGACTCGAACCCTCAATCTTCTGATCCGAAGTCAGACGCCTTATCCATTAGGCCACGCGGTCTGAATAGCGCCTCAAACGCCCCACATACTACAAATTAGAGACAAAGCACATCATCCTGTAGACATGTTCTCGCTGTTTTAAGAAGCATTTCTCTATCTTTCCTGCTCTGCGAGTTTACATACCCAAGAAATACAGCAGACACATTATATGCATGAATGCTTTATTAACATCGTAAAGTAGGTAGTTGTTCAGTCATGATATCAACTTAATAACAGACCAGACTAAACTTTAATGACATTATTAGTTCTTATGAACTAAAAACTAATAAGAAATAAAAATTATTAGCTCCTATTAACTAATCATGTACACACTTAAAATGGGTAATAAAAGCAATGCAAATTAAACAGGTTTATTCTTACAATATGTTATTGACATTCACATTTAGGCACTGAACACATTAAAAAGAAAGTAAACATTCACACAGAGATGAAAACACACAGGTACAGTTTCAGATTAGCTATTCTAAATATGCAAAAGATGAGACCTTTTCAAGTGCAATAGGTAAGATGGTACAGTACAGAAACCGTATGAGCCTTTACAAAGATAATAACAGGCTCTGGTTTGGTGTTGTTTTATCTATACTAACTTATATTTAGTCTCTCCTTATGCTTAATCCATTACAAAGACACAAGCAATAAGCTCACATAAACCACAGTTTTCTCCTGTAATTTAATTGCTCAAACTGTAACTTAAGTTTTTATCTGCAACACAGTTCAGCCTTTTTCTTGAATGGATCCTTCGGGTTTCAAGCTTGGTCAATGTTACTGAAGACCTGGTTATAAAATATCAGCTGCAATAACATTCATTATAAGAAAGCTTTATATATAGGAGGTTACCCAGAAAAAAGGCATCGTTATTGTAGATTGTGAAAAAAGGTGCAATAAGTTAGCTGTGTAGTTTTGTAAGACTGCTAGGTGTTAGACAAAGCCCTGGATACTGGTTACAAACTGCACAGTGTGTCTGATAAACTTTGATTAAAGAAAACTTGTATTTAAAAAAAACTCTACAGGATATTTAAAAAGGTTCAACAAGCAATCTTCTTTATTTTTCAAACTGTACCACCATTGACAATAACGTCTTTCATACTTTCTTCCTCATCATTTTAGCTGTTGGTTGGTGAAAGAAAACTGGTTCCTCAAACTTCACATGCTTTCACAGGAACATTCACACGCTTTTTCACGATGAGTGTTTATAATGCCCAGAAACTGTGAAAACAACTATCAGCAGAGATTGTCCTTTGCAACTGGTCTCTATGACAGCAGCTTTGTAGCATTTACTGGGATAATCATAATTAATAATTAGATAATTCAAAACCCATCACACTTTATGAATTATTTCTTTACATTAAATATTTGAAAGACTTAAATCTCAGGTAAGTATACAAAGGAAGTTCATTTCCTTATATTTTACAGTTAAGGACAATTTCACTTGACTCTCAGAAGATCTACACACTGTGAATAACAGGGAAATGGTGCAATAAATTGTTGTTTGTGTAACAATCTTACAGTTTAAACACTAAATATGAGTTTGCTTAGATAAGACTTTCATCCTGCCAACCATGATTTTAGGCCTGATTTGTTGCTAATGTTGAATGAATGTGAGTGAAATTAAATGTAGTTTGTGATTCCCCTGCAGGGTGAACGTATACTATTTCTAAAATAATTAATTTATTTTGATTTTACAGTACTGAGCATAAGATTTAAGGTAACCATCTTAATATCATCATATCATATCATCTTAACATTTAACTTAAAAAAAGCCAGACTTTCTTTTAATACATTAAAGTGGTCTTAAGCAATAGTTACTGAGGTTTTTTTAAAGGTCTTCTAAAAAGGGTTTTCTGGTCCTTGTACCTGGCATACAGCACTGTGCAAAATCAGTGACATTACTAGCTGAGAACTGTACACTGGTAAGGCTTCATTTTAGTAACGCACTTATGCAAGTAGTATTACACAGTGTAGTTTGTAGTGTTTGTTTTGCCATTTCCCAAGTATGAAATGGACTGTACAGGCTCTCCAGCCCCCCCTTAACAAAAGTCTTCCATTCATACTTTTTATCCATGTTCTTAAAATTAATCAGATGCGAACAATTATGCTTATGATGGAGCTGCTTGTCTACAAGAAAGTGAGGTAAAAGAGCAGCCACACTCTCAGCCTTACAATAGTGCGAGGATGTTTTCTGTAGTACCTAAACATGCTCGCACTGCAATGACTTCAGAGACAACAACCTAGTTTTTCAACACAACTAGTACCAGGAGAACCTCAGAGAAAAATGTCATCGATAGATTCAAGTCCACAAGAACATTTAGAAGTAATTTTACTATTGAATCAGTTTAGATTCAAACATTTTGAAATGACAATGTTGATTTTAAGCATCCATACAGTTTTGAGAAATATGAGCAAGTGAGAATAATAAGAAATCATTAGAACATGGAAAGATCATGAGCTAACACTGACATTAGCTTGCAATAAAACATAATTTTAGTTGTTAAAAAAACATGTAGACATTGTTTTTTCTTTGCTTTGAAAGGTATGTCTGTGTGTTGCATTTAGCAGGAATTTATTTAGTTGTTTCAGTTAGATGAGGTTTTATATGAATGAACGCAGGAAAAGAAAAGCTCAATGGCTCGTTTAAAACAAATACGATTGCGTAACTAGTGTTTAGCCCAAAAAGCATTTCTTTGATAGCCCACAGTCAGTTGTGAAAAAATATGCTGACTTAGATTTGAATTTGACAATAAATTTCACCCCATAGATACCAGATCCCGACAAAAGGGCTTCATTAAATTACTAGCAGTGTTGATGTTTTTAGTAGCGGAAAGAGAACTGTTAGCACCTTCAGGTTATTTTAAAGACAAAAAGCACTGTAGCTTAACAGGCGAGAGAATAGCCTATAAAGAAATGTTAGTAGGATCCTTTAATGTGAACAACACAGGTATACTTAACACTAAATTTAGGTTTTGATGCCTCAGAGAAGAGATTTTCAAATGTTTTTAGTAAGGGTGGGACTTTAACAAATTAAGTATGATTAATTAATTATAAAAAAACTTAACATGTTAAAAAAAAAAAACTCATAGTTTTCAAAACAACGTGCACAATTTCCTGGTACACACATCGGCACTCGGATAACGCATTGTTGACTACTAAGCGACTTTGGCGCGACATTTAGCGAGTTTTCAGACCCCTCTAGGGATTTGGTTTAACAAAAACTACAAATCTAGACACTTTATCTGGTAATACTGGAGACTTTGGGAGACTGACGTGAAAATGTTTCATCTATTCTTCTCAATGAGCGGCAAGTGCTGCCGCAGGCCCCTCCCCCGTCCAAAAGCACTCACAAGAGGCTCGGTCCTCACGCGACATCAGTCCCAGCCTCCAGCTCCCTGCTCCATGACCAGACTCAAAGCTGCTGGCTGATCCTTGTCTGGCTTACAGACACATATTAATGCGATGTGATGAAGAGTGTGGACAACAACATTTAAAAAGTTAAAAGTAGTGAAGATTTTATAGACTTTTAACTAGAGAACAGCTGGAGCTGAAGTACTTAAAATGACACCTTAACTTAGGGTCTGTTCATTTTTGGCCAAGGATATCTTCTATTTCTTTTCCTACAATTTTTCCAGACATTACTAGAGCTTGAGTTCTAATTAAGCCTCTAATTAATTTGATCTTTTTTTTTAAATCCAGTCCCACCCCTTGTTTTTAGTGACAATGGTTTCGGGAGAAGCATACTGTTCCAGCTGTGTTAATGTAATAGTGTATGCTAAGAATGAACTTGAAAAATTTGTTGGAGAGACAAGTTTTAAAACTGACCACATGCAAGTTAGATCTGATTATTAGTTTTACTTTTGAATAAAAAGTGATCTGACCTCAGTTTGCCTGATCTGCACTGTAGTTTAGCTTTCTTGTTTTGTTTTTTTTTTTTAAAGTAGCACCCTCTATTAAAGTGTTTCCACCAGCAGCCCACGTTTACAAACTCAAGCACTTTCATAACTCATCTTCTATCGAGCTGATTTAGTGTTTACTGGATTTACCAGATTTACCAGATTTGCCAGATTTGCTAGCTTTAGCAGCTTTGGTAGCTTTGATGTCCATCTTTGTCTTCTGGATGCGAGAGAAGATCTCTTTAAAGAGGGCTTTGTACTCTGGAGTGTTCTGCCCCAGGCGCTTATCTACCGCCTCCACATGCTTGCTGATGCTCTCAATAGCTTCAGGGGTGGAGGGTGACTGGGTGGGTGTGGGGGGAGGCACTGGAGTTGGGCCCATTGCGCAGTCCTTCATGGATGGATCTCTGGAGACAGGCCGGGAAGTCTGGACACTGGCGTGACACAGGCTCTCCTCATGGCGCCTGCACTTCCCCAGCAGTTCTTCGTATTTCTCTAGTAAGGCGTGGTACTGCTCGTCTACCTCCCTGAGGATGGACATCCCTCTCTTCCTCACACTGTTAGCGTGGAGGGCGTAGCTTCCCCTTCTACGGCCTGACGCATCCCGAGCCACGATGGCGTTGAGAGCCGTGTCACTGCAGCTCTTCCTCACAGGGCTAGAATCAGGTAACGCTTCACCTCCAACACCTCCTCCGCCTTCGCTCTCCTCCCTCACACCTCCTCCGGTTTCCACCACCTCTTCTTCCAGGAACGTGTCGGTTTCTGGTGTGATGCTGAGGACAGTCTGGGTGAGGGCCACACCGTCGTCCTCGCTACTCAGCAGGAAAGTCCGAGCACGACGTAGTTGCTGCAGCTCCTGCAGCTCCACCTCCAGCTCCCGTACCCTTGCCTGGCAGCTCTCAGCATCCTGTAAGCAAAAAAAAAAAAAAAAAAACAATTCCAGTGTCAGCTTATGGTAAATTTCTAAAGATCTGTCAGTCAGTCTTCCCAGGACAAGAAGTCCTGGTAAATTTATCCTGAGATCAGACAGTGTACTGCTCAGAGAACTCTACAGGTCTCAGTTAGCACGCTAAATGTTAATGTTTACAGTACAATTAGAAAAATAATGAACAAAGCCCCTTCTCTATGAAAAAAAATGGTTTTAGTTTGCAAAATCTCATCAGGTGAAACCTCAAGAAATCTGAAAAATATTCTTTGGACAGATGAAACCAAACAGAGATGTTTGCACAAAATACACCTCATGCCAACTGTCAAGCACAGTGGTGGAGGGATGATTATTTGGGCTTTTTGCAGTTTTTTATTGTGTGACTATGACAATTTTACTGTCAAATAAAATCCAGTGCACCAACTGTAATAAATTTATATAGCTGGTATTTATAGTTTAACTTAACCCTTATATGTGGGAAATAAAGAAAAGAGCACTATACATATATTATACACACACACACACACACACACACACACACATATATATATGTGTGTGTGTGTGTGTATTACATATTTTTACTTCTAATGACATGTAAGGTGTTTATTTATTAATTTATTTTGTCATTAATTTTCTTTTCTCTTTTCTTGGTCAGAGGTTGGGATTGAAGGGGCTAAAGTGACAAATGAGCAAGTATGACATCATCATCCATGTATATGCTAGAACGATGGTTCCCAACCTTGGGTCCCTGACCCCCATGGTGGTCTCAAAGAGCAAAGAAGGTCGGCAACACTTTGACTATACAGAGTCTGTTTAATTGTTATGTCCACATGGAGATGAGTTGAGATGTATCCCCTTAAGATTTTTATCATTTAGATATTATACTAACATGTAACCACAGGTCTGGGAACCTAAAAATGCTAACTTTTGAAACCAGGTCCCACAGTGAATAAATGGAGATTATCAAAATCAGCTATACAACAATATTTTAAAACATTGGTCAAAAATATAGAAGCTACTTAGTAGACTACATCTGAGGTCAGAGAGTGGGTGGAGCTGCAGCAGTGGAGTGGTTCACGGCTAGGGTCAATGCTTCTGGGCAGTTGTGTTATGGGGGTCTTCAAGAAAAATAGGCTGGGAACCATTGTATAAGAAAACAATATTTAAATAGGTGTCCACTGTAGTGACCACTATGCATGAAACATATATAGGTTCCTTTATAAAATAGATGTTTTAGATGTTTTTAGAATACACCTGACACAAACAGATGGGTCGTTAACAGGCTTGTATGTCTTAATTTAATTTTGAAGCAGAGAAACAACTAAAACCTGCATGATAAAACCTTCATTCCTGGCTTAATATATCATATTTGATACATATAGTTTGGCTACGTTAACAGTGCAGGTCTTAATCCTTAAATCCCATTTTTTAATGAAATCCGATTTTTGGCATGGTCGTTTTACGTTATCATTTCAATGCGACCTTCATCACGCTTTGTCTGTGACACCAAAGTTGGATGAAATGTGCCATGATCGTTCAGACTGAGGTTGCTTCCACACAGGTCGGATATGTATCCGATCTAGGACCACACATGAAAGTGGCCTGGGTCAGATTTGAAAGAATCGGATTTGTGCCATTAAAAAAATCTGATATGAGTCACATGTGGACAAAAAACCCAGGAAGTACAGTGTGAACGCAGCCTGTCTGAGACCATTATGGTAAATTTTGATTAAATCCCTGTTGTATGCAGACTGATGCTTGTACTTTAGGCCCTTGGTGGATGTCATTTGCACAACAATACATTTTAGGAGAATTATTTTGGGGTTTAGTTTAAATTAGATTTTTTATTTTTAAGTTCTGTTAAAAGACCAAATAAAGACTTCAGAATAAATAATAAAAAACAAACCCTGAATTTTCTGTCCATTATTTTAGGTCAGACATTAAAGGATTAAATTGGAATAAAAACTCTTCCATTAGCATTTGCTTGGAAACAAAAGATTAATTTACATTTGTCTACCAATCAACCAAATATATTTGTTGACCGAAGCCTTGAAACACTGAAAAATATGAGCAACTCAGGGATCTGCAGCCTTGTAGCATCATGTAGTCCTTATTCATGTGTTTCATTTTGCACTTTACCTGCACCCGTGTCTGCAGCCGTGAGAACTCTGCAATCAGGAGGTTGCACTCCCTCTCCACTCCTTCCCTCCGGCCTCTCTCAG
The DNA here is from genome assembly GCF_017639745.1 of Melanotaenia boesemani. Lineage (NCBI taxonomy): Eukaryota > Metazoa > Chordata > Actinopteri > Atheriniformes > Melanotaeniidae > Melanotaenia > Melanotaenia boesemani. The sequence goes on along the minus strand of NC_055702.1, from coordinate 24,295,779 downwards.
TCCGGACAGCCGCTCGCAGAGCCGACACTGCCTCCCTCAGGTGCTGGTTTTCCTCTTCAAATGGCTGACGCTTTGCTTCTACAGTAAAGCTCTCCGCCCTGCCCACCACAAACTCATCCTCATAGCTGACAAGAAGAAAAACCCTGGTTTGAGCTGGATTCACTATGGCATTTTTTTAAATGCGTACTACCGTGGCAGATTTGATATACACACCTGGGTGCTGTGCAAAGCTCACGTAAGCACGGAAATGAGTGGATGGTTTTACGACGCTCCCTCTTCTCCCGTTTGACTCTGAGCTGCTCCATAGAGTGAAGCTGGTCCACCTGCCCTGACAGAGAATCTACCTGGTTCTGCAAAGCATCAATCGTCCCCGTCAACCTGGTTCATTAGAGAACGGAAGCACAATGTTTATGAAAGAAAAAAGAGGTTGAAGAAACAGGAGGGAAAAAAATAGAGAGAATGCCCAGTCCCTCACACCTTTCAATCTTTTGCTGCGAGGCTTTGCTGTCCATTACCAAAGCATGGTTGGTATGTTCCAACTCTCTGGCTGTGCCGTCCAGTTGCTCGTACACTTTGGCATGTTGCTCGTTCATATCCCGAAGAACCTCCAGCTGCTTTGTCAGGTACTGATGAGCAAATACATGCAGATGTTTGGTAGAAACACCAATATACACACTTTCCTTTGAATTTCTGCTGAAGCGGTCTCACTTTGAGAGCCAGTTGGCAACTGTTTTCATACTTTCAGCCACAAGATATGATCCTCATCGGCAGGGTGAGCTTGCCAGTTATCAAAAAGTGGCAAAATATGTGTTTTTGTGCTAGGATGAGCATGCATGCAAAGTGAAGAAAAATAAGAGGAGCTCAGTATTTCATGGGAGATCCCAGAAAGGCCACATACTGTAACAGCATACCTAACGAATGGGTCAGGATAGTTAAAAAAAAAACTACAAACTATATAGTATAAACAAATACAAAGTTTTAGAATTAATCTCATGAGATTGAAAATATTTCATGGTCAAATGTAAAGCCAAGGGTCTTCTTAAAAGTATTGGATACCATCAGTGAAACCAAACAGAATGTTTCTAAAGGTACTACTACAAAAATGAAGATACACTCAGCCACTTTATCAGGTCCACCTTGCTAGTATCAGGTTGGACCCCTTTTGCCTCCAAAACTGCTTTAGTTCTTGGTGAATGTTTCCAACAAGGTGTTGGACACCTTCCTCAGAGGTTTTGCTCCATGTCGACATGACAGCATCACACAGTTGCTGCAGGTTTGTCGGCTGCATCCATGATGAGAATCTCCCGTTCCACCACATCCCAAAGCTGCTCTACTGGACTGAGATCTGGTGGCTGTGGAGGACGTTGGAGTCCAGTGAACTCATTGTCATGTTCTAGAAAGCAGGTGGAGATGATCTGAGCTTTGTGACATGGTGCATTATCCTGCTGGAAGTAGCATCAGAAGATGCTACACTGTGGTCATAAAGAATGAACTTCGGAGCAGGATGGTGTTTCAGCGGGAGATTAACATCTGTAACGTTTTTGCTTTAACGGAAACTTGGCTCGACCCCTCGATCCCGGACTACGCCATTGTTCCCAAGAGACTCTCCGTTTATCGGCTGGACCAGACTATACATTCAGGAAAGAGCAAGGGAGGTGGTGTCTGTTTCATGGTGAACAACAAGTGGTGCTCAGATGTGGGAATTATTTCTATGGGCTGTACCCACGAACCTGGAGCACCTCATGATGCCTTATTATCTATTATCTTCCGCATGAGTTCACATTGGTGGTCATGACAGTAGTGTATGTTCCGCCACACGCTGATACCAACGAGGCCATGGAAGAACTGTTTGAAATTATCAACAGGGCAGAGACTTCATGGCCAGAGGCTGTGTTTATTGTAGCTGGGGATTTTAACAGCGCCAACCTCAGGAAAGTCCTGCGGAGATACCATCAACACATCAGCTGTTCTACGCGTGACAAGAACACACTCAATCATGTTTACACCTCCCTCGCTCCCCTTTTGGGAATTCTGATCACGCCTCAGTTCTGCTGCTGCCTTCCTACAGACAGAAACTGAAGTGAGCAGTGGTCCGTCCAATGGAGTTGCAGCATTCAAGCCCGTACCACCAGGCTCAGGGACAGCTTCATGCCGCAGGCCATAAGACTTGTAAATGCTGTCAGCAGCAATGCCACCATTAAATAATAGCATCTTCTTATTGCTTATTATATATTTTACTGTATAACTTATTTGTAGTATTCTTGCTTTTTGTGTTCAAGTATTTTTATTGTGATTTATATTCTTTTTAGCATTGTTAGGAGAGCCAGTGATTGCTGATGTAATTGTTGTACAATGACAAGTTCATTCAGTCATTAAAGGGATGGACATGGTCAGCAACAATACTCAGGTAGGCTGTGGTGGTTAAACCAGGCCACGTTGGTACTAAGGGGACTTAAGTGGGCCAAGAAAATATCCCCCACACCATTACACCAGCAGCAGCCTGAAGCGTTGATCCAAGGCAGGATGGATCCATGTTTTCATGATGTTTCTAATCCTCCTTCTTCCTCGTTGTGATGCTCAGTTTGAACTTCAGCAAGTCGTCTTCACCATGTTTACATGACTACGTGTGTTGATCTGCTGCCATGTGATTGGCTGGTTAGATATTTGCGTTAACAAGCAGTTGAACAGGTGATAAAGTGGCTGGTGTGTATTTCGCCTAAAGACAAAAGATATTTTTACCCAGTATGCTAGAATTTACACTGATGATTCATTCTGCACTTGGAGGTTGATTTTTTTTTTCATTAAATGAATGCAAGATTTCTCTCTTGTTACAGGAAGACCTCTTTTTGCTTCTGTTCAGTCATTGGTAAGAAGTGAATTATTGTCCTTGTGGTGTTTAAAGACAATACACAAAAATGAAAAGTGTTTAAACACACCCAAGTCAGTGATTGCGGTCATTATCTGTGTCTCTGTAGAAGATGGATTTGTGTAAAATGTTATTTGTACAGCAATCTAAAAATGCTTTGAAAGTGATGCAGGTCTACATGTGGTTGTAGGGTTTTGCTTTTAAGCCATCATTTTTATACTTTATACTTGTTTGTCTGCCTGATAACATAAACAGAAAAATAAGTGATCGAAATAAACTTTACTAAAACTTTGGCCACACAAAGACAGATTATGTGAGCTCAATGAACAGGAAAGAAGGAAAGGGTTTGCAAAGACAGAATGGAAATGTGACAGGAGGAATAATTGGAATGCTAATTTGTGGGTGATGCTATTGAGTGACTTTTTTTTTTTTAGAAGTCATTAACTCAATTCATTCTGAATTATAACATCTTTTGCACAGCTCCACATACCTCAATCTCTTGCACTTGCTCTTCATTAGTGATGTACATCTGCTGCAGAGAGTCCTCCAGCTCTTTGTTCCTCTCCAGTAGAGTCTTTCCAAGCTCTGCTGCCAGGTGGAGATCTAGACATCAGAAAGAAAGAAGAAATTAGATTCAAAGGGGAAAAAGATAAGCATAAGGGATGAAATATATGAAAGAAAGCCAAGGAGAGGAAGGAAGACAGGAATAGGTAAAATCGTATGCTTATTAATGATGGAGTAGGATTTAATTTAAAAGAAAGTAGCCTAAAAAATTGCAGCTGCATAATTCATCTTACCCCTGTCAGGATTAATAGAGCACACTGCTCTATTTTAAGCAAGGTTATAATAGGGTTTGTTCTGATTAAATAGGGCATCACGTCACTTCAGCCTGTTCTAGTTCAATTATAGAAGGAGGACAGCAGGAGAGCAGAGAGGCAGTGCTCCTCCCTGCAGCATGTCCTCCTGCAGGTCCTCCTCTCTCCACTGACTGAATGTTGAGGTCAAAGATGAACGCCAAAATCATTTGAAGGGACATTTTTCCACTAAGATTCAGCATGTTGGGACGCTGGAGAGCTGGCAAGCAGGCAAAATTATTTTTAAAGTCTTAAATAAAAGTGCTCTTTTGGCAGCAGCTGCAACGCTTTAGCAACAGTTCAGTGTTTTCATTTGGGCTTCTTGTTAATGCACATTCAAAGTAAGATGAGTCACCGTCATCGTTCTCTGTTCAAACTGTGCTCTGACTCAGCAGCATCGACGGCATACATTGCAGAGTGTCAGCGAGATGTGGCTGCAGCCTCTCAGAAACTGACTGGACAGTCTCCAGGCTTATTAATGGGCAGTGGGAATAATGCCAGGTGGGATGCATATTGGTAAAGTTTCTGACCAGCCATGAAGGGCAACCTTGATTGTTTATCAAGCTGCGAAAAGTTGAGCATAATTATGTGATGCCACATTTGTGCTATTTGTTTAATATTCTTCATCTATTATGATAATCCTTGAAATAAAAATTAGAAAATAAAAAAGGGGGGAAACTGAACTCTCTTTAAAGGCCCCATATTATTCTAAATTCACTTTCTAAAGGTTTTCTAACAGCCATATGTGTCCTCATCAATCACCTTTCTGCCAATGAACCGCCCCCCGGTTAGCTGAGCCTGCCCTCTAAAATCACAGAGCGGACAGCGAAAGCCAGATCCTCTCCCAGAGAGGGGCGTGAAAAGTTTTCAGCCACAGAAATCAGTTTTATTATTATTATACTGGAGATTTACAATACTTTAAAACCTGGATTATTTTTTCTAAAAGAAAAGTTATACAGTAGTAAGTGGTCAGTACTAACAGTTTTTTCTCATTGAAGTAGCTGGGATGTAGCCTGGTCTTTGATGATTGGTGAGGAGAACTCAGTATGGTTCCATGATGTCATGGACTAGCATGCAGCTGTAATTTGTATGTCCAATGAAGTGTACAAATATGGTTCTTTGCCCAATAAATGGTTGTTTTAGATAGCCCAAGGTTTTTTCACATCGGTATCAAGTTCTGTAGTATCGAAACACTTTTATGAATACCGAATACGAGTACATGCACATAGGAATCGAACTGGTGCCCAATACTGGTATCGATATCTGTGAATCTCTACTTATGCTACTTAGTAGGGTTTGTTCACATATTTGCAGCATTAGCTAGCCTACATTCACATTTTTACTTCTGGTTAAAGTTAATAACTTTTAAAAAAAGCTTTCCTTTCATTCATAAATCCTTTGATACTAGAAGTTAAGTAGCTTAGATGAACGAGGTGGTTATCATTTACAGAGCAAACAATTGCTAAGCACATAAAGAAAAGTTTTCCAGAAAAACTTTATTCCTTTGTCTGGTAACAAAGTTCCTCAATCAAATAAATGATGCCATAGTGTTATTGTCAGTGTAATGAAAGCCTGATCCAGAAAGATAAAAAATAATAACTTCACTAAACTGGATTTGCAGATGTTTTCTTGGCCGACAGTCAAGTTCAAATCTCACCAAGCAAAACAGATCAAAATCTGTTTCAGAGTCAATTCAGAAAAATCAATGCTCTTCGGTTCCCAGTGAGGGGAAAGCAAACACAACGACAAGAGAATAACAGAGAGGGAAGAGGAATAAAGAAGAGAAGAACGAAAACAAAGTTAGAGAAGGAGAGGTGATCGATATAACTCACCACATGAAAACAACTTTTCAAGTCAATATTCGCCTCAGAAAACTGTGTTTGCTCTGGACAGCGCTGACGTTGACCCACAAAGGGTGAAATCAGACAGGGATATAAGAACACATTCAGAACATTTCTCACATACTTCTTTCAACCAGCTGTTATAACTTGCAGAATAAACCATGTGTAAGACCAGCCTGAATGTACAGTAGTTCATGAATTTGCTGTAATGGTTATGAAGATGGTTTAACTTTCAAATATCTTTGTTCAGGACTGAACGTGGTGATGTCTTCCACAGCTGTTTTGTTTTGGTAGGTACAGATAACCCAGGAGATTCACTGGAATGTGGAAAACAAGACTACTCCCGTTTCTCTTTTCCTGTGCTCCAAACACTTCACAGAAAAGGCTCTAAAAACATCGGCTAGCTAGAACTTAATTATGTAGCGCTATAGCAGGGTGTCTTTCAGTAATATAAAGTCCCTAAATGCATAAAATACTCCAAATCTTTATGATCTACCGTGAGACTTTCACTCTTTAATCCTCTTAATACAGAAGAAGTTACAGGAGCAAACAGAGAGGAAGTCTCGTTAGATCACCACAAGCCAACGAGCTCCGTTCTCAGCTGGCAGAGCCATGTTTTCACCTCTTGGTCTTGGGCCAGGAGAGGCTCTGTCTCAAACAAAACAGACTCAAACAAATATGCATCCTCATTACATGTCTGCATCCTTCCTGCTTTTTCTGTTTTAAGCAGGGGTGTAACGGTATGCCAAAATCACAGTTCCGTTTTAAGGTCACAGTTTGGTTCTTTTTCGGTACAGTAAGGGAAAAAATGAGAAACATGACACTGTTTAACTTTGGTGTAAACAGGAACATGTTTAATGATATTTAAAATAAAACCAAAACCAGAAAACTTATTTAAATTATCCAATAAAAGATTCTTTAGAGTCTTTATTAAAAGTAAAAACCTTTCAACCATTTCACATGGTTTATTTACAAGTTGCAAATTATTTCTTCATTTGCTTCCACAAGCTCATGAAGACACTGCACCATGTTGGACGCCATTGTCGTTTTAAAGCAGGAGACACACACCATAACTGAAGTGAACCATCAAAATACCTCTGTCCTGGTGAGTTTACCAGCTGAAAAAGACACATACCCCCTACGCTCGAGTACGAGAGCACACTTTACCAGCATCAGCTACGCCGTAATCGACCTTACGCAGATGCTGCATGAGTATAAATCCAGCTTAACTGTACATTTATATGCATGTAAAAAGCTGTTAACCAGATTAGCACCAGCACAATCTTGGCTACGTCTGCCATTGCCATGTAACTAGCATAAAATGCTTCTTTTAAAAATTCATTTTCAGAGTTAATATGTGTGTCAAAACATATATGCATGGACAGGACCTGAAACAATGCAGGTGTGGTGATTTGTAAAGTAGGACCAGGTGTATGGAAAGCAACAAGTGAGACTTTAGCCTGATACACACATAACGATTTTTTTAATCTGACATTTTTTTTATCGGTTCGAGACCTCACACGTGAAGATAAAAAAATCAGGCATTAAACAGTTTTGATCGTACTGTGTGTGGTGGGGGCCAATAATCTAATCACAGAACAACACACACATAATGATGCTGTCCCGCAACTCATCTACAATCTAGTCCTCCGAGCCGGACAAACGTTGAAACGTAGAAGAAGAACCATAGCAACATTCCTAAGTATTCAGATATTTCTTTTTCTGTTGTCATTATTATTTTAACTGCATTAACTGTTTAGTTAAATATCTGTTAAATGTTACTTTTCTCATTGAATAAAATGTCCCTCCAGCCAATGATTTGTAGCGGTTTACACTTTTTTTTTTTTTTTTAAGAAAAACTCTTTATTTCCCAGAAAATCTACAAAATATCAAAGAAATTGTTAGCACTTTATATTAAAACTCTTAGAATATTCTAACAAAAATGCTCCAGTCTTATCCTTTTTTGTCAGGAAGATAATGCAGTTATTTTTCAAAAGGTTTCATATAACAGCAAGGTTCAGCCAGACTGCTCATGCATTACTTTGATAACCAGTTTATGGATCTTTTGATGTAATAATCCAAACATTTAAGCCTACTGAAAAGGACTACAACATTTTAGAATTTTAGACATTAAGTTTGCACATTTAAAACATTTTTAGCAACAAAATTTTGTTGGTTCAAAATGTCTCTTGATATGAAACCTCACAATAAGTAAATAAATAAATAAAAAGCTCAGCTTTCGATCAGATTGCTTGCCAGCAACACCTGCATAACAACAAGGTAATACAATGACAGCGGTGTCCCTCTCTAAAGCATCTAATGTCACGCGATGAGCTCAGACAGTCAGCACTTTAAGCCCAGCATCCGACATCCTCTCTGCTCCATCAAACACAGAGCTCCCTGCAAGAAGACACAGCTGGTTTTTCATCTCAATTTCAGCCCCTCTATAGCTGCAGCACATCTTCCTTCTTCACAGCCTACAAAAACAAACCCTAAAGAACATCTATTATTGCATTAAAAAGGACTGTGACGTCATAATGGCAAGTGCGTGCATGCTTGTTTGTGCATGTGTGTTTCCAGTCAAGTGAAAATCCCAGCATCAGCACCACTTCAGCCTGGGGAAATGCATCATTATAATTAGCCTGGCTTGAGAACAGGTGATTGAGAGATGAAGAGAGGCAGGAAATTGAATAAGTGAGAAACAGAAACATGATGACTCATGAGCCATTTCTACAAGATGTAAAACTGCTTGCAGGAAGCACACAATTAGGCTTCAGTGGATACTAAGGATTGTAGGTCATAGTAGGATTCACAGTGAGCTCAATGAGTGTTAAATTTGATCATAAACTGGCTGGTGGATGTCTTATACACATCCAAAATCCCCATATTCTGGAACATTAAAAAGAAAAAAAATCTCACATACAGCACATGGAAATTGGACAACCACATCTCTTTTTTTTATTACCTTCACTAAGACGATGTGTTATCGCTTATTAACAGTGGAAATAAAGAAACAAGATATCTGGAAATAGATACCTTTTCTTCTACAGACCATTTGACACTGATGACTAAAAGGCATTTACCTAATACCAAGTCAATTGTGCTTGAACAGCTAAACTATCTGTTAATTAAAGTTAAGAAAATAGTTTTCTTCTCATCTGCATGTTGTGATGTTTGGTGAACATTGCTGAACATTTGTTGCGCTGTAAACCCAACCTATGTCATGCATGATTACAAAATAGCAAAAGATACAATAGCATAATGTCATTTATCCAAACTACGGAGCATTTACCTTTACTATTTTAATTATTTTTATTTCCTCTTCTCTCTCCAACTTTTTGTGTCATGCTTAACAGGCTGGTAAGCTGTCATCCACAATGACACCTTGGTCATTTAGGGGTGTGATTAAACCATCCAAGATGCATGCCAATACCACAAGTGAACAGGACATTTAAAGAGTGGTGGGAATGAAAACACTAAAAATGTTTTGTGTTTTAGGCCTGGTCTTATCGATTCAAGATGATTGCTTAACTCTTGCTGCAACTGTTTGATTTGCTCTCATAACAGACCCCACACAGGTAATATTAACCAAACATTACTTTCTGTCATTAAATAGAAAATTGTTCTGTAGTCAGTAAATTTTGTTGTGGCATCGTTTTTTTGTAGTTTCTCACTGAAGAATTTTGATTTTTAACTTTATTTGACTCAGAACTCGGTTAAGAGACGGAAACTAAAAGTTAACACATCTGTTCTAAACTCATGGAGAGATTTTTCCTCAACGTTAAGTTAATGCAATCAGCTGACTTGATTAACATATTACCCTTTTTAGAGGAAAATTTCAACCATACAGTGGCTCCATTTTCTCAATTTTCTAATTTTTGTGGTTTTATTATAAAAATTTATCTACAAAGTACTTTTCACATTATTCTCCAATGAACTCCAACCAAAGGCCATATACCTTTAACCTCTTTTAATATATATATATATATATATATATATATATATATATATATATATATATACTTTTTTGTCAAATCATATACATTTAGCTGCTTTATTACTAACCCTCGTCCTATATTGAAGATTTAGTTTAGCCTGAAATGATGGGTAAAAATCTATTTACTAATTTACTAATAAAAATTGTAATATCATCTAGTAATATAAAAGAAATTTCAGACAGCCTTTGCTGCATCACATTGCCTGATATTGACAGTTTCCGGTGATGCAAAGGCCCTGTTTGGCATGTTTTCTGTGCACTGTTGTCATAAAACGCACATCCTGCTCCGTGAACTTCATTCAACGTTTATTAAGTGATTACAATTAAACTGAGCATTTAAAATAAGAGAGAGAGTTCTAGATGACGTCTCTGCTGCCTCTCACCACGACACAGAGTCTTTGTTCAGAGGGCCAGCTGACCCGCCGGTGCCAGCAGCTGACAGGGGATGCTGCGGGCATGGGCAGGGAGGATGTCTTGTCTTACCCTGCTCCAGGTCCTGCTGGTCGTACCACGGCTCTTCCTCTTCGGTTACGAATTCCTCCATTCTCCCTGAGCTTAGCATGGGTGTTCCCCCTTCGCCTGAATCAAAAGCACGGGAGAAGCAATGCCTACGACGCCGATGTAAAACAAAAGATCTCCAGCAGAAAGGATCCTCCTGAAGGCAGTGGTCCCTCCTTGAAGCCGGAGCTGCGCACGAGTCCTTCTCGGTGAGGGGAGTGTTGTGATGTGCTGAGTGGAGCGGAGCTACGTGTTTCCTTTTTCCTTCCGCTTCTCTGTGTTTCCTCAGTTACTCCCGCCTCTCATTTCCACCCTACAATCACCCAGCACCGTCTCATCCCGGTGCTCCGACCAGCCTCCGCCGCTGCTGCTGCTGCAGAGTCCGACAGACGTGGCAGTAAAACGGCATTTCGCCTGTGTTCAGCGGCACACTCACGGTGCCTTCAGGTGCCGCTCATAACCTACAATTTTCCTTCAACTCATGTCACTTTTAGATAAATTTGGAATAGAGATATAAAGATACATGTCAAAATGTCAGCCTGTGAACACAATATTTTTTATTATTACTATATATATTAATTGTAATGCCACGTCTTTTCAAACGCAACCCATAACATCTAGGAATTCACGAATTTCCGACTGCATTTGAATGTTGCATTACCTAATGGTCGCAGATGTGAAGCCGGTTTGTTTGAACAAACCTCAGATTTTACTTAACAGAAAAGGACGACATTAACGCACGTTCTGTTTTATATACTAACGTGAGCTATACTTTGTATGAATAAAAGAACGAATAACATAGATATGACATACATGGGAATACACATAAGTTGAAGAAAGAAAGAAAGAAAGAAAGAAAGAATGGATTTTACTCATCAATATTTATTAAAAATAGTTAGAGATACTTAAATACTACTTAAATGTATTTCAAAATGTCTGACGATATGCTAAATCCATGTAAAATCGTTAACTCCACCCCGATATATGACTATTCAGTGATATTATTAATTTAAATGAAATAAAGCAGAACCACTTCACTTTGTTCCACTTTTCTTTACAACATTGCTATTTTTCCTGACATTTTTTATATCCAATTTCAACTTTAGCCATTAGATGGCCTCACATTTGACTTAAAATTAGGCTACTTTGATATAAAGAGGCGTTCATAGGCCACTCAGTAACTGCACGTTGTCCAGGTCCTGTGCTTGCTAAATGAGACCAGATTCTCAGTCCTCCTCCACGGTGCCTCTCAACTGGTGTTTGTGCCGTATTTCCAACTTTGCAAACTTAAGCTGTCATATCATCTTTTTGGAGAGGTTTTCCCCTTCAACCCTTTCAACAAGTCATTCTTATTCAGACTTTTGTCATTGTTCTGTCCTGAACTTTAACATTTAACATGCTAAGTGAGGCCTGTATCGTCTCAGATGCAGCTCTTGTTCTTTTTTGTTGTTTAGCATCAAACTGTCTGACCTGGGGTGAACTTGTTGGGAGGACTGGCCGTTCTCTTGACTATTTTTCCACTTAAAAATAATCCTTTTTTTACCCCAAAATATTTGGAAATGGCCTAACAACCCATTTCTTGTTGGTCCTCTGTGTTAGTTTTGGTTCCTGTTTTATTTTCTGCATTTGTTCCCACTATGTAATTTGTTGTATTTATGTTTTGTTCCCCTGTTACACCTGGTGCTCAGCTGCTGTTTGCCATATATGTTCCTTGTTTTGTCATTAGTCCCTCTGTATGTGATCTACATGATGTTCTCTGCTAGTTCACTTTTGTTGCTATGGTTGTCATTCAGGTTGTAATTCCAACACGTTCACCTCTGCAAATGTGACATCTACATGTACTCAATGGTTTGATTCAGTTAACTACAAGATGTACTTACTGTACCATAAGACCACTAAAATATTTTATTATAAGTTATTTAAAATACAGCTTCAAATGCAAACAATACAGCAACTTTAACTGAAAGAGTCCCCCTTGAGTTTGACCCGTCACCCACCTTAGGTCCAGGGTTCAGCATGACTGATGTATGTCGTGGTTGGTGTCCATGTTTCTGGACTACACATTAAGTTTACTACCATCAGTGTGTGACTGTGGAGTAAATGAACAATGGATTCAATGTCAAGTGCTTTGGATGCCTTTAAAATATAATGATTAGCCAAAGAGGAAAACTGTTTCACTCAGAAAGGTATTTGCAATGTGCACATGAAACTCTGGTCCTGTGCAGTGAAATGCTGCCCTTTTATGTTATAGTAGTCCACAGGATTGTCTGTAGAAGTAATATGAGGGCAATCTAACTGTTCCTGTCACTGGGAAAGGAGGGAATTTGCTTTTTTAAACCAGTTCCTCTACATTCGAAGAATCTACAATTACATATAAATCCTGGTGTTAAAGGGTCAAATTTATCCAGTTTTCAGACAGTGTTCATGGGTAGGAAGACGATGTAGGGTCATGCTGCAATACAGCTGACTTTAAGTGGCTTAGTTCTTTATATTTCAGATTAATGCATTCATCAGCTCATTACAGATTCCTTATTGTCTGCTTTATTACATCCAAATAGAATGTGATTTTTTAAATTAATGTCAGTTGTATTTCTGTCTAATAATTAATGAATTATCTGCTTTGTGAAACATCCTTTGGATGCTGAAAATGTACAGGACGGGATCTGAACTGGCTTGGCCAGCCAGGTCAGATCCAAAATGAGAAAAAGTGTAAAACTATAATTATACCACTAGGGGGCGAGCTGCTCCTGTAGACTGTTTTCTGGTACACAACATCAACATATCAGACTTATAACAACTTTATTAATCCCTTTGGGCGGTCCAGGGAAGCTCCATTACACAAGTCTCACGTCTTCCCGTAATTAAATACCTGCAGATCAATGAGCTCTCCCTCCTTCATTTCCACTGCAGACAAATCTGACCACCTTTCATTTTTTTCTGTTCTTTCAACTCCACCACTATGAAGCAAAGCTTTTCACCAGCATGTGCAGCAAATATCCCATTCTCTGTAGCTCTGTAGCTTTGTCCCCTTATGTAGTCCCTGAAGTTTTTCATCTTTCTAGCTGTTCTTGCTGTTTTCGACCACACTGAAACATCCCATCTGACAAAATTTTTTTTGTGGTTTTATTTTTTAATCATCATTTCTTGCAGTCTCAAGCCATTCTGTGTGCCAAGCTTTGTCTACTGAGCTGAGGATAAGACCTCCAGGGCACAAACAAAAACCCTGATGTAAGAGACACAGATTCACAGATTTGAACAAAACTTCAGTCAATACTACCACTTTTATCAGATCCACTTTTATCTGATCTACTTGCAGCAGTAATCCTAATAAAAAAGACTAAAAAAGTAGCTCTCCTAAAAAGTGCCCCTCATGGAGAAGATTTGTAGCCAAGATACGGAAAACTCATGTGGCTGTTGCATGATTTAAAGAAAAGATCTCCGACAGATAAATCCTTGATGGATAAAAAAAACTACAAGAGACCAAAACAAACTAGCAATTCTGGTTTCACTACCGAGGACATATCCAGAGAAACAGGTCAAAAGAGGAGTGGTCTTGGATCAGTTCTGCACTGTAAATAGTACACCTTTGTCACAGCTAGCAGAATCACTTGTTTTATGTTCAAAGTACAGGGTTATGCAGTGATATTGTAGATGGCCTGGGCTAGCTTGTTAGCTCAGTTAGCGGAGCATCTGTCTCCCATGCAGTTGACCAGAATTTGATTCCCCCAGGAGACGAATATTTACACCTTCCAGTTCTTCCAGGGTCCTTAGGCAAGACACTAAACGCTACTGTCTGACCACTTAAAGTTGCTTTGTATAAAAGTGTCTGCTAAATGACTGTAATGTAATGTAGCAGATCCAGGAACTGAGCATATTAATGCAGAAAGGCAGAAAGGGGACCGACACAGGTGCTAATCTTACCTGCTGGAGTTCCTTTAACCCCAGCTCCACTTTCCCCAACTACTACTACTAGATCATTAAAAGAAAAGGGATGCCAAGTAATAGGCCTAATGCTAGGAATTGTGATTGGGCCTAAAGAGTATTTATACGTTGGCCAGAAAGGTTGTCAATGTTTTTAATTTTAAAATTTTTTTTTCAAAGAAATAATACTGTAATTATCAAGTCAACAGAGTTTTGTGTTCAAGCTGGTTCAAGCACAAATATATTTTAAAATGCTTTACAGAGCAAAAGCAATATATAAAACTAAATGAAAGAAGATTATTTTATATATTGTAGTAAAAATGACCAGTTTCTCACAGTGGAACTAGCAGGGAATGTAATGCTAGCCAGAGTTAAATATATAAACTATGTTTGGATTGTCAGTCTCAAGTTTTAAGGGCCAAAAACAATAACCTGGGTTTTCCTTGATTTAAAAGCTGAAAATTACAAATCACAGATGCACTGGAGGCCTGAAATATTGCTCACAAATGTTCACAATATTCACTCCAGAGTTCCCATGGAGATTTTCCTGCATCCCTCTGGTTGAATCTCAGGAATATCAGAAGGTAAGACAATGCCAGCAAATTTTCCAGAGCATTTACTACTTCTGTCCACGTGAGCTTGTGCGTGTGCTGGTGAGAGTTTGTCCTTTCTGCTGACTTGTATGCTTTCCGCTCCAGCCATGTTTTGTGGATACAAACAGATACACAATAAGGAGCTGCATCTACTATTATCAATGCACTGTAAAGAAACCAAAGCCTAATTTCTGGGTCATATCCTATTTCCGGTCTAAACAGCTAGACCCTGTTTATATTTTATCTGCTGCTATGTTAACCACTTTGTAACATTATTAAATGTCTAATATGTTTTATGGTACAATTGCTGAAAGATAATATTTTTAAACAGAATTGGCCCAAGTACAAAACCCTTGGAACACCTGAACTGTCACCTGGCAGGGCAGGACTAACTCAAAACAAATGGAGTGACTGAAATAAATGACTAGACTGATTAACAGAGCAATCTGATACTGGAAAAAAAAGTGTGTAGCATAAATACTTAGGGATTAATGACAAGTGAGATGCAGCTGTAGCAATTAGCCACTGAGAACCAGGTGCGACAAAAACAGGATGTGAGCATACACAAGAGAGCGAACTCTGCAAAACAGGAAGCAAGACTAACTAAAGTAAGTACTTATCTGAAACACCAAATCTTTAGATAAAACGAAACCGCAACCTGAACTAAAGAAAAGCCTGACAGAAAACCAAGGAACCAACTAAAGAAATAAAATTAGAGTAGAAACCAAAATCTAACAAAATCATTCTAAAACAGAACCCACAGACTGTGACATCATATGTTTAAGTCTTTCTAATAAGATGTTATGTACAGTTATATCCAATGTGACACTTAAAATTCACTTTATTCAACTTCTGTGCGGGCCTAATAAGCTTTGGTGTTTTCACTAACAGATCCTCATTTTTTCAGCATGCATGCACCAAATCAGGGGTGCCCAAGTCCGGTCCTCAAGATCTACCATCCTGCACTTGAATCAAATGACTGGCTCGTTACCAGGCCTCTGCAGAGCTGAATGACATGCAGATGACATCTGATTCAAGTGTGTTGGAGAAGGGTTGCATCTAAAAGTTGCAGGATGGTAGATCTCGAGGACCGAGCTTGGGCACCTCTGCACTACATTGTTGATTTGGTCACTGCGGAAGTCTTGAAATTAGTCTTAATATTTGAACTGGTAACACAGAAAACTATACTTGTTTTAGAAATAGTAAAACGAGCTTAATATGATTGCACGTATCTGTATGAAACCTGCTGATATGTTCCCATTTGTATAACACTGCGAATATATAGTTCAAATGACATGAAGCTACAGATGGTGTCAGACTCAGACTGGAGATCCAGTCAGAAGAGCTGTTTTTATTGTCTCATGGCATCACAGCCTGCAAAGAGTGACGGCTGTAGCCAAATGTCCTCTGAGCATTCAGGTTTCATAACTTGGTTGACAAAGCAGGTCTAATCCAACGCAAGCGGAAATACTTGCCTTATCCAGCTCAAACAGTTTCAATTACAAATGGGACATATTTAGGACACAGCGGAGGAAGATCTGACCTGCCGCCACGTCAACAGTAATCTGCTATGACAGGATGCAAGCATCAGACTTTTCAGAGGTGTCGCCATCCTCTCCAAATTAATCACTTCGTTGCACAAGAACATGAGCAATCACCAAGCTTTGGTTACACTAATCAGCAAAAGTTTGACTTGAAAAAAGAGAAGTTTGATTCTTAACATACATCTGCTCAGAATTCAGAGCAGCTTTGTCTTTATTGAAAGCAGCAGGGAAATTTCCAGCTTTACAGTTTGTAAAGAATGTTTTGTATCGTGAAAGCAATATGTGGTATTTACCCCCCATAAAAATATTACCCATGTGACTTTGTGAGTTAATAGAAGTGTCTTTTTTCTGCTAATGGCACAGCTGTGGTGAAGAATAAGTGTTGTGAAACACAGTGGAAGTGTCCACAAAATGAAAAAGGCCACTGCAAATGGATTAATGTTCTCTAAACCACTGAGTCATCTTTCTGCTCTTAAAATGGTGGTGAGAAAGATAACATAAAACATAGAACTTCACACTTATTTATCTCACACACCCTGTCCTCTTGTAGTTTCACAACATTTCAGACATGCATACCAAAAATAGATTGGTGCAACTACAAAAAAACAACAAAAAAAAACAAAAAAAAAAAAGAAGTTTGCTGACAAAATGAGGCAAACAAACACACCAGACCATGAGATCAATAAACTTTCCAGATCAGATTGAAGGAAAAGAGAAAAATCATGCAATTAATTGTATCAAATACTTAAAAATAAAAAATGAAAGAAAATTTGGCCTAATGACATCATTTGTGGTAAAGACTGTACATTGTATCCCATAAGTCATTTCTAAGTAGCTTATATGATGCAGTGCAATTAAAAAATAATTAATCAATCAAAATTAAATTAAATTAAATTAAATTAAATTAAATTAAATTAAATTAAATTAAATTAAATTAAATTAAATCATTATTGTCCATTTATAATCTAATTAAAACAAATTCATTGTATGACCCACATAAGTCCAGTTTTGAATAACTGTGTCCATAAACCAGTTCATAAAATAACCTAGCTATAAAAACAACCAACTGCAAAGTATGTTCTCTTTGATTCACTCTCCACCCTGATCTGCATGAGGAGACAGTGGAGAGGAAAACCTCCTGTAATTCTGGTAACACCTCCCTTGTGTAGTCATCTTCCTCAACCATTTGGGGGTGGAGAGGACAGGAAAGAGTGATCAACCAACACTGGGCTTGATAAATGAAGGCTCTTCCTCCCATTCTACTTAAACTCTATGAACACAAGTAAACCTGTAGTCTTAATGTTCGATACAGAAGATGGATAAGCAGACGTATGGATAGTTTTGTCCATCTCCTGCGTCGGTTTCGCAGGAAACCTTTCATTTTTCAGTGAGCTTAGCTATCAGTTGCTCCGCCACAGAAGATGGAGGCAGTGCTGAGCAGAATAGCTGACAGGCGACCAGCGAAAGAAACAAACCAGTGAAGACGAAGAGGAGGATCAGGACGGGAACAAAAAAGCAGAAGAGGAATGAAAACAAGGACAACTGTAGAAATTACATGAGCTTTTGAAGAACAATATGCAAGTGTTTAGGGCGTGTTGGGCAGTTGGAAACAGCTTCATACCGGTGCTTAACCGCCGCCAAAAGGTGTCTAAAACTGACGTAGACTTAGCACTGTCCACTAGTGGAGGGTGGGCCCTGAGAGTGCATTCACACCAGGATAGTTCAGAGGACTCAGTTCGATTGGGCGAGGAATGCCAAGAAATGTTGCACCTTCCTTTGGTTTGGTTTGCTTGCACACTGCGCTTTACTAAAGCAGATCAAACCGCCTGGACATCATCATGCAGTTACGACTGCTCGCTAAGGGCGAAATTCCCCGAAACAACAACTTACCAAGGAAAAAATGCAGGAAAAGGAACAAAACCTGGCTTGTCGATTGGACAGGACCATAAAACGGCTCGTTGACCACAAGTAAATAATAGAGCAACAACAGGTTTTTCAGTCTTAAGGTTTCTGTTTTTACTTTGGTGTTCAGAACTACTGCATTTTCAGTAGAATCTGTCCAGTACGAGCAGGAGGAGGGGCAGTGAGCTATCCAGCATGTTGCTCTGGAACTCACTGGATGGTCTGTTTTATTCAAAACAAGCAATCAAGCAAAGATCAGTGGTCATAATGTTACAGAGATAACGTGCCCTGTGTGTCATAAACTGTTTTACTTAATCTCTGCCCTTTACCCACCTTTGTGACTGGTTGATTGTTCCCCCTCTGTCTTGTCCACCTCAGCCCTTTGTCCGTTTGTCCAGTACATGGTCTGATTTTCCTGTGTTTTTGACCTGTCTTAGTTTATCTGCAAGCATTCAGTTTCATGTTTGTTGTGTGTGCTGTTATTTTAGTTTTTTTTTCCTTTGGTTGTGTGCCAACGTTCAGCAAGAGACAATTTACTCTAAACTTGCAATGAAATAAATAAATAAATTATTGACTACCTTGGGTCTTCTATCCTACAACATGTCAAATGTGAACTTCATCCTGTCACCATTAATGAGTTTGCTGAAGACAAAGCCTAAATGGAGCCTCTCTCTTCACAAGACCCCCATAAATTTATCAAAAAACTATCACAAAAGAATCAGTAAGAATAAATGTTCACCCTCCGTACTCCTGAACCACTGACCCATTTTTCTGCAGTGTTTGGGATTGGGATGATAGTGAATTTACTCTGAGGATTCCTTAGTGACTGGAGTTTCCTGGCTTGTATGGTGGAATGTAAACCTTCACCTCTGAAACAGCTTTTGAAGGCTGTACTTGATGACGCTGCCACTGCGGTGCCAGACACCACAGGGGCTGAACACCAGTGGGTCAGAGCTGCTTCAAAAACAAAATGGTGACTAACACAACATATAGGATGTGTTTAATGGTACATCTGTATGAATATTGTATATACAGGTTGAGTATTTTTTGAGACAAAACAGGGCTAAGGTAGCCTAACCTGCCTAAGCAAATCTCATCAGTCATTATATACAACGTACTATCATATAAACTGTAGGTGTAAACTCAGAAATAGTCTGAATTAGTTATTCTACCTTTCGAATCTCTTTATTGTAGCTTGTCTTAATCTGTTAATTTCTTTTGTGTTTTAATATTTTAATTGCTTATGGTGTACTTTAGTCTTTTGATTTCTTTTAGTGTATTTTATAGTTTTTAGATTTCTTTGGTATATTTCAGATATATTAGTGAATTTTGTTTCTGAAGTCTTTTTGTGCCTTTTTGAAGGGCAGCTTCTTCTGACTGTGAGTGGAATGTTGCTGTTTCAACAATTATATTTTATATGTACAGCACATTGTCAACCATGTGTTTGAAAACATGCTTTATAAATAAAGTGCATTGGATTGAATTAGAACTCTTGCACTGTCAAGGATTGAATACTGAAGCATTCAAGAAATTACCTATTTGGTTTTGATTTAAGGAAATATTAAAAGAACTCATTTACTGCCACTGAGTATGTCTTCCATCATTGCATTCATGCCCTTATGGCTTCGATAGGAATTAAGAGGGTAAGAAGCAGCCAGGTGCTGCTGATCATATGATGAAGTGGTTGTTAATAAATGTGAACACTTTTTAAACAGTTTACTGCTCTGCAGCTTTCAATCACGTGGTAACGCAGTACCATGGAGGAAAGGCCATCATTCTACAGACATCCCAGCAAGTTCATCCAAAGACCAGACTATGTAATGCTCAAAGAAAATGAGAAATAACAAACAAATAAAAACAAGAGCACCATCTCAGACTCTCTAGGCCTTATTATGCAGATTAAATGTTAAAGTTCATGACAGCAAAATTAGAAAAAGACTTTGGAAGGGTTGGAGGAGAAAGTCTCCTCTTTCTGAAAAAGGATATGGTGACACAGCTCAGGTTTGCAAAATTACAACTGAACAAGCCACATGACTTCTGGAATGATGTCCTTTGGACAGATCAGACCAGTGTGGAGATGTTTGGTCATAATGTAGAAAACCGAACAGAGCAGCACAAACACGTCAAACCAACTCTAAAGCCAGGTGGTGGAGGGATAAGGATTTGCACTTGTTCTGCAGCCACATAACTTGAAAACTTTGCAGTCACTGAGTGGACCATGAACTCTTCTGTTTATCGAAGAATTATAGAGTTAAATGTGAGTCCATCTGTCTAACAGCTTAAGATTTGCTAAATTTGGGTCATTCAACAAGACAATGATCTCAAACACATCAGCAGATTTGCAACAGAATGACTGAAAAGGAAGAAAATCAATATGTTGCAATGGTCGAGACAAAGTCCAGACCGCAACACAACTGAAATACTGTGGTGGGACCTTAAGAAAACTTAGCATAAACAAATACAAACACCAATTAACTAAATGAATGTTGTAAAGCATGCATCAGCACATTCTATTTTTAAGACTTAGAACAAGTTGATTTTTCTATGTTCAGAAAGGTAAAAAGAATGTAAAAGGGGTGTACTTTCTTTTTCATGTGACTGTTCACAGTCACAGTGACTTTAAAAAGTCCTGCTGAACTGGAAATGAATCATAAGTTCATCATCTGTATGTGTTACTATGAGAGTATGACCAAAAAACTTTGTCTTGGCATAAATTTCCAAAACATTCAACTTTAACACACTTTTACTGCAGGAACTCTGTGTTGTGCTCTGATAAAACTTTGGGGAATGAGTAATGGCCATTTGCAGAAGAATCAACTACGACTGGAATGCCTGAGTATCCTCCAATGGCACACCCACTCAATGGACTCTGATCAAAGCCTCCCAAACTGGACCCGTTTTTCATCAGAACACCCTGAAGAACACATTCCAGCCGCATTGCTATTTCACAAAATAAACAACAGTGAAGCTAAAGGAACAACCTCATTGTTCTAGTTTTCTGTCCTTTGTTTTCTAGCTAAGAATGAAACTTGTTGCACCTCCCAAGTCTACAAAACATCTCTTGTTTCATTTTCCATGTGTGCATGCGGAGGAAACATGCATAAAGAGTAAACGTTGACTTGCTCTTAAGAAATATGGGAGTCAGCTGGCAGGACACCAGATGGATGCAAATATATAAACACACACTAACACACACCACCCTGTGCTCCTTTCAGAGGGGGCCTCGTTTCCATGGTGACTGAGGACAAAAAAGAGGCCCTGGCACAGCTGGTCTGTAGCAACAGGGAGAGAGAGGCGGGAAAAAAGAAAAACAGTGAATGAGTGTTCAGATGTACAGACATGACAGAGGGTGAGGGGGAGTGAGAGACGGCATAAGCACCACTAAAAGACTTGATTTGGGAAGTAGTTGGACGAGGAGGCAGAGAGAGAGAGATGTGGCGAAAGACCAGAAGGAGGAGGAGAAATGGGAGGAGGTACACATACTCTCTGAGAACAGTTGCACTCATACAGAAACGGTTGCTGATCTGCTGAAAGAGTCAAGTTACCTCCAAACATCCAGCTCTGCTCCATCCGTCAGTCTGAACCGGAGCAGGCTAATTAGATGAAGAGCTTGAGACCAGCAGGCACCACAAACAAACTTCAATAAAAAAAAAAAAAAAACAAAGAAAAAAAGAAGGGGGGAGGGTAAAATCAAGAAGGAACAAATCATCTGTGAAACATCGTGAGACTGCTGAGTTTATTTCTCCTTTCAGAGAAAAGTTGAGTGGAACGAGTGACGCTCATTTACTGCTGAGGTAAGACCCTGTTTTTCCTTGGTTGTTGTTTTTTGTTTGTTTTGCATTATGTCAACACATGTTGTGCTTTGCACATTTGTGCATGAATTTTAAAGTACATAACATAAATAAAAACCTCTAAGTGGATTTGTTGAGAACTCAGTACCATTACAGTGACACGTACTTTATAAACAGCTCCAGTGGTGATGCTGTTTTTGGGTTTCTGCTGCTTATAAAGTATTATGTTTGGGGAGGCGCAGTGAAAAGACAAAGAAGAAGGGGAGTGCAGTGTGAAGAAGGCCAGTAGCACAAGTCATATATACTGGCAGGTGGTAGGGCTGGAGGGTCTTCAACAACACATCCAAGCCTATATTTTTTTAAGCCTGTAAAACAGCTCAGTTCATGCACTGTTGATGAAAGTTTGGGAAGTATTAAATGTAATGAAATCAAGATTTTAAAACATTTAATCCTGTAGAACACAGCATGCACAATAATAATGATGTCAGGAAATTTGTTTCCACCTGTAAGAGCTGCAAAATTATGTTTTTTTTATCATTACTTCTATGTTATCTATTTTGGTGTATGAAGGCTTGTTTTATTTTATATGCATGAATTTCTTTTTTTTTTTCATGTAAAGCACTTTGTGTTGCCTTCAGCATGAAAATGATTTGGTTTGATTTGATTTGATTTGATTTGATAAAGAAGAATGGGCCAAATTCCCCCACAACAAATTAGGAGATTGATCAAACTATCCAGAAACACTTCTTCAAATTATTGCTGCTAAATGTAGTTCTGCGGGTTCATTTGATAAACTTTTTTGTATGGATTTGTGATCAGTATGAACACAAATTTATTTTAGTATGAACACAAATGATATCATAGTGTAATATATCAAAATAATTCTATGGCCTCAGTAATTTTTTTACAAAAATAATTTCTTTGCCTTAATCATCTTTGTGGGATGCTGGCCACCTCTGATGATGTCACCAACCTTCTCAAATGAATAGATCCGGATATGAACTGTTCATCTGAGGATTTTGGTGACATTATCAGAGGTGGCCAGCGTCACAAAAAGATGATTTAGGCAAAGAAATTGTTTTTTGTATAAAAATGACTTAGGCCATTATTTTAGGAAGGTGATGATATTTTAACATGTAAGGACAACACAGTAACTGAATCATAAGTGTTGCCACTTTCTCCCGTTTTTTCCCTCTTCCTCTATCTCCCTGTCAGCACTGACATATAAAGACTAAAGAAAATAAGATTTAAAAAAAAAATAATAATAATAAAAATATCAAGGGCAACCATGTATATAACATGTCTCCCTTGGTAGAGCAAATCTGTCAAGCAAAATATGGCACACAGACCATCGTTCTGTATGTTAGGATGCTGGACAGGACAGGGTTAATAATAAAAAAAAGTAAGTGTTGCCTAGCAACACGAGCACAAGAAAAATCAGGTACAGTAGCTAAATTTTGTAATGCTGATTTATACGACAACTATAAGTAGTTAATAAGCGTTATTATAAACTTTAGAATGCAGTTAAAATAAGTTATAAATGTCCTCGGTATAAGTAGTACAACATTAATCCTTGTTTTTAAACAAACAAAACCGCTAGATGTGGTTACAGCTAGTGTTAGCTTCACAGATGCTAGCGTTAGCTCTTTAAATATAAAACTATTTATGTCAAGTCCACCGTAAAATATAAACACGTATTTTAAATCAAGCTTCATGTTTTTCCCTAGATTTGCCATTATCCATTTTGCAGTGAAAAGAAGCGATACTTGGGTCGTAATAATTATAAATAAAACTTCCTAAACTTCTGCTAATACCAGTCAGACTTGCAGAGTGGTAGTAACTGTCAATTAAACTGGGGTGAACTTTGTTAAACTACACAAAGTTAGATTTTAAAATTATTTAAAAAAATTATATATATATATATATATATATATATATATATATATATATATATGTGTGTGTGTGTGTGTGTGTACAGACACATACACATTGAGTTTAATAAATATTTCATGTCTGTAGCTCTTTAGAACATTTTATTTTGGATGGTAAATAATATTATTTTTTTTAAAAGTACAAAGTCTTATAAATAGTACTTGCGTTTATTACTGACACCTGCTAGTCCATTCAGATTTTATCTGTGCTGATAGTCTTCTTCAGTATTCTGTTTTGTCACCATTTCACAGCCTAGTGGCCCCTTTTCCTGTGCAGATTGTCTAGTATCAGCCTGTAAGAGCTCACCCACACACGGCTGCTCCAGTGATGACAGGCCTCACGCTTCAAATGCCAGGCCTGAAATAGTTTGCCCTGTTTATAGCAGAGCTCAGCATGCAGCATGGCTTCTCTGGCTTGTGGATGCAAATATAACAAGCCTGGGGCAGTGGATCACACAGTCTGCCTACAGACCCACATGCTGTAGACGTGTAGCCTGTCCACACACACCCCTACACTTACAGGAAGTTAATTAGTGGACTAATTAGGGGTGCTATTCTAAAATGTCTTCAGAAACTTAGAGTACATGTACTTACTAGGGTGGATTGGTAATTACAGGGTATCCATTTTAAACACAGTCTTACAAGGTAGAGCTGGAGAGAAAAATCTCTTTCACATTGTGTGAATCATTCACTCACTGTATTGTCTTTTTCAAAGGTATCAGGTTCTACAGAGGTCTTCCTTCTTCCCTGGAAAGAAGAGCCATTTTTGCATCTTACCTTGCACCACCCACATCCAGAAGCCAGCATGGATGTGAAAGACGAGTTTATGAATATTATTCTGAAACTGTGGAATAAGCTTCAGGGTCTCCCAAATGCAAGTCCATTGGAGCTGGGGACCTTCCTTATTCTCATCCTATTTGTCGGTGAGTTTTTTCCTGTCAGTTGTTTGACACAAATCATATGGTATTATTACCTCTGCCATGATGCCATAACGGAGGTCATGTCTTCGGCAGTGCTAGTTTGTTAGCAACGCAACTCAAAGTTATGGATGGAATATGATTAAATTTTCAGTAAATATTATAAATGGAATAAGGAACAAGTGATTAGATTTTGATCAGGATCACCACCTGGATTTAGGATTTTATTAAGGCTTCTTTACTTTGGGGAGAAAGAGATAATTTTGTCATTAGAGCTTCTAACGAAAAAATAATGCCCACAGTCATTAGCAAAAAAACAAACAAAAAAAAAACAACAAAAACAAAATTACAACGACTTGGCAGAGGTCTGCAGTCTGAGTACTTCATGTTTAATTGTAAGCTGCAAACTGGAATTTGAGCCAAACAGATTGGCTTACCACGACTCACAGAAACTTTGACCAGAACTGTCCAACTTGTTGTTTACAGTCAATATATATTTACCCTGAGCTAGCAATTTGCTTCTCTGCCTGTTAGGGGGAATGAAACTAGATATAAACACTCCATACCTTTTACTGTATATCAAAAGTGTTCACATCCAAAAGATATAAAGCATCATGAGTTTCTTTAGTCTTTCAAAAGATGTTTCTGCAGATGTTAAATGTACCACTGTGTAAACAAGAAAATCAGCTTGCTTGCCTTTGGAATAATAAGATTAACATGGGCTCACAAACCATCAGTAAACCAACAGAATATGACTTTACAGCCAATGTAATGAGCCAAAACACGAGTGTCAGAGACATGCAGTAATTCTCTGTATAGACAAAATCAACATCCATCTACATTTGAACCAGTGTGCACACAAAATATAGATATTTAAATATGATTTATGCACTCTGTGATTTCTTTCTGCCCTCTGCCTCCTGTTTCTCTTTCAGCCACCTTCCTCTTCATGGTCCTGCTCTCCTGCATTCACTGCTGCTGTTGCGGAAAGCCCAAATACCAGGGCTCGAGAGTTCAACCTCTGCAGGTGGCCTGAAAATGAGGCAGAGACCTTGTTCCAACAACAAATAAAACCCTTCAGCCTATCTTTCAATCTGTCAAATGAACACTCACATGATGAAATATCTTTGATCAAAGCTACAACTGAGGAAATCTTTCTATTCAGTCAATGATTTCTTTGAAGGGATCAGGCAAAGTGGGCATGAAATGTGACGAACAGAGGGAAAGATGGGAAGTCAGTGTCATGATGTTTTCAGTACTGGGTTTAGGATCATTGCATCAGCATCCAATAAGCCGTGCCACTGGAATCCATATGAATGAGCAAAGCGACACAACTCATCAAGATTCCTTACAAAGCAGAACAATGAAACACTGAGGCAGTGTTTCACGGATGAGAAGATACAGCAAAAAGCTGCTTTGTGCTCCAATGTAACAGACTCTTTTATTACAGATGTAAGTGTCCTGAATCCTGTCAAACGTTCATCAGGCGTGTGAAGAACATCATTCCAGTATGTGTATATGTTGTGGACTTGAAGTTGCATGTGTTTGACAGAAACCAGTCTTTTTTGTAAGGAGTCGGCGCCCTCTGCTGACTCAGTGATGACATGTTTGTTTAAAAAGTGTGTCAGTGGAAAATGGAAGCTTTTGTTTGTTGTACAACTTTTATAAATGTATTCTTGTGTAAAATATAGTTGTTAGACAGTGGAAATGTCAAGTTACATGTTATGTTTGATTATTCTAAATCTATTTAAGTTTAATAAATTTTATTATTTGTAAAATAATAATAATAGGCTACCTGCTTCTTGATTAAAGCTGCAAAATGTTATTGCATGGTAATAATATTAGATCAGCTTTCCAAAAATTGAGCTTTGATCTAATGCCAATCAGAGAGACATGTCAGCAGCACTGTGTGCATAACTTATCACCACATTTCTTCTTTGCCTTCAACTGCTAACATTTTGAGTTTAAACATTAACCAGGAGCACTTGTTTTTTAGTTTGAATGTCCACCCAGAGACAATTATATTGTCCCTAAAGCAAAGTGGGAGAAGTTTGGGATTTCAGAATGCTTCCTCTTGGCACCAAGTTATAGTAAACAGTAGTATTTATGCTATTTAGATAGTTGCTCTGCTTTGTGTAAACCAGAACAGAAGCTGTATACTCACAGACTGTTGGGAGCCACTGAGTCGGGACAGGATCATTTACCAGGACATGGCAGTGCTGAGGTGAGTTTTGAATAGAAATGTGGTATGTTACAAATAGCCTGTAACATCAACAGATTACTGTGGAGCTTTCTAATATAAAGCATTATACCTTAATTAAATATTTGATCATTAGCTGTCCATATTGGCTCCATAAAGCATTATAAGTGTCAGGTGATTCTTAAAGTTAAACTTCTTCCTGCTTTTCTGCTTTCTGCACAGTGTGCCTGAGCACCAGAAACCCACTGGGTCACCGGTGGATTGGGTGGACTGGTTCCTGTATCGTCTGCAGCAAGAGCCATGGGCACTGGGCGGTTTTGTGGTCATGGGAATGTTTGTGTTGGGAACATTGTCTCTGGCACTGTTTGCCGTGCTATATGGCTGCTGCTGCAGCCGGCATGAAGAGACTCAAAAGAAGAAGAAACAGAAGAGTTTAAAGAATGCAGTGATTTAGATGTGTGCAGAGAACTGTCATTTATATAATCTTTATTACAATGTCAGATTTTGCTTGAACACCATTGGGTAATTATTATTATTTTTATTTTTTCAGTTGTGGGAGTAACCTGATTTATTATAACATCCATCTCTCAAATGTAAATTAAATCAGAATGTTTGATTTTTTCAGAGTTGTCCATTTTATGTGTTTGCACAGCTTGAATGACAATAGAAGGATTTGGATGATGTCACAACAATTGAGTTATTCTTTCAGTTTGGCTCTACAGCCTTCATACTGTAATATAATTGAAAAATTTAGCCTCACCTATCCATCCATAACTATACCTCTTCGTCCATTAAGGGTCGTGGAGAAGCTGGAGCCTAACCAAGCATTTAGCAGGTGACCCTGGACAGGTCACCAGTCTATCCAGGGCCAAGTTAAGCCTCACTGTCAATCAAATGACAATAAGAAGTGATATGTCAGAATGCTACCTAGTAATGCAAGCTATAATTGATTCCTTCTGTCAAATTTCTGCCCATGTAGCCCCACTTTCTTTAAAAACGTATGCAAAGTGATCCATTTTTTCTTTTCTGAATAGAATCCATGAAATGGGCTATTCATTAAAAAGCTTGCATATTCCTAATAGTGCAGGCAGTCTAAATCTAAGCACAAGAAACACTATTAAAACAGTCCATTATATAAGATACTGAAATTAAAATAAATCACAATTTCATCATTTTCATCTGGTTACTGTGATAGACTGACAGAATTGGCCAGTGTTCAAGCGTAATATTTATTTATTTAGTTGCCACAGAGATTTAGAATACCCACATCATAAGGTTTATTAGAACCTAGTGCTTCATGTTATAAACGTTTGTCATAAATGCGGTGACACACTTATATGTAGTACAGGCAGATGTTTTCAAGGCTTGTTTTTTCTTTGTTGACTGACTTTCTTAAACGCATTCTAGACGCTGATTCTCACATAATAATGCTGTTTCGGACGTGGATAGTGCTTTATATTTTTATATAAATAACGACGTGCTGATCTCAGCCATCACGTTATCTCGACCTGTTTCAGTGGTCGTATTACAGTAGAAAAATGACTACATCTCCCGGCGTTACAAGCGAGATTGCGCACACCGCTCACTGCGCAGTTATTCTGACGTTATTACTTTGCGACAACGGTTTACGCGACGAACAGTAATGGCGAGTGGTAAAAAAAGTGCTCTCCTTTCTTCTTTAGCAGACTATGGCGATGATTCGGAGCCTGACTCTGACCCTGAACCAGAGGAGACAGGTATGTTATAACATTTTCTAATAATTTTGTGGTTCTAGCAACTATAAAACACCGTCTGTTGATGTGCGTTGTTTATGTCAGAACTTCATGTGGTAGTTAACATTAGCATTTAGCTAACAACGTTGTTTATACGTTATATATTACTGTTCGTGATTCTTGTTATTATACGTAAATATATATTAAAATAAGAAATTTAGATGTATTTCAGTTCGTGCTTTTTTATAGATGGTCAACCGTTCTGTTTAATACGAATTTTGTATTTACAACTCGCCTCGAAAACGGATGTATAATTCTGCCTAAGGCTTTGTTTAAAGTCCTGCACACCAATCAAATTTCTTTTCTTCTTCTTCTTTTTTGTCTGTTTTTTCAAAAAGCGTGTCGTAAAACTGACGGGCTGATATTTTAATCCACTTTTGTTGTAATACAAACTCTACGGAATTGCTCTGGGTGTTCTGACCTCTGTTTTCTTTGTGTTCAGAATGTTCATTATAGTCTGACATTCGTTATGCTATTATTTTTGTACCACTAGGGTCTCGTGGAGGAGGCCTTGTGTATAGTTATGGTGACGATGACCTGAACCGAAATGAAGACGCTGATGACAAAGGCTCTGAAGATGAAGACAGTCGAGAGAGCAACTCGGTCAGTATTTGAACTCTGGTTATGTCTGTAATGGGTTCGTAGTTAAATTTATATGGATTTTAGGTCTAGATCGCAGCAATCTTTTTTTTTTGTTTTGTTTTGTTTTTTAACTTACTTGTGTTTGAACATAATCCTTCATACTATATCCTCGTACACAATGGTGTAAAAGCTCACCATCCCACTTCCCACTTCAAAGGAAAGAGTGTATAATTAACATAAAAGGCTCTGCAGTAGCATTTTTGTAGTTAGTGAGTAAAACATGACACCCAGGGACAAGTGGGGTTGTGCAGGGCTTCAGTCAGCGCAGGAAGTGTTATACAGCCCTGTTATAAGTCTTGAAAACACATTTACTGACCAGAGTGTTTTACTTAGAAGCTCTGAAAGTAACCAGTGCAGATACCAATCTTTACTTCTACAGTAACAGGTTTTAGGTTTTAGGTTGACCATTTTATTGATATCCATTGAATATATATTTAAGATTTAATAATAGCTAAGCTAAGAGATAAGAGCTATAAAATAAGATAGTACAGTTTGTTGATAAAGTTTATTTTTGCGTTAGACTTCTTGGTTTCTCCCCTCGCTTAGTGACTCTTGCTCAGCTCTTCCTCTACAGGTGCAAACAAACCTGATGAGTTACAGCCTCACTCAAAGCCTTTTCTCATTATCTTGTCTAAATGATTTAATCTCCAAATAGCATCCAGCAACAGATAAACCAACGTTTTTTGTTTCCACTTCCATTGTAGAGTTTCTCACAGAACCCCTGGAGGGCAAAGGTTTGCCTCACCACTGACACCTCTGTGTGTGATACCTGCTCAGTCAGTGGCAGCTGCATGTTCAGCTTAACACATGTGAACAAAACTGTGAAAAAATAATCTTTGTGTAGATATTAAAATGAACTGTTGCAGTGGTTTCTGTCAGATGATGTTGTGGTCAGAAAATCGGTAAATTGTGAACATTTCAGTTATTATTTAACATTTTTCCCATTTCTGATAACAGGGAGAAAATAAAGTAAGTGAAAAATAGTTTATTGGGAAGTCAGTTGTATTCATTTATAGCATATGAGAACCCAGAATAGGAAAGAAGCAAACAAACCTAACCAAAACTGTAGTATTTTATAATCCTAACGTGACATTAATCATTAGCTGATGATACTGAGGTAAATATTATACGTAACTGTTGAGTCTAAAACTATAGCAATGTGAAATTTGGTCCTCATTGCCCAGCTTAAAAAACAAAAATCTGTTTTTTTGTTTTTGGTTGTAACAGATAGTTGTAACAGTAGAAGTCTGGGTCTATTTTTAAACATAGTTTTCTTTATAAAGTAATAATGAGATGTTATCCATGTTGACCAGACGTTTCTGTAAATTGGTATCGAATTGTAAAAGAAATACATCTCAAAAATAATAGAAATTCTAACAAAGTGTGACTGTAACGTAGCTAAATAATGCATTTCTTCACTCATAGTGAATGCATTTCTATTAGAAGATTGCCTGAGGGCATGTTCTGTGTAAAGCTGAATTTATACTTGTGGGGCGTCTATGTAAGGTCGGTTATGGCGTCACCACTGTAAGCTCCGCAGAGGCTCAACGCATACCTCTTCCAGACCTGACATGCACCCCTGCTTGCAGCATAGTTACATGGAAGTATTGTCCTGTGATTGGTCGGTTTGTTATAAAGTGCTTTTGGATTTCTGGAATGTCTTGCTAAATTTGCGTGGTTACAGTGGACGAGAAACACAATTCTGTAACCATACACTCAAGTGTGAGAGCACATTTCACCGGCGTCTGTGCTGATCCTGCTGTGCGCAGACGCCGATGCAACCATGTCCAGAAAATATGTTAAACACAGTTTGATATAAAACAAAATCAGTGTGACTCCTTACTTGATTTACTTGTGAAAACAGAGCATTTAGTAATAGAGAATTAAAACTGGATTTAAAAACATGCATCTTTCAGTTTTAACTTGAGAGCCAAAGTTTGTGTTATAGTGTTAAAAAGTTGGCTGAAACCACAATTTCAGATGTTGACTATCTTTATCACCACATTTTTGCATGTTTCTGTACCTGTAGCACTTTCTTGAAAAACTAGACTGCAACTGTGATGCTACAGCAGTCTGCTGAAAGCTGAGAATCAACATGGAGCAGGCGGCATTTCTGAACAATAAATTCAGCTGTTGTGACAATTAATCATTTACAGCTCACAGAGGAGCAAACATTTATTGTTTACAGTTTCTCATTGTTTGCTTTGTGAGAGTATGATTGTAATTTATCTGGATTTGGAAAATCCAGTCATGGCCTATTTTATTGATGCAGCAATTAGGGAGGAATTTGTCAACATATTAGTCTGCCCAGGTGACGTCCCGATTTAATTTTTATTTTGTTTTATCTAGTTTATTATTTATTTATTTCTTAGTTTTTTTATTTGTAGTACTCAAGGCAGCAAAGATGGTCTAAATACTTATTTAACATTGACAGCATGTGGTTTGGTGGCAGCAGGTGCATCAGCACATTTCTGCCACTTTTGAGGGAAAAAGCATCAAGAGCCTGCATATGGAGACGTTTTGGGTTTTTGGCATATGAGTCAAATAATGAGGAACACATTTTAAAAGAAACAACAAAAAACAAACAAAAACACAGTTTTAAATCATTCCATACGTTTCAAATAAATATAGAAAACTGATATTTGGAGCCTCGCAGGCGACCACCAAAACTCTGCATAACAGCATCTTTGTCACATAAGAGCAAATTAACATGATGGGGATGGACTGTTTAAGTTGTGTTTACATCAAGACAAGGCAAATGTATTTATATAGCACACTTCATGTACAAGACAATTCAAAGTGCTTTACATAAAACATTAAAAGCATTACAGCAGGGTGCAGAAAGTAGTAACACATGCATTAAAAAGAAATTAAATAAAAACAGAAAGAAAAAAGCTGAAATAAAATAGATAAAATGTAAGAAATAAAGTTCCAGTGTTGGGAGTTTAACAGTTATTTTGTTAATAGGCAGCAAATAGAAAAGTTTTTAACCCTGATTTTAAACTGCTGAGAGTTTCAGCAGGCCTGCAGAAATACTTTTTTATCGCCCACCTTGATGATACCCTGCTATAAACACGGAGGAGCAATACAGTTCACTCAACTTTAACTCAGTGTTTCTCAATCCTGGTCCTCAGGGACCACTGCCCTGCTTGTTTTAGTTCTTTCCAACTCCAGTATACCTGATTCAGATTAACTAACTAGCTAACAAGCCATTCATTTGAGTCAGGTGTGTTAAAGATGGACACCTCTAAAACATGCAGGGCAGTGGTCCCTGAGGACCAGGATTGAGAAACACTTCCTTAACTTCAAAAGGGTTGTAGAGGTAAAGATATGGCTTTCTGACACCGAGTACAGTAACAGAATATATGTACAAACAGCACAGTTTTACTGCTTCAGTTTAATTTCTGGTCACTAGGTAGTTCGAATTTTAGATAAACGAAGCCAGAAATACCAAAACGTTGTTTTTAGACTTAGAGCTGATGTACAAAACTGATATAGCCCCAAACACACAGATTTGTAGGTCAGTGATCTTCTCCCCTCATTCTGATCCACAAGCACTTTTTTTAAACTCTAGCACTGTCTCAGTGTTGGACTGTGAATATTGTTTTCAGAGACTTTGATGGATGAAGTTCAGTAGTTGCCCAGTCTTTGTCAGGTGCTGTTGTCTTTTGCTCTGTGCTGCTGGTCCCCGTCCAGGTCTTCCCTCCTGTCGCTCTTACAGTGTTAACCCTCTGCGTTTTTGTTTTTATAGGAAATGGACGACTCAGACGAGGGGAGGGACGCAGATGATGTTGAGGTATTTGGACGGCCACCTGCTGTGGGATAGATTGGATTTAGAGATTATGTTCACAAGGGGGTGCTGCGGGGTTGTGTATGTCTGGTAAATGTTCGGCTAACTAATGAGCTGTAGCTAAGACCTGCTTAGAGGTTTGTATTTGAAGTTTGCTTTGTGTTGCTCCTCTTCACATTCTCACGTGTCTTTAAGCTTTCTTAAAGTGAAGCACTCAACCAGCAGTGTTGTTGGTCAGTGCACTGCTTTAAGCTGCCCCCTTACTAACCCCACTCTGTGTGTATATGTGTGTGTTAGAAAGTCGTGTGAGCTATCCAGCATGCCAGCTTCCTGCTCCACTGTTTGGGTTCAGGTCAGAGGTGAGAGTGAGTCATTCTTAACAAGAAGTTACAGTAAATCGCTTTGGTTTCGCTTTGACTGGCAGGGATCTGATAATGTGATGTTTTGTGATTTGTTTGTTTTGTGTGCCGTGTCATGAAGGGGAGACAACAGCGATGCCAATTTAAATTACACTCACTAGTTACTATATTACGTACACATGTTCAGTAGCTTGTTCACATAAGTATTTAATTGGTCAATCACATAGCAGCAACTTAATGTATCTAGACGTGTAGACATGGTCAAGCGACTTGCTGAAGTTCAAACTGAGCATCACATCTGGTTGATGTCAGAGGAGAATGGGCAGACTGGTTGGAGATGATTAAAAGGCAAAAGGAAGTCAATAAGCACTGGTTCCAGCCAAGGTCTGCAGAATAACATCTCTGAACACACAACACGTCCAGCCTTGTAGCAGATGGGCTACAGCAGCAGAAGACCACACCGGGTTTCTCCTGCCAGCTAAGAACAGGAAACAGGCTACATCAGACTGTTTAGTTTTATTAACCTGTTCTAGAGGAAAAGGGAACCTGAAATTACTTCTGTTGTAACTTGGCGCTGTATAGAAAACCAGATCAAAATAATTTAATGTGATGTCTTACTGGGGACAGTTGGGCAACTCCCCAATATAATGGTAGGGAAAACACTGCCTCGTACATATTCTCGTAAATATCAAAGATTTTATTGATTGTGTTGCCTCCTGCAACAGAAAGCTTGTGTATGACATGGATTTAGTCATCAGTTAACAAAAAGAGAATGAATGTTTGCTTTGGCCTCCACTGTCTTTTTATAATTTTTCTTAGCAGTTATCTTTAACCTAATCTGTTGATCCAACTCTGTTTCACAGTTTGACTGTTTTTCAGTGCACCAGTTGGGTCTCATATATCATTAATTTGATTAGTCTTTATTACGTTCAGTTTAAACATTAATGGAGAAGAGATAGAGGAATTATCTCTAGAGCAGAGTCATTAGGCCTTTGTAAAATGTTAGCATTTTTTGTTAATGTAATTCCATAATCAGACATAAACTCTGTAATGTTTGCAGAAGAGATACCAAGACTTTCAGCTGTTGCTGCTGTAATATGTGACTCACAGCAGGAGATTCGGTGCAAGAGATTCCTTACATTAAATGCTAGGGTTACGCCTAGTTAAAGTGGAAGGTCATGCAAGTTAAATTAGAAGTGAATTTAATAGTCAGAAATAGAAGACAAGGCTTCCATCCAGTCCACAATAATGACTTTATTTGTATTGATTTGAATACCATCTGGATTTGGACGTGGACTCTATAAAATTGATAAAAATCGTCTGCAGAAAATCTGGAGTGTATAACACACGATCTGGCTTTCAGGGCTGTAGTAGTTTATGCTGTTTATGAAAATGGCTTTATTTTGTTGAGGTAAGTCAGTAGTGAACCACAGCATGACAACAGTCATTCTGCCGTCTGGTAGTTATTCTTTTGAGCCTAGTTCATATGACAAGATTTTAAGTCTGCTTTTCACGTGGCAGAGAAAGGTTAGAGGTCACAAACAACAGTAGAAAGCTTGGGTAGATCCGCAGTTCAGTCAGCCGCCATCAACCACTGTGTGTGAGCTGTTAAGCTTGTTGATTTATTGATTGTCTCACTTGTTTCATATTCTCCATGGAGCTTGCTGGAGTGTTGAGGGGAGTGATCAGTGAAAAGTTAAATACAAGAGGTTAGAGCAGGGATCCCCAATCCTAGTCCTTAAAGGCTGGGATCCAGCAGGTTTTAGATATTACCTCTCTGATTTAAATTAAATGGATCTCCAATAGCTTGATGTCAAGCTCTGCACAAGCCTGTCAGTATGTTTCTACAGGAAACCTCTAAAACCTGCAAGAGAGTAGCCCTTCAGGACCAGGTTGGGGGATCCCTGGATTAAAGGCAAGCCTACAGGAAACTGAGCAGAATTTAGTTAAACATTGTTTGATGTTTCTTGCATGAAATGTTATGACAAACCTGAGAGAGAAACCTTGGAAATTGTTGTTTCTTTAAAAAAAAATCATATAAGGAAACAGATTAAATCACAAGGAGCTTCTTGTAAGATAAAGCGGGACTATTCAAATCTGCCCCCAAGGGCCACTTTTCTGCAGGTTTTAGATGTTTTCCTGATCCAACACACCTGATTCAAATGAAATGCAGCCAAATGCTTGTTGTGAAGTTCTGCACAATGAGTCGTTAATTTGAGTCAGGTGTTTTAACATCTAAAACCTTTCAGGACTGTGGCCGTCATGGACTGTAGCTGAATAGCCCTCTCATAGAGTATCACTAATGATAAGCAACTTGTCTGCATGACAGCTGGAACTGTTTGATATAGATCAGATAAGTCTGGTATGAAAATCCCATAGTGCAAACTCTACAATGGTCCTCACTGGGATATTTAAGTCCCAAAAGGAGAAACGTGTTGTTAAAATGTTTGTTGACATTAAAAGATGATGTAAAGTGAACTTAGCTTTATGTCTAGTCTAGTTATGCTGGTGTTAACATTTATCTGAGCTAAATTCTACTTAGTTAATATCAAACCATTTAAAATAAACATAGTTAGATTAACAATAGCTACGTTTACATGGAGCACTTCTGATCCGACCAAGCGTCCAATCAGAATAAAAATTCATCATGTAAACATGTGAACTGGAATCCCTGATCAGATTGATGTCAGTCAATAGACTAAATATTTGTCCATTAAATTATCATCATATATATTGGGCAGTTATTGAAACAAAATTCTTGTGTACATGGTATATTAACTATAAAGTTTGTGCTATTTACTATTTTTCTACTTTCATTTGTGTTTGTATTCTTCTTATATTCATTATTAATGTTGGTATTATTAGTTTTGTATGTCTAATGCAGCTCTGTAACTAAGACATCTCTCTGAGGGATGAATAAAATACATCTGAATCTGAATAAATACCTGCTAACATTAGCATGATAGCACCATGAGAGTGTTTTAGATGATTTTTCCTGAACAGCAATGCTATGTTTTACAGATTATGTTCCTACTGTTAACTTGTTTTTGCAACATGAATATAATCATGTATAAGGTCATGCAAAGACTCACAAGGTCTCAGACCTTTACTGATTAAATGAGTAGATCCGCCAAAATTACCATCCCAAAGAAACTGAAGCAGCTAAAAGGAAATTATCTTGATTATCAGTTTAAACTTTGCTCTTACCACAAGTGTAACGCTCCCAGCAGCAAGTAAGGGTGTGGATTGCAAGTTTGATATATCGATTGAGTGGATGATAATCCTAAATTCTGTCACGGTACAACTTCCATTCGATCTGATTCAGAATCCAGCAATCGATATGAGAAAATATCACATGCTGATTTAACACAATCACTTCCATCCATCTCAAAAAAACCATTAAAATATATGGATCTAATTTTCTTCCTGAGCTCAGTTAGACATTTAAATGAAAAATGATCTGTTGCTTTGATAAAACGGACTGGACCACTTCCTGTGTACAGACCTTTAAAATGTTCACATGAAAAAGTAAAACAAAAAATTCTATCCGTAGACATTAAAACATGATATAGAGCAAACCTTCTTCCTATTTAGAGTCAGTAACCTAATACTTTCACAACTTGGTAATAATAACCAAGGTAGTATAGTCTGACATTATTTTAGATTAGAATAAGAAAGTTTGATTGTTACAGCAAAGAACATGGAAACAATTCTATGTTTCTCACAGAATCTCACAGCTTCTAGATGGTGAGGACAGAGAAATATTCACAATATGCACAATAACTTCCATCCATGCACCTTCAGTGTTTCATTATCCAGGTTTCTGGCCTGTAAATTCTCTAATCTTTTATTCTTAGCTTGACTGTTTAGCTGCAGCTTCCGCTACCAGGAGTTAAGGGTTAACATCTTGTTTCCGGGTGTAGCGTCAGGTCTGTAGATGTAAACATGTGTGGTATCCACTGAAAGTCCAGAATCTCAGCTACCAGCTCAGCAAAATAATTTCTATGACCACCAAACACAGTTAAGACAACAACAGTTTGAAGACCAGGTACACAAAGTCCAAAAATATAAGTAAACACAGATGATGTCTTCCCGTGTCCACCCGACGGCCTGAACACGAACAAACGGCTCCTCTACTAAAAGCTCACATCTCACAGATTCCACAGCTGGAAGTTTCATGTCGCTATGACCAAGATCCGCCGAACCAGAGGCAGAAGAAGACCCGATTTATGCTTTACGTTTGTAAAAGTCAGAAAACATGTCTTACCTTTGCTGTCTTTCATAAATTAAAAGCGCATTTATTAAAAAAATAAAAATAAATAAAAAGTTTCTCATTGTCTTTTGGGAGCAGTTTCCTATCCAAAAATCACAATGTTCTGCCATCTGCATGGGTTTGGACAGACAAGAAAAACGTTGGTTGTTCTTCTTTCTTTTTTCAGACAGAAAATGTCTCTTCATTTTAATAAACCTGCTCTTCCCTGCTCCGCTGCAGCAGGCAAGAGAGACATGGACGCCATGTTTCTGTCATCAAAGCCAGCGGTCAGCAAAAAAAAACTTAACACGCAATTAAAAAAAATTAATGCCATTAATTAAGTTTTGCGTTACTGCGCAATTAGCGCATTAAGTTGCCCAGCACTAATTATCAATAATTTCTGTATCAATGTTTGATGAATATAGTCCGTTTGAATCGATGTTGTTGGCTTTTTGATCTCTAAATCGATGTAGATGTGTTGTTCCATCTCCTGTAGCAAGTGGACTGAACTTCATTAGAGCGCTCCTTTTGATGGAGAAACAAGTGTGGTTTGTTCTGAGGTTGTGGAAAAGAAGAAAAAAACATCTTTTTGCCACCAAAACATCATCATAAAGAGGTCATATCTTAGTTTCACGTACATGAAATAACTCACTTTAAATGTGCTGAAAAAATACAAAGTGGAAAAAACATTCTTCACTTCAAATAAACCAGTTGGTGCTGGGAAGATGATCTGCATGATTGGGAGTCCGTGCGGCGCTGTGATATGGACAGATGGCTACATGACGTTCATAACAGCAAAAATTAGAACTGGTTTATTTTGATGGTGTGTATATTTATACTGTGGGGTCATGATGAGGCTGATTAGTAAGGAAAGTTGCTTTGTTTATTTATAATGTATTTTATCTGTGGATGTATTTTTATACAGTCTGTGTAATAGTCAGATTACACTGTAGACTGCAGCTGAACTTTAAGTTGGATCATTTATTTACTTCCTGTAATGTAAATGTATTTTCTGTCATCCCTCTTTCTCATGATTTGACTGAGATCGGGACCATTCTCTGATTTATCCATGCGGTTGCTAGGCGACAATGTAATTCCGTTGAATAAGGTACCGTTCCTTTGTGCTGAACCTGTGTAACTTCCAGACTGTTGGCACGACAGGAGACATATTTTAGAGGCTGTACAAGACTCCCCTCCTTCCTGCAGAGCCAAGCAGGCATTCTCTGGAAGCGGCTTAGATTTACTGTTTCTCTTTCTTAGACTTCTTGGAAGCTTTTCTCCTTTGTGCTTTAATCTGTGCTGTTTCTTGCTTTTAGTCTGTGATTTGTAGGTTTCAGGTCCACTGGGTTTCACTGTCCAGTTCCATATTTCTTTTTTTAAACCAGATTTGGTTCTCCCTTAATCTCAGCAGCGTAACAATGACCCACTTTTATTAGATATTACACAAGATGGGAGTTTGATCATATTTGCTGTTACAGTCTCCTGATTAAAGGAGACCTAAATCTCTGTTGTGTCTGTTTCTCTGTTTCTTTCGCCTTCTCCACCCTTCTTCTTTTTATTTCAGGTCTCAGAAGCAGAAAAGAAAGACCCTAATGAGCTCGTTGGTGAGTACATACTTTCTCTAATATTGACCTGCTCACTAAGTGATACTACTAACATGTCTTTCATGATCTTATGTCTTATTCCTCTGGCTTACAGACATTCAGTTTCTATGAATACTTAAAGAAAATTTCAAACAAAGTAAAGAATCAGGGACCAGTTTCACAAAGCACCTTAAGTTTTCTCCTTAAGTGTGACACCTAAGGCAAAATATCACCTTAAGGAATTTACTTAAGGATGTTCCACCATTTTTTTTTTTTAAATGTTGTCAGTTAAGGAACATATATAAAGATATTTACTAGATTCAACGCATATTTACAGCAATAAAGTCCACGGTATTGTCCTTTTCTTTTTTCTTTTAAATAAATTTTTATCAATAAACATACAGTACCAGTCAAAGGTTTGGACACACTTTCCCATTGAGTTAAAGGGAAAACATGTTCAAATATGTCCAGATTTGACTGGTGGTGTACATAGATACATAAGACAGGACAACACAAAAAACAAGCGGCGAATAACACCAAAACCCAAACAGAAACAGTTCCAAGTAAAAAGTGGAACCTTACATTACAAAGTAGAAAGTCTCAGCAGCTTGGAAAAAAATCCAGTGGGAGCTGGGTAAAATACATAAGTAAATATGGGAAATAACCATTATTATACAAATGCTCTTGTCATAGTGGAACTGTTTACATTAATGTAATCAGGGAAGTGGTTTCCATATTCTTACAAAGGTTTGAGTTTTGGAGTGCAAAAGTCTGGCCAGAAAGTCCAGAGGCTTGTATTCCATTGTTGTCCTATGCAAGTGGTGTCCAAAGTTGGTCCTCATGCACCACCATCCAAAACCTAGAGTGCGCCACTGTCCTGTAGGTTTTGGATGTTTCCTGCACAGAAATCAGAAACAGAACTTGACAACAAGCTGTTGAGGAGAGCCATTTAATTTTAACCAGGCTTGTTTGATCAGGGAGACATCTAGAACCTGAAGGATTGCAGCCCTTGAGGACCGGAGCTAGACACCCCATGTCCTATGGCGTCCTGTAACTAAGGGGACTTTATCTGAAATCCACTGCTGAAGACTTTTTTTTCCCAGCACAAAATGTCAGAACATTATACAGTGTTTTTTTTCTGGTGTACATCAGTTACCACCGTCCCCGTCGCTGTGCTGTAGTCTCAGGGTGTGACTCACAGCCTGGGCCTGCACCCTTAACATTCTTGCCTCGGAGCTTGTGTCCTCTGTCTTGTCAGTCAGTAAATGTCACAGTGGGTCTGGCAAAAAGCCTCCCATCAGCAAGAAGACTGCTCTTTGTCTGTTTGCTGAAGGGATGCACATTGCCTGCCTCTCCCCTCAGGGCACAGATTGTGACTTTCTGTCTGCTTTTTGTGAAGACAGATGGTGATTTAGGAACCAAATCTATTTCTTTTCCTCTGTTTTTTTTTTACTGTCTCAATTTGATTGTACAGGACTGTTTATTAAAACTTCCACTGCAGAGTTTATTCTGATGCTTAAATCACAGCTTGTTCAACGAGGTTATGGTTACAGGTACATCTCAGGTTGTATTGAGCGGCTTAGCATGCGTCCACAATGCTAAACCCTTGTTGCAGCCATGCTGTGTAATTGTCTGTGACAGAGTGAGCATGTCTGTGTTTGTTAGAGAGCTTAATAAAGTGCCAAGCTTCCACCTAATGCCTCTGAGTAATCAGACTTGTTGTATCAAGCTTTTTATTTTTGTTGTTGTTGAAGGTTGAAGTATTTTCACTGTTTTATAAAAGACTGGACAGACATGTATTTGCATGTCTGTTAGTGTTTTTTACTCAAAATGAGCACAACCCTGCATACATGTGCTTGGCATGATGTTTTTCTTTTGAGGCCACCAGTAACCATATCAGCTAAAGAGCAAAATAAAAAGAGAGACACTGTTCCTGAACTTTCCAGACATATGGGTGATCAACTCTGTGTCCACATGTGGGAATCGGCGGTTCCACATGATCACAGCTACTGAAGGGAAGGGCTGCTGGAAAGTGTCTGAATATGACGGTGTCCTTTCTGCTCACACACATGTCAGAGTTAATCTGCTTTACTGGAGAGCCATGTATTTACTGCTCTGTGCAGAAGTCATGAGCTGCCCATTATTTTTGGCCGGTGGCCAAAAAGTTAATTTCGGACACTGAGTGGAGGACAAAAGAAGTGTCAGGATCAGAGAAGCTAACAAAAGGCAGCCAACATCCAAAGAAGAGCTTTGGAAAGTCTTTCAAGAACGCTGGAGAACCATTCCTAGAACTAAGGGCTGGCTTCAGACTTAAGTGCAGCGTTGTATCTACAGCTTAGATAAACTACATGAGATGCAGGCTTTGTGTCACATAAACAAGTGTTAGCAAAGGATTTGCTACTGGCTATGTTTTAGGGCTGGGCAATAAATTGAAAATTAATCGAAAGCCTCATTCAGTACCAGTAATTGATGTAATCTTACTTCAGTAAGTTGTTTAAATTATTTCTTAAATATATTTTTGAAATATTTATTAAATGACCGTATGTAGTTAAACTGTGTGAGATTCCTTTCACTTATTATAACATCTAAATCTGCTCTTCTATTGTGAAAATATTTGCAACAAAAGCTTTCATTTAGCTATTAAAGCTTAAAATAAAATTAAACTTTACTAACCTGTTCATTTATAATTGAACATAATTGCGATATTGATTTGTGTAATGCGATATCGCCCAGTCCCACTATGTTTGCTCTCTCTGTCTGACAAATATCAGGTCTGTTTAAACTGATATTGAAGCTCACTGATGGATCAAAGAAAGAGTAAAATGTCTAGACATCATTTAACCTGTTGCATTTTGAGGTTTTATATCCAAGTCTGGTTGAAACTATTAAAATGCAGACAAGAAAATACTGAAAATTGTGGCTTCAAGTGAAAGCTTGAGTTTGGGATAATTGAAGGGTTTATGTTCTGTGGAATTTCCCTCTAATGTGTTTTTTTAAGATGAAGTCTTCAACATGACCAAGTCAGCGCTTCAGAAAGTGATCTTCTCGTGTCAGGTCAAGTTTTTACCCGCCTGCGTTCTTCTCTGGAGTCAGCAGCCGCAAGCCTCTGCATTTGCAAATTGCCTCACATGCACGTCTTGCACCACTCATCCACAGCTTGACTGACAGGCCAGAGAGAAAGTAAAGATGGTGTGTCTGATTGAGATGCAGCAGTGACGCTGAAGAATGCCTGAAAGACGAGGCAGAGGGAGACGAGTCAGCAGAGAGCAAAACAGGAGACGGGTTCAAAGGGTGGGAAGGGAGCCTCCCTTTTTCATTCCAAGCCTCGACAACAGCCACACCCTAGCTGGGATGAACGCTTTTGATTTATTTATTTTTATACCACACTGCTCTATACCTAATCCTTCACAGTTAGATTAGGACCTGGATTTTCATGAGTTCCCCAAAAGTGCTAGTGAAACACAACAAAGCTTTGTTTCATTAACTGATCACTTACTCCTAAACATATGAATTCTCCTTACTTCTGCCCGGTCATCTATAAAAGCTGGTTCTCTTATATTAACACCTTTATATCACAGTTGTTTCTGAGTTTTGCGTGTGAAGACATGCAGAGCAGCGAGGGAGGGGATAAAAGCTACAGAGGGTAAAATGTCTGAGGTCTCATGTTTACGTTTCTGTCTTGCCAGCTCTGTTCTCAGAGAAGGTGAGGAACATGTCACCTGATGAGATCAGGATTCCTCCAGAGCCTCCCGGACGCTGCTCCAGCCAACTGCAGGTACCCACCCGTGATGTCAAGCATTCATACAACCACAAACACTTAACATGAAGCTCTTTACTAGTCCTGAGCGGTGTGTGCAGGACTCCAGGGTTTTTTTTTTTTGGTTTTTTTTTCCTTCTTTTCAAAATGATACCAGTTTTATTGTATCTGACACAACGTTTTCCCCCATGCATCGATCTTTCTCCAAAAAACTGATGAGAACCAGGTCCTTTAGTTGTATAGATTGTAATAGCGGTCATCTCGAGCCTCTGCTTGCTTTGCTTTTTTTTTTTTTTCCCCTCCAGTATCTCTAGCAAACATGTCTACAAGTGACATCTGACTCGGGTGTCCTCCATTTTTTTCAGTTGTACCTGAGGTTGTGGAGGGCAATGATTTAAGTTTCATACTAGAGGTGTTCACGGCTAAAAGTTTAGTCAGTCAGAACAGCCCACATAATCGACCGCTGTTTTAAAAGAGTTGATTTGTTTTTGTTTAGGGCAGGAGGAGAGTTGTGTTTCACTACACAGAGATACAAACAAATAATCCTGTTTCCACCTAGAGGTCCAGCTCATTTTTTTGCATTTCCACAAGCAAAAACTGGGAAGGGTGCCATGATATGTGATCCAAGCTGTCCTGCTTTTTTGGGACCCTTCATCAGGGTTTACCCTACCAAACCGCATCATTCACGAGCCGGACCCCTTGGTAGGAGCAGGGCTAATGTTTCTGTTGGCGTTTGCACGTACGACCGGATCAACAGCCCGCAGCTCAGCAGCATTTCACTCAACTGGACAACAAGGTCAAATGCATATTATGCAGGATGAAGCTAACTTAGCTCGGTTCTACCAGGATGATGAGGACTCACTCACTCAAAATTACTGGATTAGTTG
This sequence comes from Melanotaenia boesemani, assembly GCF_017639745.1. NCBI lineage: Eukaryota > Metazoa > Chordata > Actinopteri > Atheriniformes > Melanotaeniidae > Melanotaenia > Melanotaenia boesemani. The sequence goes on along the minus strand of NC_055702.1, from coordinate 24,251,882 downwards.
TAGCTAAATGCTCGTGTGGGGGTGGTGTTTAGCTCACCTGGTAAAAAAAAAAAGCCACGCCACAGACAGAGGCTACAGCCTCCTCAACATAGCCAGACTAGGTTTGAGTCCTGGACACCGACCCTTGGCTGCATGTCACCCCCTCTCTCTGACCCTTTTCCTGTCTACCTACTGTACTATAAACACCACCACAGCCCACAAAATCTTGGATGGAGGGCACACATTAATGATGACATCCAAATTATGTCAAACCTAATGAAGCAACTGATTTTAATTGCCCTGATTAGTCGACTTCAGAAATCACCTAAAAAGCCCACGCGTAGTTCAGACATTCTTGGTTCTTGAAGCAATGGTTGAGCAGCAAGTTGCTTGACAATTTTATATCTACATCACTTTCAGTAACTAGCTGTTTGCTCCACGTCCAACCTTTTATAACCAAACTATTAGGCAACAGATACGTCGTCATCTTCAGCTTCATTTTATGAACTTTCTCCGCCCATTTTCACCGCTCAGCATCTCCACAAACAGCTGCTCTGCTGCATGTTTAGTGGTGCAGCAGGAAAAAAGGTTTCATGACATTCTGAATGTTGTCTAGGCTGTTTAAACCTGTTTTTGTGGTATTAGACAAATCATAGCAAAAATAAAAACTGGTTTTGGTATGAACCAGTTTAGCATCCAGCAGTCCTCTGCTGTGAGCAGGTCTGATATCTCCAGTGCAGGGGTTATTTTTGTTAAACGGGTTAAAAGAGCGCAGCTGTTTGGTTGGCTACCACTGACTCATGGAGCTATCCTAGCCGACGTTTTGTTTTTATGTGTGTGTCTTAGCTCGAAAATTGATGTTTAAGCACTTTCCAGCCACTAAATTAATCAAATTTACAGATTAAAATTATGTCTTTTTGCCACCAAAAGCATACGTTTTAAATGTAGGAATCTGAGATCCAGATGTTAAAATTTGGAGAACTGAAAGCTAGTCATTTAAGTTGTTTGTGCTCTCAAAATAAACAGATGTTTTTGCAAAGGGATAGTTTAGCAGTTTCAGGGTTGGAAATAAATTTTGGTGGCTACGTAAATTCTGAGGCTTTCCCCTGTAATTACAGCAGCACACAGTGTCATCTTCTGTCCGCTTACTATCTTCACCGCTGCCCTCCTGCATTTCTCCTGTTCTTTTGGTTCTTTTTAACTTCACTAAGGTTTTTTCTTGGGAGGAGCCAGGGCAGGTCAGGACACACAGCTGACTCAGTTTGCTGCAATACACCCTGAAGGCCGGCACTCCCCCATCTGTCAGGAACGACTGATGATTCACCTTCACCAGAACAACCTTGATATCCCTGGCCTCAGGTCACAGAAGCAGAGGCTCATGTACAATCAGAACGTGGTTTAATTGGATTTCGTAAATATCAGGTTTTCACCGTAAACTGACATTTTAACATGTTGTCACGTCACAGTTGCTGGAACGTGTCTGTTGGGACTTAGATTGGGAATATACTCTGTAAGGATGAGTTTACATGTTTATTTATGTGTTTAACAAGTTTATTTATTAATATAGCACATTTACTAAAACCCCAGTTGTGCTGAACAATAAAATGACAATATAAAAGACTATACACTAAAAAAATAAACAATAAAATCAGTAAAAAAAAAAAAAAAAAAAAAAAAACACATGATATTAGACTGGAATAAAAAGTAAAAGCAAGCTCAACTATATTCAAAACTAGTGCAAAAAAGTGGGTTTTGAGCAAGGGCTTAAAACCAGAACCAAACTGGGCAGTTCTAATGTGAAATGGCAAACCACAACTTTGGATCAGCAACTGAAAAAGCTCTGTCACCTCTGGTTTGAGCCTAGAAGAAGGGACCTTCAGAGGGAGCTGTGATGAAGACCTCAGAGTCCTGGCTGAAGCCTGCTGGTGCTGCAGCTCTGACAGAAACAAGGGAGCTAAACCATTTAAGTCTTTAAAAACAAGTCATAAAATTTGTACTGAGTCCTAAACTAGCAGGAAGCCAATGCAAAGTAGCAGCACAGGGGTGATGTGACCACATCACCTCCTCCCTGTAAGCAACCAAGCAGCTGCATTTTGAACGAGCGTCAATCTGGGCAAAGATGACTGATCAAGGTCATAATACAGGGAGTTGCCGTAATCTAAGCAGGAAATGATGACGATGATGTTTTCTAGGTCTTGTTTAGGCAGGTAGGGCTTTATCTTGCCAAGCAGCCTCAAATGAAAAACAGTTTTAACTACTGAACTGACCTGCTGTTGGAAGTTAAACAAGCTATCAACCATCACACCAAGATTTTTCTCATGGATTTGACAGTGTGAAGCGGACAAAGAACATTTCAGAAGCTCAGAACTTCCAAAGACCACAATTTCAGTTTTCTCCTCATTTAAATGGAGAAAGTTTAATTCCATTAAATCTTCTTCACAGGGCCTTTTTCTGCATCTCGTTTAAAATAACATATCCAATTATTTTGGGCTGTGTGTCTAAGAGAGTGAGAGATGTGAGATTACTACAAAAGTGTCAGGATCAAAATGTGTTACCTTGTCAGAGTAAATTCACCTGGAACACTGTAGAAAAGGTTAGTGATTAAAACAAAACTACATTACTTTCAGTGAAAACCAGAGGATAGCAGCCAGGTTCATCTAGGAATGAGTAAAGTCATGTCTGATAAGGAACCGTGTATAAATAGAAGAATGTTTAAATAGAGGTGTTACACAGGTAAATATGTCAGGATGATGATGGACATCTCTATCAATGATCAGTCAGGAGGGTCCAGGGATAGCCCCACATTCACCTTAGAAACACCATGAGGATCCAGAAAGAAGTGAAGTCCGAGATAGTCTATGATAGGAAGACTGAATTCTTCACTATAAAACCTCCTTCATCTCCATGGAAACCAGCAGGACCTTCATGATTCATTTCAAACAAAAGCAGAATCATAGGAGAACACATTAGCATAGTTTTTAGAGCTGAAATAAAACTTGTGACCAGAAACAGCAAAAGTAAGACATGATTTCTGATTCTGGCTGCTAGTTTCCAGAGTTTCTGTCCCACAGTGAAGAGACAGACGTCTTTGTAACCAGCAGTCTCTGCTTTCATACAACACCTTGTTTGTGTGGTTTTCCTCGAAGTAGAGAAGTTAGCAGAAGCTGTAAAGTGGACAGTGCTGTTCTCATGGTTTTGTATTTGGTATGGATGTCAGTGCTTGGTAAAGTTTTTTAGCTGAGTTCTCCCCATCATTTTGGTATGCTACATGTTAGGATGGCTGCTTCCTAGTGTGTGCAAACATCTTCTGTACTGCACCCATCTCATGATGGCCCCTGTACAGGGAGCTCTCCTGAAGAAGAGGTTTAGGCTGTGTGTCCTGCATTTGGAGCATCGGTTGTGCACATTTTAAGTCAGTTAACACAACGTTTATGAAAGATGGAACATCGAGGGGATCTGCAGGGATGAAAGTGATCTGACATCAGCATCCTTGACCAGGCAGCATTAAACGTAATCTGTAGTGACAAAATTGTCCTTGTTTACTGCAGCGATCTAAACATCCACTATAAACTAACCCCCATTAGCACCTCCATGTTGATTCTTTACACCCCACATATCTTGAAGTTCTGTATGGTCTGGTGTTCCCCCAGTTAATGCTCTTGTAATTGGTACACAGGAGAATAGCTAAACGGTTAAGCCAGCAACAAAGCAGATTGTTAAAATTCAGCTGTTTTGGCCTGAGTCTGGCAGCAGAGGTGTGAGTTTTGACAACAAAAGATGGGAGAAATGGAATGCTGCAACAGCTCCACAAAACCATGTGTGAAGAAGGAAAGTTGCCCCATTTTAAGACAGGAAACTGTTTTCGATGTACTGACTTAACTGTTTTGCCAAACCTCCATGGTAAATAGTCTGAAAAAGTTTGAATTTCCATGTCTGACGCAGCCTTTTAACTAAATTTGTGTAAAACCCCCCTTTAGATGGTCCTGATGTGTATTTATTTTTAATTATTTCTTAAGGTTTGGACTGTTTTGTCCCTCCAGTACTGGAACCAGAGTCAACGTAGGAGAATTGGCTGCATATATTTGTAAGGGAAAGTTAAAGAAGAGAGATTTGAAGGAAATAATAAGAACCAACAGAACTGTCTTTATTTATTTATTTATTTTTAAAGCAGTATTATTTTCTTCCATCTTGATCCATGTTATCCCTCGAATATTTCTGCTCTGGATACATGTGCCAGCACACTGTGGCCAAGTTGAACCTGGTTGTCAGATGTTTCTCGGAGGTATCAGAAATGTTTTATACAATAACTCCATTCACACTGACCCCAGCATGGCCAGAGCTGATCAAATATATATATATATATATATATAATATGCATCCTGCCAGAGGTCAAGTGTGCTGGAAAGTGAGTATAAATGGAGGTGTTCATCGATTTGTTTGTTTTGTAACAGGAGAAGATTATCAAGCTGTATGAGAGGAAGCTCCATGGAGACTTTGACACAAACAGCCACATCCAGAAAAAGAAGGAATTTAGAAACCCGAGGTATCCAGCTTAGTTAAAAAATGCTGCCAAAGCACTTAACAAACACACATGCACACAGAGGCTGTTATTTACACAATAGCTACATGTTTCTGAATAAACATTGAAAAGAAAACACCATCTGCATGTGTATTCCAGTGTCTCATCAAACTTTTTTTTTTTTTTTAGTATTTATGAGAAGCTCATTCAGTTCTGTGGTATAGACGAGCTGGGGACCAACTACCCAAAAGATATGTTTGATCCCCATGGCTGGTCAGAGGACTCCTACTACGAGTCTCTCGGTAAGCCTGTTTGTCCTTTTTTTTCTTCTTCTTCTTCTTCTCGTGTTCATTGTGATTACAGCTCAGGCCTCTTTGTTACTTCTTATCCTCCCAGCCAAAGCCCAGAAAGCGGAGATGGACAAGCTGGAAAAGGCCAAGAAGGAGCGGACCAAGGTAAGACTACAGTGGATTACCATGCAGTGAGTCCTGGTTTGTGTCTCCACAAGCTGAATCTAAGTGTTTTTCATCAGAACTACAGGAGTAAACTTTGCCAAGTTCAACTCCAGTAACAGGACCTCAGGCAGAACCTGACTACAGCTCAGCCATGCCTGCTGGGTTTTTATAAACCTCTTTAGTAGAAGTTCACGTCAAAACCCATGACTGAAACTATTGAAACAGTCTAAGGGTGCATTCACACTGGTGCTATTTGGCTACCCCCTCAAACGAACCCCGGTCTGCTCCACAGGTACGGTTTGTTTGGAGTAATGTGAATGTGCACTCGAACTCTGGTGTGGACCATAGAAGCAAACTCTGGTCCACTTGAAAACCAGGAGTCTTGGTTCACTTTAACCTGGTGCGGTTCACATACAATGTGAAAGCAAACCGACCATCCAGTGAACCAAAGAGAGGACGTTATTTAGGACACCTCGTAGGCAACATGTCCGATACCTCGCTGCCTCCCCTGCTGCTCATCCCGGACAGACTGGTAGAAACTGCATTATGTTTTAACACTAAAGTAAAAACTGAAACCAGACTGCATAAATTTATTGTTGCTTTATTGTTGTGGTGAATTAACTGTTTTCAGTCCTGGCCAATCAAGGAGCTGATTTTCTTCTTTCTTGTTGTCATTTCGAGGAACATCCCCCCTAGTGAGCAGATGTAACTTCATTACGTTGTTAAGACGGTTTGGTCTTCTTGAGTAAAGTGAATGTGAAACTAAACAAAAAGGAATTCCCCTCCCAATCGAACAGAGTCCCCCAGACTATCCTGGTGTGAATGTGTCACAAAGAGCCAAAAGCTGACACTGAATAAGCATGTGATGACCAAAAGCAAGAACAGATAAAAAAAAGTTTAACTATACCTGGAGCTAAAATATGTGTTAAACAGTAACAGCTTCCACTTTTTTAGCTCAGGCTTAAAACGTGACTTTTCTGCCTCTGAATATCTCCGGTGAGCAGAACCATTAACTAAAAGCTGGTGTTTCAACATGTTTGTGTGTTCCTCAGATTGAGTTTGTCACTGGAACTAAGAAGGGCGCAAACCCCACCAGCACAACAGCCTCCACCACCAGCAGCACCACCACCACCACAGCCACAGGTAAACAGCAACACTGAAAGCTTCACCTTCATTGAAATGTGGAAGATCCACACATCAGTTTGATGTTGGATGGTTAGTCTCTTATGGAGACGTCATTCACATAACCTCACATCCACCTTGTTAATTGTGCATGGCATGAAATGGTGGGTACTTAGTTAAAAATTAGTGCATGTTTTCTAAAACACTGTGATGGTTTTAGTCAATTAAGGAAGCAGGATAAACATAAAAAAAGAAAATTAAATAAAATTTCCAAAGCTCATCCAAATTCACATGTTTAATAGTCTTCTGTTTTGCTGGCTCTGCTGAGGCATTCCAGGACATTTTGTTCTTCCCACACACCTGTGTGTCAGTGGTATTACTTTGCAGAGTGAGCACTACCACCTAATGTTATTCGCTGCCTGAAGTGAGCTGAATATTTGAGATAAAGTTTGTGATTTAGTTTAGGTTTAAATTATGCTATCCACGCTGCAGAAGTGGGCTTCTTATGTTTTTCTGTGTTCTCTTAAAGTGATTGAGTGTCTTTTAAGTTTTATTGGCTTATCAATACAATTTTAAGCTGCCAGGTGGTGCAGAATTCTACATATTTGGAGGAACTCGGGGAGCCTGGCATACCAAATAAATATGTTAGTAAATCTATGAACACATTAACCTGGAGCTCCTCAATAAGTATATTGAATCCACCAACAGTAACTGAAATGAACTCCAAAAAGTAACCAGCATAATATCCAGTTTAATTTTATGACAAAAAAGAAGAAAGGTTTCTGATCTCCTGGGATTTTCACACACAACCATCTCTAGGGTTTCCAGAGAATGGTCTGAAGAAGGGAAAATATCCAGTGAGCAGCAGTTGTCTGGACCAGAATGTCTTGTTGATGTCAGAGGTCAGAGGAGAATGGACAGACTGGTTGGAGATGATAAAAAGACAGGAAGTCCAATAAGCACTGGTTCCAACCAAGATATGCAGAACAGCATCTCTGAACACACAACATGTCCAACCTTGAAGAAGATGAACTACAGCAGCAGAAGACACACCGGGTTCCTCCTGCCAGCTAAGAACAGGAAACTGAGGCTACAAATCACACACACTCACCAACACTGGACAATAGAAGATGGAGAAACGTTGCTGGTCTGATGAGTCTCCATTTCAGCTCCACATTCAGGTGCTAGGCTCAGAATCTGCTGGAAATTTGAAAACATGATCCATCCTGCCTTGGATCAACGCTTCAGGCTGCTGGTGTAATTGTGTAGGTGTTACTTTCATGGCCCGGTCCTTGACAGCTACCATCCTGCAGCTTTTACATGCATTCCTTCTCCAGCACACCTGAATCAAATGAATGGCTTGTTACCAGGCCTCTGCAAAGCTGAATGACATGCACAGGAGAATTTAGCCATTTGATTCAGTTGTACTGGATAAGGGATGCATCTAGAAGTTTCAGGGTGGTGACTCTTGAGGACTGGACTTGGGCAAACCCTTAGTACCTGTTGAGCATCATGTAAACGCAGCCTACCTGAGTATTGTTGCTGACCATGTCCATCCCTTTATGACCACAGTGGAGCATCTTCTGATGCTACTTCCAGCAGGATAATGCACCATGTCACAAAGCTCAGATCATCTCCACCTGCTTTCTAGAACATGACGATGAGTTCACTGGACTCCAACGACATCCACAGCCACCAGATCTCAGTCCAGTAGAGCAGCTTTGGGATGTGGTGGAACAGGAGATTCTCATTATTGATGCAGCCGACAAACCTGCAGCAACTGTGTGATGCTGTCATGTCAATATGGAGAAAACCTCTGAGGAATGTTTCCACCACCTTGTTCAATCTATCACACCAGGAATGAAGGCAGTTCTGAAGAAAAAGGAGTCCAGCTAAAAAGCAAATCACAAAGAACCTTTTTATTTTTGAATTTGGTTGTTTCTTATATATTTCCCAGCTTGCTGTTTTACATTTTTGTTACATTCGTTGTGCTTGTTGCCACATTTCTAACTCTTACTGTTGATGAGTGGGACTGTGTTATGGAGGCTAATGAACTCACCAACTCTGTTTTTACTTACCAGCTGATGCCCAGAAGAGGAAAAGCAAGTGGGACTCTGCAATCCCTGCGACACTGGCCCAGCCGACTATCATCACCACCACGGCAACCCTTCCAAACGTCGTCTCCGTGACAACCACAGCTAGCGGCACCAAGACCACGGTCATCTCTGCAGTGGGCACCATCCTTAAGAAAGCAAAGCAGTGAAGATGAACGTGCAGAGGGAAGACCCTGCAGTTTGAAGAGCTGTGTTGTGCTGCATTTATACATGGGAAAATGTGCAGAGTGGACAAACAAAGTGATGGACACTGGTGAGCGTATGAAGAACCAGCCTCTGCTACACACAGACTGATTAAGACGAAACTGCCTTCCATCTGTGGGATTACATCCGCACTACTGCATCATAAAGCCAAACATTTAGTGAAAATACCTGGAGGCCATCTTCTCTTTAAAGCTGATGCATGCAGATCTGTTTTTCATTAGGTTTTCTAATTTTTTACGTGTTGGAAACACTTTGATTTAAAACAGTTAACATGGAAAAGGATCAAAAACAGGCTGGTGAAAATGTCTGAAAATCTCTTTATTTTTATATCCATAGTTCTGCTTTGTAGCATATTCATGTCATTCTTCCTCTAACAGTTGTGTATAATCGTTGAACATATCCATGTTTTCAGCATTGTTTTTTTTGTGGCAAAGTAAACAACTCTGTGGGAAAATTAATTTTACATTTGTATATATGTATTGATGGTAAAGTGAATAAATGAATCAGATGTTGCCTTATCAGATGGATTTGTATGTTATTTTTATCATAATTAATTTAGTTATTTTTATCTTTAAGTCTTCATGGAATCAGAAAAAAGCTGAGTTCCAGTTTGCTGCTGTTTTTTTTTTAGAGAAATAAAAACAAAGATGTTTCTCTTAATCTTGACTTGAGAATCTCTTCAGCTGACATCAGCAAACACCCCCACTCTGACTGAACTATCAGGGAAGCATGTGTGCACCGGGTGGTCCACCAGTCCACATCAGACTTCAGTCAAAGGGAGTACTGAGAGGTTGGCGAGTGAGGCAGTACAGGGTTAAAGTTGATCGTCTAAATTGGGAAGAAGAGAAGAATAATAAATGATTAATTTGCACATTTTGAAGTTGGGTGTGTAACTTGCCTAATATAACATCAAATAGTGTGATGGTATTGTGATTAGCCAAACAGAATAATAAAAGATGCATGGTAGTTTGCCTTATAACTTAATATTTGTTTTCCTGTAATAAATCTTTAAATTGATAACTGAAGGAAGCGTCCCAAATCTTAAGGTAAATATTTAAATGGCACCTACCAGTTATACAAGCTTTAGAACATGGAGAATTCTTAGGCTTGACTCATTTCTGACTGAGCTGAATCACACCCATCATACCCACTTTTGGCCATGAACTCTCATGCTAGTCATATATTTGATTCAGTACATGAGCAAATGTTCATGATCTGCTTGTATTGCGACATGTTTTTGCAGAGCCTGGAATGTAACACTGACAAGCACAACATAAAACCACATGCTCCATCAGCCCCCAGGCTGTAATGTTCAGCTCAGGTGGGGCTCACACAGATGCCCACATCACCCTCCATGTTTGGATGACTGAGGATGGAAAAATGCCTTGTGGTTGGTTCCTTCAGTACAATACTGAGATTTTTGGAGATTAGTTTAACCAGGGGGGAAAAGTAAAGATTTTGATTTCTCATCTTCAATTTATAGTAATTAAAACCCAATTCCAAAACAAAGTTAGGATGCTGTGTAAAATGTACATGGGAACAAAAAACAATGATTTGCTAATATAAACCCATTTTTAATTCCCAATAGAAAATTTGAGCTCATTTTGATTGCAGCATTTCCAGTTGCTTTTGATTTGCACCAACTACTTATTCAGCTTTTTGTTGCTCCTGTTCCAGCTTTGCTAAATGTGTTGCTGGCAAAATGAGCCAATTTTTTCCATGAAATTGTAAAATGTCTCAGTTTTAACATAAGATACATTGTTTATGTTCTATTAGGAATCAATTGTGGCTTTATTAGATTTACAAATCATTAAATAAGGTTTTTATTTTACATTTTTATTTTATAGTGTTTTTTGGAGGATTTTTGGAATTGGGTTTTATGCATGAATTTTATACTGATACCATAAAGATCTATCTATCTATCTATCTATCTATCTATCTATCTATCTATCTATCTATCTATCTATCTATCTATCTATCTATCTATCTATCTATCTATCTATCTATCTATCTATCTATCTATCTATCTATCTATCTATCTTTCTGTCTGTCTTTCTGTCTGTCTGTCTATCTATCTATCTATCTATCTATCTATCTATCTATCTATCTATCTATCTATCTTTCTGTCTGTCTTTCTGTCTGTCTGTCTATCTATCTATCTATCTATCTATCTATCTATCTATCTATCTATCTATCTATCTATCTATCTATCTATCTATCTATCTATCTGTCTGTCTTTTTGTCTGTCTGTCTGTCTGTCTGTCTGTCTGTCTATCTATCTATCTATCTATCTATCTATCTATCTATCTATCTATCTATCTATCTATCTATCTATCTATCTTTCTGTCTGTCTTTCTGTCTGTCTGTCTGTCTGTCTGTCTATCTATCTATCTATCTATCTATCTATCTATCTATCTATCTTTCTGTCTGTCTTTCTGTCTGTCTGTCTGTCTGTCTGTCTGTCTATCTATCTATCTATCTATCTATCTATCTATCTATCTATCTATCTATCTATCTATCTATCTATCTATCTTTCTGTCTGTCTTTCTGTCTGTCTGTCTGTCTGTCTGTCTGTCTGTCTATCTATCTATCTATCTATCTATCTATCTATCTTTTTGTCTGTCTATCTATCTATCTATCTATCTATCTATCTATCTATCTATCTATCTATCTATCTATCTATCTGTCTGTCTGTCTGTCTGTCTGTCTGTCTGTCTGTCTGTCTGTCTGTCTATCTATCTATCTATCTATCTTTTTGTCTATCTATCTATCTATCTATCTATCTATCTATCTATCTATCTGTCTGTCTGTCTGTCTGTCTGTCTGTCTGTCTGTCTGTCTGTCTGTCTGTCTGTCTGTATTTATTTATCTATTTCTTTTTGCAATTCTTGAACATAATTAGTATGTATTAGCAAAAACAGATTTTCAGCAGGTTTCTGCTCTGCAGAAACAAACATGTCTTCAAAGAGAGTACAATCACACAGTCTTACAGAGGGAGAAAGCAGTGGTTGGAGGGTGTGGGGTCCACATCAGGGGTCCCAGCAGTAACTGTTCACCACATGGTGGCTGTGAGCGGTTTTAAACAGTCCCGGTTATGTTGTAGTTCTGATGTGATGCAGAATGTTGTTCCAGGCTTTGGTCAACAACAAAGAAAGATCTTTGTCTTTAACAGTAAATCATGTATTATATGTCTGTAATAGTTACTAAGTCTACTTTCTCTCCATAATATATTAACATATCTAAAAGTGTATATAAATGCAAATTAATTAACTGTATAACTGTGGTAATATAATATAATATAATATAATATAATATAATATAATATAATATAATATAATATAATATAATATATAATTATTGGAGGAATAAAGTGTATTCTATTTATTTTAATTTATTAATTTAAATTATAGTTTAATAGTCACAGTAAATGTTGAAGGGGGGAAAAGGACTGTAAAGTAATTGAGATACCTTTCCCTGCCTGTGCCCTTCATGATGATTCATCGTTACGAGCGCCTCATCACTGCAGGTGTGTAAATTATGTGCAGTCGCGTAAGCGCGTGCTCACGAGCCGCACCCAACGTACAGCTTGTTCCGAGCAGGTTATAACTTTCCCCGGTAAAGCTGCTGCCGTTAGTGTCTGAAAATATTCCTACGCAAGACTTAATCCACAACTTGTTCAAATATTACCGCATGAAGGGCTTTGTAAACAGAGTTACGGTAGCTTGGTAGGTCAACATGACGATAATAGTCATAATATATATATATATATATTTTTTTGCATTTTATCTCTTTCTATCTTGGTTTTCCTAAAATTAAAAAATCAATAAACAAAAAATGCTTTAATGTTGTCTTTGTTAAACTATTTTAATTTTTTTATGTATTTGTACCATTATTGACGGTGAGCGCGAGGCTTTATGCTAAATTGTAGGCTACTATTTTGCGTTATTGATGTTCCTCGTGAACTCGTCTGCCTGCGGTGTGTGTGGTTTCTTCTCCAGCAGATTTCTGGTTGGGTGAAAAAGTGGAGGCTCCGTCATTAGGAGTGAAAGAACCCAGTGATCCAAAAAGCACCGCTTTTGTCATGTAAATTGGCGAGGAGTTGGGCAGACAGTGGGGAGCTGTAGGTGGAGACTTTCTTGTAGAATTTCCTCTCTGAAACCAAAAAATGTGCTGTTTTAATTCTTTTTTTTCTATTTTGGATGAGGTTGGCGTCCCAACAGGCTGGCTGGGTGAACAGTAGGCTCTGTCTCTGTTGCTGATGGGTCCATCCTACACCACAGCACTTGAGTGCAACACTCAGAGTAAGTCACATCTGATCAAAATCTGCATGTTTGCTAAGAACACATGAAAAATATATTACAGCCATTTATGGAATTCTTCCTGAGTTTTGTCGAAAAGCTAAAATAAATTATCAGCAAGTAGATAGGTTAACTGTTGGTACAGCAAGATGGTTCCTACATTCACAGCTACACTTGATGCTGATTCTTGACAAAAACAAATGTGGCGACTCTGTTCTTTATCTTTATTTGACTCAGTTAACTGCTAAGAGTCAATATTATTGTTAATTAAAAGCTTAAATATATGAAAATGTATATTTAAAAAATGCAAATTTAAATGCTTTTATGGATGGGCCACACTCTCCCAGCTCTCTTTTCAGCACGTGAAAGGGTTGTTTAGACGGCCTCACTGTTTAAGTGTCGGCCAAGATCTTCAGACAGGAGAGAGGAGTTGTGTCTAAAGAAGTTCTGTTCCCCAGGATAGAGTGATCCATTGTGTTGAACCAGATCTGGTTGCTAGGAGCACAACTGCCCAGTTTGGTATGTACAGTAAAGAAGAACAGATCTGCTTTTGCCTGTGAGTTATTTAAACTTCTTCCAGACTGGGTCCTGATCTGAGTCAGTGTGAATTCAATTATATGGTGGTGGACAGGATGTGGTGAAAAGACAGTGAGTGATTGTGAGTAACATTTAACACCTCATGTGTGGCTCATTTTGGGCCAAGAGGTGAGGTTCCTCAAGAAAAGTGCAAGCAAAGATGTAACATGGGCAATGATGCAGCAGCAAGAAATGTTTTTTAAAATAAAAACTCATTTATTTATATATTGCCAAGGAAACTGGAAAAAAGGTGCAGATTTACTGAACCGTGGGAAAAACTGAATGGATGTACAACATGTGGGGCAAAAACAGAGGTTGTGCAATTTTAATGAGATTGAAAATCAGTGTTTGGTGAGAAACTTTATGCTTGACTGAACCTTGTAAGATAAGCTTACAATCTTTTACAATCTCCAGGCTTCTTGAAGGACATCTCATAGCTCATTTTTGGATGTTGGCTGCCTTTTGTTCTGTTCTCTGTCCAGATGATCCCACACCGCTTCACAAATGTCGAGGTCCAGGTTCTGGGGAGGACTCACCACTCCATCAGACTTGTTGCTACCCCGCATGTTTACTTTAAATATGAAAGAAAGATAGAAAAAAAATGAAAACAAGACAAAAACAAATTTATTGTGTCATACCAAAACCAGACTTGGAATACATGTCAAAATGGAATGAACCAAATCATTTATAATCAAAGTTTTCAAGGCAGGATTAACTCCCAGATAATGTAGATGTGAGTCCAATTACTCCTGCATATATACACTTGGCTAGACTCAAACTGCAGAGATGTTTATGTACATGCCCCTTTTCGAACTTGGGCCAGGATATAACAGAAGATGCCTTTACACAAAGAAGCTGGTTATCACAAGTGTTTTAGAAAAACAGCAACTAACACTGACAAAAAGTGTAAAGGTCCAGTTTGCCAACAGCTTGATTTTTGGTAGTTGTTTGGTAAAACAGATGAACAAGATGCCGTCAAATTTTAACAGGCTTAAAGTGGCCATATCACTACCTTAAGTTGCAGCATCAGACATACTTTGGCCAAAAACTTCATTGACTTACTGTATGTATACTGGGACAACACTTTAACTCAACGCTGCATGTAAATGTAATGAGTGATGTTCAGTGCAGTGTTCTTGTGTCACCTCAGCCTTCTCTTCCCATTTCCCTTCCTTAAGAATGGCTTCTTGATATCAAACCCTTCCATCGAGACCACTGATGAGGCTTCGGCCAACAGTAAACTAAATGTCCAGATGCAACTCTTATGGTTCTTTTTTCTAACATAGTACAGTGCTGCACTGCACGTGTCAGGGTCGAAGGGGGATAAGGCGAGTTAACAGACCCAAACGCAGAACAACAGAGGAGGAGAAACCAAGTGGTGTCTGGGGTTTTAACAATGGAACACAAGAAGCTATAGATAATGCAAAAACATAAAAAATAATCCCACGAGTCAACTGAAAACCACGAGTCTATATACGTAGAACTAATTACAAAATGAGCTGCAGGTGAGGCAATTAGCAAAAGAAACCAGGTGTGACCATGAGAAACCAGAATCATGGAGCAGGAAGTAAAGTGGACAGAAAAACTGGGGAATAAACTCAAATTAAAAGCAGTAAACAAGGAAGAAATCAAAATGACAAGACTAGAAAGTAAGACTGCAATAAAATAGGAACAAAGATGCACAGTTCATCAAAGCATGGACCTCCTCGGTAAAACTCAGCATGACTTTGTTCGCCTTTCCTCTGCTTCGTTTTCCATTATAGACAGTATCATCTCTCTGTGGATCAGCACACAACTTAGTCGTGTGTGAACTTTTTTACATTACATTGATACAGCAGACACTTTTATCCAGTGTGACTTACAGGTGAGGAGTACAGAGTACTTACTGCACTTAATGAGTTTGTGACTGGCTTTCAGTTAAGAAGAGTTTTAATATCTGCCGGCAGAACTCATTATGACTGAGTTCTGCTCCATCAGCAGAGAGAGAAAGAAACTGAACCTTTAATCCAACCTTGCAGTGAATAAATATGCTTGCGTTTCATTTTTTTTTGCTCGCAGTCTGTGTGCTTAAAAATTTGTAATTTTTGTTGTAAATTTTCCACCAGACTTTCAAACAACAGATCAAGAAGCGTGTTGGTGTGTGCATGTTATGGATGGACCCCTCGGAGACAAAGATAGATTAACATAACTTTATTCACAACGAAATTGGGCTGTGTGTGTATACGTGTGTGTGCATGTGACTGTGTGAAAGATTTCATTGAGTGTTTTTATTCTTATGTTTTTAATCATATAAAGAACTTTGTGCTGCCTATGGCATGAAAAGTGCTTTACAAATAAAGTGTGATTTGATTTGATGAAGGCAGTGTCAAAAATGTGTATATAAAAAGAATGGCTCACAAATGAACGGCTCACAGCTGTGGATCGGTTCCCATCGTTCATTTAAAAGAGTCGTTCAAAAGAATCGATTCATTAATGAACGTCACAGGACAGGTTGTGACAGTGCAGCTGTAGCGAGCTGTTTACACCCAGAGGTGATGATCAGTCGACGTTCTGCAGTGTTTCAGTGTTGCCGTATGGTACCGGTTCAACACGCGTGGAACCACGACTGAGATAGAATTAAAAAAATGTGGGATCATATTGGTCCTGTAAAACAAAACAACAACCAAAAAATTGTGCTGAGATAACATCATCTTGATTCAATTAAATTGTATTTATTTATTTATTAGCTGTTATGTGTCGACACAGCACCGGTTCAACCCTCGAATGAGATGCCTTTTTATCCTGGAATGGTTTGTGGGTCAGTCATAAGTGGTTTAAGCATAAATCATCAGGTACAGTGTCTGGAATGAAAATTATTTTTAAAAAAATGTAAAGTGCTGAAACAGAAAAACATGTGTAGATTAAAGTTTTGTAAACATTAAGAAAGAAAGTGCCCTGGTGTCAGACAATTTCAAGAAATGCTCAATTGAACTGTTTTGGCAGGTTGTGACATACAGCAAGAGTTGTTTTGTTGTTTAGGTCTGAATATTAACAGGTTGTTTCAACTTGCGGGCTGTGTGGGATCTTCTCAACACGAGTTTAATCCTGGGTACATAAAGCCTTTGTGAGGAACTGTAGGAGCACAATTATACACAGAGCATTAGGGTTCAGTTAGGGTCACTGTGCCATGTTAACTTGTCTGTACAGGAATGCAGATACCCTCCTCACTGCTCCTCCACTACATGTACAGAAAAGTCTGCAGTCTTCGTAGGAAAACACACTCATGGCAACTATTAATTTAAAACATTTGCCAAGAAGAAAATGTACCCGTAAGAATGAGCAAATGACTGAGTAAACACAAGTCACAAAGCAGTTCCCGTAGCCTGCAGGCAGTGTTCTTCACATTGTGCCACTCCCAAGAGACTGGGAGGAGGCCACTAAAGGAGGGGCCTGACTCCAGAGTCTCAAGCCCACACAGGTGAACTCCTGTTGGGGAGGAATGCAGCAAGAAAGGGGGCTTGACACACAGAGGTGTGGAACTTTTAACTGCCAACAGGGTGTGGAAGAGTTAGCGGAAGAGAGTTAACTCTCCGTCATAGCAACTCACCTGGATAGAAATCAGTGTGTGTGTGTGTGTGTAGGGGTGTGTATGTATGTGTGCGCAGGAACTAAAGGAGGGATCAAATCGCAGCACTCAGTCATATTCAGCCAGTTGCTCTGAGTCTCACTGTGTCTCGTATCCCTCCACAGTGCAGACTCGAAAACTCTTGCACACACTCTTAGACACACACCTGACTGAGCATAGTTTAAGAGCAAAAAAGTCAATATTTGACCAGAGCAGACAGGAGAGAAGAAACAAGAGACAGAAGAGAAAAGTATTTTAATCTTTTTGGGGAGGGGGTAGGACTTTGAACTTGGACAAGAGGACGAAAAGGCTTTTTTTTTCTTTGTTGGCTTGTTTTTTTTCCCCTAACAGGTGGATACCAGACAAAGGAGGAAATAACTTTTCTTATTTTTCCGTCTTATTGTTGGACTTTTGGACTTGGACTGGGCGAAAGCAGACTAAGAGGTTTGTTTGATCAGTAATCTCTTTGTTTCTAGCAGTAAATTTCATAAGGGCACCTTTGTTTTCAATGCCCTTTACTGAGTGTTTTCAACTGAGCATAGCAGAATTGACTGGCTTTATGCCACTTCATATCTGCGTATCTTTTGTGCAAGGTGAATGGCTATAAAGCTGGTTACATAACTTTATATCAACCTGCGTGGTTACAGAACTGCATGCAAGCTTGAATCTCAGTTTTAAACCAATTTAGATTTATTTTAGTGTTTTTTCTTAATTGAATCCCCGGTTTCATCCATTATTTATCGCTTCCACCACATCACAGATAATAATTCAGCAAAGATTAGATAAACTGGATAAGCACAGATGATAATTGTATTTTTATGTAGACTAAATGAAATACAGAAAACTTTAGCTTGTTTTCTGTTTTTTTTTTTTTTTTTTATGGAGGATAACTGAGGATTTCCAGATGTTTTTATTTGTTGTTTATTTGTTTGACCCCCAAACTTGTTACAAAAGAAGACCCCCCCCCCCCCCCCCCCCCCCCCCCTCCTCTCAATGATGGGCCACATCCACGCCCAGCAGTGGTATGTTCACCTGGCAAGCGTGTTGTCTGTAGACAAACGTGTGCAGCTTTAAATTCAGGGAAACGGCCACTCATCCAGTGTCGGTCTTTCAGAAAACAAACAAACAAAAAATAAAAAAACAAAACAAAGCTGCATGAGTAACTGGAGGCTGTAATTTCACTGTCATCTTGAAAACCACCTGCATGCCTTTGATTTTGTCTGATGTGTGGAGTTCAAAAGGCTTGTTTTCACTCATGATGAAGTCTGAAGAAGAAAGGTTGGTTTGTTTTTTGTTTTCTGCCCTGACCCACTCGGGTCAGTGATTTATGTGGCACATTATACGCCACCATCTCTCCCACTCAAGCACACACCTCTAACCAGCTCAGGTTCACAGGGAGGCGCTAAGGTGCCTTTCCCATGTGCTCCCAGGCTGTGTTTTTAACTTGGGCAGGTCATTCTCTAGCCTGAGGGTGAAATTCCTTCTCAGAGTCATAAATCTTCAGGGCACAAATCATCACTTTTTGTACATTCAAATTGCAGCTGCCCACTGAGATAGTTAGAGAAACATTTTGTGCCACACAGTGTTCTTTGTTCAGAGTCCACCTCCTGTGTTTACTGGAGTTTTTGGTTCTTTCTATTAATCAGATTGTCCTCCATCCAAGATTCCAGCATAAAATTACAGAGTGGTTTTCTTGTGAGGAGTGTACAGAGCGTGCTGTCTGGAATATTTCCAGGTCCCACCCTGTATCCATTCTTTCCTGTCATGATTTCTGCATTACACTGTGTCATGCCTAAACAGGCTCCAAAATTATATGAGACCAGCAAACGTACACCAGTTTAAAACTGCATGAAAGATATGTAAGTATGAAGAATTTGTCAGTTCAACTAGATCACAGTAAATTCTGTTATTTCCATCCATCCATCCATCTATCCATCCACCCGTCCGTCCATCCATCCATTTATTTTTATGGCCATTTCGTCCAATGCAGGGGTCTATGCAGATGGTTGGATTTTATTTTTACATATGATGCTCAAACTGTAAATTGTAAAATACTCCATGCCAATATCTGTTGTACAATTGATCCCCATATTTCTGTCACTTATTGACAGACCTCAGAAGGGCGTGTCTCTTCCAGAGAAATTAGCCAACAGTGTTTTGAACATGGTAGTTCCACTGAATAAAGGTGCAGGCTGGCATTTAATTGAACCTGTGCACCAAAAGTACCTGCATGATTTTCAGGGCAAGGTGCAAAAGAGAAACCCTGTTAGCAAAAATGTTAAAAATCAGACACTTTAAATCTGTATGCAAGTTAATAAAAGCTCAGTTTAAAAAGGTCGGGACACTTAGAAGATACTAAACAAATCGAATGTTAGGAGTGAGATATTTTACCATTTAATGAAAAATATTAGCTCATCTTGAATCTGATGGCTGCAACATGTCATGTGTTGCATCTCTTCTTCTTTTAACAGCAGTCCATTCAGCAGTCAATATCTTTGCACCATGTATGATGAATTTACAAGTTATTTTACTCTTATTCTTATAAACATCCTAAAGCTGAGACCAGCTGGGTCTTTTGTAGAGGAATGTTGTTCCATTTCTGTATAATGTAGGATCCTAGCTGCACAACAGTTCTGGGTCTTCCTAGTTGATCATACTTTGAATTTCATGATGTGACAAATGTTTTCAGCTAGTTAAAGGTATAAACTGCAGGCAGGCCAGTCCAGCACCAGGACTTTTCTACTATCAAGCCATGCTGTTGTAATACATACAATATTTAGTCTAGCATCGTCTTGCTGGAATATGCACGACTTTTCCTGGAAAATGTTATTTTAGACCATGTTTTGCTCCATAACTTGCATATATTTTGCAGCATAGATGGGGCCTTTCCAAATGTGCAAGTTCCATTTGGACAAACACACTCCCCACACCATCAGAGATGCAGGCTTTTTCAGCTGAGTGCTGATTATGAGACAGATGGTCTCTCTCTTCTTAAGTCCAGAGGACAAAAAAAAAAAAAGTCAAATTTCAGTTAACTTTCCTTCAAACCATTTTAGATGAGCTTTAACCCAGAGAAGACCTATGCATTTGTGGATCATGTTTGGAATAATAATAGTAGTGAATTAGATTTTTATAACGCTTATCTGGGTACCCAAAGCACTTTACAGTGAATCCATCATTCATTCACTCCGCATTCATACATGGTGATGGAAAGCTACATGTGTAGCGTCAGGTCCCTGGGGCAGGCTGATTTTATGGCTTCTTCTCTGTAGGACGGAGCTTTAACCTACACTTTTGAATGGCATAGTGAACTGTGTTCACAAGCAATGCTTTCTGGAAGTGATCTTGACAGATTCTGGTTTTTAATGCAGTGCTGTCTGAGGGCCCAACATTAATGAGATTCCAGTATTAAAATTTGGTCATGTTGCTTCTCCACAAATATGTCTCCAAGTTTTCTGAATCTTTTGAGGACACTACAGCCTGTAGAGGACTGAATATTCAGTGTATTTGCTATTTTATGTTGAGGAACAGTATTCTAAAATTGCTCCACAATAGATGTTGTTTTCTGCACAATCACCAAACCGCTGCTCATCTTTTCCTCTGAGAGACTCTGCCTCTCTGAGGTGCTCTTTTAACAAACGTTCATGTTACTAACCCGGTGCTCAGTAACCTCATTATTTGCAACATCTTCCTTCAACTGTTTCATTTTAGCATGTTCCCCCACCCCAAATTTATTTGAGACATTTTGTTGCTTTAAAATTCAAGATAAGTATATTTTTATGAAATAGTAAAATGTCTCACTTTTGCCATTTGATTCATTTTCAGGGTTTTATTTTTATATTTTAGTTCGTAAGATTTGATGGTTGACCTAATTCACCTGTTTTTGCAACTTTAAAGTGAAAGTTTTGGTTTGAGTTTTGTTTCCATCAACAAAAAAATGACCAGAGGACAAGAGTCTATCTGACTCCTGTCTATAACAGCTGATGTGTGTCTGTTCTTGTTTCCTTTACAGGGAGGAGATGGGGAGATGGACCTTACATCTCTTAGTGGGGCTCGGCATTATGGTCGCCCTGCTGACCTGTTGTTATGCTGAGGGTGAGGACCAGTTTTGTCTCTATTGACAACAAATAAACAACAATAAATCCCTCAGAACATTTATGAAACATTATATCTGATCAGTGTCTGGTTCAAGTCAGTGAAATGTAGGGCCGTTGTAGTTTAGAGGAGATTTTAGATGTCATGAATAGATTACTTTCTATTCATTTGTATTTTTTCACCCACTATTTCAGGCAACTGTGTGTGACTTCCAACAGAATATCACAGACCAAACTTTTTTTGCGATGATATATTTTTAAAATTCTGTTTGCGTGTTGCTTTATTACTCTAAGGAAACTGTTTTGATTTTAAACTGTGTTGGGAGAAACTAACATGTTGAGCTAAAATCAGTGTTACCACAGGTATTCTTCATATTCTTCATGGGTTTAATTCTCTCTATTTCCCCGTATGACTGTAACTCTTTCTGACCCTATTCTCTTGCATTTATCCCCCACCGGGCCCCAACAGGGAACTACTGCTTTGCTTCGAGGGCTAAGACATGCTCAGAGTGTCTGCAGACAGGGAAAGGCTGCGCCTACTGCCCTGAAGAGGTGAGATCGGAAAACTGCAGGGCTGTAAACTGATGAAAGCCATAGTTTTGAGTCTTGGATTGCTCCAGATCCGTGTTCTAATGTGCACAGTGTGGTGTAGAGATTGAGCACATTTTCTTTTTCTTGACAAGTGTTGAGTCCATTCATTCACAAATATCCAAACAGTGAAAATACAAAGCTTACAAATAAAACTCCCTCTTCATTCAGACATTTAATGGTCCCCGGTGTGACCTGTATGAGAACATGGTCGCCCATGGCTGCAGAGCTGCAGCTATCATTACCGCCAAAAGCAGTGTGACAATAGACAAAGTAAGTCTTCATCACTCACATGCCTTTTCTAATCGTCCCATCACTTTCTGACATTTAGTTTTTGAGACAGTTTTAAATTAAATCTGAACTTTCCGTTTTGCTTCCCCCTCATTGCCTCTCTCACTGCGCAGGCTCAAGCAATTGATGTGAAAATCCAGCAGTCTCAAGTGTCACCGCAGCAGGTGAGCATGGCCTTACTGCCAGGAGATGAGAGACTGATGGATGTGCAGGTGTTTGCTCCAACCAGAGGCCCTTTAGATCTTTATATTCTTATGGATTTCTCAAACTCTATGGAGGATGATTTAGACAACTTGAAGAGAATGGGCAACCAGCTAGGTGAGCATAATTGCAGTGAAGTGTTGTTACGGTTTGTCAAGCGAGCTGTATTACTGATGGGCAAATGTTGTTTTTTCCCCTGTAGCCGGCCTGGTGGAGAAGCTGTCAGATGACCACACCATTGGATTTGGAAAGTTTGTGGACAAAGTGATTGAGCCTCAGACTGACATGAGACCTTCCAAGTAAGAAAAATGACAGAATGAAAGTTTAGCAGATAGATGCAGTAGCGTTGTCAAAATATACCATGCACGCCACTTTCTAACTCTCTTTTGTTCATCCACTTTTAACTTTCTCAGACTTGCTCAGCCATGGCCCAACAGTGACCCTCCGTTCTCTTTTCAAAACGTCATCAAACTGACCAGCGATGTGCCCTCCTTTGTCCGTGAGCTCCAGAAGGAAAAAATATCCGGCAATCTGGATGCTCCTGAAGGAGGGTTTGATGCCATTTTGCAGGCTGCAGTGTGTGGGGTTAGTAAAAAATACTAATCAGTTGTTTCTTTCCACATTAGCTTAAACCTTATGTCAACAAAGAAGGTCTAAACTGTGACTTGCCTTTTAATCCTGAATTAAATGTTAATTTAGTCAAATAGTTTAATTTAAAGTGCAGATCAGTACAGTAGTCTTTATTTATTTAATACTGTTGCAAATATGTTATGTTTATTTCCACTAGATTTTGCTCAGTAACTGACATTGATGAATTATTTACAGATTTTGTGGCTCCTATTATTTTTTATCACAAAATGTTTATTAGTTTTTAACTTGTTGATCCACTAATGACGTATTCAGTCAAACTGCCAAGTAATGATGTGTTTAAAGCAGCTATAATTCATCATCCTGTACTCAGTAAAATGTCAATGCGTTTTCATTTAACTTCATGAGAGCAACAAAAGTTCATTGTTGTGGTTTTCAATCCTGGACCTCTAAGTTTTGGTTAAACTCAGTATTCTTACGACATTTGTTTGAAATGTTTTTAACTTAAATGAAATAACCTAATGTGTAGAAAAGATAAAAGTAGTCATCAGGAATCAGACAATGAAGAACTACCTTAAAGTGCAGTATCATTGATGGCCACTGGGTTGTCTCCTAAACACCCCTGGCTCCAACAGACTCCTATTTTTAAAAAAAAAGAAAAAAACATCTATTTGTCACCTAAAATGCTAAGTCAGTCATTATAATGTATTAACTCCTTCTGATCTATTTGATAGCCTTCTAAAAATATATTTCTTATTAGGGAATACTTTGTTATAATATGTACATTTGCCAGTACATGAGTATTGGGTTGGATCCATAGCAGGTAAGTATTGTAATGATACTTAGTGCTCATGTCAGCATAAAACCAGTTTGTTGAAACCGTCAGACTTAATTCCTGGTTTCATTGCAGGGAATACCTCCTTCTACAGATGCCAGTATATTACAGTCATTTAGCAGATGCTTTTATCCAAAGCGACTTATACAGCACACAAATAAAAATGTAATCCTTCAGTTGGATATTGTAAGAACAACAAAGTGTCTGTGGGCCCAGTCATCACCTGCAACTCCTGCAAAATCATTGTTATGTTGAAAGCTTCATTTCTGCTGCCCAGCAAGTGGATAAAATTTAACTATTGCACTTTTGTCCACATTCCCATTTGGTATTAGCATGTTTCCTTTCACAAATAGACATTTCTAAGTGTGTTCACATCTAGAATTACAGTGTGTCCTAATATGTGTCTAGAGTGATCACTTGTGATCAGATCAAAGCTACTAGATCTGTATGCAAATAAGAAACTTTAACCCTGAAACTTAAAAAGCCCACAATTCTCTGTAGAAGTTGCTGCCCATGAGGCATACCATTGGAAAACTCATATTTTATGATTTGACTGATGCAAAACATTATATAACACAGTGAGCACAGCAGGGATGAGCAACACTAACAACACAGCCTATAAAGCTTCTAGATTTCCACTGACTGGCATTTACCTGAATAAATGTTCCTTTTTATTACCAACAATCCAGTTCAGCAAAACTTTTCACGTACACAAAAAAGAAAAAATATTTGTTCAATATATTAAAGAGACTGATGTTGCCCAATTTAAAATCATAAATATTTAAAAGATAAAAGATTGGTAGCAACTCCATGGCTCAGTATGTGGTCCCAGGTCATATTTGTCTTCAAGCTGCTTACACCTTTACTTAGAGCTGATCTTTTAAATTTTTTTTAAATTTTTTTTCTTTATTAGAGCTGCCCATATTAGTACCAAATGTGAATGGGGACTTTAAGAACATTAGAAAACAAGTATTTTTTTTTTTTTTTTTTTAAAGCAGCTATTTTCACTTTTTTTCTTAAAAGTTTTCTGCCCAGCAAATGTTGATTTTTCTTTTTGCCTTTTTTTGTTTGTTCTTACTTTCTACTAACTTCTGCTCCCATTTAATCTGGTACACTTTTTCTAGGATAAGATCGGCTGGCGCGAATACAGCACACATCTCCTGGTGTTCTCCACGGAGTCAGCCTTCCACTACGAGGCAGATGGTGCAAATGTGCTGTCTGGCATCCTCCCACGTAACGACGAGCTCTGCCACCTGGACGCAGATGGCAAATACACAGAGGCTACAAAGCAGGATTACCCTTCAATACCCACACTGGTCCGTCTGCTGGGAAAGCACAACATCATCCCCATCTTCGCTGTCACTAACCATTCTTACACATATTACAAGGTTAGTCAGCTGTACTTTGTAATGTATTTGCTTTTTCCATTCATCCATCCTTTTCTACTGCTTATCTAGGTTCGGGTTGCAGGGCAGCTGCCCTACAGGCCGGTTGATGCTCCCTTATGTATGTAAATAGAGACGTCCATTTCAAACGTTTCAAACCGTACGTCGCTGTCCTCATACTGCCATGTGTCTTTTGCGTTGCATTGGTTATTAAGTCAATTCCATCACTAGTGGGTAGTGCTAAGTTCAGAATTTCCTCCCAAAAGCCGACATCTGTTTCAGACACTGTTTGACAGCAATTATGCATCAATTTAAAATTGTTTCCAACCACCCAACACGTTCTAAACACTCGACTTTCTTCAAAAATTCACGCAATTTCTACAGTTGTCCTCGCCTTCATTCTTCTGCTTTTTTGTTCTCTTCCTGATCCTCTTCTTCTTCTCTGGTTTGTATTCTTTTGTATTCTGCTCAGTACTGCCCCCAGGATTTCTGGTGGTATTGCTCTGTCTTCTGCGTCAAGCGACGGATAGCCAAGCTCCCTCAAAATGGACCAGATTACGTGTGTAACTGACGCAGAAGAAGGACGAAACTGTCCGTCCGTCTGCATGTCCATCTTTTGCCACAAGCATAAAAGAGCCTTAAGCAGGGAAGCCCAGATTTCCCTCTCCTCAATCACTTTTATCCGTTTGATCCTGAGGTGTTCCCAGGCCAGCTAGAAGTCGCTCCACCATGTCCTGGGTCTTCCCTGGGGTCTCCCCCTGGTGGGATGTGCCCGGAACACCTCACCAGGAAGGCATCCAGGAGGCCCAAGCCTGGAAACAAACCCTCACTGAAAACAAATATTATTTACTGCTGGCAATGCGGACCAAGCTATGGTCCCGGTCATACATGGACAGGACAGCTCATATTCCTGCAACACCCCACACAGGAGTCCTCAGGGGACATGGTTGAACACCTTCTCCAAGTCCACAAAGCACATGTAGACTGGTTGGGCGAACTTCCATGACCCCTCCAAGACCATAAAGTGGGTCTGGTCCACTGTTCCACGACCAGTATGAAAACCACACTGCTTCTCCTTGATCCAAGGTTCTATTATAAAACTAATAGACTCCAGCACCCCTAAATAGACCTTACCAGGGAGGCGGAGGAGTGTGATCCCCCTGTGGTTGGAGTACACCCTCCGGTCCCCCTTTTTGAAGAGGGGGACCACCACCCCAGTCTGCCGGTTCAGAGACACTGTCCCCATTTTCTATGCAATGCTGCAGAGGTGTGTCAACCAAGACAGTCCTACAGCATCCAGAACTCCAGGTAGACCTCATCCATGCCTGGGGTCCTGCCACAAGGAGCTTTTTAACCATGTCAGCCCCAGACATAGAAGGGTCCCCGCCAGGGTCCCCTGACTCTGCTTCCTCGTCGGAAGACGTGGGATTTCTTTTCATTTTTTTTAATCTAGATTCTAGGCCCCAAATTAATTTTTTTGTGTTGTGTGCAGAAACTCCAAGAGTATTTCCCCATTGCTGAAATTGGGATACTTCAAGAAGACTCATCCAACATTCTACAGATCATGGAGACTGCCTTTGAGGTAAATACTTGCAGTTGCTGGCACTCAATTGAAATTTATTGTCAATTTTTTGTGTGCTGATCCTCTGGTGTGACCTTTCAGAATATTCGCTCTAAGATGAGCATCCGTGCAGAGGACAGACCCAAATCTTTTGAGACTCAGTTCTTGACCACCAGTGGAGAGGTTGTACCATACGGCGCCTTCAACGTAAAGCCTGGAGATATTGTAGGTGGCAAAAGAGGACCTTAATATTTAATTACATGTTTTAAACATGAAAATATGAAAGCCTTAAATCTCACAGCAACACATACTTTGTACTACAGTCTAGCAACAGAGAGGCTTATTCTGTTTTTTTGTTTGTTTTGTTGGTAGTGGTCAAAAATGCCGCCACCTTGTGGTGGAAGTTACACATTAATACCAAACACTGGTTAAGAAAAGACAGTCTTATA
Organism: Melanotaenia boesemani; assembly: GCF_017639745.1. NCBI lineage: Eukaryota > Metazoa > Chordata > Actinopteri > Atheriniformes > Melanotaeniidae > Melanotaenia > Melanotaenia boesemani. The sequence goes on along the minus strand of NC_055702.1, from coordinate 24,225,019 downwards.
CCGAGACAATATTCACATTAACTGTTTGAGTTCTTATAATTACATTTCTGTTTGAAAATGATTAGGTCATTACCCACCCTCATTAAAATAATGTTGAATTTTGAGGAAACTGTAATAAGTAAAAATTCATTTAATGTCAGAAATAATTTTACTTGATGCCAAAACACATTTAACAAACTTAAACATCATGAAACATTAAAGAGTCTGTCCAAATGTATAGACAGTTTAGTTGTTTTTGTAATATTGTCTAACGCTTAAATGCATGTGAGCCTAAATATGTGTATCTGTGTGTGTGTGTATATGTGCTCTCCAGGGTTCTTTCAAGATGCGGCTCAAAGCCAAACGAACAAACAACGATGAGCTTGTCTGCAAGATGGCTCCAGCTGAGAAAGACGGCACAATGAGAATCAAACCTACAACCTTTAACACTGGCGTCACTTTGAATGCCTCAGTTCTGTGTCCAGTATGTGACTGTGAGAAGGTCAGACACAAATTTACACTGAAACATGCTAAAAACACCAGCTTGATTTTACTCATTGACTTTATTTATGGTAGATTATTTTTTAAATCTTTCCTCCAGACCCCCATCCCTAAAGCAGATAGATGCCACGGCAATGGGGACTTGGTTTGTGGGAAATGTCAGTGTCGTGAGGGCTGGTGAGTTTAATGAGGATTATTGCACCTCTGCCACATGATGGGCACGGTCAGGCCTCTGGGTGTAATAACGACTTCTTCGCTTGTCTTTATCGTCTCTGTCTTTCAGGCAGGGACCCTTCTGTAACTGCTCATCGACCGCTTCCGCTCTGGACACCAACCAGTGCATTGGTCCTGGCATGAAAGAGCCTTGTTCAGGCAACGGAGACTGTCTGGCATGTGGAACTTGTGTTTGCTACAACCCTGATCAGTTTGAAGGCGCCTACTGTCAGTATGACAAGACCCAGTGTAAAAGACATTCAGGCTTTCTTTGCAATGGTACGACAAGTTACATTTATTACATTTAACTTCTTTAAAATAAAGCTGAAATTGCTGATTGTACTGTATTTGATTCTACTTTAATAGGAATATTAAAATATATTTTTACTTTCTGCAGCTTTTAACAGCTTCCTGAAAAACATATGCTCTTATGATGTTTGTGGTTACCACTATTATTTATTTACATGTTAGTTTCTTAACATATAAAATAGTAAAATCTGTGTTTTCTCAGACCGTGGCTCATGTGTTATGGGTCAGTGTGCATGTACTGACGGTTGGGAGGGCAATGCCTGCCAGTGTCCCAAGAGCAATCAGACCTGTCTGGACAGCAAGGGGGTGAGCAGAGATGACATGTTTTGTTTGAACAGAAAGATTTTACCATGTTATCTTACATGCGGTCAGAGCCTGACGGTGTCTTGATGTGTGCCAGGATGTCTGCAGCGGGCGGGGTAAATGCGTCTGCGGCCGTTGCGAGTGTGAAGACTTTGGTCATGAGATGACTTCAACCTGTGAGCCAACCTTTCAGGTTTGTAAAAATATAAATGTCAACAGATGAGGATGCATTATAACATGACAAACTGTTTTTTTTCTACATCTAATACCTCAAAAGCCTTGTTTGGTTTACCTGACCTTCTTTTTTACTTTTGTTTTTCTTGTCTAGTTTCAGTTTGGTATGTGTGAGGGTGCGAGGACTTGCGCTCAATGTAAAGCTTGGAAAACGGGAGAGAAGAGGGACCAAAAGGAGTGTGACAAGTGCCAATTTAAAGTTATTATGGTGGATGAGCTGAAAGAAAGTAAGCATATAAAATGACATTAAGATAAGATCCATTGGACAGTACAACAATAACATCTACAACACTTACTGCTTGCGTGTGTGTGGTTTCAGGAGAGGACGTGCTTGATTCTTGCTCTTTCCGTGATGAAGACGATGACTGTACATACCACTACACTGTTGAAACTGATAGAGATCTCACAGTTAAAGACTTGGTGGTTGAGGTGCTCAAAAAGAAAGGTGAGCTGCAGTTCAGTACAGCTTTTTTCAACAAAGGCTTTTATTTTAATCAAGCTGTATTGTTATGTTAGATGTTATGTTTAACAAATGCATTTAGAATCTCTGAATATGTATTGTGGGGTTTGGTTTTACAAGATTATTCAACATTGGTGAGTTTTAAAAAATATTTTAGTTGTGATTTGAGTGGAAGTGATTGTGTTGAGCTGCATGTGATGTCGCCTCAAATCGATCACTAGATCTAAAATTAAATCTAATTAAAATCATTTTGTTGTAGAATTTATGATACCAGCAAACAATGAATCCTTTTCCAATGAATTGCTATGATATTGTGATTTATACTCGACTTTTTGTGTCACCCTGTCAGACTGTCCTCCTGGGGGTCTGCTGTGGTTGTTGCCTCTCCTCCTGTTCCTCCTCTTACTGTTGGCACTTCTGCTACTCTGCTGCTGGAAATACTGTGCCTGCTGCGCAGCCTGTTGGAAGGTACAAACACTCAAAGTCACACTCAAAACCAATCAGATATTTACAAATTACAGTTGAATTTATGGTCTTTGTCGTTCTTTGACACAGAGCTGTCTCGCCCTGCTGCCTTGCTGTCAGAAAGGTAAGGTGTTTGTCATGTTACATGCTTTAATCCCTCCTCCTCCCACTGGGGCCAAGGTGGAGTCATTTCATTTTGCTTTCTCTCCAGGTCGCATGGTGGGTTTCAAGGAAGATGAGTATTTGCTACGTCAGTCTCAGCTGTCTTCAGACTACCTGGACACACCGATGGTGAGGACCGGCCCACCCAAAGGAACTGATGTGGTCCGCTGGAAGGTCACAGATAATGTACACCGTGGGCCCAATCACCCCCAGGCTCTAATAAAACCAAACCCAAAAGAAATGAGTGAGTGCTAGACAGTTTAAGAAACAGACTCATGTAAAAGAAAAAAAACTAATTTAAAGAAACTGGGGACTCATTTAGTCAGCTGAATGAGGGAAGCTCCAACTTTTTTCATGGTTTCTCTTTCATCATTTGCAGTCCAGTTTCCGATTTCTCTTCGACTGAACAGGTTGTTCTCTGAGAACCTGTCTCAGCCCGAATCCAGAGAGTCTGAGCAACTCAGCAAAGACGTGGCTGACAATGTGAGTGTTTTTTACATTTTTTTGGGCATGTGTCTGTAGAAATGATGACTTCAACTGAGAACTGCATTTGTTCTTCTGTCCAGTTAAATGAGGTGTACAAGCAGATTCCTGGAGCACAGAAGGTGCAGCAGACATCATTCAGGTAAGATGTGTTAACCAGCACATCTGCTAACATCCTTCATGGAGCTGCCATGATTTTAAGATCTGAAAGATCTGGAGCTGGAAATGAAATGTCTTTTCTGTCCCTTACTGACATTTATTTGGTTTTTGCAGATTGCAGAGCAATGCAGGAAAAAGGTAAGATTCTGTTTGATAAAAGTAGATCATAACACAAGACGACATTCAGGTCATGCATGTCTAACTTCTCTGATCCTCCTGTGCTCCTCAGGCAGGACTACACCATCGTGGATTCAGTCTTGACTGCTCCTCGCAGCAGCTACCAAGATTTAGTCAAACTCACTGAAAAGAACACCCAGTCCGGAAACTTCAATGACCTCAAAGTGGTACCAGGATACTACACTGTGGCCTCAGACAGAGGTGTGTGGGAACTACTTGTGTGTTTTGATGACATGTTTATTTTTTGTCTCCACTGTGTAAATTTTCATCTTTTTTCTTCTTTCTCTGCAGAGGCCGCAGGAGCCGTAGAGTTCCAAGAAGGTGTGGGGTCAGTTGATGTTCACGTACCACTCTTTGTCAAAGAGGAAGATGATGACAAGAAGCAGCTGCAGGTCGAGGCCAAGGATGTGCCTCTGGGCATCGCAGAGATTGGAAAACGCTTGGTTAATATCACCATCATCAAAGAGCATGGTGGGAGGTTCAACGAAAAAACAGCTGATTCTTAAAGAAAGGGAATAATCTGAGATCTGGATGGCACTAAATGATTCTCCCCTCCCTCCTCTCCTCAGCCACCAGCATCTTCTCATTTCTCCAGCCAGCGTACACGTACAGCAGGCAGGACGGAGTGGCCAACATCGCCATCAGCAGAGAGATCATTGAGGATGGACGCACGCAGGTCTCGTACCGCACACGAGATCTCACAGCTAAGGATAAGAAGGTGAGCAGAGTGCTGCTTTATGTGGATATATATATATATATATATATATTTATTTATATATATATATATATATTTCAACAGGTCTTGAGATTAAATTAAATCAAATATTTATTTCTAAAGCACTTTTTTGAACAGAAAGTACTTAAACAATACACATAATAGTAATAAGACAAAATAAAATAGATTTATTCTATTCTATTCTATTCTATTCTATTCTACAGTCGTTTAGCAGACGCTTTTATCCAAAGCAACTTACATTTGAAAGTAAGAACAACACAAGCAAGAATTCAAAGAAGATGGGACGTCTTAATTAAGTTGTAGTCAGATTGCTGTGAGTCTAGTTGGACCAAGGTGCTGTCATGTAGTGCTAGAGGCAGTGCTAATTTTTTTTTTTGTAAGTCATTTTGTTTAAATACAAGATCACAAACTCATCAAACAATATCAACTTGGGCATAAGTGCACACAGCTTCTTCAGTACTTGGTTGAGCCAAAGAGCTGGACAAATCTTTCTAACTCATTCTGTTGAGTAGAAGAGTTAAGCTAAGTGTGGAAATACTCCTTAAACAACCGAGTCTTTAGCTTGCTTTTAAAAGTGGATAAGGACTCTGCGGATAGGACGGAGTTTGGTAGATTGTTCCACCACCGGGGGACAATACAGGAGAAGAGTCTAGCTACTGATTTTGCGTCACGTTGTGGTGGGAGCACTAGGCGTTTTTCGCTGGCAGAGCGTAACTGTGGAGAGGGAGTGTAGCTCTGGATTAAGGAGTGGAGGTAGACCGGAGCCGTTTGGGTTATTGTTTTGTAAGCCAGAAGCAGAGCTTTGAATTTGATGTGTTGCAACTGGAAGCCAGTGAAGAGCGAGTGAGAGAGAGTGGAGAAGAGAAACAAACAAACAAAAGAACAGAAAAAAATAACAGAAGTGACAAACTTTTAACATTAAACAAATATTTATCTGTAGCCTCAGGTTCAAATATAAGATTTCAAAAGAAATGAGTTATCTTCAGCACTTCACCTGTTGTTGCCCATACTCCACTAAAATACTGCTGGATTAATGGAAAAGACCGAAATACATGGAAATGTTTTGTTCACTGCAGGATCTTCAACACATTAACTTCTTCGAGAAAATTAGTTTTGAGCAGGTGTTTTTAAGAATTTTACCAAATTCTTCCATCCAAACCCTCCATGATAGAGGAAATGCTTTTTCATGACACCAATTGCACTGTAAATTGTCTGTCCCTCCTTTACACATTTTCCCTTTATAAATGCTGTATTTTCTCCCTTCAGGTCCTGTATTCCATTATGTAGTTTAGAGATGTATCTAACCCCTGGGATGATCAAAAAGACCATCAGAACACCTAATCCCATTCCTCCTCAAGTCCTCTCTCTTAAACATTCCTTCTATGTTTTGTCTCAGTTGTAGGAATTTATAAAAGTCATGATTTGTTAAACCTTGCTGTTTCAATTCTGGATATCAAGATAACACGCCGGCTGTTTTGAACATGCACTGTGGCTGATTCAGCAAAGAAACGCAAGAAGATGTCGGAGGAAGAGAGGAAAAGAAAGAGAGAACAATAGATAAGACAAGAGTCAAGATAAGACTGTTATTTACTGGCTGAAGAGAGCTCAAAGTACAAGTAGGATGTAAGATGGATGCTGAATTAGCCGTAGGCAGGGGAAGCATCACTGAGAAAATTATAAAGTTTTGTTGTGTCTTTAACAGCTTCCACTCTTTGAGCTATACCTAGAAAGGGTAGCTTATTCAGCCGCGATAGGTCTGATTTTATTGTTGGAATTAAGGGATTAATCTGGTCAGGGATCTGCTACATTTTGCAGCTACATGGAGGTCCTCAACTTTTTTGTTTGAATAGTCTTTCTTTTCAAGGCCTCTTTGCATCGCATCAGGAAAAAGCATTTCTAAAGCTCTAATAGGCAGAAAGTTAGTGAGATTAACCAAATCAAGTTGGAGGTGAAACGCTGTCGACGGCCGTTTGACATGCTGCATTGCAGAAAGAGGCTGACAGTTAAGGGCTGCTTCAGAAGAGCAAGTGAACAAAATGTGTCTTCTTGCAAAATACACCACACATAATCCAGATAATACTGCTGTAATCCCAGCTTACCTGGAAGTAATGTTTCTCCTATGTGAAGCTAAAGGAACAATGGACTGCCAGCACTAAGTGCTTTACTTTTACTTAAATAAAATAATATATTTCCAAGGGGCACTATCGCCATCAAGGGCCACTCCAACAACTTTAGCCACCTCGTGTGCACATCCATGGTACTACTAGACCATTTAACATGTTATAGACCAACAGCATTATTTTAAAATTACTTCTTTTCTGGACAGGGGGCCAGGATAAAGATATGAGAAATGGAGTGATACGATCTACTTTCTTAGTGTCAACTTGAGCATCAACATCCTGAATCAGCTCCAGCTGTCAGTTGGCTTTTGAGATGGTTATTTTTAACCTGAAATCTCAAATGGCAAGTGAATGAGCTCCCAGAGTCTGTAATTATTAGCAGAGTCTAAACTCATCTCATTTTCTTCTTTACTGGATTGTAGGACTACATGTTTGCAGAAGGAGACTTGTTCTATGTTCCTGGAGAAACTCAGAAAACAGTCCCAGTTCGTTTGCTGGAACTGGGTGAGAAAGACAGCTTGTTGGAAGACAAACAGGTCAAGCAGTTTGTGATGGACCTCAGTAACCCACGGCAGGGTGCCAAGCTGGGACGCTACCCTAGAACCACTGTCACCATCACGGATAAACCAGGTGAAGGAAATGTCAAATGTTCTGGTTGATATGTCTTTCAGCCTCACTCCAAGCTGATGCAGTGATCTTTAAAGTCACTTCTCTGCCACCTTCCTTATGCAGAACCAAGTGTGATGATGTTCAAAAAGGGCACTGAGAACTTCACCACATCAGATCCAAGCTACATCATCCCTGTGGTTCGTACTCGCAACCAAGACAGTACCGCCACTGTGAAATGGCGCACCAAGAAGGCTCAGCGCTTCGAGCTTTCCGGTCCTCTCAAGTTTGGTCCTGGAGAGACGGAGAAGAACATTGTGATCAACCCAAAAAATCACCCCGGTCCCATCCAGCCAGAGACCTTCCATCTGGAGCTTTTCGACCCAAGTAGCAACGCTTCTGTTGGAGAAAGAAGAACTACGATTGTTAATGTCACAGAGGGAGGTGAGACATTCAGGGACTTTTATTCAAGTTAAAGATTCAGTTTCTGGTGCATGTACTGGAACTTCCTCCACTTCTTGCAGTTCCAAGATCTCCAGAAGTTGCCCAGCTGCAGCAGATGGGCTTCATAAACCAGAAAGCCACCTCTCCTGGAGGTCACATTCTCTCCCCAGAAAACCTTAAGGCCAAAGCAACTGGACCCAGAAACATCCATCTGAACTGGGACCCACCTCCTGGTAACCCCATGGGATACAAGGTACATCAGATCAACGTGTTCATGACCGTCAACAGCCTTCAGCTTGAACTCATTTCTGTCAGTTTTGGTTTGTTGCTTTTCTCAAACTATACATTTTTTTTCTTGGTTGGTTTAGGTGAAATATTGGATATATGGCGACCCAGAGAAAGATGCTGAGGTCTTGGACGTGAAGACACCTCAGGCTGAGTTAACAAACCTGTACCCCTACTGTGACTACGAGATGCGAGTGTGTGGCTACAATGCTCTGGGAGATGGCTATGATACCGACATCGTCTCTTGTCAGACACTGGAAGATGGTAAATACTGTGGATGCAGGAAATTACAAGTGATGAGTTGAGATAGAACAAATGATTTGTCCAGTTATTGTAGATTTATTTCTACGTTTTATAGGAAATGCTTCTGAAATGTTAATTATCACTAAATAAGGGATTAATAAACATCCATAGCTCTTTCTGGCCCTTTTTCATACAGCAACTGTCTCTTGCAAGAGTACATGTGAGATTTTGACTGGTTTGGATGTCCATTGTAATAATACTGATGAGGCGCACGTTGATCGGCCACAGAAAGGACATGCACACATTGACAGACTCCAAAACAACAACAGCCCATCGTCATGGCGCACACATTGGATGATGAACCTGACCGGGCTGCGGCTTACGGAATTTGGTCATTTGGCTCTTCTTTGTAGTTTTTACATACATGCATTCACGACTACTGTATAAATATTTACATATACAGCATACACACACACACACACATAATTACACGCATAGACTAATCAGGGCAAACACCACATGCAGACCCTTGGCTGTTGCTGAGGTGGCATTTCTGTGCTTGTCAGAGCAAAACAGATAAAAATCTGACTATTTTCTTAACAATGTCAAGGAAATCTGTAAGGACTCACTGTTCAAACAGCAATGGAAAACTTTAACTGTGGTTAAAAAAATATATATATATATATCACAGTTTTACTTAAAGGGGTAGTGCACCCAAAAAAAAATATTTATTTTTTACTTACTTCTCAGTTAATTGTATTAATTAAAAAATACTTAATTGTGATGAAAACCACATATACTGTTGATAAAATTTGTATTTTTTAATTTATATATTAAAAGAAAACAAAACAAAACAAAAAAAAACAAAAAAAAAACAAAAAAAAAAAACAGAATTTTGTGGGTAAAAAGGCTCATAATGCCCTCTACAGGGTAAAACCAGGTTTTGTTTTTCGTGATGTAGAGCCGTCTCTACTTCACAATAAAATATTAAAAACCTCACAGCCCCTCCCTCCAGATGCAGTCAGGCGTGTCCTCGCCTTGCAGGCATAGAAAATAATGCCCACCAACACATATGAAGGGATATGAACTTATTTGGTGTAGATTTGCTAGTTTCAGACTTCTGTTCTTTCACAGAGTTTCTGATTAAATATTTCTGCAATGGGATGGATTTGTGCTTTTGAGGGGTGTAAAAGTAACACTCCGAATAAGATACCCTTAACTGTAGACCATTGTCAGTCCAGATATCCATGCTGCTGTCCATGTTGACAGACACAAGATGATTAGGACTCACCACCTCAGTACTGCCGGCACCGCAAGATGGTGCAGCACACAAAAAGGGCGCTGGATTGCCGATACATTGTTAATTGTATGAGTTTACATACATCATTTTTCTTTGTACTTTTTGAATATTATTTCTTTCATTTTTTTCTTAGACTGGATGATGTTTTCCTGAACTTTATTCAACAATTTCATGCCATAAACTACAAGGCCCATGCTTTTCATAGGTATCCTCGCTAAAAATCTTGGTGTCTCTTCCTAAGAGCAAGTTCATGTGCGACAAGCAGTAGTCTCTGAGTTTGAACTTACAAAAAGCTCCTGCTTTGTTTTCCTGCAGTGCCTGGTGAACCTGGTCGCCTGGCCTTCAACGTCATCAGTCCAACTGTCACTCAGCTCAGCTGGGCAGAGCCTGCAGAAACCAATGGCAACATCACCGCATACGAGGTCATCTACACACCGATCGATGATGAACTGAGTAAGAGATAAACCTAAAAGTGATAAAACTCTACACCTAGTTGTGTAAGACAGCTCCACCTCCTCATACTCTTTTCGTCACACAGAGCCAGTGGGAGCACCGAAGAAAGTGATGATTGACAATCCTAAGAAACGAATGCTGTTGATAGAAAACCTCCAGAGTGCCCAAACTTATCAATACAAAGTCCGTGCCAAAAACAGCGTGGGCTGGGGCCCCTTCAGAGATGCCTCCATCAACCTGGCATCACAGCCTGCCAGACCTCTATCGAGTAAGTCTGCTGATGAACATCCCTGGAGCATTTGTTGTTCAGCCTGTCTCACTGAAAAGAAATTCATGCCTGTCTTTTTGTCCCCAGTTCCCATTATTCCAGACGTCCCTATTGTGGATGCCGAGGCAGGAGAAGAGTATGACAGCTACCTGATGTACAGCAACGATGTACTGAAGTCACCAACAAGCTCCAAGACACCCAGTGTCACTGGTGATGGTGGGTACCCAGAACCACAACCACAAGCTATATATAACAGCTGATGGTGCAATCACCATGGATTTTATCATTTCAGTCCACATTCTCAGCTTCTCACCATCGCTCCTTGTTCTTTGGTGTTTTTATGATGGTCAGATGGACAGCAGATAATTATCAGATTGCAAAGGTTTTTTTTTTCCTCATTCCTACTTTTAATAATACCCCTCACTGTCAACAGGGACAAAAAGAGCAGCTGGAAGAGCTGTGAGGCTCAGAAACAGCATCTTTCTCATGGCTCTGCCTTGTTTTTATCCCCTCCATCTGGCAAGCATTTTTCCCACTGGCAACGTCTCAGCTATGCAGCAATAAAAATCCGTTTTTAAATCATCCCATATATGTGGAATAGACGTGCTTTGCAATGATTAACTGCAATGTCTTTCTCCACGAGATCTACTGGCAGCATAGTTGCTTTTCTGAAAGACACGCTCAAGTTGTTCCTCGTCATTTAATAATTTGGACTTAATTATGTAAACTAATATAAATTCATCATTGTAATCCCATAAATTTGTCACAGTTTCTTGTAATGTTTTAGTAAAACAAACACTTCTTCCCTGCAACTCTTTCTCTGCCGACTTGCATCTCTCCTGTGACTACAAAATCAAGACTGGAAATATATGAAGTTGGTGGGGTCAAACCTGGATCTTCGTAAGGTGTCATGGAAAAAGCGAGTGGAGATCATCCCTTATCGGCTCAGCACAGACACAGAGGCGAGCTCAGACGAGGTCCCCCACCCCAGCAACACTCAAACACCCTTCCCAGGTGAAGACCCCTGCTATCAGATCAGAAAGCTGTTGTGCACGGCCAGTCATGTTCCAGCAAGGCACATCACTTTCCTATCACTCAGTTTCGGGCTTTAGCCCTTGTGCCGTTGCATCTTGTTGGCACCTTTTCCGTCTCTCCTCCTGCCACCTGCACTGAGAGGAGCATTGGCATCAACTGCCCCGCCTCCAGTTGATGATCGGGAGTAGGCTTTTCCAGGCATCGGCTATGTCTGTTCTCTCTCCATCCCACTGGATATGTACTGATGAGGCGGCTTTCCTGCTGAGGGTAATGGCTTAGTTATTGTGCTGCAGTGTGGGGGAAAAAGTTATTTACTATATCCGGTCTCATTTCCTTAGGAGCAGTTTCAGTATTGACATCTTTTGCTTTCATCCTCCGGTGTGCATCGGTACCTCATGAAAACTCACTTTTTAAACATTTGAATGGCTGCATTTTTCCACAAGGGGAGCTGTTTAGACATATTTTTCCACATACCAAAGCAATACTTAAAGGTGCAGCATGTAACAAAATCAGAGGTCAATGACAGAAAAAAATAATATATCATTAAAAACTATGCTTCTGTTGGTATCAAATCATATGACTAAAATAACTTGTGTTTTTATTCTCTTAAAATGAATCATTTACATCTACGTGCTGTGGGTCCACATACATGGCAGCAGTCAAAATTGTGCCATAATTTTTACTACGGTGTCTCTCAATGGACAAGTGAGTGTGTGAAGTGATAACGTCTGAGCTTTAAAACTGCAGTGACTGCTGTGATAGGTGCTAACACCATCATTTGGGATAAGTAATGCCTTAAAAAGGACCAAAGAAGAAGATTTTACCTGCACACAATGTTGAAGTAGTTGCCTGTAGTGCAGTCATCGCTGCAGCTAAGATCACTGGATCCACTCAGATGAAAACATGTTTCTGTCTGGAAGACAGACAGCCGCCGTCATTTCACAACTGTGCTTGGGCATTGGAAGTAATTTCTATGCTCATCTTTAGATGAGTAATTCTTACACACATTATACCTTCAAAATCTGCAGAAGTTGGTGTGTTTACCATCTAGAAAATGAAATAAAAACTTGCAAGAGGCTTCACTCAAATGATGCTACAGCAGATGAAAATCTGCAACATGATCTACTATGACAGCCAAAAAGTATCAGAACTGACACGTCTGATTAAGGCTACGAGTTCACTTCACCCTCTTGAAGTTTTGAATTTTCCTGTTTCACAAACATACATTTTGCAGCTTACAAAGATCAAACCTCAAAAGGTTTAACACCCTTTTACAAATGAGAAATACAGAGAAAACGATAAGCAAAGTGAGGTTTTCCTCTCAAAGCTTGCAGGTGGCACTGCTGAAAAAACTGAACCTTTAAGTCCGAAACAAATGAAACTGGACCAGCTGACTTTGGGTTCAGGTGCTTCACATCAATGACACTGTAATTAGTTATCGGCAACCGATCTGCTGTGTGTGTTGACTGTCCTGGCTCTCGTTGTTGTGTTTCACAGATTACACGATGAATGGGAAGTGGGAGCAGAACTTCCTTTTCCAGGGAGGGTCAGTGACACGCAACATGTCGCCATCATCCTCTCCTATGTCCACTCTGAGCTCTAACTACAGAGGGGCCGGTGGCTCATTCACCACAGAGTCAACCACCACATACATGTCTGGACCTAGTAAGATGGACTCTGGGAAAAGCATTCAGGAAAAGTTCGAGAAAATATCCAAATCTCATGCAGCCGTACGCTCTGTATTTTTCTCTTCATGTAGGAAGCTCTCGTAAACAGAATGTGATTGGCGGAGGAGGAGTGCACTCATCAGAAGTCATCATGAGGAAGCGTTCGGAAAACCGAGGTTACACAGATGAAAATATCCGAGACTCTATTGTGATGGGAGAAGTTTCAAGCAGGTTCCCAGATCTTGGTAAGAATTTACTCCTCAGAAATGTGTCTCAGATAATGATGATGCCTCAGCAGGTAGGCTGTGCAAGCGCATGACAGTGATGGCTTGGACATCTGTTAGCAGGGCTTGGGCTACTGGCTGCACAGCAGGAGCTATGCTGACTGTCGCTCCTCTCCCTCCCTCCCCTTATTCCTTTTCTCTGTTTTATTCTTTTTGTTTACGTCACTCCCTCCTGCTGTTTCATCGTCCCTGCACCCTCCTCCTCTGCCTTCTCCTTTTGCTCACTGCGCCATCAGGTGGTTTCAGCTACACTGGGATGCAGAGCAGTACTCAGAGCCAGTTCAGCTACAGCCTGTCTCAGGCTTCCAGGGCCACGACCCAACCGTCAGACATCAATGAAGCCTTGTATAGTCTGGACAGGGTGCTCCAGGGTAAGTCTGCGGCACACAAGCAGGAAGCCACTGGGTGTATTGGCTGAGATTGCTGCGTGATGCGCTCTTCCTCAAAACTTCATTGCTGCTTCATTGAATGATACTTAGTCTGTATTCATGTTGTTTACTGTCACAAGTGGCCAAAATAGTGGTAAAGAAGGATAAAGAGAAGAAAGGTTGGCATCTTAAAATGCTTCTTGAAAAAGTTAAGTAACATTAAAACATATATGCCCATACAGGGATGATGAACTTTAGCAATGTTTTAGCTGCTTTCTGTGATTTAATGTGAAGGAAAGTGACTGTGTTACGGTCGCATATCGTCTCAAATCGATCGCTGGATCCTGAATCGATTCAAATTAAATGAAATCTCAATGAAAAGAGAGAATTATAAATATCTGCAGACATCAAATCTTTATCCACAGAACCAACATCATGTGATTTACACTCCCCACTGAACATGTAGTTAAAATCCAACATTCTGAGGGGTAATCTAAATGTCTAGTGTTTAAACAAAGGCTCACCACATATCTGACAGATTTCTTACTTGTTCTTTTTTATTTTGTCCATCAGATGCTCGGCTTTCTCCTGGTGTACCAGAAACCCCCAGCAGACTGGTGTTTTCTGCTCTGGGACCAACTGCACTCAAAGTCAGCTGGCAGGAGCCCCACTGTGAGAAAGACATCCAGGGCTACTGTGTTCTCTACCAGCTGCTCAGTGGAGGTAAAGGCATCAGTCAGTCATTTTTATTCATTTATTCAGTTGGGAACCAGCAATTCACCCTGTATTCTGTATGTTTAGCCGTCTTTTAGTCTTCCTGATCTGGCCTCTCTTCTCCTGCAGGTGAGACGAAGCGCATCAATGTGACCAACCCAGCAGAGAACTCTGTGATCATCCATGACCTGTTGCCCAACCACTCCTACCTGTTTAAGGTGAAGGCTCAGAGCCAGGAAGGCTGGGGCCCAGAGAGAGAAGGAGTCATCACCATTGAGTCTGCTGTGGACCCCAAGAGTCCCCTCAGTCCTGTGCCAGGTCCATAGATACTATGATCATGTGTTTGTGCAGTTATAAGAAGAACAAGGTATCACATTTTCTGTTTTGTCTCTCTCAGGTTCACCGTTCACTCTGAGTACTCCCAGTGCTCCAGGCCCTCTGGTGTTCACCGCTCTGAGCCCTGACTCCCTGCAGCTCAGCTGGGAGAAACCTCGTAAACCCAATGGAGACATCTTGGGCTACGTGGTAACCTGCGAACAGCTGCACAGTGGAGGTGAGTCTTTCTGAAAAAGCCAAGCAAAAAAACAAAACAAAACAAAACATGCTGATGTAGATGTGCATCTTCCAGGGGGTAATCCATTAAAGATACACAAGAGAGAGACTTACCTGAAACAGTCAGACTCAAACTAGTGCCATCTTCTACTTAAGCTTCAAGTTGTTCCACAAATTCAGCTGAGCCTCATTCAGTCCAGACCAAGATATCTACCAAGCCCAAATCAATGAATAAATGAAAAGCTAATGAAAAGAACAACACAAAAGGAAAAGTCAGCACACCATTCTTTTCATCAGCGGATCAAACACTGCTGACAGAGCTGTTTGAAGAATATAAGCTTATTTTCACCAAAAACAGGCAAAGCTGCACCTACTGGCAGAACCATCAGGTTCAAGTTACCGGGTTGACAAAGGAAGGGTTGGGGCTGCAATCAATATGGGGATTAGGGTTAATAAGCATATTAATGGTAAATACAGTTGGAGTTTTTTCTTATATATGTTTGCATTTATTGCATATAATGTTTGACTAGAAACTATGAAAAGGCTGTCATCTAATTTTAATCGATTTTCATATTATCTTATTACATGACTTGCTTAGCGTGAGTGTGGAATTCATCTGTAGTAACGCTCTTTTGGGAGTCTTGTTTCGACTTGCCAAACATTCTTTGAGCCCAGACTTTGATAAGCTTGACAGTTATCCTGGTCCAAAGCAGGCCTGGTCTCCAGCACTAGTTTCCATGGTAACTCAGCTGGGACTTACCCAAGCCACGCTGATGGAACGGAACTCTGACTTTGATTAGCCAGATTTATCAAAATGAACGAGACTTTCCCTTAATCATGGAATAGCCCTGTGATCTAAAAAAACTGAAATGTTCATTCTGAATCTGCTTCTGTCTCGTCCAGGTGACGTTCGTTCCTTCCAGGTGAACGGCGACAGCGCTGAGACCAGTCTGACTGTTCCAAACCTGGCTGAGAACGTTCCCTATAAGTTCAAGGTTCAGGCTCGGACCACGGAGGGCTTTGGTCCTGAAAGGGAGGGCATCATCACCATCGAGTCTCAGGATGGAGGTGAGAAATCACTCGCAGCAGTAGATGCTCATCACCAAACTGATGCATCTCCGTCTTCTACCAATACTCCCCTTTTTTTATCCCTTCTTGCTCTCCGTAGGGTCTTTATCTCAGTACAACAACCAATCAATGATGAGGAGGGATGTTTTTCACATGCCCACACAAGTCACCACACGAACCAACGTCTCCCACACCATGCTCGATGACCCTTACTTCTCAGGTACAAAGAAGTTCAACCTTTGTTCCCTTGTAAATAAGAGACATTTATTAAAGGAGAATTAAAACTCTCATGTAAACGTGGTCATTTATTCATGAATATGCTCTGCTTTGTTTTACAGATGGGATGATGATGACCACACAGCACACAGAGACCAGCGGCATGGTGACCCGTCAGGTCACCAGGGAAATGGTTCAAAGGAGTGTGATGGGAGGAACTACCGTCACCAAGAAGATGTTTTATGAAACCTAAAATATATATTTTACTAAACCCATACAGCATTCAGATTTCCAACACGATGAGGAATCCTAGATGAGAATCTCTTTTACAAAGAGTCTGCTTCAGACTACTGACCCACCACAGTGCAGGGGTTGATACCTTTATGTGGGAAGGAGATTCTGCTTCTAAAAAGAGAGGATGCCGCTTTCTCGTGTCTGTTACAAATGTGAGCTTCATTTTAACATTTTATAATCGTTGCAGCGCTGCTCTTGACATGTTTCATTTCCAGTATGCACTTCATGTTAGCAGATCTGAACAGAGGGAGTGGAGTCTAAGAGGGCTTTAACCCTTTAAATTTCCCACCACGAAAAAAATGTTTCTTTGCATATTTTTCTATTTTCCTTGGAACAATAATATTAATAATCAATGTTTTTAACAAATGGTTGCGATGATTAATAATAAAGAACATAAAGATAAAGAACAGCTAAATGCTCAAAGTTTGAAATAGCAATTGAATAATTACTATTTCAAATTTCGTATACATACCCAAATCCAGTGCTAGAGATTTATTTCCACTAACTTTTAATTCAATTTATTACAGTCTGAAAAACTTTCTCAACTAAACAGTAGAGCAGGACCTTAAAGGGTTAAAGAGGTTGGTGCAGGCCAATAATCTGACTGAGGTTCAGTAATCCAAAGTGACCTCCCCTCCTCCTTTCCTCCACCTTCCTCTAAGAGGTGTTTATCTGTTTGGATTTTTTCAGTTTAAATTCATCAAATATCAACTCATGTTTTTTTGTTGTTTTTTTTTTGCTTGCAAAGTTTCTGAAATGCATCTGTTTCCAAAATTCTTTCATTTGTATGTTCATCTTCACACATGTGATCCATTTCCTGAGGGATCGGGCGTCACCGTGGTGCATTTGGGATTTTTGTGCATAGATTTGTAGTATATTGAAATGTGAGATTTTATTTCATCAAGCATATTTAATATTTTAAGATCTTTACTTTTGAAAACTTATACTGAAGTAGCTCAGAACACTGAGTTACTTCTGCAAACATTTACAGGAAGCTTTCCTACTGACAAGCAAATCATTTTAATAACACGATCAAAAATATTTCATGGGTTCATTTTTTGTTTCTTTTCAGACGTCATTACGATGTCATGTGGATACTTTCATCCTATCTTCATGTGGCTGTTTTCATCGTTTTAGGTAACTCAGCATCGGAACAGCGTTTCAGAAAATTGGTGTTTGAAGACTGAAAGATTGTATTTGTTTCTACTGTGAGTCCTACTGTGGCTTCACATGTTGTTTAAAATGCTTTTGTATAGAATATTTTTACCAGGAAGAATAATCCAGATAAATTTCATAAAATAAAAACCAAATTAGTATTGATTTACTTTTAAAAAAATTCTATAATGTGATTTGAATTAGTTGAGCTTTTTTTAGCATGGTTTTTGTACACCCCTTCTGTTGCACTTAATAAAGATTTGTAGAGAAAAAAATATGGATTTATGTTAAAACTATGTACGATCACCAAAGGTGAAATAGAATATTCAGTTTATTTATGTTTTAGAGAAAAAACACACACACAACAAAGCACAGCTGCATAAACAAGCTCATGCCCGACACGTTTGCAGGAAGCTTGAGACAAAGCATCACACAAGAGTTTGAGAGATTAGCTGTTCACATGCGTCAGCCCAGTCTGAGATTATCTGCAGCTGAGTGTTGGCTAACACGCAGCCACAGCGTAGCTGCACTGAGACCACAAGTCGTTGCTCAAACTTCCTTCAGAGTTTTTTATGCTACAACTTTCAAGCTATAACAAGTGATGAAAAACTTTTGTTAAAAATAAAAAAAAAAAACATCTCAATAATTTTTTCCTTAATCTCTCAGTTCCCAACAAACCTAAAAAAAATTTACTTAAACAAGGCTGATATTTTCACAGACACATAAAATATTAATCTCCAAAATACAAATGTTCAGATACTGTGTGTTTCCATGAAGGCAGAGTAACAGAACGTGTAATGCAGAAGAATGGTAGTTCTTGTTCCAGACCTCTCAGGCACCGCACAGCAAGAGTCCAACACACAGGATCCAGTTCACAAGAAAGACAGCACAGACTCTGTGGGATGTTGAAGATCAGGATCAGTTCCACAGGCAGGGTCCGGGGCAGAGGCACGGCTCTCTGACACCTGCAGACCTGATCACCAGGTCTTTCACAACCTCCACGGTCCCAAACACAGGGAACAGTTCCTCTGTGAAATTCTCATTATAGGTGAACAAATGTGAACGCTTCTCCACGTCGTAGAAGGACAGCTGACCTTGCTCATAGTCCAGATAAACACCAACTTTCCTGGGCACCAGGGTCTGGGGTAAGGGGGTCGTGGGCACCGTCAGGGCTTTCAGATCCATGCCTCTTTCCAGGCGGAGGGTCAGGTAGCCCGTCTCTGTGTTCAGTGAGCGGAAGCCCTGCCTCACAGCCGAAGCTTTAGCCAGACCCAGCCGCCAGTCCCGCTCGCCCACCTCCACCTCCCAGTAGTGGCGTCCGGACGTGTAGCCCTCCTGACCCACGGCGCACCACCAACCATCAAAGCGCCGCGTGCACTGTTGAACGTCACGGCGCTCCAGGCCGCACCGCATGCGTTTCTCATCGCTGGAGATGGACAGGTCCGGGTTAGCGGTTTCTGAGTCCAGGATGACGTCCTCTGTGGGGCAGACGGAGCCATTAAAAATTAACATTGGAAATTAAACTTGGGGATGTGGTGATAAATATCAGGGGTTTTCATACCTGTCGCATCACAAATCCAGTTCCACACTGTAAAGAAAAAGAAAACTCTCTTTCAAGCCTCCATGTGACTTAAAATGTGTTGACAAATAAAACAAGTTTTGGTTCAGTCCAAACAGCCTGTTAAACTTTAATACAGAAAAGGACTGTTAAATTATTTATCAGGATAATTTATTACATCCACCTTTAAAAGCCTTGTGTACTGTGTGAAATGTCTGCAAAAACACTTGTAAAACTGTGACTTGTAATGACTTGTAAATAATTTAGACCGGACCTATTTGACATTAGCAGCAGCTTTAAATAGTGTTGGGAGATTTAGCGATTTATTGCAATAACGTCTGTTGCTGTAGTTTTTTTTTTCAACATTGCTGTTAGGGTTTACTTGTTTATTAGAAGGATAACTCTACATATTATGCACAAATGACCTGTAAATTAAGACCAGGAGTGAGGCCTTATTAGAAATAATTAACCTCACTCTTACAGTTGCTGCGAAAGGGAACTGTTTTCCCGCTCTTTCCTGATGTTGGATTTCAGCAGCGTAAACGTTTGTGGCCTCCTTTGTCACATTTTTCAGCAGGTAACAGATCTGGACTGCAGGCAGGCCAGTTCAGGTCAGGATGCTTTTACTACCAAGCTGCAGTAACACATACAGAGCGCTTTTATACATGTTAGTAGTGTATTTTAGAAGGCTTTTCTGATCTTTGAGCATGAATGGCTTTTATTTGAATGTAGCTTGAGATGAAAACATGACATGCAGAAAGTCCCTGACTGGACAGGCTGTACTGAGCAGAGCTACCCAGCACCATAAGTGTTTTTATTCTGAAGGACTCAACCTCTTTGTGGTGCTCTCTTGAACCCCAGTTATGCTATTATCTGTTAACTGCCAAACAAATTTACATATTTTTTTTCTCTCTTGTTTTACTGACATCTTGAATCTGTGTAGGTAGCATTAGAGTTGTTCCAACTGCTTGGCTTTAAATTGACTTTATTTCCTCTTATTTTCTGTTATTAGTTTTAAATATCTGTGTTGGCTTTTTTGCACGTCTGTTTTGAGTTTTGTTTACATTTAAGTTTTTGGTTTTTTGTATATCTGATCCTTATTCCTGCTGTGTGTTTAGATTTTGGACTTCCTGCTTCTGAAGGGCTGTTGTTTAAGGTTTTGTTCAAGTAGAAAATAAAGTTCAGTTTTGTCCTTCGGTACCTGTTTAAATCCTCCTATCTGTAACTGTGATGACTGAATAAAAATAACATTAATTCTCTGTTTAATTTGATTTTGCTTCAGTTTGATTTTTTTTATTTTCCTTAAATCCATTATTAATTCTCAACTCAGGTCCTGAACTGTACAGATGTGCATCACTGCATCAATTCTTCTTTAGTTAGACAAAACAGTTTAGTCTGACAGTAAATCTATACGGGGCCACGTAACAATATCACTGAATCATAATGTAACACCCACTTCAGCAACAGTGGATATCTGAACTTACCACTGTGTGGTATGTAACGCACAGCATCTGAAAAAAGAGAAGTCAATCCAATGATTAAAAGATGACACAACATTAATCCTCCTACAAGTTTTGTTCTCAACATATTTTCATGTTTGGTTTTGTTTTTTCAGGAAAGCAAATGTTATTCAGAGCTTCTGTATCTACACATGCTGTTGGAACAGACAACATTTCCCAATTTAAAAACATTTTCTGAGATATATGACTAAAATATGGTCTCCATTCGATGATAACAATCTCTGCTGTACTCACCGATCCTCTGACTCCTCTGCTTTTTCACCAGCCACTGCTTGGTCACGTCGTCCTGTGAATAAACACAGTAGAAACATAAAGCTAAAGCAGGCCAAGGTGAGTTAGACAATGAGATAAAGAGATTAGCATGGCTGGGCACCAGGCAGCACACATACATAGCGCCATTCTCCAGAATCTTAACCACCACTGACCTGATTGTATCATGTAAAATAGTCTCGTTGCCAATCCTTTAAACTTCAAGTTAAATTAGAACACTTCGTATCCCATCATTAGCAAAGTAACCTAGCAGAGAATATGATCCCATGATCCTGGAATAAGACGTATTTTACACAAATATTTCTGACACCCATCCCGACCTTTATGGGGCTGTCGGCATTCAGCACGGTCAGCATGATGAGCTCCACGGCTGGAAGCAAGTTGGGCAGGCGGCCCCTCCTCCACTGGAACTCCAGGTCATCCAGCATCATGATCACAGGCTCTCCTGGCCACATGGAGGGCTAAATGGAGCAAGCCACAACCTTTTAACTTGTTTATAATCAAAGCGTTTGCTCTAAGCCCCAATATGAATACGACAGGAAGATTGTCAAGGGCAAGGTTTATCAAACACAAGGAGGGAACTGGGTCAGACTTTAATCACCCACCAGTTAGCCTCAATATTCACCTTAGCCCTGCATTTAATCTCCCGCGTCCAGTCCATGATGACCCTTTTGTGGGGGCCCATATCATACTCGCCCCCCGACTCCAGCATGCAAAGAAGGTGTCCCTTCCAGTCCCTCTTCTCTGGCTTCTCATACTGGTATTCAGATGGCATGATCTTGTGCTGAACAAGAACATCAAGAAATCATCTTATGTCATTTTAGCTAGAAAACAAATATGGTTTCCTTTTTGTTTTTTTCCCCCTGTACCGGTACTCTTGTCTCCAGCACGGCAGCCCAGTCCACAATGAAGTCACGACATACACTGGCTGGCCAGACGTCCTCGCAGGTCCAGATGTGTTCGAGGATGTTTGATCTCTGAGGTGTGACAAGATACAAATAAGCTTCTGTGACTGTACACGATGCGAAAAAGAGAGAGAGAAAAGCTTACCTGGCAAATTCTGTTAAGCTCTCGGGCAAGCTCCATAATAAACAACTGACTTTCCACCAGGGGCTCCTTCTTCTCATGTTTCACTTTCTTACGAGACTCCTAAAAAAGAAACAACCTAGAAAACGTGCAATCGGCAAAAACATAACAAATAATTCAAACAAACGTGTGAACGGCGGTGTTGTACCTTTAGTCTGATCTTGAGCTTTTTGGCCGGCTCGATTAGAAACTGCAGGCAGTCTTTCATCATGCTGGCAGCTGGAGAGCGAGGCCGATGCCCTGTTAGGATAATAAAAAAGCTCCAGTAGGCTGGCACTCATTCTGTCAAGAGCTGGAACCCAGCAGCAGCTCACTGAGCCCACGCAAATCAATGAGGGAGCAGAAATGGTGAATTTATGTGAGGTGGCAAAAAGGTGTGCGTGTTTGCAGAAAGAGAGGAGGAGGACTGCAGAACTTTCATCACGGCTCTGCACTCAAAGCCCACAGAGACCTCGTTATCAGACACTCTGATGAGGGGGAGTAGAAGAGGCAGTACATAAACACACCCACACACAAGATCACAAAGGTAGAAGCAGGCAAAAAATAATAATATTGCACAGTCACAGGATTTCCTGAGGTGCGTGGGTCGATGCATCTTGATCATGGGCTTGAAATTGCAAGTTTATTTCCCAGGAGTTGTGAGACAGCAGTGCAGAGCACTGGGGTGTGGGTGGGGGGGGTTGTTGGACCAACTTGCTGTTGATTCAGCACTCAATCTTCCCCTGCACACCAGTGCTTTGCACTGAGGGGATTTGCTGTTCTCTCTGTGATGCAGGGGTGGCAGCTGAGCCAAAATGATGTCGCTAAGGACTTTTTTATTAAACACTGAAGGGTATAAATTCCACATAATGTCTGGTAATTCTGCAGGGAGGAAGAAAATGCATCCAAAACTAAGATATCTGATTTTTAGGAAGCTACTTACAATGAATTATCTGCTATATAAACTATGGTGATGGTTATGGGACACTGTGCCTCAAATTACTTTACATTACACTAAATTATAGTGGATATGCCTCTGGAAATTGTGATAGCTCGTTGTGTGTTAGGTTGTGTGTTTATTTCTGGCAGTAGAGGCTGAGCGTGTAGATGGCAGGAGAACAGGAAGATTAGAAGAAATCCAGGATTACCACCGGTGCCACTGCAGTACAAATACAAGTAGTGACTTTCTGCATTTGGAATCACGGACAACCTCGTCATGCAAGTCAGTATGACAACAAACATGCAGAACAACGTGCCAAAATATATAATTTAAGAAATGGTATAAATAAAACTTGCCCATGGGAGGAGGGTGGCAACATAGCAAGCAGAATAACTGCCGGTTACAACCAGTTTTCCACACTTTAAACATACATTTACTTTTAATTAAGGAAAAAGAGTCCTGACCTTGTAACAGGAGAAAGTTCCTTTCGCCAGATAACTGCGCGGTCCCTCTGAGATATTTTCACCAAACTCGGGCTAATTTAGCGCTCTGCCATTCTTCAGCAGCGCGCGGCTTCTATGCGCACTGATCCACAACTGCGGCACGAGAAGCAAAGCGCGCGCGCTTTATCCGCCGCCGCCTCTGCTGAGCTGCGCTTTGGAAAGAGCGCCAGCAGAGGTCACTGCTAAACAGAGCTGAAAACAGCACAGTAATCACACCTTTTCTCCCAGTCAGAACTATAAATTGAATTTGTTTTAAGCCATTTTAATAAAGCTTAAAAAGTAGCCTAACTGTCATCAGCATTATTCTCGTACTTTCTCGCAATAACATTTTAGTAACCGTTTAAACTATTCTGCTTTTATAAAATTTGTGTTAAAATGAAGTAAGCTAACTTTAAAACTAATTGTTTACCTCAAAAATAAGGTTTATGATGATCTAAATAAATGATTTTACTTTTCTTCAGCCTATTTAATACATGATCCATGTAGAAGTGTAAATAGTTATGTTTGCTATTTTCATTTTAAAATAAACATCATGGTGTAACACATTAGAGAAAAAGGCAGAAGTCTGTAGTTTGGTCTCTTTAATATTATTAGTTTAAACTCGTTTTCAAATCCCTGACTGTAGCTTTAACTGAAGCATCTTTGGTTCATCCCCCTTATTTTTTATTTTTATCCAAACATTGTGTTACAGCAACCCTTCCTCTGTGTCTGAAGGATTTTATGAAGGCGTTTCGGTATGCTCGCAACACGGAAGTATAATGACAGTGCGTGTCCGTGTGCTTAAGATGATAAGGAGCTGCTGTTGGCTCAGCCTCTGATCACAGCTGGAACCTCAACATGGCACCCAAAGATCCTCTCCTCAGCTCCCTGAAAGGTAAACATCAACAGATGCGCGATGAAGGTGACGTTTCTGGATCGTTGAAATTTCACATTTCGCTTTTTTCTTGCATTTTTTAACTCGCCAGAAACAAGCAGCTATTTTCCTGCCTTGATAATTAGCGTCCTGGTTTTTGTTGCTGTCATCGTCTTTCTCAATACGTGATGATGGTGATTGAAATGACGTCGATCTGGAAGTTTACATGAAATATTGAGTCGTTTGACCTCTGTCACGCGGGTCGTTAACAGATCTTTATCCTTTCAGTGTGTGTGTTGAATTTGCAGTCAGATGGGGAGGTAGTGACAGACTCCAGCCCTCACCTCATCTCCTGCTGTGAGCTACTTGAGCTGGTCCTCCGAAAGGGGCTTCAACGTAAGTATGATACAAAAAAATAGCTTCTTTCTTTACCCATCTTTATTTTAATGACAGTAAACTGTGGGAGATCTAAGTGTTTGCTTCTAATTGTTATTCCTTTTTCCTAGAACCAGTCCTCAGTCTGGTAAACAGAGATTATTGGCAGTGTTTTGAACAGCTTCCCCACCAAGATGCCTGTGGCAGGTAATAAAGTCCTGCTAAGATGATCTGATGAACATATTCTCTGCAGCAGTTTAACAGACTCTCATGGAAATCTTGAACCATGTCGACACCTGTTGTGTCTGCTCACAAGCAGGCTGTCTGCTGTGTCCTTGGCTGTCGAGCAGACCAAAGTTTGCAGGAAGCTGCTCTCTGCTCAGGGTCGAGGTCGATACCTGCTCAGGCTGGCCCTCAGCCGCAAGACCCTGGCACAGTTCTTCACACACCTGCTGCACACACCCAGACTCCTGGAGGTCAGACGTCACATATTACCTGTTTTGAAACATATTTAGAAGTGATTTTCGCTTTCTTGCATCACTTTCTGGTCAGATAATGTAGGTATGAGTTTTAAAGGATTTGTCTCTATGGTTCTTCTCTCTTCCAGTGGTATAGCCCAGCTCTATCAATCCTCCGGAATGAGGAATTTGTAGGTGAGGTTTTTCTTGTTCTTTCTTGATCTGCTGCCAGTGAATGCAATGGCTTGAGTAAAACTGAGGAAATTCTTGTCACCACTGCAATCACACCACTGCAATCATCGTTTTCCTTTTTCCAGAACCTTTCATGTCGCTGCTGCTGGTCCTTTCTCACATGGAGTTCAAACTGGACATGGAGGTCAGACAAAAGACTTACAAGAGTTTATGTACTCTTTTCAATGCCAACTATCAAACAACTTTAACCAAAATGTGTATGAGAGAAAAATCACATATATTATTAAAAACTGTGTTTCTATTGGCATTAAATCACTTTGCTAGAATAACTTTTATGTTTTTATTATCTTAGAATGAACCATTTATATCTCATAGCCGTGGGCTCACATACATGGCAACCACAAATATGGCCATATTTGTGTTATAATTTTTACTAGAGTCTCTCTGAATGGAAGCGACAACACTCTGAGCTTTTACTGGCTTTGTTTGATAAATAATCCCTTAAAAGGACCATAGAAGAAGACAGTACACAGTGGTGAAGTAGTTATTTCTAGTGCAGTCATTGCTGCATCTGAGGCCACTGGATCCACTCAGGGATGAAAAGATGTGTCTGGAGGAATTTTGGCCACTGACGGCCACACTCTGTTCACAAGTTTGCATGGTATTTGGTCATTTCTATGCCCAGCTTTACCACTAGATGTCAATAATTCTTACACACTGTGCTTTTTAATTATTGTCTTTAAACAGAACTGCAGTTTTCTGGATGAGAGCTGGTTCCTACCAGTAAGACCAATGATTACTGATGCTTATAGCATTATTAGCATGGCTTACTGAATGGTAGACCGTGACAGACTGACTCTTTGCAGGTGTGTGATGTGTATGAAGTAGTGCCATGTCGAGAAGTTGGGATGGTTTTGAGGTTTGCATCTTAAACTCTACCAAAAATAATACATAATTTTATATATATATATATATATATATATATATATATTGGACAGATCTTGGGAATATAAATATATATATATATTTTTTCCCAAGATCTGTCCAACCACCTTCCTGTTCCTGCTTTCACCTGTCAGGTATCTCAGTGGCCGCGTCTTCGTCCTTGACTTGATACCTGATAGTCAGGCTCATGTCGATAAGTTCATCTCTCCTGGTGACATTATCGATGAGATCAACGGCACATCGCTGAGGAATTCCAAAAATGGACAGGTGAGGAAATGCTTAGGTGTACACATTTCACTGTTATTTACTCTGTACATGTTAAAGCCTTTATTCTGTCCAGAAATCAGAATCTTTTATAAGGAACCAGCATGCATTAGAAGAGTATTGTAACCATTATTAATACACACATACAGCAAACTATGAGCACATGCAATGTGCACAACTAAGCTCTCATTTTGCAATTAAACTTAAGAAATTTGCAAATGCTTTCTCTTTTTGCAGGCAGGTGTGGTTCTGTCCCGGCAGAAGGGCTGCCCTTTGTCCATCCGTGTACTAAGATGGCGGGCTCAGGATGGGACGGTGTATCGGCCTCTTGTCGAACTCCTGCGGGCCCTGAGGATGGAGAATCCCTGTCTGCAGCTTGGTCCTGCTGCCTCCCAACAGCCACCCAGTAAGGACCAGAGGCCTTCTGTGTCTCAGTGTCTTAAAGAGGGAAGGCAAGTATTTCCAGCTGTTCTGTCACTTTTAGAAATATGCCACAAACTAAACAATCTCTCATCAACAGAATTGTGTACATTGTGGAGTTCCTGGGAAAAGCCAACATTGGAATGGTAATTTTTCTCTTCTACATCATTTGTAAATTGTTTCCTATTATTGCTAATTTGTTTGATCCTTAGTTTGGAGGCAAAGAAGTGCTGCAGCATGCAATTCCACAAGTGCTGCACAAAAACCTGCCTAGCAAGGTAATGAAACCCCTCCTCTGCCTGAGGGCACACTGAAAGCAGGCTTGTCTTATTTTAATTAATGCATGCATCATGTGTCCCACAGGAAGTACTTTTAGACATGAAGGAAACACATCTGACATGCACCGATAGAAACGGCACACTGGTAAGTTTGATATACACAAAATTACAGAAATTGTACTTATGCATACAGACTTCTCCGTGCATCCTCAGATGATATTCGAGCATCATTATCCAGAGATTTCATGTGTGGGGAGGTTCTCTCAGCCAGGCTACACAATATTTGCCTTCTGTGTGGTGTAAGTACCCATGCATGATGTTGCAGATGTACACATTACGACAAGGCTTGTACCTACCTACCCTTCCATCACACACATCGTGTCCATTCTAACCCCTAGAGACTGCCCAGAAACACAAGTGTCTCCTGGTTTTTCCTGCGTGGTGCTCAGAGCCAGCTCCAGCAGAGAATGTGAAGATATTGTTTGCCGTATTGGTGAGAAAACAGTTCTAGAAATTAATCCACATTGCAACAAATTTTAAAATTCACCCCTTTATTTTATTTCACAGCTGCTGGTTTTAAGCACACTGAATGGTTTGTGTGACTGCCACTGATCATCCCACTTCATCAACTGTAATTGTGTAATTAAAAAAAAGGTGTAATAATCACACTGCTTCAGTGTTTTCTACTCATAAAGACCTTTAATAGAAAGACATGTGACAACATTTCATAAATAGTATTAAATGTAGCTGCCAAGATTGAGTTTGGAAGAAGAAAAAAAAAAAAGCGGCCCATAAAAATTACAGAGGGGTCTGTAATGCTCCTTGTCACAGAGTACAGAGGATCAACTGAGGTAGCCAATACCCCGACACTGTGGTGAGTCGTACTGAGCATGGCATGCTGGCATTTTAGGTTAAACTGTAGATGGGTAAAGAAATGCAGTCCCTGGAAGATCTGAAGAAAATAAGCCACCTCGGAGTCATCCCTTACAGGGAGGAGAAAGCAAACACCCACAATGATGTAGTCATGTTACATTTAGAATGACTCAAGGGAACTGGTAGAGACATCTACCCTTAGTGTACTCTGGCTTATGGAATGGTTGGCTTACTGTAATCACTCAAAAATAATTCAAAGAACTTAAAAAATAACCAAAGAATTTAAAATGTCCACAAAATGGCAGAGTATGATAAATAGGATCATTTGTCAGAAAATGCAGCCACAGGCCTCTTTAGGCCCTCTCTCCTCTTATCCTGCGAGCCAGCTGGATGTCTTTGGGCATGATGGTGACACGTTTAGCGTGGATGGCGCAAAGGTTTGTGTCCTCAAATAGACCCACCAGGTAAGCCTCACTAGCCTCCTGTTGAGGAAAGATTTATGAATGTTAATAAAATACAAAATAAACTCATTACATCTACTGAATCCTTGCATTCCATTTACCTGAAGAGCGCCAATGGCAGCACTCTGGAAACGCAGATCAGTCTTAAAATCCTGGGCAATCTCCCTCACCAGACGCTGGAAGGGTAGCTTGCGGATCAGCAACTCAGTGGACTTCTGGTAACGACGAATCTCCCTCAGAGCCACAGTTCCAGGCCTGTTCCAGACAAATAGTCATCTTCATCAATGCCCTAAATACATTGTTGCCAGAGACTTATAGTGAAAGCCATTGACCGCTCACCTGTAACGATGGGGTTTCTTCACACCTCCTGTGGAAGGCGCACTCTTCCTGGCTGCCTTGGTGGCAAGCTGCTTCCTTGGCGCCTTTCCTCCAGTTGATTTACGGGCTGTCTGCTTGGTACGGGCCATCTTTCACGTTCTTAACAAAAAACACACAAAAAAAACCCCCCACAAAAAACGAGATTATAAAATTGTAGCTGCCAAGATGGAAACTTATGCACTATGTAAACGTTATCACGCTAGGTTAGCATACTGTTTGAGCATCTCCCCTCCCCCCAATCTAACTATGGGAGGCGCCGGCCTCTAGCAACAATCAACGTTATATCCTCTTCAGCAAGGCCTAAAACAGTTACAATACTAGCCATTTGCCATTATCATCATCAATAAAATGCAGTAATAGGAGTTAATATACATTTCTCAAGTCCGCTATATCTATCATTAACACCACACACGTTTAACAGTTTTCACCATAAAGCTAACCGCAAAGACTAGCATCAAAACAAATGGCGCCCGAACCAGTACGGCTTTGCTTTTCGAGCTCGCCATTTTCAGTTTCATCCTGAGCGACATTACCTCGTATGAATTCCAGAACCATAAATCCATTTAATAGTAGTCGTATCAAATAAATGGCACAGAAAAAATAATCGCAAAATAACATCCATAGCTTGTTTATATTTAAAACCGAGAATACACAGATTTTATGTATAACTCATCCGTTAGAGACTCCATTGTTCTATTTTTAGTTAATGCCACCATTAACGAGTCGACATGTTATACCAGCAATGCTTGTAGACACGAAGCACGAACAGG
The DNA here is from genome assembly GCF_017639745.1 of Melanotaenia boesemani. NCBI lineage: Eukaryota > Metazoa > Chordata > Actinopteri > Atheriniformes > Melanotaeniidae > Melanotaenia > Melanotaenia boesemani. Next base: position 24,195,643 of record NC_055702.1, on the reverse strand, counting down.
AGATATGTTGTAACAATAGCATTTCACATATTAAATATATTATATACAAAAACAAAACTAATATTACCTTTTGGACGTCAACCGAATATACGCGGATTACTGAGAACTCCTCTCTTACGACGTTCACCGAAGAAAACGACTTATGCCGAGATGTTGGTCAAGGCCCACTATTAATACTTTATCTGACGTCATGCCTGTAACATACTTCGCGCTCATTGGTTTACCTTCTAAAGAGGATACGAGTTAGCCAATAAGGCTGATAGAGAAAAAATTAATAAGCAAACCCTAATAGTTGCTTTTTTACCTTGTATTTTAATAATATATCCCTTTATATATCTTACGCTATAACGGTGCACAATATAATCTTGTAAGCGTTGAATAGCTTAAATACTATTAGTGAGGTTGTAACCAAACTTCATATCCCATAATTCCATGTTGTATATTATTGTCTCTTTTCTACTACTTCCTCTTGTCTTGCGCAAGCTCACTTCGTTGGAGAATGCGGATTTCGAAGCTAATAGGCATAGCTAGCCAATAAGCTAAAAACAATCTTCTTGTCGTTAGGCTTTAAACTTGTAAAAATGTCTAAAACACATCCACAGCCCCCGTCGTCTTCGGCAGCGACGTCTACCGGGGGACCCTCCTCGTCTTCTTCGTCTTCGCCCGCTGGAGGTTCGACCTCTCCCGCAACCGTGTTGAACGTACAGCCCGAGAAACCTCAACATTACACGTACGTAGCTGGTTAGCTGTATTAGCTAGCTGAATGTACACAACCTCACGTGCAGTAGTATACACAAAACAACAGCTAAATTGTATTAAAACTAATATGTGCACAGTAAACTGTACGTTGATAAAAATGAACAGAACAACGCTGTTCAGCGATAACGTGTTTATTTAATAGAGTAGGTCTAGATGGAGAGGCCTAACGTTATTTGTTAAACCATCTCTTACAAGCTGGTATAGCTATATATATATTATAGTTTTCAGTCTGAAAGCTGTTATTTTGTATGTCACTGTAGAATACACGCATTGTTTGTGTAGTTACGTGATATAGTAACTCCTAGGGGTTAAAAGTTTGACAGTTGAAGGTGGTGTGACCAGGTTAGGGCATACACTGATATTAATGCCTGGAGAATAATCACTGTATGTAAAAGTAATGCACCTTGTTTTTAACAAAGCAATAACACTGCATAGAAATGTATTTAATCTTTCTTATTGCTTCCATCTCATTCAGATATCTCAAGGAGTTCAGAACTGAGCAGTGTCCCCTGTTTGTACAGCATAAATGTACACAACACAGGCCTTTTTCCTGTTTCCACTGGCATTTCCTGAACCAGCGGCGCCGCAGGCCCATCCGCAGACGGGACGGGACCTTTAACTACAGCCCAGATGTTTACTGTACCAGATATGATGAGGGGACAGGTACCTGTCCAGATGGAGATGAGTGAGTGAAACTGAGCCTTCTGTGTTGTTTACAAGACTGTTTCACATCATATCTATATGGTTTATCATTGACCTTTCAATATACACAGACAAAAACACTGCTTTGAAATCAAATTGCATATCTGGGAACAATGAAAGACTTCATGGAGATTGTACACTGTTGATGAGTGTTTTGGTGTCAAACCAAAATGTCCTGTTGCATTTTGTTGAATACTCCATGAGCTTTAGATGTATTGTTGTGTCCAACAGCCAGTTAAGCTATCTTCCTCATGTCCATGCATCATCATTCCTGTCCATTTCCAAGTTTTTACATGTTAATCTGGAATTGCTCTTACTTATCACATGATTGCTTAGGTCAATGCAAGACAAAGGGAGTCTTTTATGTAGCAGAAAGGCGATGAAGTACTGGTTGATTATGCTCTGTCTAGGAGAGTATTGTCTCATGCATAACCTTCACATGTAGGGCCAGTTTCTATTCATTTACATTGAACTGAACAGACAGCAGCTGTTGACATTTGCACACAAATTTAAGGAAATAACGGTCTGAAAGATGACTTGGGGTGCGGCTGTGGTGTCCTTTAGCCATTCTAATGAGCTACTTTGTGACATGCTAAGAAAACAATGCCAGATTATTCCTGTTTTAACTTCAGCATTTCCACTGACACACAACAAGACTTTGTTACAGAAATTCTGTGTCTTGTGGTATCAGATTTTATTGCTTTGTAGCTTGATGGTGAACACATTTGTTATAATTTTAAAAATCTGTGTAATTTGTGAATGTAGATATCCCTATTCCAAAGCTCAGTCGTCATATCAGTATTGCATATAAAAATGTTCAGTGGGATAAAATTACTTTTTATACATAGAAGAACAGAAAAAGAAAGAAAATGGTCTTTCAAGGTTTTTACCAGTTTTCATATTAGTTTTAGTTCACACATGATATCTTTTAGTTTAAAAGAGTTCTGTACGAAGCTGTCTGAAACTGGCTTAAATTCGGTCTAAAAGTGAAGCTAAAAATGTTGATTTCGTGTACGCATCCACCTCAGATTTCACCAGGATTAGCAACATAAGTACAGACTGTTAATGTCCCATAATCAGGACTTTCTCTTGCTTCTTATACCCAATTTGGCCGTGTAGCCTAACTGAGCAATTCCCTTCACTAGAGCTATATAACATCTCTGATCCTGGATGTTGGTTATTGACACACTCCGTGGAGTAGCTGAAAATGTTTTACATTCAGCTGTTCCCTTAGATATCAGAGGCATCCTGCTCTCAGCTGCTTGTCTTAATTTCATATTTCTTTGACACATTGTTGTACTGAAATTACTTATTTCTGTAGACCACATTTCACCTGCTATTATATGAGTTAAAAATATATATTCAGATCAACCACTACTGTTTCACCAGCTAAGTGATTGCGTGTTTACATTAATGTTGTATCCACATTTTCAGTGACAGAAAAGTGGATGCTCAGATTTTCAAACTTGGTCTCTAGAATCATGATTTACACATTTCAGGCTCTGTTATTTTTCCAGTTGTTTGTGTGATATATAGATCAAGTACTATTAAACCAGATCCAATGTTAAAATCACATCTTGTGTTCACTGGGCTACATGGTAGAAACATTGTGCAGGATAAGTTATAAGGGCAATGTTCAGATATCATTTGGTTAATAATAAATCAACTATTGGTCACTTTTCTTTAAGAAATAGCATTTGGTGTTTCCAGCCTCTTGAATATCGACTGTTTTTGGTTTTGATTTCTTAATCAAACAAAACAACCTATTTTTAAACATTTCTATGGCGTCCTGGAATTTCTGAAAAGTCTTTCTTTTAATTTTCTCACATTTTATAAACACAAAAATGTATCTATGATGCATATCGTTACCAGCTGCAGCCCAAGTTTAAAAAAAGTTACACTGGTGTTTTAAAAAGCTTAAGCTTCGTTTATTTATTGTTGTGTTTTGAATGTGATTTCTGTGTTTCAGATGTCCATTTTTACATCGAACAGCCGGTGACACAGAACGGAGATACCACCTCCGCTACTACAAAACTGGATCATGCATCCATGAAACAGATGCTAAAGGCCACTGCAGCAAGAATGGCTCCCACTGTGCCTTTGCTCACGGATCACATGACCTGCGTAGTCCCGTTTATGATATTAGGTGCACAAAGTTAAACTCGACATAAACACACAATCAAGTTACTTTTGCCCTCCGTGCTGTCGATAATGTTTTTGTGTTTTGTACAGAGAGGTGCAGGTAATGGAAAGCCAGGGCGGCTCAGGGGCCCCTGATGGGGGTGGAGGAGACGGGCAATCTGGACAGGCAGCAAGCACAGCCCTGATAGAGAAGATCCTGAGTGAGGAACCACGCTGGCAAGGTAATGTTATGATGTAAGAGTTTCGATCACATTCTAAAAAGCTGCTTAGTGGTTAAAAACAGCGTTGAACAGGTTTAGACTGATTTTTGTTTGTCACATTACAATGAATACATGCTAGCATACATCTGATTGGCCAATACATCTCCAGCGCCATATAATATCTTATAACTTTCTAAAAGTCAGTAATAACCATAAAAAGCAAGCTTCTTTCTTGTTTAGAGGATTTTCCATCATGTTCTGCTGCATATTTTCATGTCCAACCTGTCGTTATTATCTGCTTCTCTCCAGATAACAACTACGTGTTATCCCACTACAAGACAGAGCTCTGTAAGAAACCTCCCCGGCTGTGCCGCCAAGGTTACGCTTGTCCTTATTATCACAACAGCAAAGACAGGAGGCGCAGTCCTCACAAGCACAAATACAGGTGCCCTGTTACATCATGCTCAAATAAACCAGGGTTGTTTTCTGTGGATTTCTGTTAAACTCCTGTTTGCTCTTGCCTCTACAGAGCATTGCCGTGTCCAGCAGTGAAACAGAGCGAAGAATGGGGGGATCCCAGTAAATGTGAGGGAGCAGAGGGGTGTCAGTACTGCCACACGAGAACAGAGCAGCAGTTCCACCCAGAGGTTTGTCTACGTCACCGTCAATGTTGTGGAATTGTGGCCTGAAATCACTGTGGATAGATGACAAAAAGTTTTTCTTCTGTCACAGATTTACAAATCCACCAAGTGTAATGACATGCAGCAGTGCGGCAGCTGTCCTAGAGGACCGTTCTGTGCCTTCGCTCACGTCGAAAGTGAGTCCCTGCTAAATATTCAGTGATATGGTTTATGTTTAAACTTATATTGAAATGAAATGAAATGAAATATACTTGTAGTGTTTTTCTGTATAAATTATTTATAATATTTTAAATTTAATTAAATTTTTTATTATATATATACTACTTTAAAAATCTCCTCCAGAGCCCTTTGTTCCTGAGGAACCATCATTCCCCAAACCCAGTTCCCCTCCACCCCCGAGACCTCCGGACCCTCTACCCAGTCAGGAGGCCTCTCCAAGCCCCAGCGCTCACAACATGGGACCCGGGCCATGTTCTGTACCAGACCCCTTCTCCCCCTCCACAGTGTCGCGTGTAGCAGAGCAGGGGCTGCTGGGTAGTGTTTTATCTCTCTGTGAGGACATCAGTGCACGGGTAGAGCCTGTATCTCCTTGGGCAGGAGAAGGAGGGTACTGCAGGGCGCCAGGATTTGAACGGGAAGATCAGGTGAGATGGACAGACAGAAGACATTAAATTATGTTTAATAAAAGTTTGAGTGAAGCTGTCGTGACTCCAATGTTCACCGTTCTTTGTTTGTAAATTCAGGCTAAACAGAGAGGTTTTGCTCTTGAACAGCGCAGTAGAGAATTTTCTTCAGCACAAAGCAAGCAGGTACTGTCAGTCTCAACCTTGTTTTCTTAATCTTTCTACTTTTTTTATTCATAAAAATATCTGCAGATAATTTGCTTCTTTTACTTGTCAGTAAAGCAGTTTTCGTGCAACAACAAAAGAACAAGTTAAACCCACTATTTCCTCTTCAGGACTTGTTGGTGTTCCTGCCGGTTGGCAGCCCTTTGAGCCTGTCCTCCAGCATCCCCTCCAGTCTGGCCGCCACACCGCCAAGCCCTGCTCTTCTCGGACCGCCAGGATCCAGCATCTCTTCGGGCATGAATGCCAACGCCCTGCCCTTCTATCCCACCAGTGAAACTGTGGAGTCAGTTGTTGGTATGTGGGGATGTTAAACACATCAGGATCATTGTGCTGTAATAGAAACTGTTAATCTGAGAGAAAATGTTGTGGGGGTTTTTGGGATAGAGTCAGCCCTGGATGACCTTGATTTGAACGATTTCGGTGTGTCAGCGCTGGAGAGAAGCTTGGAGAGCAGCTCTGCTCAGCCCAGTGTGGGAGTCATGCTTGGTATTTTGAAACACACACACACACACACACACACACACACACACACACACACACACACACACACACATAAAACTACAAATCTGCGTACGAATATGTGTGCAGCATCAGTCAGTGTAAACATGTACACACAGATGATGTGAACTGCCTTTGCCTTGATAGGAGGCAGCCAGCTTCAGAGTTCGGCCCCCGTCAACATTCCAGGATCTTTTAGCAGCTCCGCTCCTTTCAGCTCCCCTTCGCCGTCTCCCCCGGTCAGGCCACACGCTTCACCTTTCTTCTCTACTCACCTATCACAACCTAACCAGTCAGAGAGCACCTTCCTGGGACCATCTCATAGCTCTTTAGGTGTGTATTCAAATAGTCAAAAATGTGTGCTGGTGTAAAAGTGGATTTTTCTCATGGATTTGTTTTTTCTATTAGGACTGAATGGGATGAGCACAAATATATGGGAGCACTTCCCATCAGGCCAGGGTTCTCCTGGTACACCCCCTGCCTTGCTGCCTTCTGGCTCCTGTGCAGAAACCACCAGACTGAAACAGGAGCTGGAGGATGCTCACCGGACCCTGAAGCAGTGGGGTAACAGCTGGAGACACACAGCTCAGGTAGGTATGTAGTGGAGCATGTGCGTCCATGCCCGAGAAATGGCTGCTTCTTTAATCCAGTAATCTGTAAGTTCATCTTAATCACAACAGCTGAGGAAACCGATTTCCCATTTGAGTCGTTGCGTGTTCTGTCTGCTTCGTCTCGCAGTCGTGGGCTACACTCAAAGCAGACACAGAGGATTCCCGTGCAAACACAGCGCGGCTAGCCATGGAGGCAGAGAGGGCCAGGCAGGCTGAGGAGGAGGCACAGAGGCAGATTGCTCTCCTGCAGGAGGCGCTGGAGAGCTTACGAAGCGGAGACAATCCCCATCTTGCACTGCATCAACTTCAGCTACTACACCGACTGCCGCTGGAGTCAGTCCTTAGTTTACAGGCTCAGCTCTGCAGCTGCTTACATGCAGTGGAACAGGTAAGACCTCAGATGGAGAACTCGCCTGATCTAAGGGTATTTCACCAGGGAGCATTCACAGCCACTTTTTAGTTGAATTTTAGGTTTATTTAGCTTAGTCATAAAGCTGCAGTCTGTTCCTGATAAAACTGACACAGAGATGTTTAGTTTTAAGCAGAATTTCACACATTTGAAGCCACCAGGACGGATCAAGAAACACAATGTAAACGCCCTGTTGAGAATGGTAGATATGTCCAGTCTACACACATTTTGAGATTAATAAATTATCTAGAGAGGCACAGTCAAGAATAATCCTGTGTCATTGTGTTTTGGATTAGGCTGTATCTATTACCAGTTGGCAAGTTTGCATTTTCTTGCACAGAATGTGAACACTATACAGGTCAACAATATAAATCATCTGATAAACTAGGAATTACACATATCAGGTCATTTTCTAAATTAAACATTAGGATATTGTTGGCTTTCTTTCTGCCCTGTTTAACTCCAAAACCTCAATATTTTACACCACTACTACAGATGATGGGTCAGGTTGGCGATCTCTGTTTTATGTTCCAGAAAAGGGACAAATTTGTTGGCGTTGAAATGAACCTTGACCAATATCTTAAGCAGCATAGCTTTTACCAGTGTTGGGAGTAATGTGTTACAGTAACAATATTACTTATTTGGGTAACGAAGTAAAGTAGTACATTACACTTAAAATATTGGTAACGAAATGACTTTATTGGACTACAGTAACGTGTTTTTCTGCGTTACTTGAGTGTGTTTTTCTGTGTGTAAAGTTCTGATCTGTTTTAAGTGGTGTGCGCATGCTGCTGCCTGTGTGTGTGCTTGCTTGGGCATGTTGCCATAGAGACCGATTTGCGCGACATAGCTGATTGTTGCGCCAACTAAACAGAAAGAAAAATGAATCTGGAGAGTCGGAGATAGGAGCTTTTGGTCAGCAGCGATATTCGCATTATTTTCAGTTCAGTCCAGGTTCAGTCCAAACTTGTGGTGAAAGATCCTGTTCGCCAGTCAGTGGGAGGAGCCTTTCAGCAGCCGACCCGCCTAAACAAGCAGCCGACCCGCCTGAACAAGTTTTTCAACATTTACTGGAGCGCAGCAGCCGGTAAGACAGAAATGAACAAGCTAGTTGCAGGGTTCATTGTAGGAGACATACTCCCCCTGTCGACTACTAAACCGGCCAGGTTTAGAAAAATACTAGATAAAATGATTTTAAGTCTGGCCATTTCTTCCCACAGACAGGGATGCTGTTGTTGAGGTTTCAAAGCCATTTTGTTTACAATATACAATAAACACTATGCAGACAGGCAGCGATGATTCATCTATGATGTTTGTCCATGTCTACACGGTGAATTAAGAAATGGTAAAGTAATAAGTAGTGAAGTAACTTTTCAAATGCAGTAACAAGTAATTTCATTACAAAAGTAATGAGTAACTAGTAACTAATTACTTTTTTAGCGTAACTACCCCAACACTGGCTTTTACTCATTTACAAACTGTTCAGTCTTTGCTCTTGTCCACGCAGCATCCCACAGACGGGCTGTAATGGTGACATTAAGGGAGCATTCACCCCAGAATAGTCCGCTAGACTCGGTCCAATTGGGCACTCGGCTCAGTTGGGGGAAGCAATATTCTTCCAGACCGATGTTGCATTTACGCAGCACTACTCAAACAAATCGGACGTTATAAATAATGTCTTCCATTCTCTGCCAGAGGCGGCACTGCACCAAGATTTACTGAAGGAAAAGGCGAGACGCACAACAAAGAAGAAGAAAATGAGTTCATTTATTGGTTAATGCTGAAAAACATCAGTTTCTGCCACATGACACCTAATGTTTGGAGCGTCAGCAGATCCTAGCGGTCTTGGGTTGATCAGATTTCTATCAGAACTTTTCCAGAATTCGTCTGATGGCGAGTCATTTCTCCCGTCCAGAGCTGCCTTTCGCCCCACACACGTATGTTTTGGTTGTGTTAACCCGTGATGCCGTGGAATGAGCCCACAATGTACTTTCTTTGGTAGTCCGCTTCCTGTATTTGGCCCACTTGAAGCAGACCGAGACCTGCATTTGAAGGCGGACCGAGTCTGCTTCTTTGATACGAATCAGAATTTGTTTGCACATTCACAACCTCAAACGAAGCGGACTTTCCAAGCAAACAGACTAGGATTCGAATAAAAAAGGCTGCTGTGAATGCACCTTAAGTTCTCTTTACTGTCTTGTTTTAGACGACTCCTGGCTACAGCTTCATGTTCTCGCAATGCGTTATAATATAGATTTATTGTATTGCCCTTCTGTGCTTTACAAAGTTTGCTTTCTGTGTCTGAGTGGCTCTGATTAGAGCATTCTTTAATAAATAGTAGAAAATGTGATGCTAATCTTAGCTGTTCCTTGTTCCTGATGGTGACTAATCTCAGCTTCTGGGATTGTTCTAATGAGTCTGGATCAGTGGTTGTAAAACTTGTTGGTACACTGCAGTTTAATATAAAATAGCTTGTATCATATGTGGTACATTTGAAGTCACTTCCAGGTCTCTGATCTTAAACATTTCTATTTTCTGTTTACCAAGGTGGTGTACAGGAAGCAGAGACAGTGCTGTGTGACATGTGGCAAGCAGGGCTTGGTGTCGCTGCCTTGTGGCCACGGACTCCAGTGCGAGAGCTGCTCCGCCTCCACGGAGTGCCCGCTCTGCCCCGAACAGACCCTGGAACAGCAGCTCTCTTGACCTCAGAGCAGCTATGGGACCACTACAGATTCCAGACCAGTCAGTCCTGATTCCACAAAAACCAGCCCTGGATCCTGACCATTTATTCACTAAAGGTGTAAGAAGAAAACTGTAAGATGATAACAACAATAAGCACTGATTTGTTTTGTTTTTTTTACTTTAAAATGACATTAACAGATATTGACCGGCTTAGTGAGAGTTAGTCACCAAATACAGTAAACGCTCTTAATGCAGACTTTAGTATTAATAATGTTGCAACTGTTACCCATGAAACACCAAACATAGCTTTTGACCAGCAGCACTGTTATTTAGCCCTGCTCTTGAGTTGTAAAAAATAACTTAAAGATCTGCTGTTTTAAACTCTGACCCTAAATATGAAACATTTACATGCATAGTTTTAAATCATATATAGATCAAGTGTAATCTCACCTTAGAAACCATGTTTTCCTGGAGTATGATCTATCCATCTGGATAGTTCTGTGATTTGCTGAGATTTAAATGCGTCCACTTTAAATATTTGGTTCTTAAAACTCCAGAACATTTCAGTTTGGTTAAAGGATCGTGTTTGGTGCCTCTTCGCTGTGTTTCCAATGTCACAGACGAGGTGTGGCGATCATAAGTGATTGTGTTGATTTCTGTTTGTCAGCAAAATCTCAAAACTGCCTTGATCAGTGGATGATTTTTATATGTACTTTCAGGGTGTTGAGCCATTTAACAGGTCACTCTGAAAAGACTTAAAGGGCATATTCAGTCCCACCCAGACTATGATCCTGTATTGCTACAGCCAAAAAGAGGTCATCGCATCACTGTGCTGGTAGCACTTTTCATCATTTTGAATTTTTCTGTCATTTAGATCATTTTTCATAGATTTAGACAAAAGACATTTAAATATTATAAAAATATGAAAGAATTAGTAACATTTGTTTGGATTTACAACAGATGGCCTCTGTTTAAAACACTCAGGTTTTCATGTATACGCTGTAAGGATGAAAAAAACACAAATGAGGCAAATGAGTGTAGATCTTTGAGAATCCATACTTTTTTTTATTCTTACTGTTAAAATTGGCCCTTCTGCTACTTTTAAAAGCAATGTGTGACAGGTTTCTCTGCCAACATTTTTACATTTGTAGTATTCCTTACGTTTCAATGACTTAAATGTATATAATATATATACCATATATATTATATATATGTATACACATAGCTAAGTGATATAATTCTTATCTCTTGCACTGATTAGACAAAGCATCAGGAGGTAAAGAAATTGTAAATGTTTAAATGCAGGTGTGAAAGTGTTGATGCTCACTGTGATGGTCTTTTGGTAAAGTCATGCTCAGCATACTGTCCACATGCAACTCATGCAGAACCAGTGTTTCCATCTGAGTGCATTTTGTCTTTGTTTTTTGGTACTGATCATTAAAACAAATTGTATATTTTTGGAAAAGGAATGTGTCTGCGTTGTTTATGGTTGAGTGCCTTCCTGGGATTGTTTCTCTCGCTGTCGTCGCTTCTTTACGAAGGCCTGCGCCTCCCGCTCTCCTTTCCTGGACTCCAGCAGCCTCAGGATGCTATCCTCTAAAAAAAATACAAAAATACATGGTTAGGTTTTTTCTGGAAATCTTGGATTAGCCAAAATGCTCAGTTGGTTTTAGCTGAGCTCATGTCATTCTAAAATTTGGTAAAAAAAAAAGAAAAAAAAAGAATAAACAGAAAAGGAGGCAGTGGCTACTTCTCTGGTGTCTTGTTTTTGATTGTTAAAAGCCAAAAAACATCAAGTGTATGAAAATTTGTCCACATTTACATGGTTGGAGAACAAACTCAAGTCATAAACAGCATCTATTTTCCACTTTAGACCTGAATCTAAAGACAACAACCGTTAAGTATCATCAGGCTTTGAACATCTTAGCTAACAACACAAAGCTTCTAGTTCAGGGGTCACCAACTCTGGTCGTCTTGAGACAGTGTCCTGCAGGTTTTCAATGTTTCTCTGCACCAGCACACCTGGCTCAAATAGTGGGTTGTTAAGAGATTTGGGCAGAACTTGACTGCCTGTTAAAGAACCATTTCATTTGAACCAGGTGTGATGCAGCAGGTAAACATCTAAAACCTGCAGGACACTGGCCCAAGAAGTCTGGACTTGGTGATCAGAAGAAACATTTCTACCAGTGGCAGTTGCCAGCAAGAATGGCTGTTTCAGTTCAGGGTTAGGCAAGTTTGGTCCTACAGAGCCACAGGGCTGCACGTTTGAGATGTTTCCCTGTTTGAAAACATCTGATTCAAATGAATAAGTAGCTGAGCAGCACTTGATAAGCTGTTGGATCAGTTTAATTTGAATTAGGTGTGTTAGAGCAGGAAAACATCTAAAACTTGCAGGACTGTGACTTTCTTGGACCAAACTCCCCTACCCCTGGCCTAGTTTATTGTAGACCATAGCAAGTGTGGCTAATGTGTGTTAGCTTCATTTACCAGGATGTTTTAGCAATCTCAATGATAACGACAATAAAGACAGGGCTCCTACAAAGAATCGTGGCCAGTGGTCCTCAACCTGGGGTCCCTGAATGCCCCCCAAAGGAGATTGCCAAAGACTACAAGGGAGCTGCTTAATTAAAATTAAGGCCATGTCCACCCAGACATATCCTTATTTGTGTCTGTAAGTATCAGAATTTGGATGTTTTGCTCACCAAGTTAAAAAAAAAAGTAAAAAAATAAATTATATAATATATACACATACACACATATAAAGCTACTTATTAGGCCACACCAATAGATTTTGAGCCATGTATTGTGTGGTGCAGTGAGGTTGGTGAAGTAGTGGAGTAGTTCATATCTATCCTGATAACCTCCCAGGGGAATCTTCAAGAAAAATAGGTTGGGAACCACCGATTTCAGTCAAAACACAATATAACAGGTGGTTGTGGTTTGTTTACATCAAACACACTTAACCAACAATGCTATAAAAACACCAAAAATGTGTACTTACAGGACCAGAAACAAAACAGGATTCATCAAGAAGGGTGTTCATCCCAACTGTTTTCACCCATCCACACAACGAGCAGTTACAGACTTTCAAGATTTTCCATGATTTCATCCATCATTCCAGATTCCAGATCAGGGAACTGAACTGATCGATGTTTCTCAAATTTAAAGCTTGAATCTTTCTTGGATGATGTATAAGGATCAAATTCATCACAAAGCTCAAACTTTTCAAGATATCTTTAGTCTGAACTCGCATCTAAACTTTGAAAATACACAGAAAACTTCTTGCATCTTTTTTGCACATTATTAGCCATTTTGGTTTGCCTGACGACCAGTTCATTCACCAGAGATTAAAGAGCCTCCCAAAGTCATGTGATTGAACACAAAGCTGTGAGCTACTCTAAAATGCTCTAAATCCAATGACTGCCATACCATTGGGTTTAGGATGCATCAGAGGAAGGCGTATTTGGGCAGGGACGGCATCTGGCTGAGAGCTGAGTTCTTCTTCCTGTTTTGCTCCAGAAACTCCTGGTATGGCCTTAAGGGCCAAGAAGGCTTCGCCCTCAAAGTCATCCGTCCTCAAGGTGTCGTGGTCCAAAACGGTGATGACTAGGCACGCCCCATGAGCCTGGCACTGATCCAGGGAAACCAGGCTGTGATGAAGAAAGCAGATAAATGAAGCCAACAGCATTACTCAGAGGGTTGACATGAAGTTGTTTAGGAGGTACTTTTATCTGGAGCAACTTAGAGGCGAGGTACATTTTTTAATCTTTACAATTAGAATTAAGTCCTAAATCTAAAGTAAAACAGGTAACTAACACAATCTCAGTGTGTTGTAGACATGCTCTTGGAGGTGGAGATGAATTCTCCCGTCATGGTAGGCTTTAGTAAAGGGATGGACAGTTCCAGTCCTCAAGGGCCACCGTCTAGTAGTTTTGATATGTTTCCCTGCTTCAACACACCTGATTCAAATTAATAGGTCAGACCTGTTGGCTCCATTTAATTTGAGTCAGGTGTTTTGAAGCAGAGAAACATAAAACCTGCAGGATAGTGGTGCTGGAGGAGGGAGTCGTCTTCTTTAGTTGCTCTTTCCACCATTGTGGAGCCTCAAACGCATAAAGAGTAGAACCAGAAGAGCCTGATTTTCTAAACATGAAAATTGAGAATGTTAACAAACAGAAGAGCAACAACATACAAGTCAAAGGTCTCTTCAAAAAGGGGATTGAGATCGCAGCTTTTGATCTGAGTGCAGCGAGGCTCCACCTCGGGAAAGATGTGGTTAGGCTCCAGACACAGCTGTACGAATGGATCACTCAAACCTGGCAAACATCAAAGCAGTAAGTCACAAACTCTCATAGCACTGGGGTTTTTCTGTTAAGTATCGCTGCAGCAGTGATTATTTTTAAGGTCTTACCGTTAGAGTCCATTGGTAAGAGGTTGACAGCGTTCAGAACCTCAACCCGAAGTCTTTGGTCGGATCTTCTGTAGGATGTAAGGAGGGTGACTGCACCATATTTCTCTCCACTGAATACCTTCTGTAATGCAAACAGTAGAGAAGTAATAAACCACAAACAGGCTCTGAATAAAGGTCAGCAGGTATGGAGTAAAATTGGTCTCATAATGGCTACAAATATGTAATAAATGATTGCAAATGAGGAAAACTATTTATGACTAGCTTTGGCTAATGTGTGCAAATGTGTTTGAATCCACATGTAAATCAAGCAGTTTGACCACTTTTATTATGACGTCACATATGCACACATTATAAGCTGTATTTTGCATACAGATTTTTATCTGATGCAAGGATCTCCATAACTGGGTTGAACCAGTGTTTCCTGTTGCCTCATCTCCAACCAGTCTGCCCATCCTCCTCTGATCTCTGACATCAACCAGACATTCTGGTCCAGACAACTGCTGCTCACTGGATATTTTCTCTTCTTCAGACCATTCTCTGTAAACCCTAGAGATGGTTGTGTGTGAAAAAACCAGTAGATCAGCAGTTTCTGAAATACTCAGACCCTATTTACGTGACATTTCCATGTAAAACCCAAAATATTTCCTTTGCATATTCGATAATTGCATTTTCACAATAGCGGAATAAAAGCTACCAACTTCTGCAGACAGAAAATGCAAATAGTACAGGAAACCGCGTAGCGTGCATCCATGCTTGTAGTGGACTGTGGAACTTTGCAACACTACAGCCCATGTGTGCACTACATACTCATTGCTGATGACATAAATGTTGCAGGAGAAGCAGGTTTTGCTTTGAGAGACAAATAAAAAGATGCAGCAGCATAAACAGAACACGGAGCTCCGTGATTGTTGTTGTTGTCATGGTGTTTATGGGTGTAAACAGGGCCTAAATGTGCAAGTACAAGAAGACACGACATGTCAACGCCTCCAAAAAATTCCAGTTCATGTTACATGGACAGTATTAAGTGGACTTAATAAAGTGGTCGGGGAGTGTATAAACATTTTTAGAATCTAGAAAGATAAAAATAGACTTATGTGTTTTGGTCAAGGTTTATGATCCATTCTGTTTATTTCCCATTTTGTAAGAACTATGGAGGGAAAAAAAGCTTTAATTTGATTTAGTTTGTTTTTTAAACCCTTAAATGGTCTGGCCCTGCTGTACTTATTGGCTTCCATGTTGTGTTCAGCACTTTGTTCATGTGCCGTTGTATTAAAGTGCTCTATTAATAAAGCTGAGTTGAGTTAAAGTCCAGATGACCCATCTTTCCATCAGAAAGAACCATCAGAGCCATCTCAGAACCAGTGACCCACAAATAAAAACATCAAAACCAAACAACGAAACTGAAAATGAGTACAAGGAATTAGTCAGATAAGTAAATGAATAAATTAAATAAATAAATAAGATAAATAAAATCAGATTAAAACAATAAAACATAACAGGTTCTTAGCTGATAGAAGCAGAATAAAAGATAGTGAATAAAAAATAGCATAAATCGTTTAAGAAAGAAAATAAATAAATTAAAAAAATCAGGCTGAAAAGTTGTTTTCAGTTTGTATTTAAAAACACAAAGATGCACATTATGGCTGAAATGGGACCAAACACAATCTTATCCATGTGCATAAGGCCATGCATGCACATGCATTTAACACTTTGTGTCCACAGGAACCTTTTTGGACATGAAAATAATGACATATGTGCGGCTGAGCGTGGAAAGTTTGTGCAGTTTGTGATGTATGCATGTATGAAATAGTTTAATATTTGTGTGTGGATTCAAACATTTACCAGAACCCAAAATGGCTTCATTCATTAGTAAATAATGTGATACACATTAGTAACCATCATGAGACTAATTTCACTTCACATGTAAGAAGTTTATTTTTAGTTTGAGAACTGTTTCTTTCAAACTCACCTGCTCCCATATTTTGCTGTCCAGGAACTTCTCCACAAGCTGCTGGCTGCTCAGGGAGTTGTGAGTAAGATGAGCCTTCAGAGTCTGTAAACAACAGGCCAACTTTTCTGTGATGTTCTGAACTTAACACCTCAGCTCAGCGATATCAGCACTCACTTACCTTGTACTCATCAGAGTGGAGCGTATCAAGTGGAAGTCCATTTCCCTCAGCGTGAAAGCACTGCTCCAGGCACTAAAATTCATACATCAGGGATTTTATTACAAATATTTACTGATGTTAAAAGTCTTCTTTTTGAGTCTCACTCTTGGACGACTTTAAAACAAAGTTAACATCAGTTGAGAGCTTGTGCTAAGTTTTCAGTTGTAGTTGAGTGAAATGGTTTTGGACCAACCTGCAGCGTATACAGCAATCGTTGGCAGAACACCATGAGCCCTTCTGGCTGCGGATGCTGACTTGCCACCTGGTAGAGGATTTTTACCGAGTTATTCCACAAAGGAGTCAGAAGACTGGTTAGAGGAGAGGAAAATAAGTGGTCCAATGTCATTTTTCAGCCAAAAACTTACCAGAAATAAACGCGGAGTTTATTAAAATATATATTTCGAGCCAAGTAAACTCAGTTCAGACCTGTTGAAGTTTTCTTGAACCAAGTTTTCATTCATGTACTGCAGCTCTTGCTCCAGGTAGCGCATGAGAGGGGCAGCAGCCTGACAACAAACAAGAGGATGGATGTAAAGCAAGCATTTCAGTGTATCTGTGTTAAAAAAAAACAGCAGTGATGATCACTTACATCCTCTGTGGACTTGGAGGGAATCCTCCTCCTGGTTGACATGCTTCTGACGTGAGTCTCAATGTCTGTGTTTAACTGCAGAGACAGAAATTTATTTTAAAAATTACAAATCGACTTATATAGAAAGCAGCAATCTTTTTGTCTTTCACACCTTTTTCCCAAGAGTGTCTAATGCTGTTTGGATCTCTCGGCCGAGGACGCTTTGGGCTTGCTGAAGCTGTGAAGGCAGCGTGTTGTGGAACTGACTTTCCCCTATGACGTTTTCAGTCCGTTCTCGGAGTCCGGCCCAGTTCAGTTGAGTGGGAAGTCGGGTCAGCACTGACCGTAAGTGCTCCAGGTCGTTCACGACCACACACAACTGCAACAGGGAGAAAAGACTTGTGACTTGTGCATAAATTGCAGTATTAAGGATTTTTTGTGAATCGTATATTTACCATGTTAATGGCACTGCTGTGGTCGGAGTTCTCAGACAACAACCTGACCCTCTTCTTCAGGAGTTGGCAGTAGCTCATCACGATCTTACAAACATCCTGAAAACACACATTTAGCACAAATGAACCACAGCCAATCACCGTGCTACTTACCTCACTACTAAAAATAATAAGTCTAATTCATATGTTAGGATTTTATTTATCCATTTTAATTCAGCTCTTAGTTCCATGCAGATTTTTGACAGAATTAGACCCCAGAAAGAAATTGCTGCATTGCAGCAATTGTGGGAGAAATGGATTTAGAAAACAGACAAATAAGAGTTTGAGTGAAATTAGAATAAGGTGCTGAAATTAAATAAAAATAAATTAAATCAAACATAATAAAATTAGACAAACAAATTATAATATAAAATATAAATAATACAACAAGGAAATTAACAAATAGATAAATATTTACAGTATTTACAATATTTACAAGTGGTTGTGGCTCAGATTTCTGGTTCAGTGTGGAGTTATGGAGTTTGATGGCCACAGGAAGGAATGATTTCTTGTGCCGTTCCACATTGCAGCGAGTCTGTTGTTGAACAAGCTATTGTCCAGTATGGTTCTTAGCTTGGAAAGCACCATCCTCTCTGACACCACCCTCACCACAGACTCATAATATTTGAGTTTGTGTTCACACTGCACTAGTCAAACAAATCAGGCCTTTAAAATAATGTATTCCACTCACCACCAGAGGCGGCGCTGCACCAAGAATTACTGAAGACAAGACAAGACACACAACAGAGAAGAAAACTCGTTCATCTGTTGGTTAATGCAGAACAACTTCTGTTTCTACCACATCAGAGTAAAACGTGGGTTGATCATGTTTCTCTGAGAACTTTTACCATGTTCTTCCATGTCTGACAGCGTGTCACTTCGCCCATCCAGAGCTGCCTATCGTCCCACACGCATTAATGTTTCGGTTGTGTTTACCCTTAATGCCATGCACTGAACCCACAATGCACTTTGCTTTGTAGGCTGCTTCCTGTATTTGGCTTGACCACTTGACCACTTGAAGTGGACTGAGAATCGCATTTGCTGGCAGACCTAGTCAGTTTCTTTGATTGAAGTCATTCATTTGCACATTCACAGTCCTTAAACTAAGTGGACCTCCGAGAAAACGGACTAGGATTCTTATTAAAAAGGCTGCGTCCTAAATGAAAGGGTTTTAAACTGGTTGTCCCAGAGAGTCCGAGTTAAACATGTTTGCTCTGAAAAGATCATTTTGAACACAGGAGCACCTCAAGGTTTTGTCTTACTGCCACTTTTATTTTCAGTCTATTTTCAGGGCTAGCTCTTTGCTAATTAAGCTGAGCTTCACCAACAATATAGATTAGATATGTAAGTCAGTCAGTCTTTTTTATTTTAGGAAGCTAAGAGTTTAAGGCTAGTCCTGAAGTTTTTATAAAAAATTAAATGGGTTTAATTTGGAGGATTCTTGTTTTAACATTTCTGTATGTTTTGGACTCCTGACTCTAATAAACAGAAACAAAGAAGGTAGTGGAAACTGCTGGACCTTGGCAGGGCAATAAAGTATTTCTAAATTAATTTTAATCTGATTAGGTGTTAATGGCAGACCTCTGTAAGTTTGACCATGAGCATGAAGGCCTCTTCAGGGTCAGGCCAGGACAGCTGCTCCCACAGCTGGCAGATAGGCTGGATACACGCCACCAGGTCCACTGCAGAGGAGCTGTGTTTAATGGGCACTGCACCACTCTGCAGAGGCTGAAGCTGAGAGGAGAACAGCGATTGAATCAGACGATGATATCACTACTTATAGATAACGTGCCCATTATAAAAGTAACGTGTTACCTGATCAACCTGGACGGCCCTCTCCACCCGGTCCTGAGTGGTGCTGAACGCCTGGTGGAGCCAGTAAGGCACCGCCTCTCTGAAGCCCTCATGAAAGTTTGTCAGCTGCAGTAATCCCCTTTAAAAGACAATTTCCTGATGTTTCACAGCTTACATATTCAGGTAGGATAATCATGCTCTTTGGTTCTGTTTAATGTTTCATTTCAAAGGTTATTTTCTGTGTAAGTATGACAACATGTTTGTTCTTGTCTGATCACCTGATCGTGTTATTTAGTCTGTGTTCGGTCTTCTGTGTGTGCCTCTGTTTTTCCAAGACTTCACTAATTCGGTTTTTTATGCTTTGTATTCCTACCTCTACTGTTATCATTCACACCTTAGATTAAAAAAAAAAAAAATTTGTATCATAATCCTGACTGCATTCTCTGGGTTCATTGAGGTTTGGTTTTTCAGAAAGAAAGACATCAAAATGAAAGATTTCGGAGATTACATCATGTAAAGTACATAATATGGTTAAAAGATTAGAGAAAGTGAATACATTTTTGTGCAAAAGCCCGTGACCTGATGTAATTCTGTAGTGGAAATCTAGGCATGGATAAAGGTGCCTTTAATCTGTTAGTGAGTACAGATCAGTGTGGCATCCAACATGAGCAATGCTGCTGCACAAAGAAAAGCACAGCTAAACAAGATCCAGAAGTAACAGATCTTTCATATGATGGTCCAAAGCTAAATCAGAAACTGTCCTGTGTTCTTATGAATCACAACCTGAAAATATGTTTGAAAATCAGGGATTTTAAAAAGGAGAAGGACCATACAGCTTGTGTAGAGTTTAAAAACCTATTTAACAAGATGATTCGTCTCATAGACCTGTCTGAGAAGTCAAACATATAAACTGTTTGGAAAAAAGGTAACCGCTTTCAAGAACATGACTAAATGAAGGATCAGGTGTTTGGGTGAAGAATCTGTCCACAAATGTCATTAGAAACGTTCAGTCTGATGAACCAAGCAGCACCACTGCTTTTATTAGACCTAAAAACTCTCCTGTAGATTTCTGTATTTGATGGTGGTTACTTAGGACGGCTCTACATTAGCTCTACCAAAGGCAGGTTAAAACTCTTGTTGGTGGGTATAAATGAAAATTTACTGTCCAGCTCAGCAGGTGATGAATGAAAGAAATCATTTCAGTTATTGTCCTGGTTATTCCATCACATACCTTACATCCACTTGCTGCTTACTTTAGCTTGTGTGGGGTCATTTACGTGCTACAGACTGGATAAAGTGCAGCTAAATGAGGAGGGAAATTTAAACAAAGCCTGGAAGAATAAAAAACAAAACTAAGGCTTACCAGAAAAGAAAGGAGGTAGGGGAGAATGATAATAAAAGAGAAGGTGAAAGCCATTGAGATCTGGCCTGCAGATAGTTTCCACTCATACAGAGCTTACAAAGCTAAGAGAGAGAACAGAGAATATCCAGAGAGGCACAGATACAGACGGGCTCTGAAGATCATAGATCTGATAGGAGCTCTGAAGACATTGGACTATGTGTTAGTTAAATGAGGAGTTAGGATGACTGTTTTGTTTTTGTTTTCTTCTTTTATTTTGATTCATCTTTTACTTCTAGGTTATTTCCCCCAAAGAATTTAGCTAGTAGAAATTCTGATTGGCTGGTAACTTTAGGAACTTTTTTTGGCCACAATCTTGGATCCTGGCAAGATGGATTGTTTTGTGATGTCACAAATCCAGCTTAATGGATGGTGACTACAGCCCCGTTTTATAACTCATAATAAGCCCAGTTTCCACCGAAGGGTCTGACTCAGGACGGTTTGATTTGGTAAACCCTAATCTCTTCCGTGTTTTCACAGCCAACCGTATCCTTATCTGGTGGTTGTAGTAAAAGCCAGATAGCGAGATGTGCCAGCTACGTAGTGGTGCGATGTCTAAGTTTAATTTCTAAACAAAGCGTCTTCTCCTTGATAACTACTCTGAGCTGGATCTACTGTGGATGTGTAAATCTGTTGGTGGTACTACTGGTTAACTTTTAATTTTAGAATGACTTGAGACTACCATGTTTTTTTGTTTCCTTCTCCAGCTCAGTGCCTTCACATAAACCTGTTATTAAGAAGCTTGTGTAATATTTGGTTACAGAACCTCCAGCTACAGCCTCTATGCGTTATATCTGATTAGAAGCTTCCTGTACTAGTCTGCATCTAGTTTCTGGCCCCCACCCCCCAGCCCTCTATTGCTGTATGCCTGATCTGTTTTAAGTTTGCAGAAGTCTTTTGTGTAATGGTGGACTGCAACTCCTTTCTGAGGTTTTCAGTTAGATTTAGATGAGGATTTCATTGCTAGTTGTTCATCTTTTACTTTCAACCTTTCTTGCAGTTGGTAGTTCATAGTTTGTGAATTATTTCCAGTCTACAGAAAGCATTTCTGTGGCTCTCCAGCTTCAGAAAAAAATGACAAAAAAGCTTTATGTTTCTGTAGTTGGCTCATGTCTTTTCTGTTTTTGAGGAGTAATTGCCTATCTACAGCTGATTCTTACATTTCATAACAAGCAGGATAAGGGCTGGAACATACCTCTGCAAAGTGTTTCTAAACAGCTTCCACAAATGCATGACCTCCTGTTTAGCTTTTCATTGCCACAAGGGGGCAATGCTCTAAATATGAAACAACTTTAACTGGAGGTTCTCCCTGGTTTTGTTTTTCCTGTTGATTGTTTTTGCTCTGACATTGGAAAGAGAGCACTAGGTTATGTGGAGAAAGTACATATTATAAAACCGAAACTACACCATTGTTACAGGTGATGATTTGGACTCATGAGGACAACATGTCTGGTTCTTTATCCTGTTTGTTATGAAATCAGCTGTTACCAGCTAGACTCAGGCTTTTCTGGCTTGAGTTAACCTTCACTCAATCAGCATTGAATAAGCATATTGTGTTCTTGCTGTGTTAGCCTTTGGGGAGACTGCACATTGCTGCTCATTGGCATTGAATAATTGCCCTTAGTCCTTCAGTCTGTAGGTGCTAAAAGCTACGCAAACCAATATGTATGTGAGAGTTAAAATATTACATAAAGTGAGCCAAAACCATCAACAGGAGAACCAAAACTAAGAGGAACCTACATTTCTAGCTGTTCCATATTTTTGGCACTCCCCCCTTGTGGCCATGGAAAGCTAAAACAAGAAGCCGTTTAGCTGTTTATAACAGACCAATGTTCCAGCTCTAAGTCAGCTGCTGCAAGGATTGTTATTAAATTGGTGCCTCTCCTTATCCCAAGTCACTTCTCCAGTTACTCAGGGTGATTTTGTTTGAATCAGGTGTGTTAAAGTGGGGAAACGTCTAAAACCTGCAGGACAGCAGTCATCGAGGACCATAGTTGTCCTTCCCTGATAGCAGCTTGTCCTATTTCCCAATCTTCAGACCCTACCTCATCTGCCTGTGAGATTCCCCTGCCACCAGTCATCTTCTTAACCCCATGAGACCGTCTTCTGCTTGATTTAGCTGTTTTTTTGCCTTGCCATCAGCCTGTTTTCTGTTTTGGCTTAGGGCTGTTTATGGTAAACATGAATAAAGTGGAATTTAAGTTATATCAGGGCAAATACTTTACTTAAAGCAGGTGGACTTTGATATGTTTGATCAGAAGGTAAATGGTTAGAAGGACCAGGTCAGTGAGGCATTACTTGAGCTCATTCTGCAACATAAAGAAAAAAGCCTGGCAGATCCCCTTCTAGTGTTATTACTGTATGTGTGGGATGAGTTCTGACCTCCGCTGTAAGAAAGCCTTGTCTTTGTGGATGGTCTTCAAGCTCAGATAAACAGGGAACAAGCTTTTGGCCAAATTCTGCTCCATTTGACCGTCCATTACTGATAAGGTGTCCCTCACTTCCTTTGCAAGCTATGGAGGAGAAGAGAGGATTAGAAATGTTGTAAGAGGAGAAGGATTTTTTGTTTTCAGGAGAAAACAGACTGATCGGACTTGAACTATTTCATTTGCCACTTACCAGAGAGTCAAACCTCTGATAGACAACAGTGAACGCATCAACTTGCACAGCACTATTGTAATGAGAAAAGAATGCAATTTTAGAGCAATAAAAATAATAAGGAAAGAATTAATTTCCCTTTATCTGGTCTCCAAGAACTGAAACCCACAACAAGCAGAAGTATAACTAACATTAACAATAGTTAAAGACTTTTTAAAGCATTTCCTTTGTTAGACAAGTTATGTTTCTAAGAGAGATGAGGTCTACTTGTGCATCAAATGTGTGACAGTACTTGACAAACACTCTGTTCCAGACATCCTTGTTGTGTTTTATGTCTTCCTGCACCTCCACAATCAAACTAGAGAGGGCGCTGCCAATCTCTGCCAGGTTCTGTGTGTCAGCAGAGGGTGGGAATGACATTGGAAATAGTGCAAAAAAAAAAAAATAAATAAAAAAAAACAATTATGTGAGCTGAATTTCCAAATACTGTATTTAGCATTTCATGATGTGTTTGACCTTCACCTTAGTCATTGGCTGATGCAAACCCTTTTTGATGGTAAACCATTCTTCTGTACCTGTCTGATATATATAAAAAAATCCTTTTATGAATAACTAAAGATGATATACAAGACATATTGCTGGTGATAATCACATGAGGATGATCAATGACCTGTATGGCATCGATGACCCCATCATGAAGCTCAAAGTGAGCTGGGTTCAGTTTCTGAAATGCTTGAGTCTTACAGATCTGGACCAAGATCCTGGAGAAAGAAAAAAAAGACACATTTACAGATAATCTTTGTCCTAAATTGGCACAGCTCTGCCAGCTACTCAGACTGTTATAATTACGGGTACCTGAGCAGTGTTTGTAGTTTTGGAGTTGCACTAGGAGTTGGGGGGAAGATGTCTCTGTATTTGGCAACCAGACACAGTCCGTACTGCAGGAAACCATGAAGAGAATCCCCAAGTTCCTGTTTCTAGTAACAGAAAGCAACACCTTTCTCAACTCTGTGCTGAAATCTTTACTCTGAATATTTGTGTTCTTGGTAAAATTTGGCAACCTAGAGACATCAGCAGTATGCCAAAATATATAACTCATAACATTCATCTTATGTTAGAAAAATGATCTTTTTAATGAGAGTAGAAGACAGAAAGGTTTGCAGTAAAATGAAGTTACACTCTACAATAAGCAGCCAGGGGATGAAGTACTCAGATCCTTTTCCTCAAGGCAACAATCCCACTGAATTACATTCTTGGGTTCAAAATTTGACCATTTTAAGTGTATGAAGGAAGTCAAAATACTAAACAAAAGATATTACTAAATTAAAATGCTTTTATAGCCATAATACTTAAATTACCACTAGGAAAAAAAAAATATTTAATCATGGTTTTAATATTCCAGATAACTGAGGCAGAGCTAATTTGACAATTTTTGGTGTTGGATTGAACAATAAGATCAAAGGATCTACACAGGAGGAGTTAAAAACTACAATATCTACAATACTACATGAAATATTGTGGATTATAAATATAAAAAAGGTAAAAATGGACATGTGTGAAGGTTGCAGTTACCAGGAGGAATCAACACGTAAAGGATGGGAAAGTGAAGAAGCTAATGAACTTTAACTTAACAGAAAACAAAACCATGAACACTGTGGAAGCAAGAAACCGATACTCAAATACAAACTGAGCAGAGACTAAACCTGACTGGACTCCAAACAACAAAAGGGACAAGAAGAAAAACGGGAACAAAATGGCTGTTTAGACAAGGAAGGAAAAGAATTAAGAAAACCAGAAGGTACACTACACTATACACTGGAGAAATACAAGCTAAATTTCAAAAAGTTAGTTTGTTGTGTAAAATGTAAATCAAAACAGAATGCAGTGATTTGCAAATGTCATAATTCATACTTTATACCCAGTAGAACATAAACAACATGTCAGACGTTGAAACTGAGACATTTTACCATTTTACAGAAAATTTTAGTTCATTGTGAATCTGATGGAAGCAACACAACTTTTAAAAGTAGTTCCAGGGCGATGTTCAGCATGATGGAAAAAGTAGTTCCAGGGTGATGATCAGCATGGTGGAAAAGGTAGTTCCAGGGCGATGATCAGCATGGTGGAAAAAGTAGTTCCAGGGCGATGTTCAGCATGGTGGGAAAAGTAGTTCCAGGGTGATGATCAGCATGGTGGAAAAAGTAGTTCTAGGGTGATGTTCAGCATGGTGGAAAAGGTAGTTCCAGGGCGATGTTCAGCATGGTGGAAAAGTAGTTCCAGGGTCATGTTCAGCATGGTGGAAAAAGTAGTTCCAGGGCGATGTTCAGCATGGTGGAAAAGGTAGTTCCAGGGCGATGTTCAGCATGGTGGAAAAAGTAGTTCCAGGGCGATGTTCAGCATGGTGGAAAAAGTAGTTCCAGGGTGATGATCAGCATGGTGGAAAAACTAGTTCCAGGGTGATGTTCAGCATGGTGGAAAAACTAGTTCCAGGGTCATGTTCAGCATGGTGGAAAAAGTAGTTCCAGGGTCATGTTCAGCATGGTGTAACATCCCTTCTTCTTATAACAACTGTCTGTAAACGTCTGGGAAGTGAGGAGACCAGTTGCTGGAGTTTTAGGAGAGGAATGTTGTCCCATTCTGGTCTAATGCAGGATTCTAGCTGCTCTACAGTCCTGGACCTTGGTTGCTGGATTTCTGCTTCCATGATACTCCAGATGTTTAGCACTGGTCAAAGGTCTGGACTGCAGGCAGGCCAGTTCAGCAGCTGGACTCTTCTCCTGTGAAGCCATGCTGCTGTGATGGATACAGGATGTGGTTCAGCATTTTCTTGCTGAAATCTGCAAGGTCTTCCCTGAAAGAGACAAGAATCCAGCTGGGTACTCCCTCTCCTCTTTAGTCTGCAGGATACGGCGTCGATGCTTTCCAGGAAGAATTTAACATTTTCATCAGTCTGACCACAGAACAGGTTTCCACTTTGCCTCAGAACACTTTGGTCCAGAGAAGACAGCAGTGTTTCTGGATCCTGTTCACCTACGGCTTCTTCTTTGCATGATAGAGCTTTAACCTGCATTTGTGGATTTCAAGGTGAACAGACAGTGGTTTTTAGAAGTCTTCCTGAGTCCATGCAGTGATTTCCATTTGATTTAAAATCCTGTCTTGTTTTAATGCAGTGCTGCTTGAGGGCTCCAAGATCACCAGTATCCAGTTTAGACCTTCGGCCTTTTCCCATGCGCACAGAGATTCCTCCTAATTCTCTGAATCTTTTGATGATTTTAAACACTGTAGATGGTGGGATCTTCAAAGTCGTCACAATTTTAAGTTGAGGAACATTTTTCTGAAACTGTCAAAGAATGTCAAGAAGCAGTTTATCTTAGATTGGTGAATCTCTGTCCAATGTTTACATCTGACTCTGTCTCTATGAAATAACCCTTTTATACTCAGTCATGTTACTGACTTGTTGGCACTTAACATACTTTGTTGTCCAGTGCTTCTCCAGTTGTTTTTGAGTAGTGGCAATTAGTTTTCCAGCCTTATGTTGCTCCTGATCCAACGTTTTCAGATGTGTTGCTGCCATCAGATTTAAAATGAGCTCATATTTTCCAAAAAATTGTAAAATGCCTCAGTTTCAACATCAGATATGTTGTTTATATTTAACTGGGAATAAAATATGGCTTGAAAAGATTAGCTAATTATTGCATTCAGTTTTTATTTGCATTCTACACAGCATCCCAACTTTTTTAAAGATGGGGTTGTAATTTTAAATAAACACCAGGTGATGCTATCAGCTGGTACCAGGTGTGATGCAAACAAGCCAGTGAGGAAGGGAGAAGTTAACAGACATAAAAAAACAGGAGAATTATTTTAAAATTAAGAAGGGTATAAAGCTGATAGATATAAAAGATGTCAAACTAAAAACCAATAGACAAAAATCGAGAATAAAACAAAACCAGATACCAAGTCCTGTTTAGTTATACCTGTTGGTAGGGGAGTTCCTGCTGGTGCCAGTGGTACTCTATGCTGGTGAGCTGCTGGAACAGCACAGATGAGTCCACCTCTAAAGTCTGGTAGAGCTTACTGTACGCCACCCATTTCCTGACAGGGGAAAACACATTCACACTTACACAAGACAGATGTGAAACTTGACTCACGCATTACAGTGGAAACACACAGCTCTGCAGTATGGTTGAAAAAAACACAATAAATTATGAAGCTGCTTAAAATGTACTACATCACGCCAAATACTGTAGAGTACATTTCCGGATTAAGTGCTGTAGTTAGCAAAATCCAAACAAGGTTCTTACGCCAGGTCTTGCAAAAAAGGTGAGAGGTCATTCTGTGTAGCATAGAGTTCAAGCAGAATCTGAGCCTCGCCACACAAGGCCCCTTTCCACGGAGCAGTACTCTGAGAGACACAACAGCACTGGGGGTTAAAAAAAGGAACAACATGTAAGTTATTTAAAGAGAACTGATAGGACGTGTTTTTCACCTGCTGCTTGGAGATGTAAGCCTGGACAAACTGCTGCAGAATCCCACAATAGTTGATGTAAGCATTGCGGCCGGCACTCAGAGTCTCGTCTCTCTGTTGGTCACATGACACATACATGATCCTGATTACAGTTACTAACTAAAACATGTACAGTCATCACACACTCAATGCCCTACAACAAATATGCAACCTATACTTGAACATTCAGCCTCGAGCCAGCCCTTATTACTTTATATTTTGCTTCCAAAGCTTTCATTTATCTTTGGACATTGGCTGCTTTTTCATTTATTTTATGCCTGAGCATTTTCAGAAGAATGTGTTTGAGAAATCACTGAACACTGACCTATAATTAAGCATGTACTAAAGGCTCCTAATTTAAGGGATGGACCGTTGTTGTATCAAAACATTACAGGTCATACAGATCATGATCTCCTTCACAAGATCATCATCCCATTATCATCTGACACCTTAGCTAAGAACCATCTTACCAGAAACCTGTTGGATCCTATTTATATGAAAAATACAAAAATAACCCAGTTTGGCAGACATAAAATAGCATTTTTGTGCCAATAAGGTGATCCTCAAAACAGCTATTAGCTGAGACATTTGCAGTGTCTTCTTAAAATGTCTTTTAGGAAACTCAGCAACTGGTGGACAAAAGATGACGTGTCAAGCCTAAAAAACAATACACAGCAGAAGATGGAAATGTTATGTTCTCAAGAAATAGGAGAAAAATATCCAAGAATAGACCTGATCCAGGACCTGAGAGATACATCCAGACTCTCAGTTGATCTGATAACAGCTGGATATGTCAGTTGGCAGAGCATCGGTCTCCCATGCAGGAGACCAAAGTTTGATTCCACCATTAGACGAATATTAACTTCTATCTTCCAGTATCTGGTATTTAAAAGAAGTGGTTTGGATAAAAACCAAATATTGAATTTCAAACTGATTAGACATGTACAAGCTGTTTTTCCATTTATACTTGCACGTTTCAAATAAGTCAGGGGAAGTATTTCCTATTTTTGTGGTAATATATTAAGAAAGGAGAAATGACTCAAGACTTCTGTAGAGAACTGTGGCTCAGCCCTAACGCCACATAAACTCCAGCTTCCTTTTGGCATTGTTATGCCAATATCAAACTGATGTGACAGAAGTGTGACAGAATGAGTGTTAGAACGAATTCTTATTCTTTTACAGCTTTGTGGATGAACTTAAGGTTGAGATGGCATTGGCCGCGGTCTGGGTACGTTTCCGTTCGTGGCTCCAGATTATACCAGTGGTCTTCAGTGCAGTGGAGATCCTATAGTGTCAGACACAGCTTGGTATTAGACTGGACAGGCAGCAAAGAGTCAAATAACAGAAACAATTTATAGAATAACATTTAATACCTGCAGTTTTAAGACAATGTTTCCCAAAAAGTCATCTGTGCCTTTCTCCTTTTTGGCTTCTTTGATCATCCTAAATAGATAAAAACAAGCATTTTACAGCTTTGCTTGTCTATACTACTCAGTGTTAAACACAAGGAGCACATTACCTTCTTAAACTGTTCAAGTTGGTTTTTATTTCCTCCAGTTTCTGAGTAAGTGACACGTCTTCGTCTTTGTCCCTGCAACAGAAAAAGACAAGAAACTTAATGAAGTGAACAAAAACATCTATCTAAAGCAGACAGAAAGGAGATTTTTGTGTTTTCTCACCACATCTCAAGGTGAAAGCTGGCACCAATGTCTCTAAACTCTCTAAAAAGAAAGCAAAATGATGAGTAATGCACATTTCAATCATATTTGTTTGAATTTAAAACAAGTTTCAACTCACACTATGAAGGTTTGGTTCCAAATGGGGTTCAGGGTCTGCTTCTTTATCTCTGTTTGGTAGATTTTGTCATTTGATACGACGTCTTTTACAACAGATTTGCTTGGTTTATTTCTGTTTTGTCGCGTCTTGTGTTCCTCTTCATTTCCCAGTATTGTGAGCAGGCAGTATGGGTCACTAAAACCTAATGAAAACACAAGGGAATCATTTTCTGAAGAACTACCATCAAAGTGCTGCAGAATGTACGAAGTTACTTAAAAAATAAATAAATAAAAGAAGTTGTAGCTTCTTGCAGCTGAGAACTAAGGCAAAAAAATGTTCCCCTCCTCCACCTAAACATTTGGAGAAGGTAATCAGGGCATTCACAACTTCTTATTTTGATTATTATAATTCCTTCTATGTGGTTGTAGATCAGACATTTATTCAGGGCCTACAGTAAGTTCTGATGGCTTTCACTTCACTCGCCTCAAGATAGGAAAGAAAAAAAGACCATATTACGTCTGTATTGCACTCGCACCATTGGCTCATTGTTTGGTGGAGTATTAATTTTAAAATCTTGTTTACTTTTAAATACATTGAAGCTCTAGCATGCACATATCCCAGTCAGAGGTCTGACATATACCAACCCATTTCTTCATTCAGTTCATTTTAAAGGGACCATGCACATTAGTCAACATTTTAGTTTTAATTTAAAATGTAAAACGCCGAAGTTTGCAAATTAAATTAATTTTCATCTGTAGTCCTTTGGCAGGCCAACACAGCTTTCTCTTAATTCACTACTATTCCAATAGTTTGTTTGCTGAAGTTACTGGGTCTGTACGTACAACACTGTTGTTTGGTGGTGGTGGTATTGGTGGTATTTTGTTATTCTAATCTCTTTAAATTTAGACCTTAATAATTTATTGGTTTGTTTGTATCTTGTTGTTTTTGAGCTGTAGCTTAGAGAGATGATAAATAAATTAATACTGCTTTACAAGCATAAAATGACACTATATTAAATCAACCAAAATACAGGTCAGACTCACTTTTTAAATGCCAGTTATATTTTTGAATTATTATTTTAAAAAAAATGTCTGTTGTGGTTAAATTAATTTGCTCAACATCAATCATAGTGATTTGATTTCAGTGTTAGACATCAATGTACAGTAGATTCAGCATTAATGGCTAAAATTTTAACACTGATTTAGTTAGATTTTACTGTCTGGGAACTGGTTTAAAAATAATGTCTTATAGTCAGATTTTGCCATTTTTTCTTGTGGGGAAGGATCAAAACCACTGGAAGAAAAATGTGCGGATCTGCTCAGAGAGCACTGAGCTACTGGTAGAATATGGAAAGTCTAGGGATCATTGGGAACTAATTAGGATTTATCCTCAGATGACCAGGATAAGAAAGTTTCTTCCACAAGTCACCAGACGTCATGACAAACCATCCAATCTTTTTTTTTTTAAATATTATTTTACAAATTTTGATTTCCTCACCAGCACCATCAACAACTAATTTTCTTTAAATTCAATCAGAAAGAGAGGAAACAACAAGCCTATAGACCAAAATGATGAAGAGCCAGTTAAACAAAGAACAGGGAGCAGTCTGCTGGATCCGCAACACCCCAAAATCACAGGAGAACTGGAGAAGCTTGTGATTCTTCACTTCCAGGATAGACGTCTCGTTGACGTATGTTTACATGATGTAATGTTTACATGGTTCAGCAAACGCAAATCTGCATTATTTTGAAAATTACCAGAAGCTTTTACACTGCTCTCGAGTCTGATTTCCTGTCTGCCCCTATCTGAACTGCTGAGTTTGACGTATTCTGGACAAAAATAGACTTGGCATCTATGTTTAGTGGAGAGTTGCAACAAGGCGCTTTTGCAATGCACCTAGGCACCGTGTGAACCCATTGACTAAAAGGCCGCTAATAGCTGTGGAGGCCATGGCACAGCCATAACGCGGCGCACACACACCCGGTGTTAATTGGGGGTATTCCAACAATGAATTCATTAGGTGTTACATGTAGAAAGAAGACGTTGGTAGGAAGACTACCCAGATAGCAAGAAATGTCCCAAATGTGGCCCTGATGTGGATTTTTGTTTGGTCCAAATTTGGCCTTGACTTACAGCGTTGAATAAACCCTGATTTCCACCGGGTGTGTGTGTACTGCGGTCTGGCTGCTCCACGGTTCTGTTCTGACCTCCGTGGCGCGTCAACTCACACCGGGAGTGTGTCAGGTGTGGAGCGCCCGCGAGTGTAGTCAGGTTAGCCGGAGCCAAGATAATGAAATCACAGGAGAAGTGGAGAAGTGGAGAATCTTGTGATTCTCCACTTCCGAGATAAACATCTCGTCGTCACTGAGACCCTCCGACTGGTTAAACACTTAATGTTTTCATATTTCAGCAGCACACATCTGCATGGGGGCTTTTATTTTGAAAAAGATTAGAAGCTTTTACACTGCTTTCGTGTCTGATTTCCTGTCTGCCCCTATCTGAACTGCGAAATTGATGCATTCTGGGTGTGTGCTCCGTTCAAAAATAGACTCGCCGTAAATTTAGCTGAGAGCCACGACAAGGCGCTTCTCGGACGCTTCTGATATGCGCTGCGGCTCTCCTGGTGGAAACCAAACCATTGACTAAAACAGCGACAAATAGCAGTGGAGGCCGCGGTGCAGCCGTAACGTGGCACACAGGCACGCGGTGGAAATGAGGGGTCAATGTAAGTGAAGCTGCCAAAACTCATCCACATGACCACCACATGTTGCTACAAGGAAATTACTATAAGGCAGGCTTCCTGTATTAGGACCACTTCTGGCCCACAAAAATAATTGTAGTAATCCACGTCCAGGCCAACAACTGACACCTGGACCACATGTTGCCCACAGCAGACTTGCCAAAATCCAAGCCAGGCTGGCAACCGACATTTGGTCCACTTCTGGCCCACACAATACTTGCCAGTGTCATAACTGAACCATAAGTGCCAAAAACGTCTGCTATGTGGGTATGGAAAGTTGTCTAATATGCAGACCAACCAAGAGGAGACCCGCTAGTGTTAAAGGCAAAGGGTGATCACACCAAATATTGATTTGATAAAGGTCAAACTGTTAAATGCACTTTAAAAAAAATAATTTAATTAACAAAGAATATTTTTTAGTGATTAAAAGGTGCCAAAAATATTTACACTATGTATGCTTATCGTGTAAAGTTGTACTAATTTAATTTAGGCCCCAGGTTATGCAGAAACCAGACCACAAACTGACTGACACAAATTTTTCTCTGAATAACCAATGTTGAGGAAGCAAGAACTCACCACTGACATCTTTTCCCAGGATTCCTTTGGCTTCCTTTACAGTGGCCATCAGACAGTACACTGGGTGCTGTTTGGGTCAGATAGTTAGTTAGATTATTTGTGACAAAATAAAACAGTCTCAAACATGCTAGTGATGCAATTTATGCTGCTGGAAATATGGGGGGAAAGTTAAGATTCTTCATGCGAAATCTATAAATAGATATCAGGGTCTCTAACAGCGCATTCATTGGAAAAAATATGTTGACTTCCTTTTCTCACCTCTGCGCTCTGTACTTTCTCCATCAGACTGTCGTGCTCTGATTCTGTCATAGTGAAAGCCTGGTCAAGAGAATGGATAGAACAAAACTTAGTGAGAAATGTCTGTAATCAGTCATACGCCAACACAGAAGCAGTTATGGGGGGTTTTATGTGCTAAACTGAAATGCTTACCACCCGAATATACTGATGAAGCTGGCTGTCTGTGAAGACCTGAGCTGATGATGGTTTACCCATCTTATGTGCGATGGTGTACAGAAGCTCCTTATATAGAGGTTTTAGCTGTGAGCAGAAAACAGAGTGTTAGTTTTTAGAAAAATGCTGTGTCATATGAAGTGTAACGAATTAATGATTGTACCTCCAACTCCTTGTGCCTCCTTGCTTTCTCTTCTGGATTTTCATCTTCTTTATAATCCTAGCAAACAAACAGTAAAGTTTCTTTATGAGTCTGCTAATGTCATAAATTGATTTGACTAAATGTGAGGCACTTTGAAGCTCAAGTAGCGTTGCCCACCCTCTTCAGTTTCCTCGTCAACCCAAGTTTACGTGGATGGACAGGGGAATACTGGAGAGAGACACACAGAGGGGTCATTATTAAACAGATATTGCATTAACTTGTAGCAGCCATTAACTATAGAAGTAGTGCATATATTCACTGGCTTCTATTTTCTAAGCCATGCTGTAGGGTTGCAAGTTTAATATAAAGTTTTCATTAGAATGAGCAATGCTTGGTCTAAAAAACAACCCAGACTAATATTTAGTGAGACTACAACAAAACTATGCAGTTTGTCTCAGACTGATTAACCTCTGAGAGACTCTGCCTCTCTGAAATGCTCATCTTATACCCGTTCGTGTCATTGACCTGTTGCCACTTAATTAGATGTCAAATGCTCCTCCAGTTGTTTTTCCCAGTTACTTTTTCAGCCTTTCTTTGCCCCTATTACAACTTCTTGACATGTGTTGCTGCCATCAAATGTCAAAATGAGCAAATTTCCCATGAAATGACAAAATGTCATTGCTTTCTGTTTCATTCACATTTCACACAGCGTCCCAGCTTCATTGGAATTGGGGTTGTATATTTAGCTTTGTTAGGGCAACATTTGCCAAGATCTTACATTGATAATCAGATGAATACAAATGTGTCCACATTTGATGAAAAGACTTACTTCGCACTGATCTTTTGATATTTTTTCTGAATTTATATGGCCTATATAAAACAACATTATGTTTCCTTGGGTCAAAACTTGAATAAAATGTATGTCTAAATGTGTGGAAAAAAATATAAGCTGTGGATTTAAGTCCACTTTCAGTCTGGTGGAGAAGATACAATTTGACCAAGTGTCTTTCAGTTCAGTGTTGTCCCTAATTGAATCAATAATAACTATATATAAACACACAAATACAAAAAAAGAAAAAAAAAATGCGACCCATGACTGTATGCAGAACTGATGTGAACTTTCAACCCTGTGCTTTTGCATTAAATGCAATTCATGCAAATCACCGCCAAGATGAAAATGTTTTTTTTTTTTTTTTTCTGCAGTCCATCCATGAATTTGCATTTACATTTATGCATTTTCTTGCTTTACTAGATACTGGACTCTGGATCTAGAACTTCTGAACAGCTTCATCCCCAGGCTGTCAAAGCCATCAGTCCAAAACATGAACCTTGTCTTCAATTCATCTTAATGTTTGTGCATAACTACAGAGAAAATAAGGGAGTTTAAACTCTCACGTTTGAATAGCTTTGCATTCCCCACGGGTGCAAAGCCCATCCAAGACTATATAAATAGGGAGATTCATGCACACTCTCATTGCAGTTTTGCTTAAACACAAAGTTGGTGTGTTATGTTAGTTGTAATGGTGTGTTTCTGTTGTCTTATAATTCCACGTCATTACCAGATAAGTTTGGCCTGCCAGCGCTGCGGCTTCCTCATGTTGATTTTTATCTCAGAATGGATAACAATAATAAGCAAGTGTAGGGAATGAAATGTAACACAAATCCTGCGCAAAAAAATTTGAGGCTGAAATGGAGCAAAATCCTGGATTATTTTGAAATTCCAGCCCAGATGCATTTTGTAGCTCTCTAAAAGAGCAACGCTTGGTCACCCTAACTGAGCTGTAACCACTGAATATTAGCCAAGCCAAACCAGCTTTATTCATAAAGCACTTTAAAACAGAATATTATAAATATTGTACCTGCCAAACAGCATATTTATACTGAGACTTTGATAATATCAGTGTCATAACAACAGCTTTATAATAGGACAAGTATGAATAGTATCAAAACCAAGGCTAGTATCAATATCGTTCAATACCAGCATGATCAGATCGATATTTTCCTTGCAGAGAGCTTTGGGGACAAAAAGCCAAAGACAATGAATGAGAGCCAACCAATAGTAGGTTTTGCTTCTGTTTAGCTAATTTGCACCGTTGGCTTTATTTTTCTCAAAAAGTTGTGTTTGGTTAAAGGGAATAATAGTAATTTTATTATATATTTTCTTACATTGTCTTCATGATTATAATAATGATCAGTAATTAAGTATCTATATCGATATCCTGCCCTGGATTTACTTGGTATTGGACTGATAGATTTGCAGTATCGCCATCCTTATGTGTAGGAATATCCGTTAGACTTTTGTGTAAAACCTCCCAAAATATTAGTTAGCCTCATTAAGACAAATATTTATAACATGTAGAGAGAATGCTGCTTGGAAATGTCAAGAAACAGCCAGAAGCTGATTTACCTGTCGTTGTTTTGGTAAAGCTGGTTCCTATAAAACAAGACAACAGTATTTGTTTAAATACAGAGAAATAACAAATTTAGTCAAATAATTTTCTTTCTCTCTCTCTTTTTTTTTTTTTTTTTTTTTTTTTACAAATTCAGACAGAAACAAGTGAGAATTCAAGGGCCTCTTACTATCAGATTCACTACACTAGATCATACATTACAAAAACACAGCATACCATCATTTAAAGTAGGAAAAACAACTTATTTTTCTGTATTTCTGATAAGGCCTCAGTCTTTGAGGAACTTCCTCAATTGCCGATAATGAAACTGACCCTGCGATAACAACCTACTCAATATTTGACCAAGAAAAATCCCCTGGAATTAGACAAATACACTAGTGTTACAACCTCATCGCTCAAATATCTGAACAGGTTTGCATGAAGCATAAATTTCCTAATATTCTGCAGAGAGGCCCTCTGCTCAGTCAAGATCTGAAAAAAGCCCTCTTCCCTAAGTTAGCTGGTAGAATAAAATGTATTGTCTGGGGTAAAAATATGCTTCATGAGTCATCATCTCATCTAAAAATATGTCTAAATCCATCGTGAATCATTGTCACTGGATAAATGGACATTTGAAAACAGCGACTTAACTTTTGGATGCAGTTTTTAACACTTAGTCTAGTTTTACCTTTTTTAGGTTTTAAAAATAACTAGCATAACTGTGAATTTGTGTGTGTGAACAAACACAGATGTAAAAACCCAGGTAAAGTTTTACTAACCAATAAAGAGCTATGTGAAGCCTCTATCAGTTTTATTATCACCACATTGGAATGTAAACGACATGGTAAGTAACAGATAAACAGATCAGTTTGCTCATGTAAATTTACCTGTTCAGGTGTTTGTAGTAGATTCCCTCCTGAGCTGGTTTGCTGACTTTGACCTGACATTCTGATGTTAGTATCTGATGATCAGACCTGCCTCATGAACTGGTGCACTCTGCGTGTGAGATATGGGGAAGCTGTGTGTGCGATGTATTTCGATGTTCTATCACGCTGCAGCCGGAAGTCATCACTTCCTGTTGAAGGTGGTAACGTCAGTGACTGTGACTTATGAGTTTTTCTTTAGCTAGTGCTCTACATAGTTTCATTACAAAATAACAGACCTCGCTCTGCAGAATTTATTTGCCACACAGATTTAGATGCACGCATACACAACCTTTCACCTCATGATCAAACACTTGGCTCTGTGTTACAGTTAAAGATTCCTTGATGTTGCTTTGGCCTAGTGAAGGAGTCTGCAATGTTTATGAATAAAAAAAACATTTTTACCACCTGTCCACCTAAATTATCATAGTTTAAAACCTATTTGACTCTTAAAGGTAATTTAAAATAAACAAAACTGTTTGCATTTCATTGCTTTTATGTGGCACGACAAAAGAAAATGCCAAACCTGTGCACCTTCATGGTTTTTCTGCAGCTAATGGGGATCCAAATAAAACAATAAACAATCTCCAGTTTGGTACTTTACAGCAAACGCGGTGTGTTTTTTTGTTGTTTGCCAATTCCTCAGACATATGGGTAAGCCAGTATTGTTGTCGAAGAACCTAAACTTATCTGTCCATGCAGAACAAGAAGCACTCAGAGCGCAGACCTGTCAAGCCATTTTATTTTTGTTTTTACCAATTATTGCGGGTATTATTTTTGAGTCCATTTTCAAGATGTACTGAAATTTTCAGCAAAATTGTCCATAACTTTAGAGTTATGTTGCTAACAGTCAGACAGACAAACCAATGCCACTGAACACATGCCCTCCAATATGATGGTTATTACACTTTGTTTACCTCTAGAGTCAGGGAAGAAGGGCTCTAGACCCCTGACCTAGTGTCATTTTTCTGATGACATTACATGGCTCCAAAGATGAATCTGACCAGGTGTAAATCATCTGATACCTGAAAGAACTACAATGGTTGTGATAATAAGACTGTGACCAAAACACTTCCAATTTGTTGCCAACTGCTGAGGCACCAGCATTTAACACTGCAAAGGGTACTGTAGTATTGAAAGTGATGAGGTGCTTGGGGTGGCCAGGATTTAGATAGGTGTCCACTGCCAACCCACCCCTCCACCATTAGTTACCAAATGCTTCACATGCAGTGTTTCAAACTCAAGTTTGATGTTTTAATAAAATTTGAGCACCAGCTCCTGGGGTCTCTGCACGTGCCTGAATGCACTCCCTACCCACAACATCTGGGCATGCTCCTGATAAGACCATAGATGTTCTCCCTGGATCAGGGCATCAGTCCACCCCTGGACAGTCTGGCGTGATTTGGAGGTGGATGGAAAAAAAAGACATGTTCCAGACATGCTGGATTGGATTCAGGTCTGGTGAACAGGCAGGCCCGTCCATTGAATCAGTGCCTTTGTCATGCAGGGACTGCTGACAGACGCCAACCATATGAGGCTGAGCAGTGTCATGCATCAGAAGGAGCCTAGATCGCACTGCAGCAGCATATGGTCTGACAATGAGTCCGAGGACCCCATCTTCTAATGGCAGTCAAGATACCCCCTCTGGCTAGCACATGGTTTGTACGGTCCTCGAAGGAGATGCCCTCCTCTCTAGACCATCCCAAACCCACTCAAGCGCACAAGACACCAATGGCCAATCCTGGTGTTCTCTGGCCAATGCCAACTGGGCTGCAAGCACAGGCGCCATTGTGAATGCGGTGCCCTTATCCCATCAGCTTCCTGACCGAAACATGCACAGATGTGACCCTGCTGGGAGGCAATTGTAGTTTCTGGCAGCGTTACCTTGCAAAAGTGCATCTAGAGGGCTTACAGCCCGCTTCACTTCTCCACGATTTTTTAACGTAGGATTAGGATGATGTTAACGTAGGATTTTATACATATAGCTCCACGGTGGTCTCAAGTGGTTTTCTTCAGCTACAGTACACATCCATAGACAGGTTTCATGACATTTAGAAAGTGTAGTGTGAGGATGATGTTCGTTTGCCTGTGGAAATTTTAAAATTGTTACAAAACAGGACAGCCTGGAATATAAAGCCATCCCAAGTTCATCCTGATCACCAGAGGGGTATTGCACGAAACCAAGAAAAGGGATTAAGCCGGGATATGTTGGTTATCCTGGCTGAATTTAGCCCTAAGTCGGTTGCATGAAAGCAGCTCAAACTAAACCCGGCCAAGTTACTGTGGTGATTTATCCGCTGCAGCTAGCCTGCTCCAGACCAGCCTAACTGCCGGAAGATTAATCCTAGCGAGTCACCTGCATGTCCAACGTCAATTCTGTGAGGAATTAATGTGTTTTACAGCATGTCCATGGTCTTCCTAAGTATGGCGCGTCATTTTAATCATCCAGTATTAAAATATTACATATACAGTCACTGTACATTTAATCGAAATCTGTTCGTAATCGGAACAGCCTTTTTATATGGATTCGAGTTGCAGTACTATTACTCAGGCCAAGTGTTATATTGCTATGCTAATGAAGACTACCTTCACCTGTTCCCTCTTCATAATGGCTTGCCCTTTTTCGGAGGATGTGCTGGACGAGGAAGCCCGCATCCTCAGAAGAGCATTCAGACGTGAACGAGTCTTCAGGGACAGGTCACATCCCCTGGCCTTTGGAGATGACTATGTCATTGAGAGATACAGATTTTCGGTTACTGGATTTCCAGGTCCAGTTTTCTGAGTGTCCGGCGTTTAATCTCAAGATCCAGCTCCATTCCTTGGAGCTTGCTCTTTTTGAGTCAGCTTTTAACATCTGCCAGCTCTATCTCTCTCTCCAGGTGCCCTGAATAAAGCGTTCTGACAGTTTGTGAAGTCTGTAAAGGAAATGTCAATTAGCACAGCAGGATTTGTTCATAACGTAGATGTACTTTAGCCAATACTCACGATGTTACCAGGCCGCTTAGGAGACTGTGCAGCATCCGGGTCCTGCTACACATTTTCTATTAGCACCACATCACTGACTTCATATCCTTCATGGAATAAATAAGCAGGCCAATCCTATAAAAAATACTTTGGAGTCACTTACCAGCCTGCAAAATGTTCTATTTAATTTTTTCTTGCTGCCAGGTCCTTTTATGGCCAGACAGGTTTGTCCTTTATAAAGGACAGAAAGATAAAAATGTTACATGAGGAAAATAGATTAAATGACACATTGTGGATAATTGTTCGCACCTAATCATACTCTACATTTCCTGAGTAACATGCACCTGCTTGTCACTCTTAAAGTATACAACAGTTAGTGGATTTGAAAAGTAACTCCTTTAATTGTAGCCTAATTATGACAGTTCCTGTGGAGCACTGTTTATTGTACAGTTTTTGACTACTTACGCATTGAGCCGGTCGGCCATTTTCTACCAGGCTCTCTAGCGTTCTTTACTTATAGAAGCGCGACTTTTATCCATTTCCCCATCGGTGATTCTGTGAGCGATCGCAAGGTCTCTTCACCTGGCTTAACCTAGCCGCACCTTCTCATCCTGGCTCAGCAAACGTGCAATTAAACCAGGATAGGCCGCGCAAGCTAGGTCAAGCTGGGCTTGCTTAATTATCCTGGATTTTGTTATTCTGGTTTCGTGCAATACCCGTCAGGTGACCTTCCTTCAGTCCAAACGCAGAGGTTCTCCTGTATTCTCACTAGGGTGAACAAATACAGCCTTTTACAACCTCAAGTGTATAAGGGGGAACACACCACTGAGACTTTACATCATGCAGGCCAGACTCAATTTAGGTCTGTGTGATGTGTGCGTCTTGAAAAGCTATCTGAATTCAAACAAGGTAGAGTTGGATTAAATGCTTTATTGATTGGACGCTGACGTGCCATTGGTGGCCGTCGTCATCATGTCGCCGGCTGACGTGCCGTTGGTGGCCGTCGTCATCATCATGTCGCCGGCTGACGTGCCGTTGGTGGCCGTCGTCATCATCATGTCGCCGGCTGACGTGCCGTTGGTGGCCGTCGTCATCATCATGTCGCCGGCTGACGTGCCGTTGGTGGCCGTCGTCATCATCATGTCGCCGGCTGACGTGCCGTTGGTGGCCGTCGTCATCATCATGTCGCCGGCTGACGTGCCGTTGGTGGCCGTCGTCATCATCATGTCGCCGGCTGACGTGCCGTTGGTGGCCGTCGTCATCATCATGTCGCCGGCTGACGTGCCGTTGGTGGCCGTCGTCATCATCATGTCGCCGGCTGACGTGCCGTTGGTGGCCGTCGTCATCATCATGTCGCCGGCTGACGTGCCGTTGGTGGCCGTCGTCATCATCATGTCGCCGGCTGACGTGCCGTTGGTGGCCGTCGTCATCATCATGTCGCCGGCTGACGTGCCGTTGGTGGCCGTCGTCATCATCATGTCGCCGGCTGACGTGCCGTTGGTGGCCGTCGTCATCATCATGTCGCCGGCTGACGTGCCGTTGGTGGCCGTCGTCATCATCATGTCGCCGGCTGACGTGCCGTTGGTGGCCGTCGTCATCATCATGTCGCCGGCTGACGTGCCGTTGGTGGCCGTCGTCATCATCATGTCGCCGGCTGACGTGCCGTTGGTGGCCGTCGTCATCATCATGTCGCCGGCTGACGTGCCGTTGGTGGCCGTCGTCATCATCATGTCGCCGGCTGACGTGCCGTTGGTGGCCGTCGTCATCATCATGTCGCCGGCTGACGTGCCGTTGGTGGCCGTCGTCATCATCATGTCGCCGGCTGACGTGCCGTTGGTGGCCGTCGTCATCATCATGTCGCCGGCTGACGTGCCGTTGGTGGCCGTCGTCATCATCATGTCGCCGGCTGACGTGCCGTTGGTGGCCGTCGTCATCATCATGTCGCCGGCTGACGTGCCGTTGGTGGCCGTCGTCATCATCATGTCGCCGGCTGACGTGCCGTTGGTGGCCGTCGTCATCATCATGTCGCCGGCTGACGTGCCGTTGGTGGCCGTCGTCATCATCATGTCGCCGGCTGACGTGCCGTTGGTGGCCGTCGTCATCATCATGTCGCCG
This sequence comes from Melanotaenia boesemani, assembly GCF_017639745.1. Classification (NCBI taxonomy): domain Eukaryota; kingdom Metazoa; phylum Chordata; class Actinopteri; order Atheriniformes; family Melanotaeniidae; genus Melanotaenia; species Melanotaenia boesemani. The sequence goes on along the minus strand of NC_055702.1, from coordinate 24,154,142 downwards.
GCTGACGTGCCGTTGGTGGCCGTCGTCATCATCATGTCGCCGGCTGACGTGCCGTTGGTGGCCGTCGTCATCATCATGTCGCCGGCTGACGTGCCGTTGGTGGCCGTCGTCATCATCATGTCGCCGGCTGACGTGCCGTTGGTGGCCGTCGTCATCATCATGTCGCCGGCTGACGTGCCGTTGGTGGCCGTCGTCATCATGTCGCCGGCTGACGTGCCGTTGGTGGCCGTCGTCATCATCATGTCGCCGGCAGACGTGCCGTTGGTGGCCGTCGTCATCATCATGTCGCCGGCTGACGTGCCGTTGGTGGCCGTCGTCATCATCATGTCGCCGGCAGACGTGCCGTTGGTGGCCCCGGAATCATCCTTTCTGCCGGCAACCCAACCAATTGCGCTCTCCAATTTTACAGCTTGGTCATGAGCCTTAAAACCAAATGGCATATCAGCTTCCACTTCATTGGTTTCCAACAGCACTAAAAGAAATGTTACAAGTAGTTCCAGTCACAATACAAAAGAAGCTCAAAATACATACATGTACACTGTAGTACAGGCTGCTCACCTCTAGTATTCTGCTTCCACATGGAATCCAATGACTGGAGGAAGGCAATTGTCTTCTTCAGAGAAATCTCATTAGGAGAGAGGACTGCCATACAAAAAGAGCATACTGTTAGATCACAGATGGTTGTTAAAGAACAAAGAGAATTGCATATTCTTACTCATTTTGGTCTTCTGCACTTCATTTAATCCAGTTTCATCAACTGGCATAGGTGACCCTGTAAACATTCCAATGTCAGCAGTTGTTCAGTGACCTAACATATTACAGAACCCATGTATACTGAACATTAGCTGCACTGTAGAGGGTTTAATCACAATTTTAACCAACCTCAAGCTACACAAAGACCCCACCTTTATTTACTTTATTATATGCTGCAGACTACTTCACAATTAATTTAAAAGGAAACAGCTAATACCATACAAACCTTTGCCAAACCAGCTGCTCAACCCGCAAATAAGCAGAAACTGAACAACTGCCATCTTTCCAGCGACCAACTAAAAGGGAAAAGCACATCTGAAGTTTAAATAATGCTCAGGCGTCAGGTGCCACAGCTGATGTTCATCAGCTTTAATTGCTCATCTTTTCCAAAGCGTTAGTGGCTCATTGAAATTCAAACCTTCCTCTAACCACAATGAAATCATAATAATCACTCTTCGGATTTACTTTCCATGGTATTAATTTCCTTTTCAAAGCATGTCTTGCATTAAAGTAATCTTATTTTAGGTTTTGAAACTGTCTTAGATTTGAAATAAAAGTCATGAAATAAGAGGGGAACTTTTTCTTTTGTAATTGAGTGTCAGAAGTAACGATTTCAATTAAGAGAAGGGCAGCTGCACGAAATTTACAAGGCCAGTCCTGAGAAAACTGGGAAACAAACCAATCTTTTCTGATTTCCAGGTCTGGACAATTAGTTCATTTAGAAGCTAATTTAGCTAGACTTATCTTGTTTTGGAAAGTTGTATCACCTTTCAAAAAGTTAAAAAGTCAAAATACTTATAGACCATCAAAGGCCAGTTAGCAGGTTGAACCCTAACCCCTTTAGCTGAACGGTGTTGGAGAAAACCTTAAAAATGCACAAGTAATAAAGAACAGATACTTCTTCCCACAGTTTTAAAATAGGCAGGTACTAATTTCCCACTTTCCTAATGAATCAGGTACTGTTCCACATATTTTCTTTATACCTTTCTCTTCAGGGTCGTCCCCTGCGTGTTCTTTGATGGATCAAAATATGACAGACTACTTCTCTCCGTTAACTAATTTATTAATTACAATTGATATGAGAAATGTGTAAATACAGAATTCTGGATTCGTATTATCTGTCCCCTGGACTAATACAATATGAAGTCTGCTGCTGTTACAGTCAGAACTCCCTCTAACTGATTCTGGAATCCTTTATATTGGTCTGATTATACACAGTTTTGCTGACTAATGCTGCAGTTGCAGAAGTCTGGTTGGCTGCAGTCACAGGTCGACCACATGCAGATCTCTACAGCCTTCCTTGTGACCCCCATCTGCTTGTGTCCTAGAAAACAACAAGAAGAAGACAATACACAGACAAGCAGATTTCCTCTGGACTCCGGTTAACTTAGACATTTCCTTTAAGTGTAACATTTCACATGTTGTTTTACCAGCAGACACAATTAATCAGCCCCCACATGTTCTTCTCCCTCACCCCATATGAAGAGTCTCATTGTTGCTTAAGCACACTGTTAGTAAGTATATGAGCTTAAAGAGAAGAGATATTTAATATGATTAACAGAGTAAGAATATAAATGAAAATAAGTAGCACACTTAAGTAATTCCTTGATGAGTATCCCAATAAATTTATTTACAACGGTGACCTCATTGTGATACTTATTCATTCTAGACAGGTGGTGACGACTTGTGGATACACATCTCTATCCAACTACTTTAAAAATTCACAACTCCTTTGATTCAAAAAATTAACCTCTAAATATGTTTAAACTAATTCATTTTTAAAACCTAATTTGCTTTTTAAATAGTCATTTTTAATGGCAAAATGTCCAAATTTCCTAAAAATGTTTTATCACTTCGCTCAGTTCATTCTGCCAGTTTAGCTAAAGACAGTATAAGAATGAACTAGCCATGGTAGATACTCGATCATTTACGTTTGTCCTAAAACTCCACTGGTGTTCATATATACAGCCAAAGGTAAAGACATGATCAAATGTGTATATTCTAAGCATTTTAGATGGACCCAGTTTGTTGTTTCTGTATGTACACAAGAGTAGTAACTTGTCGGACACCACTGTGAACCTCCAGCTTCTTTATTGTAATGCTAACAGAGAAGCCATCCACCTTTTGTATTCTTTTTTTTTTTTCTTTGTCTTGGCAACAAACACAGAATAACACCTACTGATGAACAGTGGATCTTTTCGTCAAACATCAACACTAACCATTACTTCCTGCTTTGCTGCCGTGCGGACGCTTCCTGCTTTGCTCTCCTTTCTGCTTGCATTTTTCTTCTTTTTTTCTTCTTTTTTCTTATCTTTACCGGCAAGAAATTTAGGAACAAGGACTTCTGGTCACTTATAAATCACTGGAACGAATATATTTTTTGATAAATTTAGTTGATTGCTATCGGAGAACTAGTGGAATGATGTCTCCTAACCCTGCAGTATCAGTGGGCTGCACTGAGTGTGAGCAACTTTCTTTGAGGATAACACAGCTGGAGAGGAGGATTGAAACACTGCAAGACATTCGTGTGAATGAAGAATTTATTGACTCTGTAGTAGCTTCTGTACAAGCTACTGAGTTGTCAAATGGATTGAGTCACATCTTCATATGCGAAGGCATGTCGAATGTGGAGCCTCCCGCTACAGACCTGGCTGATACACTTCCCTGGATGTGTTCAAATGACATTGGAATAGCTGAGGAAAATCCTAAACCGCACCATCAGACTGATCTCTCCTTCTGGAACACTGTTGGTGCCAGACCAAAGTCATCAACCCCGGCCAGAACCTGGTCTGATGTTGTTCGTCGAAGAGGTAAATCCAGCAATAAGTTTAAAGCTCCAGCACTCACTCCACCACCTGAAGTCTCACTGCATAATAAATATGATGTGTTGAGTCATATTAAAATGAATGATGATGAATGTAATGCAAGGATATATCAAAATTCAAGAAATAGCCCTAAACCTCAGCCCCGGGCTAACCAGACCAGGAGGAGAGGCCAAAATTCCACAAACAGGAGGACTAGAGAAGCTATCGGCGCCTCCACACAAAAACAAATAGACACAGTTCTGACTGGGGACTCTATAACACAGCATGTGAGGATGTCAAAGACGGAAAATTTAACGCTTATTGATACATCAGTCAGGGAACTGACAGAGATGTTGCTGACCATTCTGTCTTCATATCCAGATGGTATGAAGATTATTGTCCACACTGGGTCTTTTGATATTCTGAGGAGGAAAATTGGCTCTGAGATCCTGAAAAAAAGACTTTTCTCTGCTGTTGGAGAGACTGTGTCAATTGGGAGCACACCATGTTTACATTTCAGGACCCATTCCTACAGCGGGTAAAGGAATTGAATTTTTCAGTAGACTTCTTGGCCTGAACACATGGTTATCAAACGCATGTATCACCCATGGGATAAAGTTCATTGATAACTTCAATATCTTTTGGAACTGTAAGGAGCGATTCAGACCTGACGATGTGCATCCAAATCTAACTGGATGCAGATTACTTGGTGCACACTTGCGTCATGCTGTTGGGACGGCAAACCCAAACATGAGTGTACAGATAAGAGCGAAGGACACAGCAGAGAGGCGATCAACTCCCAGCTCTCCCCCCTCACCAGACCCTCTTCTCCACATCACCCAAGGTCTTAAAAGGATGTCTCTATCCAGGTCTGAACCCCAGCGACCACCATCTACCACGAAATACAGGGCTCCCCCTCCTCATCCTCCTATTAGATCATCTGTCCTGACCGAGCAGGGCACGGGAGGAGGTGCAGGAGGTTCCCAGAGCAGCAGAATTCACAACAAAGATAACATGCCATGATGCGTTCAGGGTCCTTGCTGTAGTTTTGCTACTACTGACAGCTGTTCTGAGATCAAGCCTGGACCCAGTAGGATTCCTGTGTTAGTTAGTAAAATAAGGAATCGAACACGGTCAGCTTGTGGGGTGAATCGATCTAATCTGTTAACTGTACCTTGTATAACTCAGAATACAACAGAGACCAGTGTAAACTTCATAAAACTAGCTGTACTTAATGTTAGATCTCTGTCCAACAAGTCACTGTTAGTTAATGACTTCATCATTTCTCACAGTTTAGATTTTCTTTTTCTGACAGAAACATGGTTAACAGAAGACACAAGTGCTACAGTTCTTAATGAAACAGCACCACCTCATTTTAGTTTTATGAATAAATGTGGAAACGGGAGGAAAGGGGGAGGAGAAGCTGCCTTATTTAAAGATTCATTCCAGTGTAAAGAGATTTCATTTGCTGATTTTACTTCTTTTGAATATCTTAGTTTTATTTTAAGGGGCACTCCTAAAATCCTATTTCTAATCATTTACAGACGTCCAGGACATTGTGCAAATTTTATTGATGAATTTTCTGAATTATTGTCGGTTAACTCTACTGATTTTAACCATTTCATCATAACTGGGGATTTTAACATTCACATAGATAACATGACGGATGGTAATGTCAAGGAATTTTGTTCCATATTGGACATGTTTGGTTTGTGGCAACATGTAAAAGAACCGACCCACATTCAAGGTCACATTCTGGACCTGGTTATTTCAAAGGGTGTTGATATTTCTTCTGTAGCTGTCACTGACTTGGCCTTGTCTGACCATTTTTGTATTTTGTTTGATTTACTGATCACTCAGAATGTCCAACCAACCTGCTCCTCGGTTAGGAAGAGGTACATTAATGAAAGAACAAGTGCTAAGTTTTTGGAGGCCATGGCTATGTTACCAACAACCAGTGCAGAGTCAGTTGATGGACTCCTGGATCATTTCAATCTGAAAGTCTTGAATGTAATGGATGCTGTTGCACCGATAAGAATCAAGAACAACTTGAGCAAGCAGAAAACACCATAGAGAAACACCACTGTGGTTACCAGCCTAAAAAGAGAATGCAGAAAAACTGAGCGGAAATGGCGGAAAAATAAATTTCAAATTTACGATGAGCTATACAAACAAAGCCTGCGTAACTATAACAATGAGCTGTGCAAGGCCAGAGAGCTGCATTTATCTGAAATGATTAACAGGAACATCAACAATTCTCGCACTCTGTTTGCTATGATTGAAAAACTTACTAATCCTCTATACAACTATAGACCTGTCTCTAACCTCTCTTTTATTTCCAAGATTATAGAAAAAGTTGTATTTCACCAGCTTCATGACTTTTTTAATGAAAGTGGAAATCTTGATAAATTTCAGCCCGGCTTCCGACCTCATCACAGCACTGAAACAGCTCTGGTCAAAGTGTTAAATGACATTAGGTTGAATACTGATTCTGGTCAAGTATCAGTCCTGGTTCTGTTGGGTCTCAGTGCTGCGTTTGATACTGTAGATCACAGAATCCTGTTGCACAGGCTGAAAAACTGGGTTGGACTTTCTGGAGCGGTCCTTAACTGGTATAGGTCCTATTTAGAAGGCCGGAGTTATTTTGTTCCGATCGGCCGCTATGAATCCGAGCGAGTGGCCATGACTTGTGGAGTCCCCCAGAGGTCAGTCCTTGGACCTCTTCTGTTCAACTTGTATATGCTCCCTTTGGGTAAAATATTACAGAACTATAGCATTAATTATCAAAGTTATGCAGATGATACACAACTTTATGTGTCTCTGTCACCAGATGACTGCAGTCCAATAGACTTAATGTGTCAGTGTCTGGAGCAAATAAACACCTGGATGAAGGAGAATTTCCTACAATTAAATGAAGACAAAACTGAGATTATTCTGTTTGGTAGCAAAGAGAAGAGGGTCAGCATTGGCAAACACCTGGAGACTCGGGCTCTTAAAATCACCAACCAAGTTCGTAACCTGGGAGTGTTGACAGACTCAGACCTGACTTTCAGCAGCCACATCAAAGCTGTCACTAAGAAGCTTTTTTCCAGCTCAGAAACATCAACAGAATTAAAAGTTTAGTCTCCCAAAAAGACAAGGAGAAACTCATCCATGCATTCATCTCCAGTAGACTGGATTACTGTAATGGTCTTTTAACAGGACCTCCTAAAAAGAGCATTAAACATCTGCAGCTCATCCAGAACGCTGCTGCTAGAGTTTTAACCAGGACTAAGTGATCTGAACACATCACACCAGTGTTGAAATCTTTACACTGACTTCCAGTCAGTCACAGAATAGATTTTAAAACCCTTCTGCTTGTTTACAAATCCCAGAACGGTTTAGGCCCAGAATACATCTGTGATATGTTCAGAGAATATAAACCTAGCAGAGCTCTTAGATCCAAAGACTCTGGTCAACTAGTCCAAACCAGAGTCCAGACTAAACATGGAGAAGCAGCATTTAGCTGTTATGCTGCAAACAAATGGAACAAACTGCCAGTGGAGATTAAACTTTCCCCAAATGTAGACATTTTTAAATCCAGGTTAAAAACATTTCTTTTCTCATGCGCCTATGCATGAAATCTGTACGGTAACTTTTTTAACTCATCTTGCTTTTAATCATTTTAATGTAATTTATTATTTTATTGTGATTATGTGTTGATGCCTTTTACTATTCTAAATATCTGTAATGTCTTTGTTTTATGTAAAGCACTTTGAATTGTCCTGTACATGAAATGTGCTATACAAATAAACTGCCTTGCCTTGCCTTGCCTAACACTTTTTGATGTTTTCCTTTGGGGAGAATATCTGAACCCTGCCTCTTTGTTTCTTTCTGGATTAGTCACAGCTTGTTCAGTGCTACATCCTCCACCTTGTCATCCCTGAGCACCACATCTTCAACATCAGTCATCTCCTCCAGTATTTTGGTCTGGGTTGATTCAGCTGTATCAGTCTGTCTTGAGATGGAGCCGTCAGATGGAAGATGCTGAGTGTGAATTTGATGCACATGTCTACAGCTTCACCCATCTCCCAGCATTAGCTTGTGTGATACTGGTCATGGATGTCATGATTCCCGGAGCCCACTTAAGACAAAAACCCAAGTTCTTAGTCAAAACTACATTTCTCAGTGTGGACCACTCGCCCTTTGCTTTTTTCATCATGGGCTTTGATTTGTCTGTCTCGCTGTTTTTTTTTTAAACTTTATGCTCAGATGTGGGTGCGTTATATTTAGTGTGCAACACAGCTTTCCCCCAAGAAGCAGTGCTGCTGGAGACAGAGCTGTTGTGGTTTGAAGGGTCACTGTTGCTGAATAAAACCCTTGCTAACTTAGTTTTGAAAGATCCTGGACTTTTTTTTATCGTTCTTTGAATATTTACACCCCTCTCTATGTGTCTGGTAGACGTCCATCCATTTTGAATGTGTGTCTATATCAGTACGAAAAGCATTTTTTCTCATGAAAGGACCTGCATTATCCATGTGAAGGTGATCACTGCTATCAAACCAGTTGGGAATGCAGAGAGATCAGGGGCCTCATTTTTGAAGCTGGTGTAGGAACAAAAACCGGCGTACGCCAAATGTAGTCAACTTTAGGGATTTATGAAACCCAAACTTGACGGGAAAATATTTCCACCTCCATGCAACTCTGTCCCGTGCGTACGCACATAATCTGGGAGAACAGGAAACTGCAACACCAAGAGTACAGAGTAAAATCAAGGAAATGATGTGAAATGTGAGGCATTTGTGCACCATCCACTATTACCTTTCACACCACATGTTAGTTATTAAAGTTGTTTCAGAAATGAACAAAGAGGCACATTTGATATTAATTCCTCTAAGAGCATACACTCGGAAGGAAAAAAAAAGAATTTCAGGAAAAAGGGAGATGATATTAATAGGAACCTCAACCACTAAAATATGTTCTGTCATTGTGAAACTAAACTTCCATGTTATAAAATCCATCCAGCTAAATAAGGTTACAGTCTGCTGCCAGCATGTAGCAGTCAGTGTGAAAAGTAGCTTTGGTCCTTCATTCCAGCAGAGCGGGATGCAGACTGCAGGCTGGAGGTCTAGAAGTGATGCAACACTAATGAAACACACAAGATTGATTTATTTATTTTTACACAATTCCTTTTTTATTGTTGTCCTAATTTCTGTTCAGAAGGTCTTTGTTTTCCTAAACACCTTGTGCACCAGGTTAATAGCAGTGATTGTGTCCCTCTGCTCCACCCACCCAGCTGGAGCACCGCCCACTCAGCTATAGCACCCAGCAACTATAAAGAAATATTGTTTAACACTAAATAAACTGGCACCAGTCTCAGATATATCTGAGATATCCAGCTGCACCATCCGATGCCTCTGGTGTGTCTTGCTTTCTGACATGGTGTTGACAGTATCTGCCGCCTGCTGCCCATCTCTGCCTTTCTGACAGCAGTAATGCCCACGCCGTGCCCTCCAAATAGAACCTTTTTACCTTTGTCAACATGGTTCATCAGGATCTCATTGTCAAACCCCGAAAAATGATGCTTTTTCGTTCTTTTTCCCTCCTGAGCCATCATGGAAATGATATGATAAATATTTATTATAGGTGTTCACCTGACCATTTATAGCCACCATGTGGGCGGGGCAAGGCGCTCCGTCATGTGCACCAACTTTAGAGTTGATTCTGATTGAGGAACACAAACAGGCGTGGGAAGTTTGTGCGCACGCTTTGGTAAATCTGAAGTTTTTGTGCGCCACATTTTCTGTTAGCACCGCAGACGCCACCTGTTGCTTTGCTATGCACAGTTTGATAAATGAGGCCCCAGAAATTTACATAGTGTGTCTCCAACAGTAATTTTTACATCCCAGTTGAGAAAGTGAGCTCTGCATTTAACCCATCTCTAGATGTACTTTAGAGAAGTGGGCTGCCATGTTTGAGCAGCTGGGAGGGAATAAGGGCCGTAGTCTAGGGCCCACAGTGGTTCCACTCTGTTGTCACACCAGGGACTTGAACCCAAGCTTTCCAGACCCCAGCGTGCCTCTGTTACCACAAGGCTACCACAGATAAAAGCCCAAACTGGACTGATATTTAGTACATCTAAATTATTTTCTTTATTTGTGCAGATATGTAAAACAAAGCTTAATTATAAAAATATAGATGATTTTACAGACAACTGTACTAAGTTTTTCTAGTTTGTTGAGAGGAGATGCTCAGCTTAGTTAACAGCAGCATTATGAGCTCAATCGCTGTATCATCATCAGGAATACACAAATATATGACCAAAGTCTGATCAATATATGCATACACACAAAGATAATACACAATCTCCCCTCTGATGTTTTAGCTTACCTGTAATTATCTGCCGAGCTGATTCTAGAGTCTCCTGAGGCCCATGGCAATATTTCAAAAGGGGCTCCTCCAACCAGCATTCATCTCTTTTATCATATTTTATATTAACAATTAAAAATGTAATAGCTTTAAAGGCTTTGTTAATAATACATTAAATTCCTCAATCTGCACTTTTGAATAATCTTTGGCACCTTCAAATTTTTCTCTCCTTTTATTATTTTCAATTTTCATTTAATTAAACAGCAGCAATTTAACATGATTCTAATAGAGAATATTAAACTATATGGTAAGGCAGAGGTCACTAACAAGTGGGTCGCGGTCCGGATCCGGACCAGAACCTGTCCCACATGGACCCAGAGTTCAAATATAAAATCTGACTGAGTGCTTTCATTTTAACTGCAGCAACTTTTACAGTCTTTACTGTTGCTGTGAACAAAAGCGTACACATCAACGTTCCACCTACATTTGTGGATACAATTGCTGCAAACGACAGCTGCATGACGGAGCAACATTGCTCAATTCTGGATACTTTTTACTATTTCAAAGTCTATCTACTGGTCACATTGTATTTCCAGGGCATTAACCCCCAAAACACTTCCAATTTGTTGCCAACTGTCGAGGCACCAGTATCCATCACTGTGCAACAGGTACTGTAGTAATCAATGTGATGAGGTGCATTGGGTTGCCAATAGGGTGGTCAAGGCCACTCCTCCCCTCTGCCATTGGTGTTACCAAACGCCTCACATGCAGTCTTTTAAACTGAGGTTTGATGTTCACTCCTTTTTTATTTTTACTTTGAGCACCAGCTCCTTCTGAGGTCTTTGCACATGCCTGTGCGCACTCCCTATCTACCTACAACATCCGGGCATGCTCTTGATGAGACCACACATGTTCTCCCAGACCTGGATCAGGGAATCAGTCTACCCCTGGACAGTCTGGCGTGATTTGGAGGTGGATGGAAAAAAAAGACATGTTCCAGACATGCTGGATTGGATTCAGGTCTGGTGAACAGGCAGGCCCGTCCATTGAATCAGTGCCTTTGTCATGCAGGGACTGCTGACAGACGCCAACCATATGAGGCTGAGCAGTGTCATGCATCAGAAGGAGCCTAGATCGCACTGCAGCAGCATATGGTCTGACAATGAGCCTGAGGACCCCATCTCCTAATGGCAGTCAAGATACCCCCTCTGGCTAGCACATGATCTGTACGGTCCTGGAAGGAGATGCCCGCCTCCCTAGACCATCCCAAACCCACAAGACACCAATAGCCAATCCTGGTGTTCTCTGGCCAATGCCAACTGGGCTGCAAGCACAGGCACCATTGTTAATGCGGTGCCCTCATCCCATCAGTTTCCTGACCGAATCATGCGAAGTGACCCTGCTGGGAGGCAATTGTGGTTTCTGGCAGTATTACTTTGCAAAGAGCATCTAGCGGGCTTAAAACCCGCTTCACATCGCCACGATTTGTTAACGGAGGATTAGGATGATGTTAACAAAGGACTTTATACATATCGCTCCACGGTGGTCTCAGCTACAGTACACATCCATAGACAGGTTTCATGAGATTTAGAAAGTGTAGTGTGAGGATGATGTTCGTTTGCTTGTGGAATTTTTAAAATAGTTACAACACAGGACAGCCTGGAATATAAAGCCATCCCAAGTTCGTCCTGATCACCAGGTGACCTTCCTTCAGTCCTAACACAAAGGTTCTCCTGTATTCTCACTAGGGTGAACAAATACACCCTTATACCACCTCAAGTATATAAGGGGAACACACCACTGAGACTTTACATCATGCAGGTCAGACTCAATTTAGGTCTGTGATATGCGTCTTGAAAAGCTGTCTGCATTCAAACAAGGTAGAGTTGGATTAAATGCTTTATTGATTGGACGCTGACGTGCCGTTGGTGGCCGTCGTCATCATCATGTCGCCGGCAGACGTGCCGTTGGTGGCCGTCGTCATCATCATGTCGCCGGCAGACGTGCCGTTGGTGGCCGTCGTCATCATCATGTCGCCGGCAGACGTGCCGTTGGTGGCCGTCGTCATCATCATGTCGCCGGCAGACGTGCCGTTGGTGGCCGTCGTCATCATCATGTCGCCGGCAGACGTGCCGTTGGTGGCCGTCGTCATCATCATGTCGCCGGCAGACGTGCCGTTGGTGGCCGTCGTCATCATCATGTCGCCGGCAGACGTGCCGTTGGTGGCCGTCGTCATCATCATGTCGCCGGCAGACGTGCCGTTGGTGGCCGTCGTCATCATCATGTCGCCGGCAGACGTGCCGTTGGTGGCCGTCGTCATCATCATGTCGCCGGCTGACGTGCCGTTGGTGGCCGTCGTCATCATCATGTCGCCGGCAGACGTGCCGTTGGTGGCCGTCGTCATCATCATGTCGCCGGCAGACGTGCCGTTGGTGGCCGTCGTCATCATCATGTCGCCGGCAGACGTGCCGTTGGTGGCCGTCGTCATCATCATGTCGCCGGCAGACGTGCCGTTGGTGGCCGTCGTCATCATCATGTCGCCGGCAGACGTGCCGTTGGTGGCCGTCGTCATCATCATGTCGCCGGCAGACGTGCCGTTGGTGGCCGTCGTCATCATCATGTCGCCGGCAGACGTGCCGTTGGTGGCCGTCGTCATCATCATGTCGCCGGCAGACGTGCCGTTGGTGGCCGTCGTCATCATCATGTCGCCGGCAGACGTGCCGTTGGTGGCCGTCGTCATCATCATGTCGCCGGCAGACGTGCCGTTGGTGGCCGTCGTCATCATCATGTCGCCGGCAGACGTGCCGTTGGTGGCCGTCGTCATCATCATGTCGCCGGCAGACGTGCCGTTGGTGGCCGTCGTCATCATCATGTCGCCGGCAGACGTGCCGTTGGTGGCCGTCGTCATCATCATGTCGCCGGCAGACGTGCCGTTGGTGGCCGTCGTCATCATCATGTCGCCGGCAGACGTGCCGTTGGTGGCCGTCGTCATCATCATGTCGCCGGCAGACGTGCCGTTGGTGGCCGTCGTCATCATCATGTCGCCGGCAGACGTGCCGTTGGTGGCCGTCGTCATCATCATGTCGCCGGCAGACGTGCCGTTGGTGGCCGTCGTCATCATCATGTCGCCGGCAGACGTGCCGTTGGTGGCCGTCGTCATCATCATGTCGCCGGCAGACGTGCCGTTGGTGGCCGTCGTCATCATCATGTCGCCGGCAGACGTGCCGTTGGTGGCCGTCGTCATCATCATGTCGCCGGCAGACGTGCCGTTGGTGGCCGTCGTCATCATCATGTCGCCGGCAGACGTGCCGTTGGTGGCCGTCGTCATCATCATGTCGCCGGCAGACGTGCCGTTGGTGGCCGTCGTCATCATCATGTCGCCGGCAGACGTGCCGTTGGTGGCCGTCGTCATCATCATGTCGCCGGCAGACGTGCCGTTGGTGGCCGTCGTCATCATCATGTCGCCGGCAGACGTGCCGTTGGTGGCCGTCGTCATCATCATGTCGCCGGCAGACGTGCCGTTGGTGGCCGTCGTCATCATCATGTCGCCGGCAGACGTGCCGTTGGTGGCCGTCGTCATCATCATGTCGCCGGCAGACGTGCCGTTGGTGGCCGTCGTCATCATCATGTCGCCGGCAGACGTGCCGTTGGTGGCCGTCGTCATCATCATGTCGCCGGCAGACGTGCCGTTGGTGGCCGTCGTCATCATCATGTCGCCGGCAGACGTGCCGTTGGTGGCCGTCGTCATCATCATGTCGCCGGCAGACGTGCCGTTGGTGGCCGTCGTCATCATCATGTCGCCGGCAGACGTGCCGTTGGTGGCCGTCGTCATCATCATGTCGCCGGCAGACGTGCCGTTGGTGGCCGTCGTCATCATCATGTCGCCGGCAGACGTGCCGTTGGTGGCCGTCGTCATCATCATGTCGCCGGCAGACGTGCCGTTGGTGGCCGTCGTCATCATCATGTCGCCGGCAGACGTGCCGTTGGTGGCCGTCGTCATCATCATGTCGCCGGCAGACGTGCCGTTGGTGGCCGTCGTCATCATCATGTCGCCGGCAGACGTGCCGTTGGTGGCCGTCGTCATCATCATGTCGCCGGCAGACGTGCCGTTGGTGGCCGTCGTCATCATCATGTCGCCGGCAGACGTGCCGTTGGTGGCCGTCGTCATCATCATGTCGCCGGCAGACGTGCCGTTGGTGGCCGTCGTCATCATCATGTCGCCGGCAGACGTGCCGTTGGTGGCCGTCGTCATCATCATGTCGCCGGCAGACGTGCCGTTGGTGGCCGTCGTCATCATCATGTCGCCGGCAGACGTGCCGTTGGTGGCCGTCGTCATCATCATGTCGCCGGCAGACGTGCCGTTGGTGGCCGTCGTCATCATCATGTCGCCGGCAGACGTGCCGTTGGTGGCCGTCGTCATCATCATGTCGCCGGCAGACGTGCCGTTGGTGGCCGTCGTCATCATCATGTCGCCGGCTGACGTGCCGTTGGTGGCCGTCGTCATCATCATGTCGCCGGCTGACGTGCCGTTGGTGGCCGTCGTCATCATCATGTCGCCGGCTGACGTGCCGTTGGTGGCCGTCGTCATCATCATGTCGCCGGCTGACGTGCCGTTGGTGGCCGTCGTCATCATCATGTCGCCGGCTGACGTGCCGTTGGTGGCCGTCGTCATCATCATGTCGCCGGCTGACGTGCCGTTGGTGGCCGTCGTCATCATCATGTCGCCGGCTGACGTGCCGTTGGTGGCCGTCGTCATCATCATGTCGCCGGCTGACGTGCCGTTGGTGGCCGTCGTCATCATCATGTCGCCGGCTGACGTGCCGTTGGTGGCCGTCGTCATCATCATGTCGCCGGCTGACGTGCCGTTGGTGGCCGTCGTCATCATCATGTCGCCGGCTGACGTGCCGTTGGTGGCCGTCGTCATCATCATGTCGCCGGCTGACGTGCCGTTGGTGGCCGTCGTCATCATCATGTCGCCGGCTGACGTGCCGTTGGTGGCCGTCGTCATCATCATGTCGCCGGCTGACGTGCCGTTGGTGGCCGTCGTCATCATCATGTCGCCGGCTGACGTGCCGTTGGTGGCCGTCGTCATCATCATGTCGCCGGCTGACGTGCCGTTGGTGGCCGTCGTCATCATCATGTCGCCGGCTGACGTGCCGTTGGTGGCCGTCGTCATCATCATGTCGCCGGCTGACGTGCCGTTGGTGGCCGTCGTCATCATCATGTCGCCGGCTGACGTGCCGTTGGTGGCCGTCGTCATCATCATGTCGCCGGCTGACGTGCCGTTGGTGGCCGTCGTCATCATCATGTCGCCGGCTGACGTGCCGTTGGTGGCCGTCGTCATCATCATGTCGCCGGCTGACGTGCCGTTGGTGGCCGTCGTCATCATCATGTCGCCGGCTGACGTGCCGTTGGTGGCCGTCGTCATCATCATGTCGCCGGCTGACGTGCCGTTGGTGGCCGTCGTCATCATCAT
Source organism: Melanotaenia boesemani (assembly GCF_017639745.1). Classification (NCBI taxonomy): domain Eukaryota; kingdom Metazoa; phylum Chordata; class Actinopteri; order Atheriniformes; family Melanotaeniidae; genus Melanotaenia; species Melanotaenia boesemani. The sequence goes on along the minus strand of NC_055702.1, from coordinate 24,138,761 downwards.
GTCGCCGGCTGACGTGCCGTTGGTGGCCGTCGTCATCATGTCGCCGGCTGACGTGCCGTTGGTGGCCGTCGTCATCATCATGTCGCCGGCAGACGTGCCGTTGGTGGCCGTCGTCATCATCATGTCGCCGGCTGACGTGCCGTTGGTGGCCGTCGTCATCATCATGTCGCCGGCAGACGTGCCGTTGGTGGCCCCGGAATCATCCTTTCTGCCGGCAACCCAACCAATTGCGCTCTCCAATTTTACAGCTTGGTCATGAGCCTTAAAACCAAATGGCATATCAGCTTCCACTTCATTGGTTTCCAACAGCACTAAAAGAAATGTTACAAGTAGTTCCAGTCACAATACAAAAGAAGCTCAAAATACATACATGTACACTGTAGTACAGGCTGCTCACCTCTAGTATTCTGCTTCCACATGGAATCCAATGACTGGAGGAAGGCAATTGTCTTCTTCAGAGAAATCTCATTAGGAGAGAGGACTGCCATACAAAAAGAGCATACTGTTAGATCACAGATGGTTGTTAAAGAACAAAGAGAATTGCATATTCTTACTCATTTTGGTCTTCTGCACTTCATTTAATCCAGTTTCATCAACTGGCATAGGTGACCCTGTAAACATTCCAATGTCAGCAGTTGTTCAGTGACCTAACATATTACAGAACCCATGTATACTGAACATTAGCTGCACTGTAGAGGGTTTAATCACAATTTTAACCAACCTCAAGCTACACAAAGACCCCACCTTTATTTACTTTATTATATGCTGCAGACTACTTCACAATTAATTTAAAAGGAAACAGCTAATACCATACAAACCTTTGCCAAACCAGCTGCTCAACCCGCAAATAAGCAGAAACTGAACAACTGCCATCTTTCCAGCGACCAACTAAAAGGGAAAAGCACATCTGAAGTTTAAATAATGCTCAGGCGTCAGGTGCCACAGCTGATGTTCATCAGCTTTAATTGCTCATCTTTTCCAAAGCGTTAGTGGCTCATTGAAATTCAAACCTTCCTCTAACCACAATGAAATCATAATAATCACTCTTCGGATTTACTTTCCATGGTATTAATTTCCTTTTCAAAGCATGTCTTGCATTAAAGTAATCTTATTTTAGGTTTTGAAACTGTCTTAGATTTGAAATAAAAGTCATGAAATAAGAGGGGAACTTTTTCTTTTGTAATTGAGTGTCAGAAGTAACGATTTCAATTAAGAGAAGGGCAGCTGCACGAAATTTACAAGGCCAGTCCTGAGAAAACTGGGAAACAAACCAATCTTTTCTGATTTCCAGGTCTGGACAATTAGTTCATTTAGAAGCTAATTTAGCTAGACTTATCTTGTTTTGGAAAGTTGTATCACCTTTCAAAAAGTTAAAAAGTCAAAATACTTATAGACCATCAAAGGCCAGTTAGCAGGTTGAACCCTAACCCCTTTAGCTGAACGGTGTTGGAGAAAACCTTAAAAATGCACAAGTAATAAAGAACAGATACTTCTTCCCACAGTTTTAAAATAGGCAGGTACTAATTTCCCACTTTCCTAATGAATCAGGTACTGTTCCACATATTTTCTTTATACCTTTCTCTTCAGGGTCGTCCCCTGCGTGTTCTTTGATGGATCAAAATATGACAGACTACTTCTCTCCGTTAACTAATTTATTAATTACAATTGATATGAGAAATGTGTAAATACAGAATTCTGGATTCGTATTATCTGTCCCCTGGACTAATACAATATGAAGTCTGCTGCTGTTACAGTCAGAACTCCCTCTAACTGATTCTGGAATCCTTTATATTGGTCTGATTATACACAGTTTTGCTGACTAATGCTGCAGTTGCAGAAGTCTGGTTGGCTGCAGTCACAGGTCGACCACATGCAGATCTCTACAGCCTTCCTTGTGACCCCCATCTGCTTGTGTCCTAGAAAACAACAAGAAGAAGACAATACACAGACAAGCAGATTTCCTCTGGACTCCGGTTAACTTAGACATTTCCTTTAAGTGTAACATTTCACATGTTGTTTTACCAGCAGACACAATTAATCAGCCCCCACATGTTCTTCTCCCTCACCCCATATGAAGAGTCTCATTGTTGCTTAAGCACACTGTTAGTAAGTATATGAGCTTAAAGAGAAGAGATATTTAATATGATTAACAGAGTAAGAATATAAATGAAAATAAGTAGCACACTTAAGTAATTCCTTGATGAGTATCCCAATAAATTTATTTACAACGGTGACCTCATTGTGATACTTATTCATTCTAGACAGGTGGTGACGACTTGTGGATACACATCTCTATCCAACTACTTTAAAAATTCACAACTCCTTTGATTCAAAAAATTAACCTCTAAATATGTTTAAACTAATTCATTTTTAAAACCTAATTTGCTTTTTAAATAGTCATTTTTAATGGCAAAATGTCCAAATTTCCTAAAAATGTTTTATCACTTCGCTCAGTTCATTCTGCCAGTTTAGCTAAAGACAGTATAAGAATGAACTAGCCATGGTAGATACTCGATCATTTACGTTTGTCCTAAAACTCCACTGGTGTTCATATATACAGCCAAAGGTAAAGACATGATCAAATGTGTATATTCTAAGCATTTTAGATGGACCCAGTTTGTTGTTTCTGTATGTACACAAGAGTAGTAACTTGTCGGACACCACTGTGAACCTCCAGCTTCTTTATTGTAATGCTAACAGAGAAGCCATCCACCTTTTGTATTCTTTTTTTTTTTTCTTTGTCTTGGCAACAAACACAGAATAACACCTACTGATGAACAGTGGATCTTTTCGTCAAACATCAACACTAACCATTACTTCCTGCTTTGCTGCCGTGCGGACGCTTCCTGCTTTGCTCTCCTTTCTGCTTGCATTTTTCTTCTTTTTTTCTTCTTTTTTCTTATCTTTACCGGCAAGAAATTTAGGAACAAGGACTTCTGGTCACTTATAAATCACTGGAACGAATATATTTTTTGATAAATTTAGTTGATTGCTATCGGAGAACTAGTGGAATGATGTCTCCTAACCCTGCAGTATCAGTGGGCTGCACTGAGTGTGAGCAACTTTCTTTGAGGATAACACAGCTGGAGAGGAGGATTGAAACACTGCAAGACATTCGTGTGAATGAAGAATTTATTGACTCTGTAGTAGCTTCTGTACAAGCTACTGAGTTGTCAAATGGATTGAGTCACATCTTCATATGCGAAGGCATGTCGAATGTGGAGCCTCCCGCTACAGACCTGGCTGATACACTTCCCTGGATGTGTTCAAATGACATTGGAATAGCTGAGGAAAATCCTAAACCGCACCATCAGACTGATCTCTCCTTCTGGAACACTGTTGGTGCCAGACCAAAGTCATCAACCCCGGCCAGAACCTGGTCTGATGTTGTTCGTCGAAGAGGTAAATCCAGCAATAAGTTTAAAGCTCCAGCACTCACTCCACCACCTGAAGTCTCACTGCATAATAAATATGATGTGTTGAGTCATATTAAAATGAATGATGATGAATGTAATGCAAGGATATATCAAAATTCAAGAAATAGCCCTAAACCTCAGCCCCGGGCTAACCAGACCAGGAGGAGAGGCCAAAATTCCACAAACAGGAGGACTAGAGAAGCTATCGGCGCCTCCACACAAAAACAAATAGACACAGTTCTGACTGGGGACTCTATAACACAGCATGTGAGGATGTCAAAGACGGAAAATTTAACGCTTATTGATACATCAGTCAGGGAACTGACAGAGATGTTGCTGACCATTCTGTCTTCATATCCAGATGGTATGAAGATTATTGTCCACACTGGGTCTTTTGATATTCTGAGGAGGAAAATTGGCTCTGAGATCCTGAAAAAAAGACTTTTCTCTGCTGTTGGAGAGACTGTGTCAATTGGGAGCACACCATGTTTACATTTCAGGACCCATTCCTACAGCGGGTAAAGGAATTGAATTTTTCAGTAGACTTCTTGGCCTGAACACATGGTTATCAAACGCATGTATCACCCATGGGATAAAGTTCATTGATAACTTCAATATCTTTTGGAACTGTAAGGAGCGATTCAGACCTGACGATGTGCATCCAAATCTAACTGGATGCAGATTACTTGGTGCACACTTGCGTCATGCTGTTGGGACGGCAAACCCAAACATGAGTGTACAGATAAGAGCGAAGGACACAGCAGAGAGGCGATCAACTCCCAGCTCTCCCCCCTCACCAGACCCTCTTCTCCACATCACCCAAGGTCTTAAAAGGATGTCTCTATCCAGGTCTGAACCCCAGCGACCACCATCTACCACGAAATACAGGGCTCCCCCTCCTCATCCTCCTATTAGATCATCTGTCCTGACCGAGCAGGGCACGGGAGGAGGTGCAGGAGGTTCCCAGAGCAGCAGAATTCACAACAAAGATAACATGCCATGATGCGTTCAGGGTCCTTGCTGTAGTTTTGCTACTACTGACAGCTGTTCTGAGATCAAGCCTGGACCCAGTAGGATTCCTGTGTTAGTTAGTAAAATAAGGAATCGAACACGGTCAGCTTGTGGGGTGAATCGATCTAATCTGTTAACTGTACCTTGTATAACTCAGAATACAACAGAGACCAGTGTAAACTTCATAAAACTAGCTGTACTTAATGTTAGATCTCTGTCCAACAAGTCACTGTTAGTTAATGACTTCATCATTTCTCACAGTTTAGATTTTCTTTTTCTGACAGAAACATGGTTAACAGAAGACACAAGTGCTACAGTTCTTAATGAAACAGCACCACCTCATTTTAGTTTTATGAATAAATGTGGAAACGGGAGGAAAGGGGGAGGAGAAGCTGCCTTATTTAAAGATTCATTCCAGTGTAAAGAGATTTCATTTGCTGATTTTACTTCTTTTGAATATCTTAGTTTTATTTTAAGGGGCACTCCTAAAATCCTATTTCTAATCATTTACAGACGTCCAGGACATTGTGCAAATTTTATTGATGAATTTTCTGAATTATTGTCGGTTAACTCTACTGATTTTAACCATTTCATCATAACTGGGGATTTTAACATTCACATAGATAACATGACGGATGGTAATGTCAAGGAATTTTGTTCCATATTGGACATGTTTGGTTTGTGGCAACATGTAAAAGAACCGACCCACATTCAAGGTCACATTCTGGACCTGGTTATTTCAAAGGGTGTTGATATTTCTTCTGTAGCTGTCACTGACTTGGCCTTGTCTGACCATTTTTGTATTTTGTTTGATTTACTGATCACTCAGAATGTCCAACCAACCTGCTCCTCGGTTAGGAAGAGGTACATTAATGAAAGAACAAGTGCTAAGTTTTTGGAGGCCATGGCTATGTTACCAACAACCAGTGCAGAGTCAGTTGATGGACTCCTGGATCATTTCAATCTGAAAGTCTTGAATGTAATGGATGCTGTTGCACCGATAAGAATCAAGAACAACTTGAGCAAGCAGAAAACACCATAGAGAAACACCACTGTGGTTACCAGCCTAAAAAGAGAATGCAGAAAAACTGAGCGGAAATGGCGGAAAAATAAATTTCAAATTTACGATGAGCTATACAAACAAAGCCTGCGTAACTATAACAATGAGCTGTGCAAGGCCAGAGAGCTGCATTTATCTGAAATGATTAACAGGAACATCAACAATTCTCGCACTCTGTTTGCTATGATTGAAAAACTTACTAATCCTCTATACAACTATAGACCTGTCTCTAACCTCTCTTTTATTTCCAAGATTATAGAAAAAGTTGTATTTCACCAGCTTCATGACTTTTTTAATGAAAGTGGAAATCTTGATAAATTTCAGCCCGGCTTCCGACCTCATCACAGCACTGAAACAGCTCTGGTCAAAGTGTTAAATGACATTAGGTTGAATACTGATTCTGGTCAAGTATCAGTCCTGGTTCTGTTGGGTCTCAGTGCTGCGTTTGATACTGTAGATCACAGAATCCTGTTGCACAGGCTGAAAAACTGGGTTGGACTTTCTGGAGCGGTCCTTAACTGGTATAGGTCCTATTTAGAAGGCCGGAGTTATTTTGTTCCGATCGGCCGCTATGAATCCGAGCGAGTGGCCATGACTTGTGGAGTCCCCCAGAGGTCAGTCCTTGGACCTCTTCTGTTCAACTTGTATATGCTCCCTTTGGGTAAAATATTACAGAACTATAGCATTAATTATCAAAGTTATGCAGATGATACACAACTTTATGTGTCTCTGTCACCAGATGACTGCAGTCCAATAGACTTAATGTGTCAGTGTCTGGAGCAAATAAACACCTGGATGAAGGAGAATTTCCTACAATTAAATGAAGACAAAACTGAGATTATTCTGTTTGGTAGCAAAGAGAAGAGGGTCAGCATTGGCAAACACCTGGAGACTCGGGCTCTTAAAATCACCAACCAAGTTCGTAACCTGGGAGTGTTGACAGACTCAGACCTGACTTTCAGCAGCCACATCAAAGCTGTCACTAAGAAGCTTTTTTCCAGCTCAGAAACATCAACAGAATTAAAAGTTTAGTCTCCCAAAAAGACAAGGAGAAACTCATCCATGCATTCATCTCCAGTAGACTGGATTACTGTAATGGTCTTTTAACAGGACCTCCTAAAAAGAGCATTAAACATCTGCAGCTCATCCAGAACGCTGCTGCTAGAGTTTTAACCAGGACTAAGTGATCTGAACACATCACACCAGTGTTGAAATCTTTACACTGACTTCCAGTCAGTCACAGAATAGATTTTAAAACCCTTCTGCTTGTTTACAAATCCCAGAACGGTTTAGGCCCAGAATACATCTGTGATATGTTCAGAGAATATAAACCTAGCAGAGCTCTTAGATCCAAAGACTCTGGTCAACTAGTCCAAACCAGAGTCCAGACTAAACATGGAGAAGCAGCATTTAGCTGTTATGCTGCAAACAAATGGAACAAACTGCCAGTGGAGATTAAACTTTCCCCAAATGTAGACATTTTTAAATCCAGGTTAAAAACATTTCTTTTCTCATGCACCTATGCATGAAATCTGCACGGTAACTTTTTTAACTTATCTTGCTTTTAATCATTTTAATGTAATTTATTATTTTATTGTGATTATGTGTTGATGCCTTTTACTATTCTAAATATCTGTAATGTCTTTGTTTTATGTAAAGCACTTTGAATTGTCCTGTACATGAAATGTGCTATACAAATAAACTGCCTTGCCTTGCCTTGCCTAACACTTTTTGATGTTTTCCTTTGGGGAGAATATCTGAACCCTGCCTCTTTGTTTCTTTCTGGATTAGTCACAGCTTGTTCAGTGCTACATCCTCCACCTTGTCATCCCTGAGCACCACATCTTCAACATCAGTCATCTCCTCCAGTATTTTGGTCTGGGTTGATTCAGCTGTATCAGTCTGTCTTGAGATGGAGCCGTCAGATGGAAGATGCTGAGTGTGAATTTGATGCACATGTCTACAGCTTCACCCATCTCCCAGCATTAGCTTGTGTGATACTGGTCATGGATGTCATGATTCCCGGAGCCCACTTAAGACAAAAACCCAAGTTCTTAGTCAAAACTACATTTCTCAGTGTGGACCACTCGCCCTTTGCTTTTTTCATCATGGGCTTTGATTTGTCTGTCTCGCTGTTTTTTTTTTAAACTTTATGCTCAGATGTGGGTGCGTTATATTTAGTGTGCAACACAGCTTTCCCCCAAGAAGCAGTGCTGCTGGAGACAGAGCTGTTGTGGTTTGAAGGGTCACTGTTGCTGAATAAAACCCTTGCTAACTTAGTTTTGAAAGATCCTGGACTTTTTTTATCGTTCTTTGAATATTTACACCCCTCTCTATGTGTCTGGTAGACGTCCATCCATTTTGAATGTGTGTCTATATCAGTACGAAAAGCATTTTTTCTCATGAAAGGACCTGCATTATCCATGTGAAGGTGATCACTGCTATCAAACCAGTTGGGAATGCAGAGAGATCAGGGGCCTCATTTTTGAAGCTGGTGTAGGAACAAAAACCGGCGTACGCCAAATGTAGTCAACTTTAGGGATTTATGAAACCCAAACTTGACGGGAAAATATTTCCACCTCCATGCAACTCTGTCCCGTGCGTACGCACATAATCTGGGAGAACAGGAAACTGCAACACCAAGAGTACAGAGTAAAATCAAGGAAATGATGTGAAATGTGAGGCATTTGTGCACCATCCACTATTACCTTTCACACCACATGTTAGTTATTAAAGTTGTTTCAGAAATGAACAAAGAGGCACATTTGATATTAATTCCTCTAAGAGCATACACTCGGAAGGAAAAAAAAAGAATTTCAGGAAAAAGGGAGATGATATTAATAGGAACCTCAACCACTAAAATATGTTCTGTCATTGTGAAACTAAACTTCCATGTTATAAAATCCATCCAGCTAAATAAGGTTACAGTCTGCTGCCAGCATGTAGCAGTCAGTGTGAAAAGTAGCTTTGGTCCTTCATTCCAGCAGAGCGGGATGCAGACTGCAGGCTGGAGGTCTAGAAGTGATGCAACACTAATGAAACACACAAGATTGATTTATTTATTTTTACACAATTCCTTTTTTATTGTTGTCCTAATTTCTGTTCAGAAGGTCATTTGTTTTCCTAAACACCTTGTGCACCAGGTTAATAGCAGTGATTGTGTCCCTCTGCTCCACCCACCCAGCTGGAGCACCGCCCACTCAGCTATAGCACCCAGCAACTATAAAGAAATATTGTTTAACACTAAATAAACTGGCACCAGTCTCAGATATATCTGAGATATCCAGCTGCACCATCCGATGCCTCTGGTGTGTCTTGCTTTCTGACATGGTGTTGACAGTATCTGCCGCCTGCTGCCCATCTCTGCCTTTCTGACAGCAGTAATGCCCACGCCGTGCCCTCCAAATAGAACCTTTTTACCTTTGTCAACATGGTTCATCAGGATCTCATTGTCAAACCCCGAAAAATGATGCTTTTTCGTTCTTTTTCCCTCCTGAGCCATCATGGAAATGATATGATAAATATTTATTATAGGTGTTCACCTGACCATTTATAGCCACCATGTGGGCGGGGCAAGGCGCTCCGTCATGTGCACCAACTTTAGAGTTGATTCTGATTGAGGAACACAAACAGGCGTGGGAAGTTTGTGCGCACGCTTTGGTAAATCTGAAGTTTTTGTGCGCCACATTTTCTGTTAGCACCGCAGACGCCACCTGTTGCTTTGCTATGCACAGTTTGATAAATGAGGCCCCAGAAATTTACATAGTGTGTCTCCAACAATAATTTTTACATCCCAGTTGAGAAAGTGAGCTCTGCATTTAACCCATCTCTAGATGTACTTTAGAGAAGTGGGCTGCCATGTTTGAGCAGCTGGGAGGGAATAAGGGCCGTAGTCTAGGGCCCACAGTGGTTCCACTCTGTTGTCACACCAGGGACTTGAACCCAAGCTTTCCAGACCCCAGCGTGCCTCTGTTACCACAAGGCTACCACAGATAAAAGCCCAAACTGGACTGATATTTAGTACATCTAAATTATTTTCTTTATTTGTGCAGATATGTAAAACAAAGCTTAATTATAAAAATATAGATGATTTTACAGACAACTGTACTAAGTTTTTCTAGTTTGTTGAGAGGAGATGCTCAGCTTAGTTAACAGCAGCATTATGAGCTCAATCGCTGTATCATCATCAGGAATACACAAATATATGACCAAAGTCTGATCAATATATGCATACACACAAAGATAATACACAATCTCCCCTCTGATGTTTTAGCTTACCTGTAATTATCTGCCGAGCTGATTCTAGAGTCTCCTGAGGCCCATGGCAATATTTCAAAAGGGGCTCCTCCAACCAGCATTCATCTCTTTTATCATATTTTATATTAACAATTAAAAATGTAATAGCTTTAAAGGCTTTGTTAATAATACATTAAATTCCTCAATCTGCACTTTTGAATAATCTTTGGCACCTTCAAATTTTTCTCTCCTTTTATTATTTTCAATTTTCATTTAATTAAACAGCAGCAATTTAACATGATTCTAATAGAGAATATTAAACTATATGGTAAGGCAGAGGTCACTAACAAGTGGGTCGCGGTCCGGATCCGGACCAGAACCTGTCCCACATGGACCCAGAGTTCAAATATAAAATCTGACTGAGTGCTTTCATTTTAACTGCAGCAACTTTTACAGTCTTTACTGTTGCTGTGAACAAAAGCGTACACATCAACGTTCCACCTACATTTGTGGATACAATTGCTGCAAACGACAGCTGCATGACGGAGCAACATTGCTCAATTCTGGATACTTTTTACTATTTCAAAGTCTATCTACTGGTCACATTGTATTTCCAGGGCATTAACCCCCAAAACACTTCCAATTTGTTGCCAACTGTCGAGGCACCAGTATCCATCACTGTGCAACAGGTACTGTAGTAATCAATGTGATGAGGTGCATTGGGTTGCCAATAGGGTGGTCAAGGCCACTCCTCCCCTCTGCCATTGGTGTTACCAAACGCCTCACATGCAGTCTTTTAAACTGAGGTTTGATGTTCACTCCTTTTTATTTTTACTTTGAGCACCAGCTCCTTCTGAGGTCTTTGCACATGCCTGTGCGCACTCCCTATCTACCTACAACATCCGGGCATGCTCTTGATGAGACCACACATGTTCTCCCAGACCTGGATCAGGGAATCAGTCTACCCCTGGACAGTCTGGCGTGATTTGGAGGTGGATGGAAAAAAAAGACATGTTCCAGACATGCTGGATTGGATTCAGGTCTGGTGAACAGGCAGGCCCGTCCATTGAATCAGTGCCTTTGTCATGCAGGGACTGCTGACAGACGCCAACCATATGAGGCTGAGCAGTGTCATGCATCAGAAGGAGCCTAGATCGCACTGCAGCAGCATATGGTCTGACAATGAGTCTGAGGACCCCATCTCCTAATGGCAGTCAAGATACCCCCTCTGGCTAGCACATGATCTGTACGGTCCTGGAAGGAGATGCCCGCCTCCCTAGACCATCCCAAACCCACAAGACACCAATAGCCAATCCTGGTGTTCTCTGGCCAATGCCAACTGGGCTGCAAGCACAGGCACCATTGTTAATGCGGTGCCCTCATCCCATCAGTTTCCTGACCGAATCATGCGAAGTGACCCTGCTGGGAGGCAATTGTGGTTTCTGGCAGTATTACTTTGCAAAGAGCATCTAGCGGGCTTAAAACCCGCTTCACATCGCCACGATTTGTTAACGGAGGATTAGGATGATGTTAACAAAGGACTTTATACATATCGCTCCACGGTGGTCTCAGCTACAGTACACATCCATAGACAGGTTTCATGAGATTTAGAAAGTGTAGTGTGAGGATGATGTTCGTTTGCTTGTGGAATTTTTAAAATAGTTACAACACAGGACAGCCTGGAATATAAAGCCATCCCAAGTTCGTCCTGATCACCAGGTGACCTTCCTTCAGTCCTAACACAAAGGTTCTCCTGTATTCTCACTAGGGTGAACAAATACACCCTTATACCACCTCAAGTATATAAGGGGAACACACCACTGAGACTTTACATCATGCAGGTCAGACTCAATTTAGGTCTGTGATATGCGTCTTGAAAAGCTGTCTGCATTCAAACAAGGTAGAGTTGGATTAAATGCTTTATTGATTGGACGCTGACGTGCCGTTGGTGGCCGTCGTCATCATCATGTCGCCGGCATGACGTGCCGTTGGTGGCCGTCGTCATCATCATGTCGCCGGCAGACGTGCCGTTGGTGGCCGTCGTCATCATCATGTCGCCGGCAGACGTGCCGTTGGTGGCCGTCGTCATCATCATGTCGCCGGCAGACGTGCCGTTGGTGGCCGTCGTCATCATCATGTCGCCGGCAGACGTGCCGTTGGTGGCCGTCGTCATCATCATGTCGCCGGCAGACGTGCCGTTGGTGGCCGTCGTCATCATCATGTCGCCGGCAGACGTGCCGTTGGTGGCCGTCGTCATCATCATGTCGCCGGCAGACGTGCCGTTGGTGGCCGTCGTCATCATCATGTCGCCGGCAGACGTGCCGTTGGTGGCCGTCGTCATCATCATGTCGCCGGCAGACGTGCCGTTGGTGGCCGTCGTCATCATCATGTCGCCGGCAGACGTGCCGTTGGTGGCCGTCGTCATCATCATGTCGCCGGCAGACGTGCCGTTGGTGGCCGTCGTCATCATCATGTCGCCGGCAGACGTGCCGTTGGTGGCCGTCGTCATCATCATGTCGCCGGCAGACGTGCCGTTGGTGGCCGTCGTCATCATCATGTCGCCGGCAGACGTGCCGTTGGTGGCCGTCGTCATCATCATGTCGCCGGCAGACGTGCCGTTGGTGGCCGTCGTCATCATCATGTCGCCGGCAGACGTGCCGTTGGTGGCCGTCGTCATCATCATGTCGCCGGCAGACGTGCCGTTGGTGGCCGTCGTCATCATCATGTCGCCGGCAGACGTGCCGTTGGTGGCCGTCGTCATCATCATGTCGCCGGCAGACGTGCCGTTGGTGGCCGTCGTCATCATCATGTCGCCGGCAGACGTGCCGTTGGTGGCCGTCGTCATCATCATGTCGCCGGCAGACGTGCCGTTGGTGGCCGTCGTCATCATCATGTCGCCGGCAGACGTGCCGTTGGTGGCCGTCGTCATCATCATGTCGCCGGCAGACGTGCCGTTGGTGGCCGTCGTCATCATCATGTCGCCGGCAGACGTGCCGTTGGTGGCCGTCGTCATCATCATGTCGCCGGCAGACGTGCCGTTGGTGGCCGTCGTCATCATCATGTCGCCGGCAGACGTGCCGTTGGTGGCCGTCGTCATCATCATGTCGCCGGCAGACGTGCCGTTGGTGGCCGTCGTCATCATCATGTCGCCGGCAGACGTGCCGTTGGTGGCCGTCGTCATCATCATGTCGCCGGCAGACGTGCCGTTGGTGGCCGTCGTCATCATCATGTCGCCGGCAGACGTGCCGTTGGTGGCCGTCGTCATCATCATGTCGCCGGCAGACGTGCCGTTGGTGGCCGTCGTCATCATCATGTCGCCGGCAGACGTGCCGTTGGTGGCCGTCGTCATCATCATGTCGCCGGCAGACGTGCCGTTGGTGGCCGTCGTCATCATCATGTCGCCGGCAGACGTGCCGTTGGTGGCCGTCGTCATCATCATGTCGCCGGCAGACGTGCCGTTGGTGGCCGTCGTCATCATCATGTCGCCGGCAGACGTGCCGTTGGTGGCCGTCGTCATCATCATGTCGCCGGCAGACGTGCCGTTGGTGGCCGTCGTCATCATCATGTCGCCGGCAGACGTGCCGTTGGTGGCCGTCGTCATCATCATGTCGCCGGCAGACGTGCCGTTGGTGGCCGTCGTCATCATCATGTCGCCGGCAGACGTGCCGTTGGTGGCCGTCGTCATCATCATGTCGCCGGCAGACGTGCCGTTGGTGGCCGTCGTCATCATCATGTCGCCGGCAGACGTGCCGTTGGTGGCCGTCGTCATCATCATGTCGCCGGCAGACGTGCCGTTGGTGGCCGTCGTCATCATCATGTCGCCGGCAGACGTGCCGTTGGTGGCCGTCGTCATCATCATGTCGCCGGCAGACGTGCCGTTGGTGGCCGTCGTCATCATCATGTCGCCGGCAGACGTGCCGTTGGTGGCCGTCGTCATCATCATGTCGCCGGCAGACGTGCCGTTGGTGGCCGTCGTCATCATCATGTCGCCGGCAGACGTGCCGTTGGTGGCCGTCGTCATCATCATGTCGCCGGCAGACGTGCCGTTGGTGGCCGTCGTCATCATCATGTCGCCGGCAGACGTGCCGTTGGTGGCCGTCGTCATCATCATGTCGCCGGCAGACGTGCCGTTGGTGGCCGTCGTCATCATCATGTCGCCGGCAGACGTGCCGTTGGTGGCCGTCGTCATCATCATGTCGCCGGCAGACGTGCCGTTGGTGGCCGTCGTCATCATCATGTCGCCGGCAGACGTGCCGTTGGTGGCCGTCGTCATCATCATGTCGCCGGCAGACGTGCCGTTGGTGGCCGTCGTCATCATCATGTCGCCGGCAGACGTGCCGTTGGTGGCCGTCGTCATCATCATGTCGCCGGCAGACGTGCCGTTGGTGGCCGTCGTCATCATCATGTCGCCGGCAGACGTGCCGTTGGTGGCCGTCGTCATCATCATGTCGCCGGCAGACGTGCCGTTGGTGGCCGTCGTCATCATCATGTCGCCGGCAGACGTGCCGTTGGTGGCCGTCGTCATCATCATGTCGCCGGCAGACGTGCCGTTGGTGGCCGTCGTCATCATCATGTCGCCGGCAGACGTGCCGTTGGTGGCCGTCGTCATCATCATGTCGCCGGCAGACGTGCCGTTGGTGGCCGTCGTCATCATCATGTCGCCGGCAGACGTGCCGTTGGTGGCCGTCGTCATCATCATGTCGCCGGCAGACGTGCCGTTGGTGGCCGTCGTCATCATCATGTCGCCGGCAGACGTGCCGTTGGTGGCCGTCGTCATCATCATGTCGCCGGCAGACGTGCCGTTGGTGGCCGTCGTCATCATCATGTCGCCGGCAGACGTGCCGTTGGTGGCCGTCGTCATCATCATGTCGCCGGCAGACGTGCCGTTGGTGGCCGTCGTCATCATCATGTCGCCGGCAGACGTGCCGTTGGTGGCCGTCGTCATCATCATGTCGCCGGCAGACGTGCCGTTGGTGGCCGTCGTCATCATCATGTCGCCGGCAGACGTGCCGTTGGTGGCCGTCGTCATCATCATGTCGCCGGCAGACGTGCCGTTGGTGGCCGTCGTCATCATCATGTCGCCGGCAGACGTGCCGTTGGTGGCCGTCGTCATCATCATGTCGCCGGCAGACGTGCCGTTGGCCCCGGAGTCGTTCCATCTGGGGGCAGCCCTACCAACTCTGCTCTCCATTTTTACTACTTGGTCATGAGCCTTAAAACCAAATGGCATCTCAGCTTCCACTTCATTGGTTTCCAACAGCACTAAAAGAAATGTTCCAAGTAGTTTCAGTCACAATACAAAAGAAGCTCAAAATACATACATTTACACTGTAGTACAGGCTGCTCACCTCTAGTATTCTGCTTCCACATGGAATCCAATGACTGGAGGAAGGCAATTGTCTTCTTCAGAGAAATCTCATTAGGAGAGAGGACTGCCATACAAAAAGAGCATACTGTTAGAACACAGATGGTTGTTAAAGAACAAAGAGGTTTGCATATTCTTACTCATTTTGGTCTTCTGCACTTCATTTAATCCAGTCTCATCAACTGGCATAGGTGACCCTGTAAACATCCCAATGTCAGCAGTTGTTTAGTGACCTAACATATTACAGAACCCATGTATACTGAACATTAGCTGCACTGTAGAGGGTTTAATCACAATTTTAACCAACCTCAAGCTACACAAAGACCCCACCTTTATTTACTTTATTATATGCTGCAGACTACTTGACAATTAATTTAAAAGGAAACATCTAATACTATACAAACCTTTGCCAAACCAGCTGATCAACACACAACTAAGCAGAAACTTAACAACCGCCATCTTTCCAGTGACCAACTAACAAGGGAAAAGCACATCTGAAGTTTAAATAATGCTCAGGTGTCAGGTGCCACAGCTGTTGTTCATCAGCTTTAATTGCTCATCTTTTCCAAAGAGTTAGTGGCTCATTGAACTTCAAACCTTCCTCTAACCACAATGAAATCATGATAATCACCCTTCAGATTTACTTTTCATGGTATTAATTTCCTTTTCAAAGCATGTGTTGCATTAAAGTAATCTTATTTTAGGTTTTGAAACTATCTTAGATTTGAAATAAAAGTCATGAAATGAGAGGGGAACTTTTTCTTTTTTAATTGGTCAGAGGTAACGATTTCAATTAAGAGAAGGGCAGCTGCACGAAGGCCAGTCCTGAGAAAACTGGGAAACAAACCAATCTTTTCTGATTTCCAGGTCTGGACAATTAGTTCACTTAGAAACTAATTTAGCTAGACTTATCTTGTTTTGGAAAGTTGTGTCACCTTTCAAAAAGTTAAAAAGTCAAAATACTTATAGACCATAAAAGGCCAGTTAGCAGGTTGAACCCTAACCCCTTTAGCTGAACGGTGTTGGAGAAAACCTTAAAAATGCACAAGTAATGAAGAACAGATTCTTCTTCCCACAGTATTAAAATAGGCAGGTACTAATTTCCCACTTTCCTAATTCATCAGGTACTGTTCCACATATTTTCTTTATACCTTTCTCTTTAGGGTCTTCTCCTGCGTGTTCTTTGATGGATCAAAATATGACAGACTACTTCTCTCCGTTAACTAATTTATTAATTACAATTGATATGAGAAATGTGCAAATACAGAATTCTGGATTCGTATTATCTGTCCCCTGGACTAATACAATATGGAGTCTGCTGCTTTTACAGTCAGAACTCCCTCTAACTGATTCTGGAATCCTTTATATAGGTCTGATTATACACAGTTTTGCTGACAAATGCTGCAGTTAAAGAAGTCTGGTTGGCTGCAGTCACAGGTCGACCACATGCAGATCTCTACAGCCTTCCTTGTGACCCCCATCTGCTTGTGTCCTAAAAACCAGGAAGAAGAAGACAATACACAGACAAGCAGATTTCCTCTGGACTCCAGTTAACTTAGACATTTCCTTTAAGTGTAACATTTCACATGTTGTTTTACCAGCAGACACAATTAATCAGCCCCCACATGTTCTTCTCACTCATCCCATATGAAGAGTCTCATTGTTCCTTAAACACACTAGCACACTGTTAGTAAGTATATGAGCTTAAAGAGAAGAGATATTTAATATGATTAACAGAGTAAGAATATAAATGAAAATAAGTAGCACACTTAAGTAATTCCTTGATGAGTATCCCAATAAATTTATTTACAACGGTGACCTCATTGTGATACTTATTCATTCTAGACAGGTGGTGACGACTTGTGGATACACATCTCTATCCAACTACTTTAAAAATTCACAACTCCTTTGATTCAAAAAATTAACCTCTAAATATGTTTAAACTAATTCATTTTTAAAACCTAATTTGCTTTTTAAATAGTCATTTTTAATGGCAAAATGTCCAAATTTCCTAAAAATGTTTTATCACTTCGCTCAGTTCATTCTGCCAGTTTAGCTAAAGACAGTATAAGAATGAACTAGCCATGGTAGATACTCGATCATTTACGTTTGTCCTAAAACTCCACTGGTGTTCATATACACAGCCAAAGGTAAAGACATGATCAAATGTGTATATTCTAAGCATTTTAGATGGACCCAGTTTGTTGTTTCTGTATGTACACAAGAGTAGTAACTTGTCGGACACCACTGTGAACCTCCAGCTTCTTTATTGTAATGCTAACAGAGAAGCCATCCACCTTTTGTATTCTTTTTTTTTTTTCTTTGTCTTGGCAACAAACACAGAATAACACCTACTGATGAACAGTGGATCTTTTCGTCAAACATCAACACTAACCATTACTTCCTGCTTGCTGCCGTGCGGACGCTTCCTGCTTTGCTCTCCTTTCTGCTTGCATTTTTCTTCTTTTTTTCTTCTTTTTTCTTATCTTTACCGGCAAGAAATTTAGGAACAAGGACTTCTGGTCACTTATAAATCACTGGAACGAATATATTTTTTGATAAATTTAGTTGATTGCTATCGGAGAACTAGTGGAATGATGTCTCCTAACCCTGCAGTATCAGTGAGCCGTACTGAGTGTGAGCAACTTTCTTTGAGGATAACACAGCTGGAGAGGAGGATTGAAACACTGCAAGACATTCGTGTGAATGAAGAATTTATTGACTCTGTAGTAGCTTCTGTACAAGCTACTGAGTTGTCAAATGAATTGAGTCAAATCTTCATACGCGAAGGCATGTCGAATGTGGAGCCTCCCACTACAGACCTGGCTGATACACTTCCCTGGATGTGTTCAAATGACATTGGAATAGCTGAGGAAAATCCCAAACCGCACCATCAGACTGATCTCTCCTTCTGGAACACTGTTAGTGCCAGACCAAAGTCATCAACCCCGGCCAGAACCTGGTCTGATGTTGTTCGTCGAAGAGGTAAATCCAGCAATAAGTTTAAAGCTCCAGCACTCACTCCACCACCTGAAGTCTCACTGCATAATAAATATGATGTGTTGAGTCATATTAAAATGAATGATGATGAATGTAATGCAAGGATATATAAAAATTCAAGAAATAGCCCTAAAACTCAGCCCCGGGCTAACCAGACCAGGAGGAGAGGCCAAAATTCCACAAACAGGAGGACTAGAGAAGCTATCGGCGCCTCCACACAAAAACAAATAGACACAGTTCTGACTGGGGACTCTATAACACAGCATGTGAGGATGTCAAAGACGGAAAATTTAACGCTTATTGATACATCAGTCAGGGAACTGACAGAGATGTTGCCGACCATTCTGTCTTCATATCCAGATGGTATGAAGATTATTGTCCACACAGGGTCTTTTGATATTCTGAGGAGGAAAATTGGCTCTGAGATCCTGAAAAAAAGACTTTTCTCTGCTGTTGGAGAGACTGTGTCAATTGGGAGCACACCATGTTTACATTTCAGGACCCATTCCTACAGCGGGTAAAGGAATTGAATTTTTCAGTAGACTTCTTGGCCTGAACACATGGTTATCAAACGCATGTATCACCCATGGGATAAAGTTCATTGATAACTTCAATATCTTTTGGAACTGTAAGGAGCGATTCAGACCTGACGGTGTGCATCCAAATCTAACTGGATGCAGATTACTTGGTGCACACTTGCGTCATGCTGTTGGGACGGCAAACCCAAACATGAGTGTACAGATAAGAGCGAAGGACACAGCAGAGAGGCGATCAACTCCCAGCTCTCCCCCCTCACCAGACCCTCTTCTCCACATCACCCAAGGTCTTAAAAGGATGTCTCTATCCAGGTCTGAACCCCAGCGACCACCATCTACCACGAAATACAGGGCTCCCCCTCCTCCCCCTCCACATCCTCCTATTAGATCATCTGTCCTGACCGAGCAGGGCACGGGAGGAGGTGCAGGAGGTTCCCAGAGCAGCAGAATTCACAACAAAGATAACATGCCATGATGCGTTCAGGGTCCTTGCTGTAGTTTTGCTACTACTGACAGCTGTTCTGAGATCAAGCCTGGACCCAGTAGGATTCCTGTGTTAGTTAGTAAAATAAGGAATCGAACACGGTCAGCTTGTGGGGTGAATCGATCTAATCTGTTAACTGTACCTTGTATAACTCAGAATACAACAGAGACCAGTGTAAACTTCATAAAACTAGCTGTACTTAATGTTAGATCTCTGTCCAACAAGTCACTGTTAGTTAATGACTTCATCATTTCTCACAGTTTAGATTTTCTTTTTCTGACAGAAACATGGTTAACAGAAGACACAAGTGCTACAGTTCTTAATAAAACAGCACCCCCTCATTTTAGTTTTATGAATAAATGTGGAAACGGGAGGAAAGGGGGAGGAGAAGCTGCCTTATTTAAAGATTCATTCCAGTGTAAAGAGATTTCATTTGCTGATTTTACTTCTTTTGAATATCTTAGTTTTATTTTAAGGGGCACTCCTAAAATCCTATTTCTAATCATTTACAGACGTCCAGGACATTGTGCAAATTTTATTGATGAATTTTCTGAATTATTGTCGGTTAACTCTACTGATTTTAACCATTTCATCATAACTGGGGATTTTAACATTCACATAGATAACATGACGGATGGTAATGTCAAGGAATTTTGTTCCATATTGGACATGTTTGGTTTGTGGCAACATGTAAAACAACCGACCCACATTCAAGGTCACATTCTGGACCTGGTTATTTCAAAGGGTGTTGATATTTCTTCTGTAGCTGTCACTGACTTGGCCTTGTCTGACCATTTTTGTATTTTGTTTGATTTACTGATCACTCAGAATGTCCAACCAACCTGCTCCTCGGTTAGGAAGAGGTACATTAATGAAAGAACAAGTGCTAAGTTTGTGGAGGCCATGGCTATGTTACCAACAACCAGTGCAGAGTCAGTTGATGGACTCCTGGATCATTTCAATCTGAAAGTCTTGAATGTAATGGATGCTGTTGCACCGATAAGAATCAAGAGCAACTTGAGCAAGCAGAAAACACCATAGAGAAACACCACTGTGGTTACCAGCCTAAAAAGAGAATGCAGAAAAACTGAGCGGAAATGGCGGAAAAATAAACTTCAAATTTACTATGAGCTATACAAACAAAGCCTGCGTAACTATAACAATGAGCTGTGCAAGGCCAGAGAGCTGCATTTATCTGAAATGATTAACAGGAACATCAACAATTCTCGCACTCTGTTTGCTATGATTGAAAAACTTACTAATCCTCTATACAACTATAGACCTGTCTCTAACCTCTCTTTTATTTCCAAGATTATAGAAAAAGTTGTATTTCACCAGCTTCATGACTTTTTTAATGAAAGTGGAAATCTTGATAAATTTCAGTCCCGGCTTCCGACCTCATCACAGCACTGAAACAGCTCTGGTCAAAGTGTTAAATGACATTAGGTTGAATACTGATTCTGGTCAAGTATCAGTCCTGGTTCTGTTGGGTCTCAGTGCTGCGTTTGATACTGTAGATCACAGAATCCTGTTGCACAGGCTGAAAAACTGGGTTGGACTTTCTGGAGCGGTCCTTAACTGGTATAGGTCCTATTTAGAAGGCCGGAGTTATTTTGTTACGATCAGCAGCTATGAATCCGAGCGAGTGGCCATGACTTGTGGAGTCCCCCAGAGGTCAGTCCTTGGACCTCTTCTGTTCAACTTGTATATGCTCCCTTTGGGTAAAATATTACAGAACTATAGCATTAATTATCAAAGTTATGCAGATGATACACAACTTTATGTGTCTCTGTCACCAGATGACTGCAGTCCAATAGACTTAATGTGTCAGTGTCTGGAGCAAATAAACACCTGGATGAAGGAGAATTTCCTACAATTAAATGAAGACAAAACTGAGATTATTCTGTTTGGTAGCAAAGAGAAGAGGGTCAGCACTGGCAAACACCTGGAGACTCGGGCTCTTAAAATCACCAACCAAGTTCGTAACCTGGGAGTGTTGATAGACTCAGATCTGACTTTCAGCAGCCACATCAAAGCTGTCACTAAGAAGCTTTTTTCCAGCTCAGAAACATCAACAGAATTAAAAGTTTAGTCTCCCAAAAAGACAAGGAGAAACTCATCCATGCATTCATCTCCAGTAGACTGGATTACTGTAATGGTCTTTTAACAGGACCTCCTAAAAAGAGCATTAAACATCTGCAGCTCATCCAGAACGCTGCTGCTAGAGTTTTAACCAGCACTAAGTGATCTGAACACATCACACCAGTGTTGAAATCTTTACACTGACTTCCAGTCAGTCACAGAATAGATTTTAAAACCCTTCTGCTTGTTTACAAATCCCAGAACGGTTTAGGCCTAGAATACATCTGTGATATGTTCAGAGAATATAAACCTAGCAGAGCTCTTAGATCCAAAGACTCTGGTCAACTAGTCCAGACCAGAGTCCAGACTAAACATGGAGAAGCAGCATTTAGCTGTTATGCTGCAAAGAAATGGAACAAACTGCCAGTGGAGATTAAACTTTCCCCAAATGTAGACATTTTTAAATCCAGGTTAAAAACATTTCTTTTCTCATGCACCTATGCATGAAATCTGCACGGTAACTTTTTTAACTTATCTTGCTTTTAATCATTTTAATGTAATTTATTATTTTATTGTGATTATGTGTTGATGCCTTTTACTATTCTAAATATCTGTAATGTCTTTGTTTTATGTAAAGCACTTTGAATTGTCCTGTACATGAAATGTGCTATACAAATAAACTGCCTTGCCTTGCCTTGCCTAACACTTTTTGATGTTTTCCTTTGGGGAGAATATCTGAACCCTGCCTCTTTGTTTCTTTCTGGATTAGTCACAGCTTGTTCAGTGCTACATCCTCCACCTTGTCATCCCTGAGCACCACATCCTCAACATCAGTCATCTCCTCCAGTATTTTGGTCTGGGTTGATTCAGCTGTATCAGTCTGTCTTGAGATGGAGCCGTCAGATGGAAGATGCTGAGTGTGAATTTGATGCACATGTCTACAGCTTCACCCATCTCCCAGCATTAGCTTGTGTGATACTGGTCATGGATGTCATGATTCCCGGAGCCCACTTAAGACAAAAACCCAAGTTCTTAGTCAAAACTACATTTCTCAGTGTGGACCACTCGCCCTTTGCTTTTTTCATCATGGGCTTTGATTTGTCTGTCTCGCTGTTTTTTTTTTAAACTTTATGCTCAGATGTGGGTGCGTTATATTTAGTGTGCAACACAGCTTTCCCCCAAGAAGCAGTGCTGCTGGAGACAGAGCTGTTGTGGTTTGAAGGGTCACTGTTGCTGAATAAAACCCTTGCTAACTTAGTTTTGAAAGATCCTGGACTTTTTTTATCGTTCTTTGAATATTTACACCCCTCTCTATGTGTCTGGTAGACGTCCATCCATTTTGAATGTGTGTCTATATCAGTACGAAAAGCATTTTTTCTCATGAAAGGACCTGCATTATCCATGTGAAGGTGATCACTGCTATCAAACCAGTTGGGAATGCAGAGAGATCAGGGGCCTCATTTTTGAAGCTGGTGTAGGAACAAAAACCGGCGTACGCCAAATGTAGTCAACTTTTGGGATTTATGAAACCCAAACTTGACGGGAAAATATTTCCACCTCCATGCAACTCTGTCCCGTGCGTACGCACATAATCTGGGAGAACAGGAAACTGCAACACCAAGAGTACAGAGTAAAATCAAGGAAATGATGTGAAATGTGAGGCATTTGTGCACCATCCACTATTACCTTTCACACCACATGTTAGTTATTAAAGCTGTTTCAGAAATTAACAAAGAGGCACATTTGATATTAATTCCTCTAAGAGCATACACTCGGAAGGAAAAAATAAGATTTTCAGGAAAAAGGGAGATGATATTAATAGGAACCTCAACCACTAAAATATGTTCTGTCATTGTGAAACTAAACTTCCATGTTATAAAATCTATCCAGCTAAATAAGGTTACAGTCTGCTGCCAGCATGTAGCAGTCAGTGTGAAAAGTAGCTTTGGTCCTTCATTCCAGCAGAGCGGGACGCAGACTGGAGGCTGGAGGTCTAGAAGTGATGCAACACTAATGAAACACACAAGATTGATTTATTTATTTTTACACAATTCCTTTTTTATTGTTGTCCTAATTTCTGTTCAGAAGGTCATTGTTTTCTTAAACACCTTGTGCACCAGGTTAATAGCAGTGATTGTGTCCCTCTGCTCCACCCACCCAGCTGGA
Organism: Melanotaenia boesemani; assembly: GCF_017639745.1. Taxonomy (NCBI): domain Eukaryota; kingdom Metazoa; phylum Chordata; class Actinopteri; order Atheriniformes; family Melanotaeniidae; genus Melanotaenia; species Melanotaenia boesemani. The sequence goes on along the minus strand of NC_055702.1, from coordinate 24,115,405 downwards.
GCACCGCCCACTCAGCTATAGCACCCAGCAACTATAAAGAAATATTGTTTAACACTAAATAAACTGGCACCAGTCTCAGATATATCTGAGATATCCAGCTGCACCATCCGATGCCTCTGGTGTGTCTTGCTTTCTGACATGGTGTTGACAGTATCTGCCGCCTGCTGCCCATCTCTGCCTTTCTGACAGCAGTAATGCCCACGCCGTGCCCTCCAAATAGAACCTTTTTACCTTTGTCAACATGGTTCATCAGGATCTCATTGTCAAACCCCGAAAAATGATGCTTTTTCGTTCTTTTTCCCTCCTGAGCCATCATGGAAATGATATGATAAATATTTATTATAGGTGTTCACCTGACCATTTATAGCCACCATGTGGGCGGGGCAAGGCGCTCCGTCATGTGCACCAACTTTAGAGTTGATTCTGATTGAGGAACACAAACAGGCGTGGGAAGTTTGTGCGCACGCTTTGGTAAATCTGAAGTTTTTGTGCGCCACATTTTCTGTTAGCACCGCAGACGCTACCTGTTGCTTTGCTATGCACAGTTTGATAAATTAGGCCCCAGAAATTTACATAGTGTGTCTCCAACAATAATTTTTACATCCCAGTTGAGAAAGTGAGCTCTGCATTTAACCCATCTCTAGATGTACTTTAGAGAAGTGTGCTGCCATGTTTGAGCAGCTGGGAGGGAATAAGGGCCGTAGTCTAGGGCCCACAGTGGTTCCACTCTGTTGTCACACCAGGGACTTGAACCCAAGCTTTCCAGACCCCAGCGTGCCTCTGTTACCACAAGGCTACCACAGATAAAAGCCCAAACTGGACTGATATTTAGTACATCTAAATTATTTTCTTTATTTGTGCAGATATGTAAAACAAAGCTTAATTATAAAAATATAGATGATTTTACAGACAACTGTACTAAGTTTTTCTAGTTTGTTGAGAGGAGATGCTCAGCTTAGTTAACAGCAGCATTATGAGCTCAATCGCTGTATCATCATCAGGAATACACAAATATATGACCAAAGTCTGATCAATATATGCATACACACAAAGATAATACACAATCTCCCCTCTGATGTTTTAGCTTACCTGTAATTATCTGCCGAGCTGATTCTAGAGTCTCCTGAGGCCCATGGCAATATTTCAAAAGGGGCTCCTCCAACCAGCATTCATCTCTTTTATCATATTTTATATTAACAATTAAAAATGTAATAGCTTTAAAGGCTTTGTTAATAATACATTAAATTCCTCAATCTGCACTTTTGAATAATCTTTGGCACCTTCAAATTTTTCTCTCCTTTTATTATTTTCAATTTTCATTTAATTAAACAGCAGCAATTTAACATGATTCTAATGACGGAGCAACATTGCTCAATTCTGGATACTTTTTACTATTTCAAAGTCTATCTACTGGTCACATTGTATTTCCAGGGCATTAACCCCCAAAACACTTCCAATTTGTTGCCAACTGTCGAGGCACCAGTATCCATCACTGTGCAACAGGTACTGTAGTAATCAATGTGATGAGGTGCATTGGGTTGCCAATAGGGTGGTCAAGGCCACTCCTCCCCTCTGCCATTGGTGTTACCAAACGCCTCACATGCAGTCTTTTAAACTGAGGTTTGATGTTCACTCCTTTTTTATTTTTACTTTGAGCACCAGCTCCTTCTGAGGTCTTTGCACATGCCTGTGCGCACTCCCTATCTACCTACCTACCTACAACATCCGGGCATGCTCTTGATGAGACCACACATGTTCTCCCAGACCTGGATCAGGGAATCAGTCTACCCCTGGACAGTCTGGCGTGATTTGGAGGTGGATGGAAAAAAAAGACATGTTCCAGAGATGCTGGATTGGATTCAGGTCTGGTGAACAGGCAGGCCCGTCCATTGAATCAGTGCCTTTGTCATGCAGGGACTGCTGACAGACGCCAACCATATGAGGCTGAGCAGTGTCATGCATCAGAAGGAGCCTAGATCGCACTGCAGCAGCATATGGTCTGACAATGAGTCTGAGGACCCCATCTCCTAATGGCAGTCAAGATACCCCCTCTGGCTAGCACATGGTCTGTACGGTCCTGGAAGGAGATGCCCGCCTCCCTAGACCATCCCAAACCCACAAGACACCAATAGCCAATCCTGGTGTTCTCTGGCCAATGCCAACTGGGCTGCAAGCACAGGCACCATTGTTAATGCGGTGCCCTCATCCCATCAGTTTCCTGACCGAATCATGCGAAGTGACCCTGCTGGGAGGCAATTGTGGTTTCTGGCAGTATTACTTTGCAAAGAGCATCTAGCGGGCTTAAAACACATCGCCACGATTTGTTAACGGAGGATTAGGATGATGTTAACAAAGGACTTTATACATATCGCTCCACGGTGGTCTCAGCTACAGTACACATCCATAGACAGGTTTCATGAGATTTAGAAAGTGTAGTGTGAGGATGATGTTCGTTTGCTTGTGGAATTTTTAAAATAGTTACAACACAGGACAGCCTGGAATATAAAGCCATCCCAAGTTCGTCCTGATCACCAGGTGACCTTCCTTCAGTCCTAACACAAAGGTTCTCCTGTATTCTCACTAGGGTGAACAAATACACCCTTATACCACCTCAAGTATATAAGGGGAACACACCACTGAGACTTTACATCATGCAGGTCAGACTCAATTTAGGTCTGTGATATGTGTCTTGAAAAGCTGTCTGCATTCAAACAAGGTAGAGTTGGATTAAATGCTTTATTGATTGGACGCTGACGTGCCGTTGGTGGCCGTCGTCATCATCATGTCGCCGGCAGACGTGCCGTTGGTGGCCGTCGTCATCATCATGTCGCCGGCAGACGTGCCGTTGGTGGCCGTCGTCGTCATCATGTCGCCGGCAGACGTGCCGTTGGTGGCCGTCGTCATCATCATGTCGCCGGCAGACGTGCCGTTGGTGGCCGTCGTCATCATCATCATGTCGCCGGCAGAAGTGCCGTTGGTCGGCCGTCGTCATCATCATGTCGCACCGGCAGACGTGCCGTTGGTGGCCGTCGTCATCATCATGTCGCCGGCAGACGTGCCGTTGGTGGCCGTCGTCATCTCCATGTCGCCGGCCAGACGTGCCGTTGGTGGCCGTCGTCATCATCATGTCGCCGGCAGACGTGCCGTTGGTGGCCGTCGTCATCATCATGTCGCCGGCAGACGTGCCGTTGGTGGCCGTCGTCATCATCATGTCGCCGGCAGACGTGCCGTTGGTGGCCGTCGTCATCATCATCATGTCGCCGGCAGACGTGCCGTTGGTGGCCGTCGTCATCATCATCATGGTCGCCGGCAGACGTTGCCGTTGGTGGCCGTCGTCATCATCATCATGTCGCCGGCAGACGTGCCCGTTGGTGGCCGTCGTCATCATCATCATGTCGCCGGCAGACGTGCCGTTGGTGGCCGTCGTCATCATCATCATGTCGCCGGCAGACGTGCCGGTTGGTGGCCGTCGTCATCATCATCATGTCGCCGGCAGACGTGCCGTTGGTGGCCGTCGTCATCATCATCATGTCGCCGGCAGACGTGCCGTTGGTGGCCGTCGTCATCATCATCATGTCGCCGGCAGGACGTGCCGTTGGTGGCCGTCGTCATCATCATCATGTCGCCGGCAGACGTGCCGTGGTGGCCGTCGTCATCATCATCATGTCGCCGGCAGACGTGCCGTTGGTGGCCGTCGTCATCATCATCATGTCGCCGGCAGACGTGCCGTTGGTGGCCGTCGTCATCATCATCATGTCGCCGGCAGACGTGCCGTTGGTGGCCGTCGTCATCATCATCATGTCGCCGGCAGACGTGCCGTTGGTGGCCGTCGTCATCATCATCATGTCGCGGCAGACGTTGCCGTTGGTGGCCGTCGTCATCATCATTCATGTCGCCGGCAGACGTGCCGTTGGTGGCCGTCGTCATCATCATCATGTCGCCGGCAGACGTGCCGTTGGTGGCCGTCGTCATCATCATCATGTCGCCGGCAGGACGTGCCGTTGTGTGGCCGTCGTCATCATCATCATGTCGCCGGCAGACGTGCCGTTGGTGGCCGTCGTCAATCATCATCATGTCGCCGGCAAGACGTGCCGTTGGTGGCCGTCGTCATCATCATCATGTCGCCGGCAGACGTGCCGTTGGTGGCCGTCGTCATCATCATTGTCGCCGGCAGACGTGCCGTTGGTGGCCGTCGTCATCCTCATGTCGCCGGCAGACGTTGCCGTTGGTGGCCGTCGTCATCATCATGTCGCGGCAGACGTGCCGTTGGTGGCCGTCGTCATCATCATGTCGCCGGCAGACGTGCCGTGTTGGTGGCCGTCGTCATCATCATGTCGCCGGCAGACGTGCCGTTGGTGGCCGTCGTCATCACTCATGTCGCCGGCAGACGTGCCGTTGGTGGCCGTCGTCATCATCATCATGTCGCCGGCAGACGTGCCGTTGGTGGCCGTCCGTCATCATCATCATGTCGCCGGCAGAAGTGCCCGTTGGTGGCCGTCGTCATCATCATGTCGCCGGCAGACGTGCCGTTGGTGGCCGTCGTTCATCATCATGTCGCCGGCAGACGTGCCGTTGGTGGCCGTCTCGTCATCATCATGTCGCCGGCCAGACGTGCCGTTGGTGGCCGTCGTCATTCATCATGTCGCCGGCAGACGTGCCGTTGGTGGCCGTCGTCATTCATCATGTCGCCGGCAGACGTGCTCGTTGGTGGCCGTCGTCATCATCATGTCGCCGGCAAGACCGTGCCGTTGGTGGCCGTCGTCATCATCATTGTCGCCGGCAGACGTGCCGTTGGTGGCCGTCGTCATACATCATGTCGCCGGCAGACGTGCCGTTGGTGGCCGTCGTCATCATCATGTCGCCGGCAGACGTGCCGTTGGTGGCCGTCGTTCATCATCATGTCGCCGGCAGACGTTGCCGTTGGTGGCCGTCGTCATCATATCATGTCGCCGGCAGACGTGCCGTTGGTGGCCGTCGTCATCATCATGTCGCGGCAGGACGTGCCGTTGGTGGCCGTCGTCATCATTCATGTCGCCGGCAGACGTGCCGTTGGTGGCCGTCGTCATCATCATTGTCGCCGGCAGACGTGCCGTTGGTGGCCGTCGTCATCATCATGTCGCCGGCAGACGTGCCGTTGGTGGCCGTCGTCATCACTCATGTCGCCGGCCAGACGTGCCGTTGGTGCGCCGTCGTCATTCATCATGTCGCCGGCAGACGTGCCGTTGGTGGCCGTCGTCGTCATCATGTCGCCGGCAGGACGTGCCGTTGGTGGCCGTCGTCACTCATGTCGCCAGGCAGAGCTGCCGTTGGTGGCCGTCGTCATCATCGTCGCCGGCAGACGTTGCGTTGGTGGCCGTCGTCCATCATCATGTCGCCGGCAGACGTGCCGTTGGTGGCCGTCGTCATCATCATGTCGCCGGCAGACGTGCCGTTGGTGGCCGTCGTCATCATCATGTCGCCGGCAGACGTGCCGTGTGGTGGCCGTCGTCATCATCATGTCGCCGGCAGACGTGCCGTTGGTGGCCGTCGTCAGTCATCATGTCGCCGGCAGACGTTGCCGTTGGTGGCCGTCGTCATCATCATGGTCGCCGGCAGACCGTGCCGTTGTGGCCGTCGTCATCATCATGTCGCCGGCAGGACGTGCCGTTGGTGGCCGTCGTCATCATCATGTCGCCGGCAGAACGTGCCGTTGGCCCCGGAGTCGTTCCATCTGGGGGCAGCCCATACCAACTCTGCTCTCCATTTTTACTACTTGGTCATGAGCCTTAAAACCAAATGGCATCTCAGCTTCCACTTCATTGGTTTCCAACAGCACTAAAGAAATGTTACAAGTAGTTTCAGTCACAATACAAAAGAAGCTCAAAATACATACATGTACACTGTAGTACAGGCTGCTCACCTCTAGTATTCTGCTTCCACATGGAATCCAATGACTGGAGGAAGGCAATTGTCTTCGTCAGAGAAATCTCATTAGGAAGAGAGGACTGCCATACAAAAGAGCATACTGTTTAGAACACAGATGGTTGTTAAAGAACAAAGAGGTTTGCATATTCTTACTCATTTTGGTCTTCTGCACTTCATTTAATCCAGTCTCATCAACTGGCATAGGTGACCCTGTAAACATCCCAATGTCAGCAGTTGTTTAGTGACCTAACATATTACAGAACCCATGTATACTGAACATTAGCTGCACTGTAGAGGGGTTTAATCACAATTTAAACCAACCTCAAGCTACACAAAGACCCCACCTTTATTTACTTTATTATATGCTGCAGACTACTTGACAATTAATTTAAAAGGAAACATCTAATACTATACAAACCTTTGCCAAACCAGCTGATCAACAACACAACTAAGCAGAAACTTAACAACCGCCATCTTTCCAGTGACCAACTAACAAGGAAAAGCACATCTGAAGTTTAAATAATGCTCAGGTGTCAGGTGCCACAGCTGTTGTTCTATCAGCTTTAATTGCTCATCTTTTCCAAGAGTTAGTGGCTCATTGACTTCAAACCTTCCTCTAACCACAATGAAATCATGATAATCACCCTTCAGATTTACTTTTCATGGTATTAATTTCCTTTTCAAAGCATGATTGTTGAATTAAGTAATCTTATTTTAGGTTTTGAACTATCTTAGATTTGAAATAAAAGTCATGAAATGAGAGGGGAACTTTTTCTTTTTTAATTGGTCAGAGGTAACGATTTCAATTAAGAGAAGGGCAGCTGCACGAAGGCCAAGTCCTGAGAAAACTGGGAAACAAACCAATCTTTTTCTGATTTCCAGGTCTGGACAATTAGTTCACTTAGAAACTAATTTAGCTAGACTTATCTTGTTTTGGAAAGTTTGTGTCACCTTTCAAAAAGTTAAAAAGTTCAAAATACTTATAGACCATAAAAAGGCCAGTTAGCAGGTTGAACCCTAACCTCTTTAGCTGAACGGTGTTTGGAGAAAACCTTAAAATGCACAAGTAATGAAGACAGATTCTTCTTCCCACAGTATTAAAATAGGCAGGTACTAATTTCCCACTTTCCTATTCATCAGGTACTGTTCCACATATTTTCTTTATACCTTTCTCTTTAGGGTCTTCTCCTGCGTGTTCTTTGATGGATCAAATATGACAAACTACTTCTCTCCGTTAACTAATTTATTAATTACAATTGATATGAGAAATGTTCAAATACAGAATTCTTGGATTACGTATTATCTGTCCCTGGACTAATCAATACGGGAGGTCTGCTGCTTTTACAGTCAGAACTCCCTCTAACTGATTCTGGAATCCTTTATATAGGTCTGATTATACACAGTTTTGCTGACAAATGCGGCAGTTAAAGAAGTTGGTTGGCTGCAGTCACAGGTCGACCACATGCAGATCTCTATCAGCCTTCCTTGTGACCCCCATCTGCTTGTGTCCTAAAAACCAGGAAGAAGAAGACAATACACAGACAAGCAGATTTCCTCTGGACTCCGGTTAACTTAGACATTTCCTTTAAGTGTAACATTTCACATGTTGTTTTACCAGCAGACACAATTAATCAGCCCCCACATGTTCTTCTCACTCATCCCATATGAAGAGTCTCATTGTTCCTTAAACACACTAGCACACTGTTAGTAAGTATATGAGCCTTAAAGAGAAGAGATATTTAATATGATTAACAGAGTAAGAATATAAATGAAAATAAGTAGCACACTTAAGTAATTCCTTGATGAGTATCCCAATAAATTTATTTACAACGGTGACCTCATTGTGATACTTATTCATTCTAGACAGGTGGTGACGACTTGTGGATACACATCTCTATCCAACTACTTTAAAAATTCACAACTCCTTTGATTCAAAAAATTAACCTCTAAATATGTTTAAACTAATTCATTTTTAAAACCTAATTTGCTTTTTAAATAGTCATTTTTAATGGCAAAATGTCCAAATTTCCTAAAAATGTTTTATCACTTCGCTCAGTTCATTCTGCCAGTTTAGCTAAAGACAGTATAAGAATGAACTAGCCATGGTAGATACTCGATCATTTACGTTTGTCCTAAAACTCCACTGGTGTTCATATATACAGCCAAAGGTAAAGACATGATCAAATGTGTATATTCTAAGCATTTTAGATGGACCCAGTTTGTTGTTTCTGTATGTACACAAGAGTAGTAACTTGTCGGACACCACTGTGAACCTCCAGCTTCTTTATTGTAATGCTAACAGAGAAGCCATCCACCTTTTGTATTCTTTTTTTTTTTTCTTTGTCTTGGCAACAAACACAGAATAACACCTACTGATGAACAGTGGATCTTTTCGTCAAACATCAACACTAACCATTACTTCCTGCTTTGCTGCCGTGC